>NC_059102.1:314246133-314959258 GCF_020740685.1 Jaculus jaculus
AACAAAAGAATGGGTCCTAATAGGATGGTTTTGCACTTTGAAAGTATAGAATCCCACAGAGTCATGTGTGTATCTTGGTGCGTGTAAGACTGTTTGTGTGTACGTGTGCACACGTACACACACACAAGCACAGTATGCTGGACTATTAATCACTCGTTTTGTTTTAAATATTTGGACATATTGTTTTTGTGTCATGTGGTTCATCCATAATGCTGTTTATTTTTCCATTTTGTTCCAGTTTGTTTTCCCATTTAGTGATGATAGATATGTGGATTGTTTCCAGTTTCTTGAGTGTCCCTGCATAGGGACAGCCCCAGGACAATTCACATTTGCATTTCTCTATGGCCTCTGACTCAGGGACTAGTGAGTCATTCACGAGGCTGACCTAGGACTTCAGGAGACAGGGCTGTGCTCCCTTCCCACGTGAGTGTGCTAGTTCACACTCCCTCTAGGCAGAATACGAAAGTCCCTCCATGCCTTCACCAACACTTGATGCTATCAGACGGATGTTTTTTCAGTTCGGAGAGCATATTGCAGTAAGGCCATTTCAGTGAGCTCCAAAATCTGAACCCCAGACCATCTTTCCAATAGGAAATACTCTTGAGGGAGGCCTGAAATGCATGCACCTGTTTTTAGAACTTCCAGAAAGAAGAAACATCAAGAACCTTCAGAATGGTAGACCCAAGGGGACCCTGTCCTGCTGGTGGCTGGAAAGGGGAAGGGAAGAGGGCACAGGAAGTATGCACAGGGTGTTGGCAGTGGGAGGGCGTGGGCAGAGCAGAGGTGCCAGGGAAGATGAGGGTTAGACATTCCTTTCCATAGTCCCAAGTGTGGAACTCATTCAACTCAAGCAGAAGATTTTCATCTTGAGCTCCAAGTACATCCAAGGCCCAAAGACTTCTAGGCCTAAAAACGGATGCCAAAGGCCACAGGCCTAGACATATGGGCTGGGGCACTTGTATACTACTTCCAGGAGCAGCTCCATGACCAAAGCATAGAAAACCAAGGAGGGAGGATCATTAGACTAGCCTTGGCACCAAGACTCTAACTGGATTAAGGCATTCCCATAAACATTCCAAATCTTTGTGTATCCCCCCTCCCAATCCTCCTTGGTTCTAGAACACCTAGAAGTGTCTCTTTATAAGAATTTGGATATGCCTATAGCTGGGTATCTGTGTGGCTGTGTATCCCCATGTCCTCCCCCCGCCTCCCCCAAGGGAGGGTCTCACTCTAGCTCAGGCTGTCCTGCCATGTTCTTTTTTAATTAATTACTTTATTTATTTATTTATGTTTTGGTTTTTTGAGGTAGGATCTCGCTCTAGCTCAGGCTGACCTGGAATTCACTATGGAGTCTCAGGGCGGCCTCGAACTCACAGTGATACTCCTACCTCTGCCTCCCTAGTGCTGGGATTAAAGGTGTGCACCACCACACCCGGCACAAGCTTTTATTTTGTATTTATTTGTTTGTTAGAGACAGAGAGAGGGAGAGAGAAAATGGGCACGCCAGGACCTCTAGCCACTGCAAACGAATGAACTCCAGATGCATGGGCCACCATCGTGCATGTGGCTTACGTGGGACCTGGAAAATCGAACCTGGGTCCTTAGGCTTCATAGGCAAGCGCCTTAACCACTAAGCCATCTCTCCAGCCCCTGCCGTGTTCTTTAAATACGTGCATACCCACTGGGCATGGTGGTGCACAGCTGGAATCCTAGCACTTAGGAGGTGGGAGCAGGAGGGTCAGAGCTGAAGGTCCTCCTCAGCCACATAGCAAGTTCAAGGCTAGCCTGGGCTACACGAGGCCCTCTTTCAAACAACAACAGAAGCGATACAAAGTGTACGCGTGCCTCCGAGCTTTCTGAAGATGCTCTCTTCTGGAGCCCTCCCCCTCTGTGTGTGTGACTCGTTCTTTTGTATTTGCATGCTGCAGTATATGGACCCTGCCCACGGGCACATGAGCATTGTGGGTGGGTTTTCCGGGCTCAGAATGGCCCCTCCACAGAATACTGGCCCAGAATTGCGGAGGTCCTCCCCCAGACCTGAAGAGCCAGTGGCTTCTGTGATTCTGGTCCAGAAGGCAAGACCAAAGGAATATTCCTGACCCTGGGGATATATCTTTTTCACTGACGAATAGGAAAATGTAATCTTCACCTGTGCAAGCCTGGCAGTGAGTTTAGGGGAGCTGTCTCTTTTCCAACTCTCCCTCCCACCAGACTTCAAGCCTCATCAAAACACCCCCAGTGCTTATTCTTCCGTCAAACCTGCTTCTGTGGCAGGGTTACGCAGTCATTTCACCACCCCTTTCTCAGGTGCAGCCTTCTTGGAGAGGAAGGCTGCTCAGCCTGGCCTGCTTGCAGTGACTTCTTTGAAAAGGCAGAAGGTCAGAGATAATGGTTTTAAGATGCATTTCAGCTTTAACATTACCTAATTCAATTTACATCATAATATGAGTTCAAGCCAATATATTACCTCTCCTGGGGTTATATATGTTTCAAATCTAATTTGCCATTGGAATGTAAGCTTTTCTTCTTGGCTAAAGGTGTCAGAGTCAGCCTTCCTTCTGCTGGCTTGGGAACAGCTTAAAGCTGCCAGGACGTGAGGGATCTTGGTTTTGGATAGGGAATCAGGGTTCCTTTAACACAGAAATTCATCTCCAGGGGCCGGAGATTTCTTTGTACTTGTCTGACTCTCCTTCCAGGCTGGGGACCTTTTGAGGGCAGCCAGATCTAAGTGCTCTTTGTTCCCCAGTCCTGGCCCAGCAGCACCTGATGCACAGTGGATGTTCAGCAGCTGTTCGGCCGCGGATGGATTTAACGCAGCAGCTGGCGGCTCACCCCAGGCCGACTTTCCCCACCAGCTGCGGTCAGATGGATTGGGCCAGGGCCTGCTGCTGCTGCCATCAGGAGCACCAGCTGTTTCCAGCTGCTCTCCCCTCCAGCCTTCTTAGCAGAGGCCGGGGGACAGCTGTCAGCTGGGGTGGCTATCCCTGGCCATTTGGTACTACTTGTGTCCTGGAGGGCTCAGAGGGACAAGGGCAGGATAAACTGACAGGAACTTCCAGCTCTCGCCTCATGAACCCAGTCACCCCAGCAGTTGTTCACAACATTCCTACATCCCTCTGCCTGCAGGCTTGCTGTCTGCACCTGTGCCTGGTGCGCATTAGCCATCTGTCATAGGACCTAACTCCCACAGAACCTTCCAGACAGCCTTCTTGGATGTAGTGCCAGGGATCTGCTGCCTGACTTGGGGACAAGGTCTGCCCTACCTGCAGTGCGGCTCAGTCTCCCCCTTAGTGCACCTTGCGGCTCCTGCTTTGCCCCGTGCCCCAGTCACACCAACCATAGTGCTTCTTCATTGCTCATGTGCCTGCCGGCTACCGTCACCCCAAGGGTCAGGCCACTCCCGCCACCTGCAGCACTCTTTTACTGCGGGCACTGTGCTCTATGTAACTCCTTTGTCCATTCTCCAGGGGAAGCCGGGGCAAATTGGGTGCCATCATTCCTTCGTTCTCTGGGGGTCGGGGAAGGGTCTAGAGCAGCTTTGTCACTGGCGTGGCATGGTTACATGGTGAGGTTGTGACTGGGGTGTGGCTTTATCTTGGCATCTACCACTGGCGTCTTCCTTGTGTACGCTGCTCTGGACTCTGGCGAGAAAAACAAGGCCATTGAGAACTTGCCAGAGCTCTGCACTATGGTCACCTTTCCCCCACAGCCCAGTGGTTTCGACTGACGTTGAGTATCTTACCCAGGCATGGCCATACTTGTCCAAGAGCTGCACAAGATCAAGGTAGAATCAGTGCCCACGGGGTACCCTTTCCCCATTTCCACTTTGCCGGTCTGCAGAGATGGGTGCATTGGCTTCCATAATTTAATGACCAACTGTGGAAAACGTGTGCTGGCCAGTGTCCCATGCTCCCTGCCAGCTGCACCCCCAGTGTTGCCCAGGCACCCCACCCAGCTTGCAGGGTTCCTTTGTCTGGTGTCTGCATCAGGCGGCAGTGAGCAACCCCGCCCCCACCCGGCTGCTTGGACTTGCTTGCAGCCGGTGCCCTTGCGGGCCCCACTGCATGGCGCTCCAGCACGTGGCTTTGTTCTTTGAGCACCTCCTGGTTCCTTGGCTCTGCCGAGTCCAGAGGCTCATTTAAAAGCTTTCAAGTCTTTGTATCCAGCCTGCTGCCCCAGCCCTCTAGCTGCCCGTTCTTCATCTCTCCTCACCACTCTCCCCCTCATAGCACCAGGACCCTTGGCGGGGGTCATGTGGTATGCTGGCTTCTCTACCAGACAGGCACCCTGCCCGCCACAGAGCAAGCCCTGCCCATGAGCCAAGTTGCCCACACTATATATGTCACCATTGCAGCTGTCCCAGAGGGGAAGAGCCTGAGGCATGAGGTCACGGGGTTCACTCATCTGCCAGGACAGGATCTCGAGCATCCCATGTGGGCAGCATGCCCCACACTTCCTGAGAAACACCCCACAAAAGGCCCTTGCAGAGCCCAGGGAGGGCCACATCCCATTGGTAGAAGTGGCTGAGTGGAGGTGGCCCCAGAGGGGCAGCTACTGCTGATGCCCTGGGGACACCAGCTGGCTCAGTCCAGCAAGGTGATGCGGTCCCCGGACTGCTGTTTTCTCAGGCAGCTGTTCCCCTAGACGAATAAGCCATATGGCTCTTCTGGGCCTACCTGAAGTCCTCCTCTATTAAAAAAAAAAATCTACCATAATGGCTCCTTGCTGAAACCAGAAAGGGGGTTGGAGACTGTAAAGCAATGAGTAGAGGACCCCGGGGCCTAGAGAGCAGAAGGCAAAAACTGCACCTGTGGGTGCCGGTGCCCTTCCGCTGAGTGCCCCATTGGGGACCTGTGTTTCGGGGTGTTTAGGAATCCAAGGGTCATCTTTCACATAATAAAGATGCTCCGTCTCTTTCCCCCTTGTCCTCTGTCACAGCCTGCCCACATCCAGCTCCTTTGGCATTAGCCGGCTCGTGTGGGTTACAGAAAGGCTGGAGCCCCACATGAGCCCAGGGACTCTGCCACTTAGCCCCAGGAAGACACAAACCACCTCTCACAAAACAGCCTCTTGCGCATGCTCCTGCAGTCTCCCAGCAGAGTCACCCCCAGCTTCCCCCGGTTAAGGCGCATTGCTCAAATTTCCGTGTGTGCTCTGCACACCCGGGGCCCTTGTTTAAATACAGGCGCTCATTCAGTGGGTCTGAGGAAAGCCTGGGAATCGGCATTTTGTGTGTGTGTGTGTGGGTTGTAGCTACCTTCACATAGCTGGCACAAAGGACCCAACCAGAAGCAGCTGATGGGAGGAAAGAATTTATTTTGGCTTGCTGTTTGGAGGGGAAGCTCCGTGATGGCAGGGGAAAGATGGTGGAGCAGAGGCTGGACGGCACCTCTGCCACAGCAAGCGGTCAGCTGCAGTCGGAGCCTGAGCCCGCCCAAAACACACCTCCCTCAGCAAGCCTCCCCCTCGCAACTTGCCATCGGCTGGGAACCAAGCGTTCAAAACACAGGCATTCATGGAGGATACCTGATTTAAACCACCACACCATGCATGTGTAATGTGAGTGCAGGCATGTGCGCATGTTCATATGTGTGTTAGGCCAGAGGGTAACCTCAGGGGCTAAGCTCAGGTATACAGCCCACCCCTTAAGACAGGACCTCTCACTGGTCTAGACTCACCAGGTTGGCCAGACTGGCTGGCCATTGAGCTCCTGCAATCTGCCTGTCTCTGCCCTCCCAGCACTGGGGTTACCAGAGCACCCGGCACGCCTGGCATTTATGTGGGTACTAGGAGTCCAAAGTCAGATCCTCATGCTTGCAAGGCAAGCGCTTCTTTACCAACTGAGCTATCTCCCCAGTGAGGAATTAACATTTCTTTATTTTTTATTTGTATTTATTTATGTTTTGGTTTTTCAAGGTAGGGTTTTACTGTAGCCCAAGCTGACCTGGAATTCAGTATGTAGTCTCAGGCTGGCCTCAAACTCACAGTGATCCTCCTACCTCTGCCTCTCAGTGTTGGGATTAAAGGCGTGCGCCACCATGCCTGGCGGGATTTGACATTTCTTCCTTTCTTTTTAAAAACTGACTAGAAAGTTTGTATGGACACATCATGTGTCGGGATCATTTGCTTCTTCCCTGCCCCCATTCCACCGAGGGCCCTCCTCAGCCGGGTTGCTGGGCTCACCGTGGGTTTGCGGGCTATGGGTTGTAGGTGCAGCAGTCTTTGTGCAGAGTGGGGGAGGGGCAGCGTTTCTGGGTATTCCCTCCCGCCGCGTGGCTCTTACAGTCTTTCCTCCCCCTCTTCCACAAAATTCCCTGAGCCTCGGTGGGTGTGTTTTAAGTCTGCTTTCGTGTTGAGCTCTCTCAACTCCTGGATTTCTGCTTTGGTGCACTTCAAGAATCCACAGTGCCTTCCTCCATCTCCCTGGCTCAGGTCGTCGGGCTCGCCGTGGAAGCAGCGCTCTTGCTCTTCTCTCCAGGGAATCGACATTTTTAACCAGCCCCTGCATAATGCTGATGGTGTTGGCCTCTTGGCCATGCTTTGAGTAGTGAGGACTTGTGGGAGTCCAGCTTTCTGTTTCTCTGCCTATGCAACTCTTCTATTTTCTGAAAGTGAACGAACTTCTTTGATGCACTCTGTACTGCTGAGGGCTGGCTGGGTGCCCAGTCCCTCTCGGGTGCTATTGAGTGATCCAGTGAGTAAGGCTGGGTCACTGATTCATCTCCACCATTTTTTAAAATGATATTCAGCAAATCACATCCTTCCCGTGGGCCTCAGTGACTGACCTCTGTGATTTGAAAAGGTTAGGCTTAAATGCTGGAGTCCACTCCAGCTGTGACATTCTATGAAAAGTAACCTCTCAGTATGCTCGGTCACATGCAAATGTATTAGCTCATTTGGTTCTCTTACATACCTAGAGGGAAAGTACTTGCACTGCCCCCATTTTGCAGATGGGAAATGGAAACAGAAGAGGTTTGAATAGTTTGCTTGAGATCCTTGACCAGGAAATCCTGAGCAGCAGTAGGTTACGAACTACACAGTCTCCCTCATAATTCATGGTTTTAACTACTACACTTGACCACCTCTGAGAACCCGTGTTAGGAGTGACGACCCACACAGTAAGACTACTGGATATTTTCCAAACAGGACCTCTTTCTTGTGGACTTTAGCTTTCAGAATTGCTAACTGTGCAATTTAGAGTCTGGCTTGACCTAAGCTCTACAGAACATAGTGAGCCCTTCCAGGGCTCCAAATGAAATGCTCTAAAAGTGGCAGGGCTGACAGTTCTGGAGCCTGGTTAATTTAGCAGACACCCACTGGGCTTCTCTGGACACCCCCGACAGGATCCCCTGGAGCCACAGGGTCTGGGTGACATGGTCTGCCTAGAGACGTATGCATCGCCCTAGCTCCAAGCCAGAAAAACTCTCCCCCAGGACCTTAGCAGCATCTTGCCTGGCAACGTTGTGCCTTTTCACTTCCTGTGTCTGCCTTAAAAGATGGAAAGCAAACACATCTTCACAGCCGCTTTCTCTACCAACCTCACCACAGTGAATATTTATTTTTATTTTTTTAAACTTTTTGGACAGCTTCCATAAGTATAGACAATAAACCATGATAATCCCCAGCCTTCACACCTTCTCACACATTCTCCCCTTCCCAAATCCACCCTCCACTGAATCCCTTCTTCTTTCCGATTAGTCTGTCTTCTATGTTGAGGTCCCCACCTTTTCCTCCTATTATGAAAGTCTTGTGTAGGTAGTGTCAGGCACACAGTGAATATTCTAATTGATTAATTGGTTGATTAATTTTTTTGTGGTACTGGGGCTTCAACCTAGGGCCTCATGTATGCTAGGCAAGTAAGTGCTCTACTACTGAGCTACATCCCCAGCCCTTTTTGTATTTTTTATCTTGACACTCAGTTGCCTAGGTTGGCCTTGAACTTGTGGTTTTCCTGACTCAACTTCCCCAGTAGCTGGGATTATAGTCCAGAACCACCAGTCCTGGCTACATAGGACATTTTTAGATTTTCATGGAAAGCTTAACATGGGGTCAAAGTTGGATTATTTCATAGTCACATTTCTCTAAAAATAGCTATAAAAATAGCAAGGAGGGCTGGAGAGATGGCTTAGTGGTTAAGGCACTTACCTTTGAAGCCTAAGGATCAACTCTCCAGGTCCCACATAAGCCAGATACACAAGGTGATGCAAGCGTGCAAGGTTGCATGCATCTGGAGTTGGATTACAGTGTCTGGAGGCCCTGGTGTGCCAATTCTCTCTCTCTCTCATAAAAAGGCCAGTCTGTTGTGCTTGCCTCTCTCTCTATATATAGATAGATAGATAGATATAGATATAGATATAGATATATAGATATATAGATATATGACAAAGAGACTCTAGTCCTGTGATTCAGACCTCACCCATACCACCTTCTGCAGGAAGCCACCTCCAGCCCACGCTGAACACCATATTTGGCACAGAAAACTCCTGGCATGGTTTGTTTCTGCCCAGTGCCGTCTCCCCTACACCCAGCCCAAGCAGAACTAGAACCCCAGGTCACTGGGGCTTTTCTCGCTGCCTCACTGCACCTCAAATACTTGGAAGGCACGCTACATGCCAGCACTGGCTGACTGAAATGTAGCTTTGGCCCTTTCTGATGTGAACCAGGGCTGAAACCTGGCATGTGTGCCAGTGAGGGGTCATTTAAGGAAGATGTTTTCATGGGTTGATAGGAAAGTTTGAAGCCAGCCTATCCATTTCCTATGTAAGTAATAGAAAGTACAGGGCATGGTTGTGCTCATTAGAAAAGCTAACTGCTGGCTGGGGAGACGGTTCAGCAGTTAAGGTGCTTGTTCAAAAAGCAAACTAGGAAAAAAAATTTTTTTGGCCAACTCTTCTAAAATCACTTTGAACTCCTTTCATTCATTGAATAACCGATTCCCTTGTGCAAGTGAATGAAATCTTTGGCACTGTTCGTCATCATGGGGCAGGAACCAGGTACCCTGGCCATTGCAGTGCTATTAGTAGGAAAGCTGTGGTAGTCTGGGCAGTTTTTCTAGCAGTTGGATGTCCTGGAGTTGGAAATGCTACCTGGGGACCTGCCAGCGATTACTGGCATTGGGCTGGGCACACTGAGGGACTCCAGTCTTGTGTTGGCTGTCTGTGCCCCCCTGCCCTGAGCTACCCCCTGTACGTCTCCCTGGTGGGAGCCATCCCCCTGTCTGCGTGCCTTCCCGTGCTGAGCCATCTCACATCCTCATGCCTCCATGACCTGCACCATCTCCATGTCTGTGTCTCCATGCATCGTGGTTGCTAGCTGCCTCCTGCCTGGCTTCAAAACACATTAAAAGAACCTTTTAAAAATTTTTTTCTCTTCTCAGGAAGTGTCTAAAAACCTCACTAAGGAAAATGAACAAATCAAAGAAGACATGGAAGAAATTCGAACTGAGATGAATAAGCGAGGCAAAGCAAACTGCTCCGAGGACATCCTAGACAGCATGCCGGACATCCGTTCAGCCCTACAGAGGGACGCCGCGGCAGCCTATGCCCCGCCAGAGGTACAGCCCCATCCTCCCCGCATCCCACAGGCCGCTCCCCAGCCAGGGCAGAGCGAGAGCAGCATCTCTTGTTGGCAGAGCTTCTCAGAGCCCATGGGTGTGACAAGCAGGGCTTGATCTTGTTTTGCTCACTACTGAAGCCCAGAGAGGCTCAGTGAGTCAGTGTGGAAGCCAGGACTCAAATCTGGGTCTTTGGAGTGCCAGGCCATTCTTCTCATGACAGTCCATCCTGCCCTGTGAGCAGTCCTTCCAAAACCTCCTACCCTGGCATCGTTACTGACTGCACCCTCTTTTCCTCTTGGAAATATCTCACTTGGAAGCAGTAGATGATGTAGTTCTCCTGCCTGTAAATGACTTGGTCGGTTATTCTACCCTTTCATTACTGTGTAGTCTTCAGTGCAGGTCTGGAAAGTGGGCCAGGCACAGGCAACTATTCCCGTCTTGTAGATGGACATAAAGCCAGCAGTGTGTTCCTAGCGTCCTGGCTTAGTTGGGAAGTGGTAGCAGAGTCTCGCACCTCTGTCCCTTCCGCGTGGTTGCGTCCCTAGCCAACAGCTACCTCTGCAGAAGATGTCTGATGTAATTTGAGTGAGGCCACAAGACCTGCCTATATAAAAATGCCTCCTCATTGAATGCCTTTACTTTTAGCTCTAGTTAACATTAAATTCTTAAAGTAGCAGTGGTTAAATATATTACCGTGAAACACACTAGTTTACCCACTAACTTCATAGTAAAGAAGTGAGTAAAGGCGTGAGTTGGGAAGGAATCTGAGAACAGGGAAGAGGCAAGTACATTCTGCTGGCAAGACCTGTGGAGCACTCTTGGGAGGCAGGTCTGGATGCAGCTCTGTGAGGGGGTCTCTGGGCAGCCAGGGGCAGCAGCGCTTCACAGAGCCATAGCTTGGGTCTTCTGTCAGTGGGTGGTAGAGTCATGACGTGCTGCTGTCTGAGAAGTGAGTTCCAGTTTGGCCATTGAGAGATTGATCCCCTGCCCCTCAGGTAGTTGTCTGTGGTGGGTTGAGCAGAGCCTGGGCCAATGAGGACCCCAAAGCTGGGGTACTGTGTACCGTGAAATGGAAAAGCCTGGGGAGTGTGTTACCTTTTTGGTAATGGAATGAATTACCTGAGACGATCAATAAAAGACACATATTTTGGCTCATGGCGTCAGCGGTTTCTGCCCATTGTTAGTTGGCCATGTTGCTTTTGGTGGGGAGTATGTGTTGGTGCAACGCCAGTGACCCCAGGATGCCAGGGAAACAAAAGAGAACGTGATGAGGCTGGAATCCCAAGTTGAAGCTTGGATATATAACCTCAGAACACTTTCTTAATCTTTATTTTTAATTTTTTTTTATTTTGAGAGGGAGAGACAGAGGCAGAGAGAGAGAGAGAGAGAGAGAGAATGGGCGTGCCAGGGCCTTCAGCTCCTGCAAACAGAACTCCAGACACCTGCACCCCCTTGTGCACATGTGCAGTATTGCATGCCTGTGTCACTGTGCATCTGGTTTATGTGGGGCCTGGAGATTGGAACAAGTTCTTAGGCTTCCCAGGCAAATGCCCTAATCACTAAGCTACCTCTCCAGTCCAGAACACTTGTAATTAATTAATTTATTTGCAGGCTGAGAGAGCTAGAGAGAAGAGAGAGCAAGAGCAAGAATGGGTGTGCCAGGGCCTATAGCCACTGCAAACAAACTCCAGATGCATGTGCCACTTTTGTGCATCTGGCTTTATGTGGGCACTGGAGAATTGAACCCAGATTGTTAGGCTTTGCAGGCAAGCACCTTAACCACTGAGCCATCTCTCTCGCCCCTTAGAACTCTTTTTGAGACAGGGTCTAATGTATCTCAGGCTGGTTTAAAGCTTACTATGTAGCCAAATATGGCCTCAAAAACATGTTCTTCCTACCTCTACTTCCCAAGTGCTGGGATACAGGCATGTGTCACCACACCTGGTTTATTCTGCCCTGGGGATCCAACCCAGAGTTTTGTGAATGTTAGGCAATCACTCGAATAACTGAGCTATGTTCTTAGCCTGTGGGCTCTGAACACTTGGGCAGTAAAGCTCATCACAGTGATGCCACGCAGGCAGATGTGGTGGGTTTGGGGACTTTGGGGCACATGTGTCCTGAAGGCAAAATGACAGATTAGGACCTTGAGGCAACAAGCCATAGAAAAGTGGGGTGTCTGTGCCTCCCCAGTAGGCAACTCAAAAGCAACTCCAAACCACGAGATAAGTATAAGGGAAAGACATTAATTTTCTGGTTTTTCCCATGATGACTCCTTTGGACTTTAAGGAAAACTGTTATGTCCCTTCAGAAATTATTTTGATTCTCATTTTTGGGTGTTCTTGACCTGCTGCTGTCTGCTAAGCATGTGTTTGACCAGCACGGTGCCTCACCCTGAAGGGTCTGAGCTTATAACCAAAGAGCCAAGGATCTGAGGATCAGAAGGGGACCCATCTGGCACCCCCAGCCACCCACTTCCTACAGCAGCCAGCATCCCTGGCCCTCTGTGGCTTGCAGTTTCCCAGTCAGCTGGGTAAGCGGGGGAATTTAGCTGTTGCCTTGATGACAAATCCTGTGGTGAGTTCAGGCACTCAGCTCAGATTTCCTGAGGGCAGACAGCAAACCGAGTCAAACACACCAAACGCCTGTTCTCCTTGCTCAGCAAGTCACCGCCCCTCCCCAGCCCCCAGGGCGTACAGTGCTGAAGTTAGCACAATCCACGCGGTGAAGGAAGCCCCAGGGTAGACTCTCTTCTCACGGTGCACCCCCATTTTTTTTCAGCAAGCCCCACACTGCCAAGGGGATGGATGATTTGCTTATTTATTTTGGTTCTTGCAGATGATGTTGGGATTCTTGGAATGGAGAGTGGTAATTTGTAGGAGGTCTTTCTCCAACATGGGCCTTGCCTGGAGGGTTGGCAGGACTGGGGGTGGGGGGGAGCGGGGAAGGATAGTTGGGGAGGCCAGGTTGGAGTGGAGAGGGCAGCAGGAATGGGAACTCTGCGGGCCAGGAGCTGAAGTCATGCAGCACTCTTGGATGAACAGAAAGAGGCAATCAAAGCTTGGTGGGGGCAGCCTGTCGCCAGTGAATCCAAGGAAATTATATGTTCTCTGGCACAGGCTGTCCACCGTCTTGCTCCATATCCTTGGCTGGGACAAAGAACTGTAGTTCCTGCCCTTCCCTGAGAGCGTGGAACTCAAGACAGTCCCTGGGTTTTCCACGAAGAAATGACAACCAGCTTTGGTGCTGCTGAGGGAAGCGAGGGTCCAGCAAATAGACACCCCCTGATATCTGGAGCCAGAGCTGTGGCTGGGGCTTCTTGTCAGCCCCCCAGGCAGCTCTTCCCACTGGGAAATGAGGCATCTCCCGAGTGTGCTGGGACGCAGTCCATTTGTTTGGACCAGTGGTCCTGTGGTCACAGCTGTGGCTTAATGTAAGGAACAACACAGGCCTGGAAATAACAGCCCAAGACCTACTAGATGGCTCTGTGATTTCATTAGTGCCCCTCTCAGGCACTACTTAAATGACTTTCAACTTGCTAAATGACTCAGAGTCTGTGTTCCCTTATCTATAAGATATAGTACCACCCAACCCAGAGCAGCTGATGGAAGGGAAGTATTGATTCGGCTTACAGTCATGAGGGGAAGCTCTGTGTCAGCAGGGGCTGACCATCACTTCCTTGCCAACATCAGGTGGAAAACATCAGCAGAAGGATGTGCCAACTAACACTGGCAAACTAGGGGCTAATAAACCTCAAAACCCACCCCCAGTGACACACCTCCTCTAATAAGACTTTGCCTCCCAAATTGCCATCAGCTAGGAACCTAGTATACAAAACATATGCGTTTATAGAAGGAACACCTAATTCAAACCACCGCAATGAACTGTTTCCTAGTGTTGAGGGGCTTAAAAAGGGCCTGCCTGTAAAATACCATCATCAACAAGCAGGCTTCCCCCACGCCTCAGCAGCAAGATCTGGGACTTGAGGGCGGAGCAGGGAGCTGGAAGGGAGGCTGCCCAGGGCACAGTCAGCAGGCTGGCCCGTTTCTCCTGGGCAACTCTTTGACACCGCCCCCCCCCCCCCCCCGCCCCAGCCAAGGGAGGCTGGCAGAAAGGTGTATCCCGCCTTGTCTGTCACCACTCCTCACCCAAGAGAGACATGCAGATTTAGGGACTACCATGTCTGTTGCACCATCTGGCTTATCTCTTGTCACGGAAAACAAGTGTAGATGTGAGGGTGTGGTTGGGAGTGAGAAGCCTGGGTTTTTCTCTAGGCTGGATTTTAAAGGTCAAAACACAAGCCCGGTTTGCTTCCTCGGTGCACACTGAGGAGGTTGATCATGATGGCTGAACCGTGCAGCAAACACGGAGCAGCTGGAGGCGTTACTCTGCCTGGAACACAGCATCAAGCAAGGGTTTTATTTCTGCACAGGCTCTTTTCATTGGGGGGTGGGGGGGAGTGACATTACCAAGACCTAGAATTGCAGGATTTAAGAGAGCTTACCTACCTCTACTAGGCAAAGCAGGGGTGAGGTGATGGCTTAAGTGACTGCAGGAAGCCCGCTGTCTACTCAGCTTCTGGGGTCCTAAGAGTAAGATTGCGTCAACACGCCTGCACGTTCCCGCAGTTCTCTGGCAGAGCTGCCTCTCAGGAGCTGGACTCACCTGCACAGTGGCCCTGTCTTTGGGCCCAGCCAGCTCACAGACCTTGTACAGATGGCCTTTGTTTTCCAAACGGGTGACTCTACTCCTGGACAGGGGGGACCCAGAGTCCCTGCCACACTGCGGACCCAAGAGGGCAGTGCTTGGGCAATAGCAGTGTGAGAACAGGCCTTCATAGTGACATTCTCAAGATGCCCAGGTACCAGGTCATGGCTGCCTCCCTTGGAGCTTCATTTGATTTGACAAAATCAAATGTTGGTCACAAATGGAGACAGTTTCTTGGGATATGTTATGGTTCAAAAAAATTTATTTTTTAATTTTATTTATTTATTTGCAACCAGAGAGAGAGAAAAGAGAGAGACAGACAGAGAGACAAGGGGCACGCCAGGGCCTCTAGCCACTGCAAATGAACTCCAGATGCATGTGTCCCTTGTGTATCTGGTTTACTTGGGTCCTGGGGAATGGAACCTGAGTCCTTTGGCTTTGCAGGAAAATGCCTTAACCACTAAGCCATCTCTCCAGCCCCTCAAAAAGTTAAGCTAGGGCTAGAGAGATGGCTTAGTGGTTAAGCGTTTGCCTGTGAAGCCTAAGGACCCCAGTTCGAGGCTTGATTCCCCAGGACCCACGTTAGCCAGATGCACAAGGGGGCACATGCATCTGGAGTTCATTTGTAGTGGCTGGAGGCCCTGGCGTGCCCATTCTCTCTTTCTCTCTCTCTGCCTCTTTCTCTGTCTGTCACTCTCAAATAAATAAATAAAAATTTTTAAAAAGTTAAGCTAATAAACATTAGGGACCATCCATCCAGCAGAATCAGAGATCAGCAGCAGGAGGGATCTACTCTTCAGATTCTTACAGCCCATAGAGACAGCTGCATCCTTAAATAGTGTCTGTAAGGCCTCCAGGGGAGGCGCTGTCTAGAAGTAAACTCTTGTATTCCTGAGGAATGGTGTTGAGCTTTGAGTTAGAGACCCAGTAACAGTGTATTAAACATCACAGGGCTTGTTTGTTCACATAGAAGAGTTCTGGAAGCAGGCACTCAAAGGCTGGCATGGTTAGCTCTGACTAATGACTTCCGTCCGCAGAATCCCCTCATGGTCACAAGATGGCTGCTGCGCTCCAGTTATCTTATTAACATTTTGATCATGAGAAAACAAGGAAGAGAGTAAAAGGTACCAGGCTTACCAGCCCTTCCTTTGAGAATACTTTTCCCAAAGCTCTTCTTGTCAACTTCTGTCTATTTTCCTACTGACCACACCCATAAAACCAGGCTGTTAGTTAGGAACAGGGAGACAGGAATTTTGAATAAATAATTAGAAGTCTCTGCCATAAAGAGAAAAGTGAGGAGTAGAGAGGAAAGATTAATTCTGAATGAGAAGGGCCAGGAGAATTGCCTAGGGACCTAGATTTGAGCTTTTCTCTAAGAATGGATGAGTTTCAAGGAGATCTCTCTCTCTGTGTGTGTGTGTGTGTGTGTGTGTGTGTGTGTGTGTAAAATGTTTATACATGGATGGGGTAGAGATAAGAAATAATAGCTTTCCTAATAGGAAAAGCAAACAAGCAAAAACAACAACGAGGACACTTTGAGCAGTGGCCCGGTGGCTCAGAAGAGCCAAGAGCTCTAGGAGTTGGCCACCCAATAGCAGTGCCTAGAGCAAGGGTGGGGAGAGGCCAAGAGGAAGGAGAGTTATGTTGGGTCAAGGCCGATATTTAACAGCTCTAAAGGTCAGGCCTCTGGCCTGGGGCTTTTTGCTACACGCAGAAGGGAGGGTTGCAGCGACGTGTACCCTGCGTGTTAGGAGGCCCATCCAGATGGCTGAAAGAGCAGTCAGGTTCATCCTGAGGGGATGATGTGCCACTTGGTCCTCAGGATTCAAGGCCCAGGCTAGGCCCAGTTCTCCTCACCTTGGTCTCCCAGGAAACAAATGAGATGGAAGTTGCTCAGCACCCCTGGGAGAAGCCACATAGAGAGCTGAGTTCTAGAGCCAGACTTCTGGGACATCCTGACCTGTGGGAGGTCCTGGAGCAATCTGTATGACTCCCACGCACCTCAGTTTCTTTTCTATGAATGTGCACACGTGTGTGTGTGTGTGTGTGTGTGTGTGTGCATTTTCCTATTGCTGGGTATATAGATATAGATAGCTATAAATATATAAGTGCAATGCACATGTGTGTGCTTATATGTGTAAGTGTGGAGACCAGAGGACAACCTCAGGTGTTATCCTCAGGAACATCATCCACTTATGTTGAGACAGGGTCTCTTAGTGGCCTGGAGCTCACCAGTTGGGCTAGACTGGCTGGCCAGTGAGTCCCAGGGGCCCACCCGTCTCTGCCTTGCCATCATGCCTGGCACTCATATGGGCACTGAGTATTGAACTCAGGTCCTCATACTTGTGGAGACAGCACTTTGCCAACTGAGTTATCTCCCCAGCTCCTGCCTCAGTTTCTTTTTCTGGATGTGCATACATGTGTGTACACATATTCATATGCATGTAGGCACGTGCCAGGGGTAATGTGTGTGCACATGTGTACTTTGAGTGTGGAGGTCACTATCTGGTGTCTCCTTCTGTTGCTGTCTACCTTATTATTATTTTTTATAACACTCAGAGATGTGTTTCCAAGGAGATTCTTTGTGTGTGTGTGTGTGTGTGTGTGTGTGTGTGTGTGTGTGAGCCAGACAGACTATGGGTATGCCAGGGCCTCTTACCGCTGCGAAAGAACTCCAGATACACGAGCCACTTTGTTTATCTGGCTTTATGTGATCACTGGGGAATTGAAACCAGGCCAGCAGGCTTTATAAACAAGTGCCTTTAACTGTTGAGTTATCTCCTCAGACCCTCCACTTTATTTTCTGAGACAGGGTCTCTCACTGAACCTGGAGCTGACCAACTCAGCCAGACAAGCTAGCCAATGAGCCCCAGAGATCCCCCTGTAAAGGAGCAGGATAAAGGGGGTCCAAATCCTACATCTGATTCAGAGAATCATCAGCCGACATATTCAGACACGAGTCAAGCACTCTCAGCAATATGCTGCTGTCATTGCTGGGGCCTTGGCCCCAGCATTGTCCCCTCCCTGAGCCCTCTCTCTAACCTGCCCTTGTGTCCCCTCTGAGGAGCAGTATGAAGAGCGGTTTCTGCAGGAAGAAAGCGTGTCGCAGCAGATCAACTCCATCGAGCACCTGCAGACGCGGCCCCTGGCACCCCCTGCAGTGGTGAAGCCACAGCGGCCCCTGCAAAGGCAGGTGCACCCGAGGGCCCGGCCAGCCTCCAAGCCCACCGTCATCCGGGGCATCACCTACTATAAAGCCAAGGTCTCCGAGGAAGAGAACGACATCGAAGAGCAGCGTGAGTTGTGGTCAGCAGCCTCAGAGGCAGGGCAGAGAGGGAGAAGCCTTTAGAGCACAGGAACATGGGCTTCCTGGGAAGCCACGCTCCGTCCAGGGTTTAGTGACCGCAGTGAGATGTGTACGGCAGAGTCACAGGTTGTCCAGGTACTTGCTGAGAGCTCTTGGGCAGATCACTTAACTTCTCTGGGATTGTAGAAGGACCTCATGGCCAAGCGTGGCTGAGCTGGAGGGACTTCTGTGACCACTCCCTGTTTGCAGATGGGGAAACCAAGGCTTGCAGGAGTGGCTTGACCAGAGACACTTGGTAGGCTCTGCCATCTGTTCCTCTCCAGGGGCCCCAAGCTTGCTGAGTCTCTACAACCTCCCCTTGTGGATCTCCATCCTTCTAACTTTCTCACAGAAAGCAGATGATCATCTTTTTTTAAAAAAAAAAAAAACAGAAACCTAATATATATATTATGTATTTATTTATTTTAGAGAGAGAGAATGGGCATGACAGGGCCTCTAGCCATAGCAAATAAACTTTAGATGTATGCACCCCCTTGTGCATATGGCTTATGTGGGTCCTGGGGAATCGAACCAGGATCCTTTGGCTTTGCAAGGCAAATGCTTTCACTGCTAAGGCGTCTCTCCAGACCTTTCCCAGCATCTTCTATTTTATTTGATTTTTTTCTAGTTTTTCGAGGTAGGGTCTCACTCTAGCCCAGGCTGACCTGGAATTCACTATGTAGTCTCAGGGTGGCCGTGAACTCACGGAGATCCTCCTACCTCTGCCTCCTGAGTGCTGGGAATAAAGGCGTGCGCCACCACGCCCGGCTTTCCCAGCATCTTTATCTTGTTCCTTTAGTACGCCCTCCTCCTGAGCACCTCCTTGCCACCTGCCTCCTCCTGTCGTCTTTCTTTGCCTTTCCCAGAGCCCCTTCAAGTCCCTACCTACCCTCCTCTCCCCGAGCTCCCGGCCTCTCCCATCCAGCCTCAGGCCACAGCCTTCAGAGTTGCCTCGCACTTTTGCATGTTCCTCACCTGATGCCTTATTCTCAACCAGTGTAGATATTCAGATGTTTTCTCCCTGCCTGTGGCTTGCATTTTCAATTCCTTTTATGTGTGTGTTGTGTGTATACATGTCTGTATATGTGTGTGTGTGATGTGCATGCATGTGTGTATGCATGTCCATATATGTGTGTGCATATGTTTGGAGGTCAGAGGTCAACACTGGGTGTCTTCCTTATTTTCCCTCCATCTTATCTTTCTGTATTTTCTATATTTATTTGCAAGCAGAGAAAGGGTGGGGGGTGAGCGCACCAGGGCCTTCAGCTTCTGCAAATGAACTCCAGATGCATGTGGCACCTGTGCATTTGGCTTTATGTGGTTGCTGGTGTATCAAACCCAGGTCATTAGGCTTTGCAAACAAGTGCCTTAAGTGGTGAGACAGCTCTCCAACCCACCACCTTATTTTTTTTAATATATATTTTATTTTTATTTATATTTGGGAGAGAAAGAGGCAGATAGAGAGAGAATGGGTGTGCTGGGGCCTTTGGCCGCTGCAAATGAACTCTAGAAGCAAGCGCCACCTTGTGCATCTGGCTTACATGGGTCCTGGGGAATCGAACCTGGGTCCTTTGGCTTGCAGGCAAGTGCCTTAACCACTAAGCCATCTCTCCAGCCCTCTCTTCTGTTTTTAAGACAGGGTTTCCCAAACTAGCTTCAAACTTATGACATTCTTACTTCAGTCTTCCCACTACTGGGAATACAGGTGTGTGCCACCATGCCCAGGTCCTTCCAGCTTTCTTGACCCTCCTTACCCGACTTTCCTTTCCCCTCAGCACCTTTCCACTGCAGTCTTATCTGTTGTCTCAGTTTCCACCACTAGCCAGGAGTCCTGGGAGGCCACAGCCTTGCCTTGCTCACTGACGTTGGACATGCACCACAAACACTAGCGACTGAATGGACTGGAGCTCTAACGCCTCCAGGGTTCCTAGCCCGTGACGGCCTCTTACCAGGGCACCCTGAGGCTGGGCTGAGGAGACTGGCAGTCTGTTTAGAAAGCCTACAGAAGATGTATTGTCCCTCTGCCAGTGCTCCTTGTCACCCTCTAAATTCCTAGTTAGACAACTGGGCTACTACTCCATGACAGAGCACTTGCACAGAGTACCATGCACAAGGCTCTGAGTTCAGTCCTCAACATTGCCAAAAAGGGGGAAAATGACAGAGTAAAATCCCAGGTGTCCGCCCTCTGCCAAGCAGGCCATGTGTTGAGGAGAGGAGCCTCTTACAGCCTCCCAGACCTCCTCCTCCTCCTCCTCCTCCTCCTCCTCTGCTCTCGGCCAGGCTGCTCTCCCTGGGCCCTAAGTGAACCTTGTGTTTTTCCACAGATGACGAGCTTTTCAGTGGTGACAGTGGAGTAGATTTGCTGATTGAAGATCAGCTCCTGAGACACGAAGACCTACTGACCAGTGTCACCCGGAGGCCAGCAGCCACCAGGCATGGTACTGCCATGACAACTGACCCCAGTGTCCAGACCACAGCCCCGTCCTCAGCACCACCCCAGGCCTCCAGCTCAGCGACTCTGCAGACGGCCTCAGCATCTCCTACATCTTCTACTCAGGCCCCGGCCACCATGGTGGCCCATCCAGCCACCCAGCCACCTCCAACAGTGACTCCTGAAGACCTGTTTCTGGAAGCTCCGCACACTGTCCCCATGCCCCCTGGCACAGTCTGGACCGACACACTAGGGGAAGATGCTACTGCTGGGCAGGGAACAAGCCCTGTTGGCCCCACCCTGAGCCCTGAAGAGGAAGACGACATCCGGAATGTCATAGGTGAGTTCATTCTGCCAGTCTGTGCCTCATCTTGGTCTCCTTAGGTAAAAAGTAGAGCCAGAAAATAGGTTGGAGGGAGAAAGAGGAACCAGATACTGCCAAACAGCTTCATAAAAGAAGGGGCATGGAAACTGGGCTGTGGAGCTGAACACCTGCCTGTGTGGGTGAGGCTCTGGGGTCCAGCCATGTGGCCAAAACAAAGAGTAGCAACACACAAAGGCCGGTGGAGGTGGGGTACTCTCTGACCAGTAGTTAGTTTTGACCTCTAGAGCTTATGTAGGTCAATGACAAAGAGTGGGAACCTACTTTCTAACATATATAAATGAACAAAGCTAAGTTTTGTGACAGTGAGTGTCGCTAAGAGGATTATGTGGTAGGTATTGAAGTCTAGGGCAGTGCCTAAGTAAAATTCTCTCCAGTGAGTTTATCAGGCCACAAAAATAGCAAAGGAGTTTCACATGGGAGTTGGGGGGGGGGAGGCAGAGTCTAGCAAAAAGAATACAGGGAAATAATGGGCCAGTGTGGCTGTGCACGCCTTTAATCCCAGCGCCTGGGAGGCAGAGGTAGGAAGGTCACCGTGGTTCGAGGCCGCCCTGAGAGTACATAATGAATTCCAAGTCAGCCTGCGCTAGAGTGAGATCCTACCTCGAAAAACCAAAAAGAAGAAGAAAAGAAAAGAGGGAAATAAGCAGTCTAATAGGCCAGAATGCAATACCTAATAAGCCCCACTGAGAACATGGAAATATTGCAGCACATGACAAATGTTATAACAGAGGGATGGAGAAACAGAAATGAAAGAGAAAACTGCACTGGCCTGCCTGTTAGGATGATTGGGGTACATGTTTAAAGAAGGTGTCATTTGAGCTGCTTTTAAAAAATATATTTTTATTTGCAAGCGCAAAGTGGGGAGCGAGGGAGAGAGAATGGGCTCACCAGGGCCTCTTGCCACTGCAGACAAATTCCAGATGCATGTATCACTTTGTGAATCCAGCTTTATGTGGGTACTGGGGAATCTAACCCAGGCTGTCAGGCCTTGCAAGCAAGTGCCTTTAACTGCTGAGCCATCTCTCCAGCCCCATGAGCTGTGGTATAAAATATATATACACACATACATATATACACACACACATATATATATATACATACATATATACAGTGAGAGGGAAAGTGTCAATATATTTTTTTTTTCTGGGTGTGATGGTGCATGCACTTGGGGGGCTGAGGTAGTAGGATCACTATGAGTTTGAGGCCAGACTGAGACCAATTCCAGGTCAGCTTGGGCTGGAGCAAGACCCTACCTCAAAAAACGAAAAATGATACATATGCCTGTGTGTGACGTGTGTGCATGTGTGTGTGTGTGTGTGAGTTCCGAGGACGACCCCGTGTCGGTTCGCATCTCGAGGCGGGCTTTCTGCTCTGTGGCTGCACTTCAGGCTTGCTTGTACAGGACGTTCTTCACTGCTGAGCCATCTCTCCAGCTCTCCCTTTTTTGAGATAGGGTCTCATGAATCTCCCAGGTGGCCTCAAGTTTACTGCATAGCCCAGGATGATCTTAAATTTCTTTCCTTTTGCCTCTACCACCCAAATACCTGTATTATAGGCATTCACCGCCATGCCCAGTTTATAGGGTGCAAGGGATGAAACCTAGAGCTTCATGGATGCTGGAAGGCCCACCCCCAGCCCTAAAAGGAACACCATACCCCAAGTTTCCAATCCTCCTCTTAGGATGTCCTAAAATATCTATCGCTATCCTCAGAGGAGTTTTAAATCCTCCAAAAAATTCCAAACAAAATGAGAATTGTTTGGGGGGTGTGCAAACAATCCTCAGGGACAGTGAGAGGGAAGGTGTCAATGACAGGACCTGGGGCTCAGGAGGGGCTGGCGACCACGGGGCAGAGGCAAAGAGGCTTGGTCTGGGAGGCCTGTGCTGGCTTCTGTGGAGAAGTAGGAGGCTTGTGCTTTGTAGCCGCTGCTCTGTAGATTGCTAGCTTTTATCCATGCCAGTTCGTAATATATGTATTAGAAGGGGCCAGCTGGGGGCAGGGGCAGGGATGGAAAGGGGAAGACCAAGAGGAGAGTCAGCTATGGCAGTACCCGTGAGAGTGTGCCTCATATTCAAATCTAGGAATTATCAAGATGTGCAAAGAATGTGTCCCCCCCAGAGCCCCTAATCCTGGGGCTGGGCTGCCCCTGGTAAGAGAGGGCCAGGGCTATCTGCCTTGGGTCAAGGAACTGCTCTAAGGGCCTAGGGAGGAGAATGCTGACATGGGCTCCGCAGCCCCTAGGCTCTTCCTGAGCCCCCTGTTGGACCATCTCCTAACATGGGCCACTGACCCTAGCAATGAGACTAGAAGGTGGAGCTATTCTCTGTAGATGGATACAGCCCACGGTCTAAGACTCTCAGCAAGGATAAGGCCCGTGGATAATTCACTCAGTGCCTCCCCATGCTAGGCCCGAGAATCCAGTGCAAGGCAGACAGAGAATTTCCTCGGAGGGACTAACTGAGGGAGGCCAGGGCAGACCCCTAGGAGAGTGGCAAGCAACAGATGCATGTGGCTCAGTTCTGCTGTGAGGCTCCCTCCGCAAGAACAGTCACAGCTCACCCCCTCACAGGACAGAGCAGAAGGAGGGAAAGGCAACCTAGATGTACGTACTGGCGACAGACTGAGGTAGGGAGAGTGATGAGACTCCTGGGTAGGGAGCCAGGGGCCCTGTGCTCCCAGCACTTAGGAGGTTGAGACAGGGCAGTTGCCATGAGTTCAAGACCAGCCTGGGCTACAGTGTGAGGCTTCCCCTAAAATTAATAAGTAAAAATGCCTCCGATAAATAAGTGAACGGGAGAGCTGTGAGCATGGACTGATTTAGTTATTTACGGTACTGAGCGCGCAGGGTGGAGCGCTGTGGGTGTGGATGTGAGGACAGACCCCATGGGGGTCCCGCCCTGGAATATGTGCTCCCATGCACACGAGCTGAGACGTGTGGGTCAGAGACCAAGACAGAAATCTGGTTTCAACCTGGGTGGTGAACACCACAGGCTGCTGAAGGTCCCAGAGGGAGGC
The DNA here is from genome assembly GCF_020740685.1 of Jaculus jaculus. Lineage (NCBI taxonomy): Eukaryota > Metazoa > Chordata > Mammalia > Rodentia > Dipodidae > Jaculus > Jaculus jaculus. The sequence continues at coordinate 314,269,570 of NC_059102.1, forward strand.
GCAGGCAGCCCAGGTCTCTTTCGGAAGGCAATGCTGAGCAAATGGGCCTGAAGGTTGTGGGGAAATGAGTCAGGCAAAGAAGAAAGGGGGCACCAGAATGTCAGGAACCAGCAGCAGCAGCAGCGGAGGGGATGCAGCAAGGCCGGGCCCAATGCAAAACGAAACTGTGGACCTGAGCTCAAAAAGCATGAGAGGGCTGGAGAGATGGCTTAGTGGTTAAGGCCTTGAAACCAAAGGACCCAGGTTCAATTCTCCAGGTCCCACATAAGCCAGATGCACATGGTGGCGCACGTGTCTGGAGTCCATTTTCAATGGCTAGAGGCCCTGGCACGCCCATTCTCTCTCTCTCTCTCTCTCTCTCTCTCTCTCTCTCTCTCTCTCATAAATAAATAAAAATAAAATCTTTTTTTTAAGCATGAGAAAGAGCCACTAAGAGTAGTAAATATGAGGCCCTCCTCCCTCCCTCCATGAGGGGTGTGTGTACGTGTTCTTTATGATGTTTATTTATTGTTTTGTGCCACTGTACATATAAAACTAATTTGCAGCTTGTTCCATGGTGCCAGAGCTTGAGCCCAAGGCCTTGCGCATGTTAGACAAACGCTCTCCCACTGAGCCACGCCCCAGCCCCTGCACTTTGGTCTTAGAGCAGTAGAATATTGCACAAAACCCGCTGGTGTTTTTGTTTTACTGACGCACACACATCCTACCACACTCTGAAGTAAGGGAGGACTCCAAGGAAAGGGCCTGGGAGTGGCCTCCTCTTTCCCACTTGTAAAGCACTCGGCATAGTTTGATTTCCAGCACAAACAAGAAAAGCTAGGGTCGGGCTCCTCGGCTACTGTGTGTCTCAGAACACCAGGCCTATTTTCTGCTTTCAAGGCACGCTCTGGACTAGGGGACCAGCTCCAACAGCGTGCTTACTGTGTACTCACCTCTAGCCCTGCACATACAGGACCCCCTGGAATTCTGTGTGCACTGGACCCAGCAAATCCTATGTGCGTGAGCATACTTGTGTCCACTGTCCTCCGAGACTTCACTGATAGTACAAATTCAAGGGTAAATTATTACTCTTAAGAATTTCAAGCTGGGCTGGAGAGATGGCTTAGCGGTTAAGCGCTTGCCTGTGAAGTCTAAGGACCCCGGTTCGAGGCTCGGTTCCCCAGGTCCCACGTTAGCCAGATGCACAAGGGGGCGCACGCATCTGGAGTTTGTTTGCAGAGGCTGGAAGCCCTGGTGCGCCCATTCTCTCTCTCTCCCTCTATCTGTCTTTCTCTCTGTGTCTATCGCTCTCAAATAAATTAATTAATTAATTAATTAAAAAAAAAAAGAATTTCAAGCTGGGTGTGGTAGCACACACCTTTAATCCCAGCACCTAGGAGGCAGAGATAGGAGGATCGCTGTGAGTTCAAAGCCAGCCTGAGACTACATGGTGAATTCTAGACCAGCCTGGGCTAGAGTGAGATACCACCTTGAAAAAAAAAAAAAAAGTATTTCAAGATGGCAACTCCACAACATTAACCTAGGAAGCACCCTTTGCACAAGTGCCTCATGTGACCACACGGGTCATAAAGGCAGCCCTGAGCGTGACACCCATTAGAGATGTCTGAGAGGGAGCTAGGAAATGGACTCGAAGTCTCAATAGTAACCTGAGAGCTGAATTCACTCTGTGACATGTTGTTTTGCAAACAGGCTTAAGCTTGAAGGCCTTTGGGTCAGCTGTACTTCCAATTCCCCTCTCTGTGGCCACCTGGTGTCGCATACCAATGGGCCCATTTCAGCCTCTGTATGGACCCCTGGAGGCCTCTGAGACCAGAGGCATGAGCCAGGAAGAATGGGGAAGCCACAGAGACTGAGCTGCTAGGGCAGGGGCTTCGGGCTTCATGCGGTGGTTGGAGATGGTGAGCTACGAAGGGCTTGAGAACATAGAAAAGTAGCCCCAGGACAAGTCAGAAGTGGGCAGAAGTGACCCAGCTGGGACAGCTGGGGTCATTGGCATGAGCCAGGCCAGAGTCGGCGAGGTCTAAATGAAGTCTCAGGCAGGTAAAGGAGAAGGATCTGAGAGGCGAGCAGGAAAGACCAAGTGGATGTGACTCAGAGCACACTTGGCAGGTGGACATCATGCTCTGTCTTTCTCCAAGACAGTAAACGCAGGTGGAATGGGCTGTGAAAGGGAGCAAACGAATGTCCTTTGTAGCCCACCACCATTAGGAAGCAGAGGGCACCCAGGGATAAGCATTGAGAACCAGATGGGGCTATAAGCCTTCCATAAGAGCTGGAAGGAAGCTGGAGAGATGGCTTAGAGGTTAAGGCATTTGCCTGCAAAGCCAAAGCACCCAGGTTCGATTCCCCAGGACCCACATAAGCCAGATGCACAAGGTAGCACATGTGTCTGGAGTTTGTTTACAGCAGCTGAATACTCTAGCGTGCCCATTTTCTCTCTCTTCATCATCTGTCTCTTTTTTTTAGTCTCTCTCTCTCCTCTTTCTCTGTCTATAAATATCAAATAAAATAAAATGAATAAAATTTTTAAAAAGAGGAAGGGAAAGGGACAACAGTGAGCTCTGAGAGGGGGCGGCAGCGGAGACCAGAGAAAGTGGCCTGTGGAAACCAGTGAAGGACGAAACACTTCCTGAGGTGGGTGGGGATGTTGGGGTGACCCTCCTTGTCTGAGCCAGAGAGAGGCTTGGCCAAACTGAAGCTGAGTGCTTTCCTGAAAGGCAGCGACAGATACGTAAAGCAGCAATCAGTGAGGGGCCAGGAGCCCGTGGGCGGGATGAAGGGAGCACCCTGTGGGATGAAGGGAGCACCCTGAAAGATGACAACACTGTTGGGGGGGCAGCCAGTGAGCCAGTGGAGGGCAGACAGGGAGGCTTTTTGTTCACTGCCGTGTTCCAGGATGTGAGAGCTCAGCAGACAGGTCCTGTGTATTAGTTACTTTCTCATTGCTTGACAAAATAACAGACAAGAGTCAGTTTAGGGAAGGAAGGGTTCATTTTGGCTCACAGTTCAAGGCTGCAGTTCAGCCAGGCAGGGAAGGCACAGGCATCTGCTCCCATCATGTCCACAGTCAGGAGGCAGAGTGACAACGGCTGCTGCTCAGTGAGCTCTCTCCAGCCCGTGGAATGGTGCCACCCACATTTAGGGTGGGTCCTCTTACCTCAATTAACCTGATGTAGAAAAGTCTCTCACAGACATTCTGAGAGGTTTGTTTCCATGGGGATTCTAAATCCTGCCAAGTTGACAACTGGAGATTAACCATCACGCCTGGTGGCCTTTGACGCAGGACTAGGAGCAAGTGGCTTAGAACAGAGACAGTGCTTGGGACACATTAGCTGCTACTTCCAATCCCCCATGGTAGCCCTGCTCTGGGGAGACCTAAGGTGAGTCGTAGACAGTTCTCCCTTCTCAGAGATTCCTCAAACTGCTTCCCACCTCCCATCATTCTCCATGAAAAGGCATCCACACAAGATTCTCTCTGGGGCTGACGGTCCCTGCTCATGGCTGTGAGCTTCAGAACTTGCCAGACTCTTTGAGCATGGGCATGTGTCTGGGCTTCATGGTTCACCGATCTCTTGGGCTCTTGTCTTCCAATGCTCTGAAGCCACGTGTATCAGACCCTGCCCTTCCTTCCTGGACTTGTCCACCATGTGGAGTTTGCTCTACCCTGGGGTGTGTAATTATTTGCCCTGAGGTCCCAGATATCAGCATTGTGGGGCTGCAAGCTGGGACTTCGTTCTTTCTACAGAAACAGGGACGGGCCCCCCTTGCTCCAAGAGCTGTCGTCATCTGTATTCATTCTGTCCAACTGCCATAAACTTACTGGCTGAAAACAATAGAATAAATATTCTCTAACGGTTATGGAAGCAGTGTCCCAAATTAGTTTTACAGGGCTAAAGCCTTGGTGTCAGAAGCTGATTCCTTCCAGAGGCTCCAGGGGAGAACCCATTCCTTGCTTTTGCAGCGTCTCCTGGCTGCCAGCATTCCTTTGCCTGCAGCCACATCACTCTTTTCGTCTTTTATCACATCACTTTCTTCTCTCCTGTAGTCTATCTTCTTGCCTCCCTGGCACAAGGATACTTGTGATGGCATATACAACCCACCTAGACAATCCAGGAGAATCTTTGTGAAATTATGGGCTCAAGCACACTTGCAAAGTCCCTTCTGCCTCAAAGGACATAGGCACAGGTTTGAAGGATTAGGGTCTGGGTATCTTTGGGGACCATCACTCATGCCATCATCATCAAGGTGCATTCTCCAAGGGCTGGAGAGATGGCTCACTTGGTAATGCGCTTGCTGCATAAGCGTGAGCCTCTGCGTTTGAAGCCCCAGCGCCCACACAAGCGTCCATGTGTGGTGGTGCATGTCTGCAACCGCAGGCCAGGGAGGTGGAATCCTTGGAACACACCGGCTAGCTAGTCTAGCCAAGCCGGAGAGCTCTAGGAATCAGAAAGAGACCTCGGTTCCAAGAGTAAGGTGGAGAGGGATTGAGGAAAGCACCCGATGTCAACCTCTGGCCTCTACATGCATGCACATGTATGCGCATGCACCCACACACAGGGCCGTGAAAACGTGCATTCTCCAAGCGCTGTTGTGAAGGGAGCATCCTGCATGAAGAAGAGTGAATCCTGCAGGATGAAGGGAGCGCCCTGTGGGGAAGCCACTTTTCTGTGCCATTATGGAAGCAACAAAGACTTTGGAGTCAGTGGCAAGGCCAAGATGGAAGCAAGGCCATTGGCTTCAAATGTAGATAATTTTAAAAAATCCTGGGCTGGAGAGATGGCTTAGTGGTAAAGTCTCTGGCCTGCAAAGCCAAAGGGCCCAGGTTCAACTCCCCAGGACCCACATAAGCTTCTGAAGTTTGTTTGCAGCAGCTGGAGGCCCTGGCATACCCCATTCTCTCTTTCTCTCTCAAATAAAATATTATTAAAATCCATAAGGATTTTTAAAATTTATTTATTTATGAGAAAGAGGCAGATAGAGGGAGAAGAGCCAGGGCCTCCAGCCACTGCAAATGAACTCCAGATGCATGCACCACCTTGTGCATCTGGCTTATGTGGGTACTAGGAAACCGAACCTGGGTCCTTTGGCCTTGCAGGCAAGTGCCTTAATCACTGAGCCATCTCTTTAGCCCTATAATGACTTACTTGATTTATAGAAAGGATAATAATGATGCTACAAAACCAAGATAATTTTGTTTTTCAGAAATGTATTTATGGGGCTGGAGAGATGGCTTAGCGGTTAAGCGCTTGCCTGTGAAGCCTAAGGACCCCGGTTCGAGGCTCGGTTCTCCAGGTCCCACGTTAGCCAGATGCACAAGGGGGCGCACGCGTCTGGAGTTCGTTTGCAGAGGCTGGAAGCCCTGGCGCGCCCATTCTCTCTCTCTCCCTCTATCTGTCTTTCTCTCTATGTCCGTCGCTCTCAAATAAATAAATAAAATTAAATTAAAAAAAAAAAAAAGAAATGTATTTACGTACTGGTACTGGGAATTAAAACCAGGACCTTGTCTACACTTGATAACCACTGTGCTACATACCAAACCAAGTCTAGGCAAACTGACCCCCCTATATTAGGGTGCTGGCATTGAGAGCCTCCAGGCTCAGATAGACCCTGGAGGCACTTGAATATCCTCAAGGCTATCCGGGAAGTTAAAATTCAGTCCTGGAATTAATAGCCCATCTGCAGTTCCATGTCTGGTGAGGGGGTGGGGGCAAGGCTGTGGCGATCACAGCAGAACTATCTTGCCTCACATGGCAAATCGTGGGGCTTTGGGGAAGGCCTGGGAGCAACCGGTGCTCCTGGCTGGACTTTGCCAAAGGAAGAGGCACAGAGAAGTGGGCTCCCTGGGGGTGCCCACAAGGGCACACCTCAGTGCAGGGGACTGTGGTTTCTCCACTGGCAGCCAGGGCCCTATTTAGTGCCAGGGAATGAGATATTTTCCACCCAACTACTGCCAGCCTCAGCTGGAGAAAGCTGTTTTATTGTCTCAAACAGATGAGCTCAGTTGTGGGGGAATGAGATGAAGCAAGGGCCGGTGGCTTCTGTTGTTTGTCACACGGAGACCGAGTCTCTCCCCAGTCCATCGGAAGAGGGCCTGGTAAAGCCCGCACAGAGCTGCTAAACGCTGCCATCCACACACCACTGCAGGGCGTCCAACCCACTTCCCCACCCTGCTGCCCTCCAGCGTGCTGGCCATAGACCTTGGCCTTCGGCCTTTGATTACTTTGGGGGAATATAATGCATGGAACAGATCAGAACAGCTTAGAAATGGAGTGGTCTGGGATGGCCTTTGTTACTTTTCACCCAAGCAAGTGTCCAGAACCAACCCTTCTCGTCACTGATACCCATCTGGCTTGCGACTCTTACTGGCATGTGGGCCGGGCTCTGCTGGTCCCTGTATGCAGGAGGGACTGAGGAAGTTGGGGGGAAGGTTCTCCCATTGTCCTCTTTTATTTGCTTATTTATGAGAAAGAGAAAAACCAGAAAGAGAGAAATAAAGGGTATGCCATGGCCTCCAGCCACTGCAAACAAACTCCAGATGCATGCACCACCTGTACACCTGGCTTATGTGGGTCCTGGGAAATTGAACCTGGGCCCTTGGGCTCTGCAGGCAGGCGCCTTAACCATTAAGAAATCTCTCTAGCCCCATTGTCCTCGTTTATTTTTATTTATTTACTTGACAAAGAAAGAGGGAGAGGGAGAGAAGGAGAGAGAGAGAATGGACATGCCAGGGCCTCCAGCCACTGCAAACGATCTCCAGACATGTGCGTCCCCTTGTGCATCTGGCTAATGTGGGTCTTAGGGAATCGAACCAGGGTCCTTTGGCTTTGAAGGCAAGTGCCTTAATCACTACACCATCCCTCCAGCCCCCTTGCCCCCCCCTTTTTTTTATCACCTTCAGAGCCCACTAATATGGGGACAAAAAAGCATGTACCTTTAGAGTCACATGTGACTTCAGTCTCATTCAAGGCCCTGCTCAATAAGAATGTCTATTAAGCATTTCAACTTGGTCTAGAACCCAGTATAGTCCAGTGGCTTTTGAGGGCCTTTCCTAGGTGTGTGACCATTCTGAAGTGCCCCACGAAAGGGTATTGCTGAGTTCCTGTCCCTTAAGACAGACTTGAACTTTGAGGGAGACTCTGACAACCAGAGTAAGCTCTTTGCTGTTAGTATCCTGCCCCTTTAAATCCCCAGCAGGGATTACAGAGAGCCTGCTCCCATTAGAGACCTACAGGTCACTTAACAGGGACTTGGTGGGAGAGCCTCAGGGACATGAATCCCCACTGCCTCGTCAGAACTGTCCAAGCAGTGTGGGTGGAGCGTGGTGTTCCTGGATGTGCTCAGCAGAGTCCTCTCTGCTCACAGCTCTCTGTTCACACTTCTCGTGCGATCATGTACTCGCCCAAGATCAGGCCATCTGCTGGTGCCTGTCATGTGCCAGATACTGACTGTTCTGAGGACTGAGAACACAGGAACAGCCGCGGCCTGCGCTCCCCTGCTGCTCCTGCCGTGGTTGGAGCCAGTGTGGAGATATGCGGAGGCATTGTGAGGATCAGGATGGCACGTCTGCCTGGGGCTATAGCTCAGTTGTAGAGTGTTTCCCTAGCACATGTGAAGCCCTGAGTTCAATACCCAGTACCTCCTCACACAAAAAGCCTGAGCTAGAGTGAGAACTTACCTCGAAAAAAACAAACAAAAAAAGGCATGTTCTGGGGCTGGAGAGATGGCTTAGTGGTTAAAGCACTTGTCTGTGAAGCCTAAGGACCCAGATTCAATTCCCCAGGACCCATGTAAGCCAGATGCACAAGGTGGCACATGCATCTGAAGTTTGTTTGCAATGGTTGGAGGCTCTGGCATCTTCCATTCTATCTGCCTCTCTCTTAAAAAAAAAAAAGTAGGGCTGGAGAGATGGCTTAGCGGTTAAGCGCTTGCCTGTGAAGCCTACGGACCACGGTTCGAGGCTTGGTTCCCCAGGTCCCACGTTAGCCAGATGCACAAGGGGGCACATGCGTCTGGAGTTCGTTTGCAGAGGCTGGAAGCCCTGGCGTGCCCATTCTCTCTCTCTCCCTCTACCTGTCTTTCTCTCTGTATCTGTTGCTCTCAAATAAATAAATAAATAAATAAAATTTTAAAAAAAAGTAAAATAATTTTTTTAAAGCACCATCTGCAGTTTTTTATTTATTTATTTATTTATTCATTTTTTTCTGGTTTTTCAAGGTAGGGTCTCACTCTAGCCCAGGCTGACCTGGAATTCACTATGGAGTCTCAGGGTGGCCTTGAACTAACGGCGATCCTCCTACCTCTGCCTCCCAAGTTTTAGGATTAAAGGCGTGCGCCACCATGCCTGGCTAAAATAATTTTTTTTTAAAAGTCATATCCTCAAATACTTAGTTGCAGAGGCCAGTAAGTTAAAAAGGAGATATAAAGGGAAGAGAAAGGAAGGGAGGAGGGAACTTAATAGGTTGATATTGTATATATGTAAGTACAATGATTGAGATGGGGAGGTAATATAATGGAGAATGGAATTTCAAAGGGGAAAGTGGGGGGTGGGAGGGAGGGAATTACCATGGGATATTTTTTTATAATCATGGAAAATGTTAATAAATTTTTTAAAAGACATATCCTCTAATAGAGGTGGGCTCATTGTGCTGTGGGAGCAAGGTGAAATAGGACAAGACGGCTTTCCAGGAGACCGCGGCCCACCATGGGGACAGAAGGTGGTTTCATAGGAATAAAGTGCAGGTTCCGTAAGGAGCGTAGCAGCAAATGATGCCAGAAAGACATATGGGGTCAAATTACAGGGGTCTACTAAAGGATGCCAAGAGTTCGGGTCTGGGTAAAGGGGCCAGCAGAGGTTTCCAGGGTGGGGTGTCCTTTTAGACCATCCTAACACATCCATATACTGCTTCCCCACCAGGAAGGTGCAAGGACACCCTCTCCACAATCACGGGGCCGACCACCCAGAATACATATGGGCGGAACGAAGGAGCCTGGATGAAGGACCCCCTGGCCAAGGACGAGCGGATTTACGTAACCAACTATTACTATGGCAACACCCTGGTAGAGTTCCGGAACCTGGAGAACTTCAAACAAGGTACATGTTATGGTCCCAATGTGAGCATGGTGATGATATACAAGATCTGTGACATCTTCTTTGAATTATGAAAAGACATTCCCTGAAAGGGTGGTCCCCTTCTGACAGTCTCTCACACCCTCTTCCCGGTCAGCTCTGTCCCTCCTTCCAAGGCCAGAAGACAGTGAAACATCCTCCCTTTCCCATGGCCCTCAACAGTTTTCAACTCACACCCAGTTGAGCAATGGAAGCTATTTCTGTATTACAGACCAGCTAGAGACCTAGACCTCTAGAACACTTCCGCTGTAAGCTCTGCTGTGTAGTAGTACAGAGTCACAGGGCCCAGACACAACTCTAGATGGGCAGACCCCTAGTTGGTGACCGTTCCCATCACAGAGGCAGCACCACCCTGAAGCTCCCTGTCTTCTCACCACCCACAGGTCGCTGGAGCAATTCCTACAAGCTTCCATACAGCTGGATCGGCACAGGCCACGTAGTGTACAACGGAGCCTTCTACTATAACCGGGCCTTCACCCGCAACATCATCAAGTATGACCTGAAGCAGCGCTATGTAGCTGCCTGGGCCATGCTCCACGACGTGGCCTATGAGGAGGCCACGCCCTGGCGGTGGCAGGGCCACTCGGACGTGGACTTTGCTGTGGATGAGAATGGCCTGTGGCTTATCTATCCGGCCCTGGATGATGAGGGCTTCAGCCAAGAGGTCATCATCCTGAGCAAGCTCAATGCCGTGGACCTGAGCACTCAGAAGGAGACCACATGGCGTACTGGGCTCCGGAGGAATTTCTATGGCAACTGCTTTGTCATCTGTGGAGTGCTCTATGCAGTGGACAGCTATAACCAGCGGAACGCCAACATCTCCTACGCCTTTGACACCCACACCAATACGCAGATTGTCCCGAGGCTGCTGTTTGAGAATGAATACTCCTATACCACCCAGATAGACTACAATCCCAAGGACCGCCTCCTTTATGCCTGGGACAATGGCCACCAGGTCACCTACCACGTCATCTTTGCCTACTGACACCTTCGTCCCTACAGGAAGCACAGAGGGGCCTCTTGCACCTTGTGTATGTGTGTGCCTGTGTGTTTGTGAGTGTGTCTGATGGGTCTGTATTGTTTTTAAATATATATTATTTTGTATAATATTACAAATGTAAAATGACAGTTTGGGTTTATTTTTTTTAATATGGATTGTAGATCAATCCATACGTGTATGTGCTGGTCTCATCCTCCACAGTTTATATTTTTGTGCAAACGAACTTCTCCATTGACCAGTAACCACCTTCTCTCATGCCTTCTGTCCCTCTGGCTCCTGGCACTTGTGCCCGCAAGACCCAGATGAAGAACGCCTTTCTGCGGTTGAGCTCCAGGAGCCGGAGGGAAGGAGGCACGAAAGAAGTGCCAAGTGGTGGGAAAAAGTTTTATGTAACGGAGAGGTTTTAAAAATCAAGAAAAAAATGCTTTTTTTTTTTTTTTTAAATAAAGAACTTTAAAAACCCCTCCTAGTGCACTTTGTGTAGCAGGGATGTGTCTGCACCTGGCCAGGCCTTGGATTCTTGTTCCTGAGGAAGACTGGGTCTGGTGCATCTCACAAGTGGGGTTTTAGCCAGGCCTCCTTATGATGTTCCTCAAGTTCAAGGCAGAAGATCACAAGTTCAAGGCTTTCCGAGGCTACAGAGTGAGTTACAGGCCAGGCTAGGCAACCTATTGAGACCCTGTCTCAAAAAGTGTTCTGTTGCTGAATTGGACTACATCAAGTTTAGGTCTAATGAGCTCCACCCCTCCTAACTGAGGGACGGGGGCTTCACTCAGTGAGATGGAACCTGATGGCTCTGTGTTTGGTATATTTTGTGACACTGATCATCTCATTTGTCCTCTATTGTCACACCAGCATGTTCGCTCACTCTGTTCTGCCTTTATTCTATTCACTTTGCCCAGGATGTAGAAACCTGTTTGATTCTGTTTATTCTCCCGTTTTCTCTCTCTCTCTCTCTCTCTCTCGTTCCCTCCCTTCTTTCCTCCCTGTCTTTCTCCTCTCCTCTTCCTCTCTTGCTTTTTTGAGATATAGTATCACTATGTAGCCCAGGTTGGCCTAGAACTCACCATATTGTCCAACCTGGCCTCAAACTCAAGATCCTAAGTACTGGGACAATAAGCACCATCACACACAGTACCCTTGGTCAAGTGTCATGTGGCCTGACATCAGGCACTATTGAAAACACAAAGCTGAGGGCTGGAGAGATAGCTTAGCAGTTAAAGGTGCTTGCCTGCAAAACCAAAGGACCCATAATCAATTCCCCGGGACCCGCGTAACCCAGATACACAGGGTGGCACATGCATCTGGAGTTCATTTTCAGTGCCTGAAGGCCCTAGCACACCCATTCTCTCTCTCTCTGAAATAAATAAATATAGAAAGAAAAAAAAAAAGAAAATACAAGGCTGAGTATGACTTTGTCTTCCCCCTTTCCTTAAGAAGCCCTCAGTCTACATCCTTCTCTCCCCACCCCCACGCCTGTGTTCACCGTCTCATCCCAAAGCCCTCCACATAAGCCTTTCCTTCCCAACTTCTCTTCTATGGAAACAGCCTGGTTATAAAACAAGATCCACAAGTGACAGACAGCAGCAGTGTCTCCCAGTGTAGGCTGAGCCCTGGTCAGCACCTAGTGCCCTGGTACACGTTCCCTCCTCCCTGCACGTGTCAGGAGCATGAGCCCTGGGAAAAGCCTTGACAATCAGGCCGGGAGGCGTGGGAGGAAACAGAGCTTGAGGATGGGCGGTGGGGGGGGGGTCATTGCACTGCACCCACTGTCCTCCCCACTCCCCTTAGGGAGCAACTACTGCCCGTGTGCTTTTGTGGACCTCAACCCCCACCCCAGTCACTCCTCAAGTCTTCCTGAGGGTGGGGAGCTCCCAGCCCACCCCGTTTCTCTCTGCCCTACCTGCACCTTTTCAGACAACATACCCAAGTTTTCTGAGCAGATGACAGCAGCAGTATGTCTGGGTGACTCAGAAAGGCTCGAGGTATGGAAACGGTGTGTCCAGCGCTCAGGAAGGACCCAGTGGATTGGGGTAGTGGTACAGCAGCCTGTGTCTGGAGGTCCTGCACAGCCAGAGGAGGCAGCAAGGCCCCTCTCCAACCTCAGCCCTCCTGTCCGGACCAGGAGTGAACGCTTGCTGTTGCAGACACCTGAGCCCTCACGCCCAGTGCGGCTTGCAGGAGCAGGGGGAAGGTCCCTGGGAGCGGCTGGTGGGAAGGAGAAATGATGTCGGACGAAGATATTATCTATACCTACCTACTACAGTCATCAGACTCTCAACTAGGACTTGTGCTACCACCGTCCCTCTTGGGGACTTTATTATCAGGTGGCCCAGAGGCCACATAGCATCCATATCCCTTTACCACCTGTGCCTGGGCCCTGTATAAGCCTTTCTGCTGCTATTCCTGCGGTCAATGTCACAGCCTGTGCCTGAGGTGTCCAGGAAGGCCTCGGAGTTCAGGGTTCCAGGACGGTGGGCTTCAAAGATGGACCTCAGGATCCAGAGATCAGGGCCAGTAGGAACGGCTCAAGGGCTAGGTCAGGCCCCAGCTACTCACAAAATAATGTTGGCGGCCTAGCAGGCAAGGCCTGGGTGTTGGATCCCAGGGCATGGAAAAGCCTGGTCCTGGGCTGGGTGTCCTCAGGGCAGAAGGTGCAAAGCAGAGACCCAGCATGCATCTTGCCCAAGCCAAAGGGAACAGCTGCGCTGATTATCATGGCCGTGGGCTGCTGGCCCAGGCTCATGTCCTTGAACATGATGTGAGGAGGATAGTTCTGCCCCTAGTGGCTCTGGTCAGGTTCCAACATGGAAGCTCACACGGCTGGGTGCCTTAACGGAGTGACACTTTTACTGTTGTGGCTCCTCTTGGCCTTCTCTAGGTTTCTCTGTACGGTTCTTACTTCCTGGTCCTCTTGGTGGCAAACACATCAGAGTTCCACTGCTTGCTTGTAGACCAAGGGAAGGCCATGTATAGAGAAGCCACCCCAGCATGTCTGGGTGAGTGAGGGTGGCCTTAAGGCCAAAAAGAGACTTTGTCAGATCTGATGACGAATGATCCAGGTGCTTGGTGATTGGTGGGAGGAGGAAGCAGAGGCAGGAGTGGCTTCTGTAGAGGGAAAGACCCCAGCCTGAGAGGCCAGGTGGTCAGAAACGCTTTGGCTGAGATAGCAGCTGCTGCAAGTCATAGGCCTGAGCCCCGCCCCTTCCTCCTGGGCTCTAGCCTCGCCTCTCACGTGAGAGTGTGTTTTCAGCTCCCTGACTTGCTGACTGCATCTTCAACTCTGTGACCCCTTATGAAGCATCTGAATTGCTTCATACTGATGGGAAGATGTATTTATGATTTTCCCATTCAAGTATTCCCAACAGTGTAATTTTGAAAACAGGGGAAACATTACTAAGAACCCATCCTCCCATTCTTTTCTGCATTCATTCATTCATTGCCCAAAAATTCATGGATCCCCTACAGGCCATCCTGAGAAAACACAGAGCCACTGCCCTCCCTCCCAAGCTTACATTCTAGAGCCTGGATTCTTTATTTATTTATTTTTTTTACTGTTTCCAGTTTAGGTTTTTAAAAACCATATTTTATTTACATTTATTTATTTGAGAGATGGGGGAGGGAAGGAGAGAGAGCATGTGTCAGGGCCTCAAGCCACTGGTAATGTGGGAACCTGGGTCCTTAGGCATCACAGGCAAGTGCCTTAACTGCTGAACTATACTATTTATTTTTTTAATTTATTTGAGAGAGAGAAAGAGGCACATATATAAAGAGAATGGGCATGCCAGGGCTTCCAGCCGCTGCAAACAAACTCCAGACACATGCACCACCTTGCGCATCTGGCTTACATGGGTCCTGGGGAATCGAACCTGGGTCCTTTTCCAGCCCAATTTTTATTCATTATTTTTTAACATAGGTTGTGCTATGACCCATCTCCCTCTACCCCCCCATCCCGTTTCCCTGGGGGCCCTCCTCAGGAGGATTATTGGTGTTCTCTGTGGGCTAATTAGGGCCTCTGTCTCTGCAGGGAGCTGGTCTTAGGGTGTTTCTCCCAGCTTTGTGGTTCTCACAATCTTTCCAACCCCTCTTCCACAATAACCTCTGAGCCTTGGCAGGGGTGTTAGCTGTTGGTGCTGGCTTCTCTGTAGCCTCTGTATTTCTGTTATGTGTTTCGGTTCAGCACGGTGATTGTTGCTACTTTCCTGGGTGTGGCTGTCGGGCTAGCACTGGGAGCAATTCTCAGGTCACTGCTTCCTCTGCAGTTGCTTCCGAAGCCCCATGAATGAGGCAGAGGTGGTGCGTCTCCTGCAGCACATTCAGCTGTCTTGTATTGATAGATCTTGGGTCTCCCGGTATTTTCTGCCATTTGTAAAATAAAACAGGTTCTCTGAGCACGGGTGAGAGCAGCTTTGATTAAAGGGGAGATGCCCAGGAGTTTGAGAGACATTTTGATGTGGCTATCCACTCGACTTGTGCAGGGAATGCTGGGGGCTTCTCTCTGGGTAGTGTGATTGTCCTGACCATGGGGTGCTGTCCTGTTTCCCAGTACCAGTTATGAGTTCTCTCCAGCTGAGAGGGCCTCATGTCCAATCAGAGGGCCATTCGTTACCCACAAAGGCTGTGTGCCACTGTTGCACAAATGTGTAGTTCTTGTCCGGCTGGTGGATTGCATGGCTTACGGGGTCTTCTGCCTATTCTTGCTGTTGGTGACCTGTGTCAGGAGCTTGCCAGGCCAGAACTGGCTTTCCTCTCAGTTCCCGTGTTGAGCTGTGTTCTGAGGCGGCGGCCTGAAGTGTCTTCAACTGTAGGGTCTTACCTTGCAGCTCTGTCTGGTAACCAAGTGCTTGGCAATGTCTGCATTGTTTTGGGGAATCACCCTGGGTAACCCAGATCTGGCCCTGGCCTCCATAAGCCAAAGCCCATGATAGAAGGATCAAGCTCTTTCTACTGAGCATTTTGGTCTGGACGATGCACCTCCCTTGGCTGGGGACTAGTGACCTGGTTTACTGGCTTCCAGGAGGAGGGTCCCTATTGTGCTGACTGCTTTAGCCTTTGCTTTTGTGTAGTTGCCCTCCGCTCCCTCTCTTTCCCTAAATCCCATCCCAGTGTTCTTTCCCTCTACTGGTTTGTCTGGTGTCCCCTCCTGCTCTTCACCCTCCCTGGTTCCTCTTTTTCCTGTCTCATTCTGCTTGCACACCTATGGTCCTAATGCTCACTCCCTTTTACACTCCTCTTCTGCTGGTTTACAAGCACATATGAGGGAAAATATGCAGCCTTTGTCTTTCTTGGTCTATATGACCTCACTTAGGATGTTTTTTCCAAGACCATCCATTTTCATGAAAATTTTATTATTTCATTTTTCCTTATTGCAGAGGAGAATTTCATTGTATAAATGTACCACGTCTTCACCAGCCACTCATTAGTCGATAGACATCTGGATTGATTCCAATTCCTAGTTATTGTGACTAGAGTGGTGATAAACATGGTTGAACAAGTGTCTCTGAAGTAGAGTGTCATCTTGAGGGTAGATACCGAGGGGTACAATAGCTGGGTCAGACAGTAAGTCAATTTTCATCTTTTTCTGGAGTGCTATACTGATTTCTATAGTGGCTGTACAGTTTGCATTCCCACCAGTAGTGAATAACATCCACTTTCCCCACAGCCTCACCAACATTTGTTGACATTTGATTTTTCAATGAATGCCATCCTGTCAGGGGTAAGATGGAATCTTAAAGTTGTTTTAGTTTGGGCTGGAGAGATGACTTAGTGGTTAAGGGCTTGCCTGTGAAGCCTAAGGACCCCCCCCCCACCCAGCCCCTGGTCGTTTGCAGTGGCTGGAGGCCCTGGTGCACCCATTCTTGCTCTCTTTCTCTGCCTCTTTCTCTCTCTGTCACTCCCAAATAAATAAAAATAAACAAAAATAAATTTTAAAGTATATCCATCTCATTAGTATGCAAATATGCATTCATCTTTAATAAGAGGTAAAATTATGCATGCCAAAGAATTGTTTCTAAAATAAATTTCTCTATGATTATTATCTACAATTAACTATATAGTCTTAGGCTGGCCTTGAACTTGTGGCTCTTCTCCTACCACTATTTCCCAAGTGCTGGGATTAAAGACGTGTATCACCACACCCAGCTGTAGGCCTATCTTACATACCTATAAACCTGGGAATGCATAGGTTTCTTGTGTAGAAGAGATCATGAGTGGAAGGAGTTTAAGAAGCCCTTCTGTAGAGGAGAGAGAAAAGAAATATGGGGCACATGCTGAGACGGGTGGCAGCGAAACATTGCTGTTGTAGGTTGAACCAAACCTCTCTGCAGAGGAATTTGGGCAGAGCAAAGGACAGGAGCGAGGGACTGGGAATGCAGACCTAGAGGATGGCATTGGGTGGGCCACAAAAATTATTTCAGATTCCCTGGGGCCTGGGCCACCCTGGAGAACCCAGCAGCCTTGGCGAAGCGAGAAGCAACACCTGCGGACCATCTAGCATGGGGCAGTGACCAGGCACCTTGGGCTGCCACTTGCTTTGCTAACATCCAGAGCACCCTTAGGTGGCTGTGTGCACCTCCTCACCTTGTCAGCAGGGACACTGTCTCCAGGCCTGGGTCTGAGTCCGGCTTCCCCTCTTGGCATTTGTGTGAGATTGTCCCTTGACCTCTCGGAACTTAGTTGTTAACTGCAAAATATCCCACTATCTGTTTGCAAGGAAGGTTCTTGTGAAAGGCTCAACAATGGCAATGTTCGTGAAAAACGCTGGCTAGGATTGCTGTCTCTAGCTGAACTGTTTTCCTTGACTTCTCTAAGCAGCTTGTCTTTCAGGCCTCCCTAATGTCTCCGGGGACAAGGGAGGACGGGGAGTTTCTCCTTCTTCTCCCACTCTCCATGGCAGCACCTGGAGGCGATAAGTGCTCATGGCCAAATCTTGGATAAGATGCTGAACTTCCCTGAGCCCTGTTTTCCTCCTCAAAAACCTTGGTAATCTATTTTAGAGGCTGTTTGAGGACATAATGAAACAATGTTAAAACATAATAGAAAACTGGCCCTCAGTTGTCTTAGTTTTAGTATGAAAAACTTTCAATCAAGCCAGGCGTGGTAGTGCACACATTTAATCCCAGTACTTGAGAAGAGGCAGAGGTAGGAGGATCTACTGTGAATTCAAGGCCATCCTGAGACTACGTAGTGAATTCCAGGTCAGCCTGGGCTAGAGAGAGACCCTACCCTGAAAAATGAAACAAAAAACAACTTTCAATCACACAAAAAAGTAGAGGAAAGTTCACCCCCCACCACATACTCCTTTCACCGAGAGAACACAAGCATCAATATTTTGTTATATTTGCTTTGAAGTTCTTCGTTGTTGATATATGTTAAGGAAAAGTCAGCATGGCATTTTATCCAAACACTCCAGTAAGCTTCTCTGCCATAAAGGGCATTTTCTATATAACCTCCGCCTAACAAGTTAGCCAGGATTCCTTAAAATCAATAGCACTGAGCTACATTTAATTTCCCCAGGGTCTTAGGAACATCTTGTACAGGTGGGGGTTTAAAAAAAATCAATGTCTACACATTGAGTTCATGGTTTTGTATTTTAAGTCTTTTCTCATTTTCACCCTTATAACTTTTTTGTTGTTGTTGTTTTGGAATAATTTTAGATTTCTAGGAAAGTCACGAAGCCAGGAGAGATTTCCGGCATACACTTGACCCAGTTTCCCTTATATTGATGCCTTATATAACCATGGTCTTTGTCAAAATTAAGAATTCCGTGATTGGGCTGGAGAGATGGTTAGTGGTTAAGGCGCTTGCCCGCAAAGGCCTTCGGTTCGATTCCCCAGGACCCACATAGGCCAGATGCACAAGATGATGCATGCTTCTGGAGCTCATTTGCAGTGGCTGGAAGCCCTGGCGGGCCCATTTTTTCTCTCTCTGCCTCTTCCCTCTCTCAAATAAATAAATAATATAAAAAGAACTCCGTGGTAAATTACTCCCAGCTCAGCCTCTCGTCTGCAGTGGCTCCCTCCTACCCTTGCTTTCATGTCTGTTTTACTGAGGTCTGGAGTGCGCTGCTTACTGTGGAAATCTCTTTTTTGCTTCATCCGGCTGCATCCTCCAGGTGCCATTTTACTTAGTCCTCTGTCCCCTGCTTTTCCTCAAAGGGAGAAGTTAGATCTTCAGGTATAAGATTCATGGTGACACTGTGAGCTTGGTGCTCAGTACTCTTCATCGCCCCGCTGCTTCCACCGCCTTCAGCCAGCCCGGCTGTGCTGGGACAGCACCCCGCAACCACCCTGCACCTGGTCTTCCTGCCCCTTGCATCTCCTCCCTGCCTGCCTAGATGCACCTGGTCATGTTGGGAATTGTTGTACTCAGGTTCCCATTGCTGACAGAAATCACCTGACCAGGAGCAGCTTTTGAGAATAAAGGTTTATTTTGGCTGACAGACTTGAGGAGAAGCTCCGTGACGGCAGGGGAAAATGATGGCATGAGCAGAGGGTGGACATCATCCCCCTGGCCAACATGAGGTGGACGTAGCAACAGGAGGGTCTGCCAAACACTGGCAAGGGGAAACTGGCTGTAACACCCATAAGCCCACTCCCAACAATACACTGCTTCCAGGAGGTGTTAATTCTCAAATCTCTATCAGCTGGGAACCTAGCAGTCAGAACACCTTAGTTTATGGGGGACACCTGAACCAAACCACCATAGTAATCACCAAGCCATTCTTCACCCCCCTCACCCTGCCCAATATCCCACACATGAATTTGGTGGCTTGTTTTTCCTTGCTCCTATGAGAGCCCACTGACTTCTTTGACGATGCTCAGGTCATAAAAAGTTAACCATAACAACAATGAAGATTCATTTAATAAATTGACCAATCGTTTTTCCTCTTTGAGACAGGATTTCTCTGTGTATCTCAGACTAACCTGGAACTCTTGATCCTCCCACCTCAGCCTCCCAGGTGCTGGGATTATAGGTGTGTGCCACCATGCCTGGCTGACCACTTGATTTGGGGTGGGGGTTAAGGTAGTGGATTGCTGTAGCCCAGACTGACCTCGAATTCACTATGTAGCCTCAAAGTGGTCTTGAACTCGAAGCCTTCCTCCTACCTGTGCCCTCTGAGTGCTGGGATTAAAGGTGTGCACCACCATGCTCAGCTCAATTGATTTTAATAATCAAACTATTGAATTTGATTTCAGGTTGCTGCCCCAACTGTGTCCCTGCTTAGGTCCGCTGTATACAGGCAGGAGCCGTGACCTTGGTGAGGAGGCTATGGTCGCAGGAGGGAGAGGGAGGTGGGATTCAAGGAGAGAATAAACAGAGGCTGCAAGCATGGGTGGGGAAAATGCCACTTGACTGGCAAGCTCCTGTAGGTCCAGCTCTTCTGAGGTGTTTCCTATCCGCCTGGGCACTTCTGCGGGCTCTTGGAAGTGTTCCTGCCAAGTTGCTACGGACCCTATCATTTTCTTCTCACATGACTAATGCACCTCCATTCTGGCTGGACCACTTCCTCTTCCTGAGCCCAGAAATACTTAGTGCTGTCCCCCACCTGCATTCACTAAAATCTGTGTCCCTCTGGATGATCCACTTGGATAGATTCCCAAAGTGACCCCACATATACCACATCTAGCCCACAGAAAATTCTCACATGTTCATTCTCCTAAGGAAGTCTGGAAGTTCAGGTTGGTTGTCAACAAAGTCATCTTCACTAAAAGTAGCCTGTTAGTCCATCTTCTCTCTTAAGGTCTCCCAAATAGGTGTCAGTCACTGGTCCACTATGGCCTCCAGACTATAAGAACATGCATTGTGCCTCTAGATGTGCACTTAAAGCCATCTTCTCCGAGTCTTGCATGAAGGGCAAAGATATCCCATCCTAAGAGGAAGGTGGGACTCAGCAAACCTTTTGCCAAATGAGTCCTTTCAAAACATCATTTTAAACTTTCCCCCCAACTTCTGAGGCTTTCCTAATCTTAATGCCGGTGAAGAATTTCAAAGTCTGACCAGTTCCCAGACCCTCGCTGACAAATCCTGCGCCTGGCCTGGCTCATGCTTTGGGGTCCCTCTTTGGAATGTGAGATGTACTCTCCTGAGACCTGGGCTGAAACTCCAAATTTCAGATCCCTTAATACTTCTGCAGTTCCCCACTGCCAGGACACCTTCCACCCCCACTTCCTGCTCCTCTTGACACTTCGGATCATCTGCACGATAAAGTCACGCCCACTTCCCAGGCAGAGCCTCGGTAGCCCTTGATAAGAGTCCGGTGCTGACTACTGCATTTGCCTGTTGCAGCATTTGTTTACGAAGTGCGGGGTGATCCTCCCAGAATGGCAGGCCTCTGCAATTTCACCGGGGCACCCTCCCACCGCAGCACGGAACAATCCTGCTAGGACCTGTTCATTAGAGCTCGGCTGTGTGTTTGAGGACCTGATCTGGGCTACACAAATGCAAAGGTGAATGAGTCACTTCACAAGTTCGACCTTGACTAAAGCCACAGACCATTCTGAAGTCAGCCACCCTCTCTCAGTGTCCTCAAGGTCCTCCTGCCCACCAGCTCTTTGTCAATGCTCCACAGACCCGCTGGGCTGGACTGTCATGATGAAACTCAGTGGGGGCGGGGGTTAGGCTCAAGGAGGGTGGATCCCTGGATGCACAGAGAAGATCCCCAAGGTGAAGACGACGGCATGCTTCCCCCCTAGTCGAGATTACCAGACACAGACCTATGCCCAACAGCTCAAGCAGTTAACTAACCAACAGGAAACAGGGCCACTTGGGGGTTTTCACTGAGCACAGAAGAGCAGTGTTATTTAGTCCCCGAAGCCTTGATCCGGGGTGAATTGGAGTGTGGGCTTAGCTATCCTGACATGTAGCTGGTCCTGGTTTCCCACAAGTACTCCCAACACAAGGGACTGGCTCCCCACATGTTAACCATCCAGCTGTCTCAGTCTGCCCTGCTCCCAGCTCTCTCAACGTCACCGATAGGCACCAAAGATCTAGGTTTGTGACTTTCCAAAGAAGGCAACACAGAACCGCTGCTCTCGGAGAGTGCTATCTCACTGTACGTGAACTTTTATTAGCACCATATCTGCAGGACTCCTTGGTTGAAAGCCACAAAAACAGACTTTTGCTAGTTTTAAGCAAAAAGGAATTTATTGGAAAGATACTGGAAAGTTTACAGACTTAGAGACAAATGTAGAAAATTGGGTCATGGGAAGGACAGAACCATGCCAGCTCTGGGTAACAGAACTTTGTGGTTTGTCTTTTTTTTTTTTTTAAGGTTTAGAGAGATTTTATTGGATTAAGAGAAGAAAATACAGAGAGCTCCCACCATGTAGAAGGCAGGAGAGGGTAAAGTCCACCAATGTGATCCAAATTGGGGTCATTTATAGAGTTCGAATGGGGGCTAAGCTTAACCAACCACAGTGCCAGGATCAGATTCAGACCTAATTCTAGGAGGGGGGAACTCCTTCCCTGGAAAGGACTCAGGATGTATATAGAAAAATATAGCTAAGTAACTCCTTAAGCAAGAGATAAGGAGAGATCCAGTCCTTCTCTGATCTCTAGCAGAGTGTAGACTGCAAGGGCAGACTCAAGGACATTTCTGCTTTTGTACTTTTGGGGACCCAGTGTGACTGGCCTTTTGCAGAAGGCGCCCCAGGGAAGTCTCTGTTTTAGACACCTACAGCTGCCCATGAGCCCAGTCAAGACCAAGATGTTCACTGCAACCATTGTCTTTACTAGCATCCTCCACTGATGTATTTACAATATGACTCAATTGTCCAAAGTTCATCTCATACAAAGTTCTCTTTGCATATTAGCTGCTGGAAAGCCCAAGGCCCTTAACAAGAATGTGGGATTTTTATGGTGTCACATTGGCTTTGTTTCCCTCCCAGCTATATTTTATGATTTTGATGTTCCCTTTTCTTTCTTGTTTGCCATGTTGACGTGTGCTGTGATTTCTCTTTCTGGAATAGGGCAGGATATAAATGAGAAGATTATCTGTGACTCTTTAGGAATGTGTCATGTTGTGGAGCAAAGTTTGCACTAATGACTTTCTTATTGGAACTCTGGGAGCCAGTGGTTACCAAGATCTCCTGATACATCCCTGGAGTAGTGTGCTACTTCTAACTATGAGATACAAACAAATTCTACCAGTCTTTTTTTCTGAGGTAGGGTCTTGCTCTAACCCAGGCTGACCTGGAATTCACTATATAGTCGTCTCAGGGTTTCCTTGAACTCACAGCAATGCTCCTACCTCTGCCTCCCAAATGCTGGGATTAAAGGTGTGTGCACCACACCCGGCTTCTACCAAGCTCTGCTGCATAGTAGTCCTTTGTCTAGGGCCTTGCAGTCTGACCTGGAGCAATGTCGGCCAGGGGGACTGCGGAGGGAGAACAAGAGCACCGGGACAAGGCACACTGGATGGGGTGGGGTGGGACGGGGCCCTGCTCCAGGGTTATTTTCCAAATGACCTCAGTTGAGCTCTCTTTCTGGAGGAGATTGCCTGGCCGGAGAGCACCAACGAAAATTTGGCAGTGCCTGGAGGAGTTAAGTGCAGCCAACAGCAGCAGGTGCCAAGAATGGGCCAGAGAACTCTGGTGAACTTCCCGGAGTCTCGTCGCAACTTCAGCTGGGGACTGGAGCAGCAGAAATGAGACTGGAGAGAACAACGGGGGTCCACCTGCTGCCCCCAGAAGAACCCTAGCTAGGGGTGGAGAAATGGCTCAGTGGTTACAGGCACTTACCAAACCTAGCAGCCCTGGTTTGATTCCTTAGTGCCCAGGTAAAGCCAAATGCAAAGTGTCGCATGTATCTGGAATTTGTAGTGGCAAGAGGCCCTGGTGTTCTTGTTCTGGCACTCTCTTCTTCTTTCTCTCAAATAAATAATTACAAAAGAACCCCAGCTTTACCTTCCAACTTGTGATAAACTGGCATTTCCCACCAGAGTGTGAGCTGGGAGAAAGGGGTTGGGAGCTGGGGGGTGGGTAGGTGGTTTCTCAAGAAGTCCCCAGCAGAGCTGGGCATGGTGGCACACGCCTTTAATCCCAGCATTTAGGAGGCAGAGGTAGAATCACCGTGAGTTTGAGGTCAGCCTGATACTGCATAGTGAATTCCAGGTCAGCCTGGACTACAGCGAGACCCTACCTTGAAAAAAAAAAAAAAAATAGAAGGCCCTGGTTGCAAAAGTCAGCGACCTACTTCCTCAGCCTTGCTCAGATAGAATGTAGCTGGTCCGAAGTCTGCAACAGGTAAGCCACAGATCTCTAGTGAGGAGACATCAGGTCTCAGGGATGGGGATGGAAAACTGGGGATCTGTGCCCATTCTCTGCAGCCCCCAGGAGCCCTCGGAGCTCTCCCCCTTCTGCTTTTCTCTCTTCACTCCTCTCGCTTGTGGTTTGACGTGGCAGGAGAGCAAGGAGCCCCCACCCACTGTGTTTGAGCACTCTTGGTTCTGTGCCCATTCCCAGCTCAAACTCCCTGACTGGCCCAGCTCCTCCAGGTAAGCGTGGACTGCTGGGTGTCCAGCCCTTGTGCAGCCAGCCATGGCTAGGAGGAATCAGCCATGTTGTCTTCCAGGATCATGCGGGGGCTTGATAATCAAATATTAACTCTATTGAGGCATGTCAATTCTGGCTTTTTTTTGGGTGTGTGTGCGCATGCGCATGGGCACGTGTGCCCATTGTGTGCAGAGGAGAACATCGGGTGTCCCCTTCTGTCACTCATTCACCCACTTTGAGACTGAGTCTCCCACCCAACCCAGAGCTGCCCCAGCGATTCTCTAGTCTGCACCCCACACAAGACTGGGGCTACAGTGCTTACTTTGCCTCACCTGGCTGGTTACATGGGTGCACTAGAGGATCCTACTGAAGTGGGTCCCAAGCTCTCTTAGGCCCTCATGCTTGTGTGGAAACGCTCTCACTAAGCCATCTCTCCACCCTCATCGACCCAACTTTTCAAAGACGGGCCTCTCAGTGACCTGGAGTTCACCAATTAGGCTAGCCTGGTTGGCCAGCCAGCCCCAGCACTGACTCTCAGCACTCAGCTCACAGGCGTATACCACCAAGCCTGGCCTTTTTTATGAGGCTCTAGGGATTGAACTCGGGTCCTAATGCTTGCAAGGCAAGCACTTTACCACGTGAGCCATCTCCCTAGGCCAATGCTGGCCTTTCCTCAAGTCAAACAGCCACTGAAAGGAACTTCCAGGCCTTCAGAGTCCAGATGGGAAGGGATTCCTAGGACTTTAGGCCACTGGCGAAGAGCAAGGCTCCACAACTTTCAAAGAAAGACACTCACTTTTGCAGGTTGACACGTGCATAGTTTCTCTCAGGGATCAGGTTTCTTGAAGAACGACTTGGGAGGAAGAGCATCCAAGTTCAAGGAACAACTCGAATCCTGTGTGATTGCTCAGGATCAGTTGCGGCAGCAGAGTGGCACGTGAAATGCAATACCGTATCCACCAGCCAGGTTTACTCCTCCCTGGCACAAGAAACCTTTGCCACATGGGGCTCACCTGGTCCCTGAGGACACCTTCTGTGCCTTTGCTTGGCTGACCCTCCCAGTCACCACTGATCAAGTTCTCCCCTTCCCTCAAGGCCTCACCCAAAGCCCAACTCCCACAGAAAGAACCCCATCTCTTCTGGGTCCCCACAACCTGTGTCCTAGCATATACCAATCTGGCCACCTCCGAGCTACTTGTGCCTGAGTGTGCTTTGCTCCTCAGCCTGGCTGCTGGAGGACACCTCTGCGCCTATCAGTGCTCAGGAGGGCAGCCATGCTGACGTGCTGGCTGCTCCCAGAATGCTCTGGTTCTGCCCACGCAGTATGACCTTTGACCCTCTCAACAATCCCAGAACCCTCCGGCGCTCCAGTGACCCCCGCGTCGCTCTGCTCTTCTTGCCCTCATAGTGGCCGAGGAATTCCTCCACCCCCACAGACCAGAGCCCCCGCTCACTCCTTCTCCTCACAATGGCCACTTCTGTTCTGCTGGGGCGACTCCCCTGCACGGTGCCTTTTCAGAGCACAAAGGCTTACAGGGATGTCCTTATGGGTACAGCATTTGCTAAGGACAAACTGCACCACCCTCTCTGACCCCGAGGAGATGGGCTGTTAACCCCCAGACCCAGAGTCACCACTCCTCACTTCTGTCCTGAAATACAAAGGGCCAATGGCTGCGGGCAGCCCCCAGCCTTTGCTGACTTTCCAACTCTGAGGAAGTCACTCTGCCTTTTGTTCTTCTGTGGTGCCAGGCCACTGGCCACCATGGACAGGAGGCAGAGCGGTTAACTGGGAGGCCTGCCAGGAACTGGACTGCTCTCCGATGGGAAGCAGCTGACTGGAAAAGCTGAGGCCACAAGGGCTGCAGCACTCAAAGTCTTGCAGTGAATCCCAGGGGCGTTCAAACCTAGCTGCAGAGCAAGCCAGCGGGAGACTGCAGCCCGAGCATCCGCACCGAGGGGCCTGTCATGCCCTCAACAGTGGCCCTGGATCACGGATGTTTTCAGCAGCTTGAAGCACTCGAGGATGACTTCCCAACAGCCTCAGGGTTCTTCCTGGGAAAGTAGCTTCAAATGGCCGGGAGCACTAAGCCTGGAATGGGATGAGAGAGCCTCACACCTGCCTCATCCTTGGATGGGCTCCCTGGGGAAGATGGGACCTGCCTGCCCACATCCCTGTCAGGCTGGGAGTTGGGTATCCCCATCCCCCATTTGTCATTGCCTTTCCTGTTTTTAAAAAAATTTACTTATCTGAGAGAGGGAGAGAGAGGACAAGGCAGATAGAGAGAGAATGGGCATGCCAGGGACTCCAGCCACTGCAAACGGACTCCAGGCACGTGCGCCCCCTTGTGCATCTGGCTTATGTGGGTCCTGGGGAAGCAACCCTGGGTCCTTAGGCTTAGCTGTGCCTTAACTGCTCTCCAGTGCCTGATATTATTGTCTTTTCCACACCCCTATAGGCATACATGGGAGCTAGACCCTGCCTGAAGCCAGCCTGCCTCTCAGGCACTTCCCCTAGGCTGCCACTGCAGCATGGCTGCCTCTCCAGAGAGTTCTATGACAAAGGGTTTGGTCTCTGTCCCTGGCACCCCTGAGGCCCACGGCCCTCCCATAGGAGCCGGAGAAGAGAATGGAGGGACTGTAGGTCTCATCCTTTCCCTGGAGAGAGGTGCCGCACCCTTCGTCCCCTCCTGGACGTACTCCTCCAGCAGGCTAGGAGCCCACGGCTGGGTGGGTGGATCACCCTCTGCATTTGCTTCTCCTTTGTTTTCTCAGCAGTGGATTCCTTCTCTCCCTTCTGCCTTATCTCTTCCTGTGCTGCTTCTGGCTTTTCCTGGGTCAGCAGCTGTCCTCTTTCATTCATTCCCTCAAGCCAACCCAAACCTCTTCTCTCCTCTGCGTGTCTGTTCACATCTCTTCGTTTCAGTTCCTCAGAGGCCAGTGGCCTGGGGCCAGAATTTCACCTTCCTTTTTTGTCCCGGGCCTTCAATAGCTCTCCTCTTTTTTCTCCTTCTCCCATTCCTGCTTCCTTTCCTTCCAAGAACATGCCATTCCACAGAAAGTTCCATTCTCACAGCCATGGTTATTTTCACTGTTTCCTGTTCTAGCATGGCAGAGGAATGTCTGACGTCATCGCCACAGATGAACCCAATGGTGGTCGCGCTGTTCCTATCTCTCCCCACCCCCTTCACCAGATGTTTTCTTGACTAATCATTGAAACACAGCTTTTCTTGTCCCTGGAACCCTGCTCCGCCCTCAGCATCTCAGGTTGTGATGCTCCAGAAACACCAGAGCCAGGCCTCAGAAGACATAGCTCATGGCCCCAAACGTTTCTGTACATCAGATTCATCTGGGGAAATTTAACACTCCGAGGGTCAAGTCACACCCTGTGCCAATGAAGTCAGAATATATAGGGGAGGAAGTCAGACACCAGCAGTTTTTAAAGATCCCCAGGTGATTCCAACATATACCAAAGACTAGGAAAAACCAACACAGAGCTAAGAGCCCATGGGCAACTGAATAAGCCCCTTGTATCCTGGGGGCACAAATGAGTCTTGAGATCTGTACAGAGAGAACCCAGAGGGCCCAGGAGCTCTGACAGGTGCACGAGAATTCTCCAGACACATGAGAAAACCCTGATCCAGGGAGGGTGGACAGCTGGCCTCCTCATTCTACAGAGGGTAATGGTTCAAGCAGGGCTCCTCAGGAGCCCAGTACCCAGGAGAGTCTCAGATCTGTGGGGTACAAGTAGCCTTGTGTGTCCTTCCTGGATGCAGACCCCCAAGCCAGCGATGCTTGCTGCTGGCTGAGCACACACATTTGATAGCATAGTCCTGATCGCTGCTCCTCAGCTAGGAGTGAAGCCTCCCGGGGCAGCCAGAGGCCAGGCAAGGGGGTAGGAGACCAGATACTCAGGTGAGTCCTATGAACTAAAATTCTCTACTAGCACTTCCCCGGCCCTTCCTGCTAGCAATGGCAGCTGCAGGAGGGTTGCCTCTACTGGGAACCTATATCCTTAACTCCGGCCTCTCTGATAGATAGCTAAAGAGGTGGCTCTGAAAATCTTCTGGGAGGCTTTTGAAAGCAGGTCTTTGGGCCCAGCCTCAGAGTCTGACACAGTAGATATGGGATGGGGCCAGGGATGTCATGTTTCTAGCAAACTCCAAGTGTGGGGACTTTATTTACAGACCCAGTGGTCTACATCTCTCTCTGGCTCCATTTCTAACTCACCAGAATGAAGGCATGGTAAAAAAGCAGTAGAAAGAACTGAAAAAAGGAAGAGAGGGCAAAGCTAAGGAGATGTCCATCTGTCAAGGGAAGGGAGGCTGGTCCTCAGTCCCTGCGTCAGTGCTGGAGCCTGCGTGATCTGCATGGCTAGTGCTCTGAATATCTGCATATGGTGACATGCAAGCACGTGACAAATGCCAGTCTACTGCACATACAGATGGAAGGGTAATGTACATTTGTGGCTGTAAAGGCTCAACAAGGCAACTTGAGATAGTCATCCAGCTTAATATGCCCAAAGCCCATGCTCTCAGCATGTCCACACACAGCACTCCTGGGCTAACACAGTGCCAAGACACTGGCTTTCTGACCTTTTGGAGATTGTTTTTCTACATGGCTGACAAGTATTTAACAAACAACTGCAGAAGGGGTGAGTATTGGGAAAGAAAAAAGAAAGTTTTTCTTTTTTATTTATTTTTAAAAACAAACGTTTTTAGTATTATTTATTTGAGAAAGAGAGGGAGATGAAGAGGCAGAGAATGGGCGTGCCAGAGCCTCTAGCCACTGCAAACAAACTCTGGATGCATGCACCATCTTGTGCATCTGGTTTATGAACCTGGGTGCTTAGGATTCACAGGCAAGCGCCTTAACCACGAACTCATCTCTCCAGACCAAAACAAGACATTTCCAAAAAGTCCACTTAATTTCTGCGAGCACTTCTCTCCTTTGGATGGTTCCTGCCCTGCTGACCTGAACCAGATTGTAAAGCTTGGGGAGATGAATCAGTTCTGAGTATATTGTGAGCGGCAGTGTGCTTCTAGAGGCAGTCACCTGACCGGAGACCCACAGACTCATACAGCAAGAGGCATTTGCTCCAGCACCCTTTCTGCGCAGGCTGAAGTAAAGATGACTTTCCAGTTCCCTCCAGCTGGTGATTTGATGGAATTCTGTCTTCCAAGAGGCTGCCAGGCTGGAGGGGGCCAGGGTGCGGGTGTGATGTGTGTCACTTAGCAGGAAGTCCAGCAACTCCAGGAAACCGGGCGCAATGTGGCAAAGCACACCACTTTACATCCTGGAACCAGGAGCCAGGCGGGTGAGCTCTGTGGTCGCACCAAGACTCTGCCATCCCCAAGAGCAGCTTGTGACTAGCTTTATTTTTCTAGGATGACCAGAAATTGTAACCTTTTTTGGAGGATGTTATCTTTACTCTTCTGTGGGGACAGAGGGTGACCACATAGATTCAGGAAAGAGATATTATTCAAACATGGTTGAGAACAAGCTCATTGTCTAGTGCGTCTGCAGTTTCCCACAGTTCAACAGTAGCTGTGTGAACTTGAGGTAGCACTTAAGTCTGTGAAAAGGTTTACATTCCCGGGCCACAGCTGCTAGTCCACTGTCTGTGGGGAAACTGAAAAACAGTCCCTTGAGGGCTCTGGCAATGGGCCTTTGGAAGTCAGACTAGACACTGAGGAAATGATAATCAGAGATGGTTATCGAGGCTTTGAGTTCCTCCTTTGTACGCTGATGACTGTTCACAGAAATGTTGGTTGCACCTGTAAACGACTGGAAATGATCTTTTTCAGTTATGAACGCATCGTATCTTTGCTCCATAGGTAATATCCAAGATAAGACCACAAAGGCTGACATATCCAGGACACGTGGTTTAGCCAGTGCAGGCTCTGCATACAGCCCACATTGAGGAGGTGTCTTTTTATTAATTTTTTTATTTTATATTTTTATTTCTGAGAGAGAGAAGCAAATATATAGAGAAAGTGCATGCACCAGAGCTTCCAGCTACTGCAAGCAATCTCCAGACGCATGTGCCATCTTGTGCTTTATGTAGGGACTGGGGATCTGAACCTTGGTCCTTTGGCTTTGCAAGCAAGCACCTTAACCACAAAGCCATCTCTCCAGCCCCCTGAATGTGTGTGTGTGTTTGAGGGAATGAATCATTCACAGCAAACTCAGGAACTGCTGGACCTTGCCTCTCAGCCGTGCTCCTCTTTCCTTTAACACACTGGTTGCCTGTGTTGGGAGGTCTGGGTTCTTTCTCCCGCCTTCGTCTCCTGTCCTCATCCTCTGTGACTTCACAGGAGGAATGCCAACGTAAGCTAGAAGAATCACACACCTGATGTCAAGTCCCTGCTTCGCTATGTACTAGTTGTCAGAGCCCGGGCACGATGATCCTTTTCTTCTGCCGAGTTCTTCATCTGTGATGTGTGGCGAATGACATGCATGTCTATGATTAAGGATGCTTTTAAGCTTAAATGAGTTAATGCTTGTAAAGCCTTAGCACAATGTCTGGCAGAAAGTTAAGTCTTCTATAAGCGCCAGCTATTACCGTTAAGTGAACATAAGGATTCTCTTCCAGCATTTATCCAGATCACACCAAACTAATGTGATGGGAGTGAAGTAAGCTATGGCTGTCTTGTGGCAAGCAAGACGTTGGAGGGCTCTGAACCTCACCCGAAGAGGCCCAGTTAGAGAAATTGCAGGGCTATTCTAAGAGAGTCCTCTATTTTATGACACCACTCGTTGTGCAACCCAAGTCATTTGTGGTTATCCTTTGAGATTCAAAACTTGGCTTGACCTATACCCCACGTTCAGTGTGAAGTCCCAGGGGCCAAGCCCATAAGGATGTGGTGGGGATGGTGGGTTGAATGGGAGAGGGGTTACAGTGCGTATTTTCCTCTGCTGCTTCCACTGACTCTGGAGTGTGCTTTATCAGTTTATACCACATTGAGCCCCCCCCAGGTTTCACTCCCCAGAACAACAGTGATAGGAAGCTGTGTTGCCTATCTGGCAGCTTTTATCAAAGGGTTGGAACAATGAAGAATGTCTAGATTTCAGCATCACAGCTTATGAAAGTTCTATGGCTCTCCTGCCTGTGCACGAGACTCCTGTCTGGAGAATACTGTCTCCAGCCTTGTCACTTGGTTCTGATTTCTCTTTTCTGCTTTTCAACTTTTTAAAAAAATATTTTTTAACTTTTCTTGGTTTATTTTTATTTATTTGAGAGCAACAGATAAAGAGACAGAGAGAGAGAGAGAGATTGAGAGAATGGGCACGCCAGGGCCTCCAGCCACTGCACATGAACTCCAGATGCATGCGCCCCCTTGTGCATCTGGCTAATGTGGATCGTGGGGCATCAAGCCTCGAACCGGGGTCCTTAGGCTTCACAGGCAAACACTTAACCACTAAGCCATCTCTCCAGCCCTTTTAAAATTTAAAAAAAAATTGGTTTATTTTTATTTGAGTGCTTTTCAACATTTTATCCTCAAACCGCTTCTAACCTTCTGTGTAGGAGGGGAGATTTGAGCTCTCATTCTAGATGGGTGTCTCATTTTCTAAAGAAGTCTATTAAGTACCTCCTGAAACAAACTGCCTTTGCTGAGGTTTGAATCTTGAGTGTCTCTCAAAGGGCTTTGTGTTAAAGGCTGGGTTACTGGCCTGTGGAGCTACCGAGAAAGGATAGGACTTTCAGGAGGTGCTGCGTAGTAGAGGGCAGGCATGTCCGGGAAGGGGAGAGTGGCAGCCCAGCCCTTGCTCACATCCCCTTGGCTTCCTCAGAAGAGTGTTCTTGTTTTGTCCTGTACCTCTGCCATGTTGCACATTGCCACCACAGGCCCGGCAGCAACAGGGTCAACCATGGACTTGAAACCTCTGGAACCACGAGCCAAAATAAATCTTTCCTACTCAGATATCTGTCTCGTGTTCTGTCACAGACACATAAAGTTGATTAACACAGCCATTAAGACAATCCTGATGCTATTAGACTTTTGTGTATTTATGTATTTGGCTGTAGACTCTGAGCTTTGTCAGGGCAGGAATCTACGCCTCAGGAGGTGGAAGAATATAGTAGTTCATAATCTATGTGCTAGAGCCAAATTACTCTAGCTCCAAATATTGCTTCCACTACTTGCTGTGTAACTCTTAGGACTGAAACTGGTTGTAGAAGGGACTGAATAGGAAAATGAACTTGAATCACTGAGGCATTTACTGGGTGTTCAGTAAATGCCAGCACAAATTACTCCTGGCATTTATAACCTGGGTGTGTCAGTCTGTAAGGACTAGCTTCATACATGTGGCACTGCCCTCCCAAGTTGTGAAGAGGCCTTTGAAGACTGGATCTGTACTGAAGAACCTGTTTTCCTGATGATGTAGAAGGATAAAATATAGGTTTCAGATAATGTTTTTCTTTTTTTTTTCCAGGTAGGGTCCCACTCTAGCCTAGGCTGACTGGGAAGTCACTATGTAGTCTCAGGGTGGCCTCGAACTTATGGCGGTCCTCCTACCTCTGCCTCCCAAGTGCTGGCCACACCCAACTTAGATAACATATTTTCTTTGATGAGATTGTAGTTCAAATATTTGGAGACAGTAAAGGAAATTTTTGCTTAGCCAGTTTGGAGAGATGAATGGGAAAGAGTCCAATAGTTTCATCTAAATAGTGACACCAACCACAAACCCTCTTTAGGCTTCCTTCCCCATTACAAACCACTTAACAACGAAGATTCACTTGTTTTTTTCCCCTCTCTGCATAAGAACAAAGCAAATTTAAAAATTCTTTATTTGGATTTTAGAGAAGAACAGGGCTGGAGAGATGAAGATTTGCTGGAAAGTATGAAATAGTCTGTTATCATTGTTTGTGTATTGTAAACCAACATAATTATTACAAGAGAATCGTATACCTTTCCTGCACATGTTCCACACATTCTTAAATGAGCATGGGTACAGCTGAAGGAAGAAAACCCTGAGGAAATGGCATCTCCTCAAGTTTCAACAGCTCCAAGGATGCGTCGTTACTGGCCTTAGCTGAATCTCACCTGTCAGCTTGATGAGGTGAGAAATTAGGATCTCTTTGGCTAACAGGCTTAGCAGCTTTATTATGTCCTCTGTCCTGGTGACTGCCAAGAAACTAGAGCCAAGGATGAAGAATATACATGTGCTGTGAAGTCCGTGTGCTAAGTCAGTCTAGCATTAGCAAACTGGGAGATATGCCAAATTCCTGGTATATTTAACTAATGGTCATCAACTTCATTGGGGGCAAAGAGCACCAACGTGGTGTTTGTTGACCTTAACAAATGAAAAAAAACTACAAGTTATTCACTCCTTAATATATAATTCTTTTAATGCACCAAATTGCTAATGCTTAAAGTAAGCCAAGAAGGGTTTCCATTATGTGACACTGGCCATCAAGCTTCCTAACCATACTTTTTATTATTTTGTAACTATGAATTCTGTTGTACCTGACAGAGAACACACCTATTAGAACTACTGAAAGTTTTAATACTATCCAAAATAAATTAATCTTATGCTTAGTTATTAAAATAAGTTAAGGGCTAGAGTGATGGCTTAACGATTAAGGCGCTTGCCTGGGAAACCTAAGGACTCAGGTTCAATTCCCCAGTACCCACGTAAGCAAGATGTACAAGGTGGAGCATGCGTCTGATGTTTGTAGTGTCTAGAGGCCATGGTGTACCATTCTCTCTCTCTGTGCCTGTCTCTCAAATAAATAATTTTTTTTTAAAACAAAATAATAGGAAGACGCTGATTTCTTTTTTCAGGCAGGAGGAGATTGCACTTTTTCTATGCTCATAGTTCTTTCTGGACTTTGCACTATCTTTCTGGGTAGAACAGTGTTCAGTTACCTTAAAAAATTAACAACAATCCATGCAGGTGGGGAGGAAGAGCAGAATTTTCCCTTCCAAATGCTACCAAAATAAAGAAAATGT
Source organism: Jaculus jaculus (assembly GCF_020740685.1). Classification (NCBI taxonomy): domain Eukaryota; kingdom Metazoa; phylum Chordata; class Mammalia; order Rodentia; family Dipodidae; genus Jaculus; species Jaculus jaculus. The sequence continues at coordinate 314,303,143 of NC_059102.1, forward strand.
CACATTTCATTCTTCTTCTAGCCTTATATTCTTGTTTTTTTTTTCATGGTTAAAGTTATAATTGGTGTTTATATTAGCAGCAAAGATCATAACTGATATAAATTAGAACGACCTAGAACTGATGAAAATAACATTTCAGTAAGGAATATGAGGTCTGTAGGTGGAATGAGCCTCTACCAGTTCTGGTGAAAGCAAACTGTGTGAGAGGTTAATTCCCGTGGCCATGCCAATAATATGAGCACGTCTTCCTTGAGCTGAGCTCCCCCGTGCCTGCTCAAGGAAGCCGAGCCAGCCCCTCACGATGCCGTGGAAAGAAGGCTCTCACGGGTAGGAAATTCCCAGGAGGTCAGACTTCAAGGGGGCATGGGTCAGACTCTGGCTCTCTAGGTCATGACAGAAAAAGCAGTTACTTCCAGCATGCTACTGAAAGTGGATATTGCTTTGAAACTTTCCACTGTGTTAGAAAGTCAAGTCCGCTTCCTGGTACACCCCCCACCTCCCCATCCCTGGCCATGGTATATTTTTGTCACGATTCACAACCTGAGTTTAGTAAAATGGCAAGAATTAAAAAATAGCATAAGTTGTGAAGAGCTTGTGAGTTCTCCAATTTAAAATGATTTAGCCATAGTAGTGATGTCTTGTTGCTGTGACTACTGGGATCAAATGCTCAGGGAGGAAATTTGGGCCAACAAAATTTAACCAGAGCAATGTCTCTAAACATGAGACAGAAATCAGTTTGAATGCCGAGTTCCTTCTCTGTTTTAAGTAATATTTATTGGGAACACTGAAGAATGACTCATTTAACATCACTGCTTTCAAATACTTCTATGTCTACTTGTGCCAACAACAGAAGGCAAAGCGGGGCCAGCTCTGTGCTGTAACTTCAGATAATAAATAAATTAGAGGCTTGTGCATGTGTTTATGCTAATGGCGCTCTTTATTTCCAAAAGCACACACTTTGCCCAATAGTTTATTTGTGAAGCTGCTAACTACAGGCATGGTGAACGAGACACTGTTTTTTGTATATGCACGTGTGGTTTGTGTTGAGTGTGTGTGTTCGTGTATCTGTGTGCATGTGTGTACATATGCATGTGCAGGCCACAGGTCAACCCTGGGTGTCTTACTCAATTGCTCTTCATGGTATTCTTCGAGATGGTGTCTCACAACTGGACCAGTCAAACTCGCTAACGAGCCTGGGGATCCTTCTGTCTTGGTCTTCCCAATGCTGGGATTACAGGTGCATGCCACCACATCTGGCATTTTACATGGGTGCTGGGGATCCAAATTTAGGACCTTCTTTTTATGACAAGCACTTTGCCCACTGAGCCATCTCCCCAGCCCCAGGAGACCCCTTCTCAAGATCCTTCTTTCCCATTAACTCCTAACTTGACAGTTAGTTTACATGAACATTCTATGGACGCCATGTCCCTATGCTATTGTTGTATGAACTAACCCAAAGAGAAATAGCTCCAAATGTGTGACTCAGTAGCTAGCAGACAGAAACATGCACTTACTTCCACAAAGCCTAAAAACTTGGGACCTGCACACAGGTGAAAGACTGCCCATAAGTCTCCACCACCACTTCCCAGCACTGCAGTATCACCAGCTCAAGTGCCCAGAAACACCTCAGAGCAGGCGGACTGACTTCTGCTGGGACATTATCTAACTTTCTCACAAGCTTGCTTAATCTGCTTCAAAAATTAATAAATTAAAAAAAAATACATATATATATGTACACAATAGCTCTCACACTTCTAGGATAGAAACCCAAAAGGCAATCTACCAGAAAAATCAAACCCAATAGCCTGATTAATTTATAACCCGGGCATAGCAGCTTCCCCCTTCCTACCAGGACTGGTGCTAGCTAGCACACAGACATCCAGAGAAAAGTTATTGTGCATAGGGATCATAGTTATGTCAACAATTTACAAAGTAGGAGTCAGTTGACATTCACTTGTTTCCTGAAACTCTACCCTGAGAAGAATCCTGTTCTTTCACCCACAAATTGGACTTAGGAACAGGCAATGACAAGAAGCTGAAGGGCCAGTGAGTGCAGGGAAGGCGATGCTCCCACACTGCTTCTGGGTGCCCATTCCAGCTCCTTGGCTGGCTGTGGCCACCCTAACATCTGCCTGCTGTTTGGCTGAGTCTCCCAACTGTGAAGGCATGGGCCTTGGCCCATGTGTCACCACTGAAGTATTCAGTTTAAGAAGTTGGTACAATGAGCATAGGAAAAGCTGGGAACAAAAAAAATGGTGTCAAAGAAAAATCCAAGGGATGGTTTCTTCTTGTGTGGTTCGCAGATGAGAAGAGCGAGGCTCCATTACAATCCTTCTAGACACTGTGCTCCTGTCTGCTATGCCAACGTGTGACCGTTTCAGCAGTAGGAATGAACTGGGCCACAGCATATCCCAGCTCTCACCTACATGCCTACCCCTAAAGCTTCTCTAGGCATGCCTTCTACCCTGTGGCAGCCAGGCTGAGTGGTCTCCAAAGAAAACAGTTCCTATCTCAAAGTCACTCAGGACTTTGCTAACACCTGCAACTCCAGACTGGTGAAGCAAGAGCCCCCTCACGCCCGGCGTTAAACTCGGTTCTCTGGGAAGCACCTGACTAGCTCAAGAGGCATTAGTGTCCAGAGAGTTGTTGGGGATCTTTACATGTAGCAGCCAGGCTTAACAGTCTCAGAGACAGAAAAGGAATGGAGGACATCTACCCTTGAGAGGCTGTCCTCTCCTTTCCTTTCCATTTCCCTCACAAGGAGGGTGAGGAACTGGTGGCTACGGTGTGGAGCAGAAGGGACAGGAGTCTGGCAAAGACAAGTCAACTGCGGGAAAAAAAGTAGCATTTGCAAAGTTAATTCTGTCAAAAACCTCCAGAGTTTTAGGAAGGAGGAATACTTGCTTCAGACCCTGGGAAGCACATTGGAAAGGCCATCCTAGCCTGAGATCTATTTTTGTGAATTTGTGAAATATACATATAATGTAATTTAGCTGTTTACTATGGTAAATGAATCAGGCAAAATATATTTAAGACATAGATGAATATAGCTTTCTTTTCTTTTTTACCAGAGAACAACAAAAAGAGTTAATTTCGTCACTATCTTCTCACTGAAGAAACTGAAAATTATTGCCACAATATGGGCTACATGCCCTCGGCAGGAATCACGCTGCCTGTGCATTCAACAACCCTTCAGAGAAAAGGTTCTTGCCTTGCTTAACCTGATACCACTTCCATGCTCCTTAGCTGGAGTGGGGTGGGGTGGGAATTCACAATGAAAATGAAGGGTCTGCCCTATCGTCCTGAAGGGTCTTCACCTGATTAGCCAACTGAAAACATGTCTATAAGCTGAGTGGCTTAGAGTACTGGAAATAAACAGCAGCTGTGTCTGTAATCCTAAACTGAAATCATATCAAACTTTTGAAGTTTAAATACATGTATCAGTGGAAGGATTTCTCTCAACACTCCACCAGTGATTCTTCCTTCCCCTGCCTTCCCTCGAGCATATGGCTCATTCCCTGACTCCCACTCAACACACACAGTTGTTTCAAGGTTAGACCACAAATCACGAGTGAAAATAAACTTTGCCAACTGGAGATAATACCCTTTACCCAAAGCTCCAAGCTGTTTTGACTCTTTGTGGCATATTTTTGCCTGTTCTAATTTGGAAATTTGTTTTCTGAAGTACAATCTCCAGAATAGGTTTGAGTCTAAGCAAGAGAGAAACCCAATCAGTGGGAACTATGTGAGCATCTGGGTTCTAAAGTTTTTAAATAAAAATCACTTTACTGTACCAGTACGTGAAGTGGCCAAAATAAGAAGTGGTTCTTATTAAAACGATAACTATTTAAACAAAAAGCAAATACAGCAGGAAAGCAGTTAAGAAATGGCAAAAATAAAAGAAAACAAACAAAATACAATAACATTGGAAGATGCAGGCTGCATTTACCACGGGAGAACTGTTCTCATGCACATAAATTCTAGCACTTTCCACATGGATGGGTAGATGGTCAAACCCTGAGCAGCTTCACTCTCTCCCTTGAGTTGTAGTATGAGGCAGTTCTCTGCTTGCTACCAACAAGGCAGAAAGCTACACTCCTCTCACTGGCTCTCTGGGTTGGCAGGAACCCACTGGTAGCTTTTCAACGTAGCCGCAGGGTTCTACTGTAATGACTCCGGGATGGTGCTGACAACGTGGGTTGCCTCTGTGGCTGCTGGAGGGGAACCAAAGAAGGTGCTGGTTTGGTTCCTCTGCTGATCCCGGAGGTAAGGAGGAATGGAGGAGCTTTTGATGTGGAGGATCCTGGTGTCCATCACCTGGCAGTCAATCTGCATCATCACTTCATAATCTTGCCCGTTGATCACGTTGTCTGTGAGGAACAAACACAGGAATAAATAGTCAATGGAATGAAGTTGGAGGGTGGGAGCTGTCAACACACTTAAGAGGGCAGAGGAATTTTATCAGTCACTAAGCAGAGAGATGGCCAGCCTGGGTGCCAAGACAGCCTGTCCTTAATTCTAGTTTTCAAAGGATCATCATTGGCTCAGTAAGGGCTGGACCCCCACCCCTGTGGAGACTGCTACAAATGTCAATAGCAGAAAGAGGGAAACCAATTAGGAAGAGATACTGAGGTCATAATACCTCCAATTTACTTTATTGCTTTTTAAAAATTTATTTCCATTTTTGCACTTTAACAGATATGTTTTAACTTGTTGATCTCCAGAAAAGGCTTCTATGACTGTACATTCTTCCTCTATACTTATCTACAATACTGTCTCTATTACTTCTCACACCTCTAAGCCACATACTTTCCTTCTCATTCTGTCTTTCCCCCTTTTCCATTCTCTCCCTCTTACCTACATATTGATACCCTTAGCTCTAAAAATGATAAACTACATTTCCCCAGCCAGCACCCAGCTCTGCTGTCTCTTGACCTTATCAGGCAGCAAATGAAGCACCAAGTAGCTGCTGCAAGGTGACACTGCTGAGGCAGCTTAGGGGGACACTCCCCCTGAAAGTAGAAACAAGCAATGCCTTTGAGCCTGTGTGGGGAGAATCTAGGTCATCTCACTTTGCTACAGGTCAGAAATGTCAGAGGGGCCTGGCCTTTTCTTATCTCTGCTCCCCTAGAGGAGTTCCACTTCCTAGAAGAGTATAATACCCCTTCTTCCAAGAAGGTTACACCCTTCTTGACAAGACTGCCCATTCCAGAAATCCTGACCCCTACCCAGACACATGGTATCAGGGATGGATAAACCTGTCCACAAAAATCCCCAATCCGGGTCTCTAGGTGGACTTCCTCATTTTCTAGGAACCCTGCTCCTGCCTTGTACTTCATTCCTTTCCTTTGGCTCTGCGTGCTGTCTCCCTAGGCTCTCCCTCTCCTAAGCTATAGTAAAACCTTTCAAATCTTATCTGCTGGTCTGTGGATTTCATTCATCAAAATTCACAAAACAAGAATCCACATGCTACTGACTCAGTATAAATTTTGAGTAACTGTGACCTTCTGGTACCTCAGTTCCTGAGTAAGTGCCCACCCAACAGACTATTAGATCCCCAAATTTCCATATCACTAGGACTTCTGTCAAATTATTACATTTGTTAGTGCAGTTGGCTTTCTCCATCAATATAACAATTTTATAAAAAATTTAAAAAATTTATACAAAGTATAAATCTGAGTGAAGATAACTCACCAGGAGTGCTCACATAAACATGCCCAAGAAGGGGGGGGGGTGGAAATCAACAGGTGTTCAGAACATAGCACAACACGAGACAAGGACCGGCTGTGACACCTCTACAAGCTCACAACTACTTGATACTAGAATCGCAAGAAAAGAAGAAACCAGACAAGTATTTCAGAACCCTACTTAAAACATTTTTTAAAAAATTATTTAAGAGTGAATGCAGAGAGAGAGAGAGAATGAGAGAAAGAGAAAGCATGGGCATGCCAAGGCCTCTTAACACTGCAAATGAACTCCAGATTTATATGCCACTTTGTGCATCTGGCTGTACCTGGGAACTGGGGAATCAAACCCAGGCCACCTGGCTTTGCAAGCAGTACCTTTAACTGCTGAGCCACCTCTCTAGCCCCTCATGAGTCCTTTATTATTATTATTATTTTCCGAGGTAGAGTCTCACTCTAGCCCACGCTGATCAGGAATTCACTATGTAGTCTCAGAGGGCCTTGAACTCATGGCGATCCTCCTACCTCTGCCTCCCAAGTGCTGGGATTAAAGGCTGTGCCACCGTTCCAGGCTGTGTCCTATTTTTAAAAAGGATGAATAATCATATAAAGGAGTCAAATAACAAATGAATGAAGTAAGGAAGTCAATTCCAGACCCAGAAAAGAAAGTTAGCAAAGTTGATGAAAGAGTAATTTGAAAGAGAAATTTAAAAACAAAGGAAAACTTTAGCAAGAAAATTAAGACTATAAATGAACCATTCAAATTTTAGAAATGAAAGAATTAATCAATTCCATTCAAAACACGGTAGAAACCATTGGCAGACAAAACCAAGCAGAAGAATGAACTTCAAGGATGGAGGACAAGGTTAAGCCACAATATGTTCAAAGAGAGATAGAGAAAGGGGCTGGAGAGATGGCTCAGCAGTTATAGGTACCTGTTTTCAAAGACTGACAGCCTGAGTTCAATTTCCCAGTAGCCATATAAAACCAGACGCACAAAGTGGTACATGTGCCTAGAGTTTGCAGGCAGTGGCAAGAGGCTCTGATGTGCCCATTCTCTCTTTCCCTGCTTGCAAATAAATACAAAATAAAATGATCAAAACTTCCAAGGACTCTGGGATATGTTCAAAAGACCAAATTTAAGAACCCACAGGGTAGAAGGAAGTAAGGCAGTCTAAAAGCATAGACTACTTATTCAATGAATTATAGCAGAAAATATCCCAAACCCAGAGAAAGATAAGGATGTCTAAACACAAGAGGCATTTAGAACCACAAGTACACATGACCAACGAAGACCATCTCCAAGGTATATCATAGTTCAGATGACAAAAAATGTAAATCAAGGAAGCAATACTAAAAAGTATAAGGGAAAAATATTGACTCACATATAAAGTCAAATATATCAGAATAACATGAGATTTATTGTCAGCAACCCTAATAGCTAAGAAAGTGTGGAATAACATAGTTTAGGTGCTGAATGTAAATAAATGCTAACCAACATTGCTACATATAATAAAGTTATCCCTTAAAAATGAATGGAGAAATAAGAACAGTTCAATATAAGCACAAACTAAGGCAATTCATGACAACCAAAACAATACTGCAAAAAAGATTTAGAGGAACACCATACAGATACACAGGGGAAGAAGAAAGGCCATCTCCTCCATGCAAGCACAAGAAAGAAGAATGGATGAGAGGAACCAATGGACAAAGAAGAGCTGGGAAGGAATGCATCATGTCTGGCACAGTAAGCGAACAAGTCCTTATTACTATCAGGGGAGGAAGAAAGGAAATATCAACAGTCCAAGCAAAAGAACCAAAGGAAACAGCAAGCCCCTCCCAAAGACAACCTTAAGTGTAAATGACCTCAATTCATCATTTAAAAGCTACAGATTGACTTTTAATCCATAGATAAGACCCAAATATCTGCTGTCTGGGCTGGAGAAATGGCTTAGTGGTTAAGGCACTTGTCTGCAAGGCCTAAGGACCCAGGTTTGATTCTCCAGGTCCCATGAGAGATGCACAAGATGGTGCATGCATCTGTTGTTTGTTTCCAGTGGCTGGAGGCCCTGGTGCACCCATTCTCTCCCTGTCTCTAATAAATAAATTCAAAAAATTAAAATAAAATATAAAACAAATATCTGTTGTCTCCAAAACAAACAGCCAACCAGAGGTCTTAAGCTACTCAGAAGCAAACACCCTGACAGGATGTATACACCAGTACAATAGTGGTACACAGCCTTGGTGGGTAACCAATAGCTTTCTGATTGGCTGAAATCCACTCAGTATAAAAAAACCCATATTTGGAATTGAGAACCAGATCAGAATCCTATGGAGACAAAGATTATGCTCTCCAGTGTCAAGTTCTTACTAGTCTTTGGCTAAAAGGGTTACATACATCAATTTCTCCCTAACTTAATAATACTTATGCCATTTAAACTATGCTGACTTCACTCTCTGTTGGAGAATCTGTGCTTTTCCAGAAGGTAATGAGACCAGAGGAGAAAAACTACCTCTTGCCAGGCCACAGCTGAACCCGCAGAGGAATGGGCAGACGAGCAAGAGCGCTGCTTCCATGCGAACCTGATAATTAGCACCTGGGTGTAGGAGGCAGACCCTGAGGATACTTAACACAGTGGCTCCTAAGAGCTCATCACTGAAGTAGACTTAAAACTCACCCACCACGGCTTAGGGAATTTTGCGGGACAGGAGGCAGAAAGATTGTAAGAGCCACAGGTTGAGACATCATGCCCAGAGGCATTCCCTCTCCCCAAAATAACTGACTACTGCTCCCACAACACATTAACCACAACCCCATAGGAAATACCTGCAACCCCACTGAGGAGGGTCCCCAATGGCATGGGGGCAGGGACAAGGGAAAAGAGGGTACTAACATTGATGTATTGATATAAAATATGTTATTGGTAATAAGACTTAGAAATAATAAAATAAAATAAAATAAAATGGCAATGAATCTGGCCTAAAAATTAAACAAACAAACAAATCAAAGTCATTAGGGATCAAAATTGAGCACTTGGGGCTGGAGCGAGGGTTTAGCAGTTAAGCCACTTGGCTGCAAAGCCAAAGGACCCAGGTTAGATTCCCTAAGACCCAAGCAAAGCCAGATGCACAAGGTGGTACATGTGTTTGGAGTTCGTTTGCAGTAGCTAGAGGCCCTGGTGTGCCCATTCTTTCTCCGTTCCTATATGACCCCCTCTCTCAAAATCAATAAATAAAATAAAATATTTTTTAAAAATTGAAGGCCAGAGAGATGGCTTATTGGTTAAGGTGTTTGCCTGCAAAGCCTAAGCACCCAAGTTTGATTCCGCTGGGTCCATGTAAGCCAGATGCACAAGGTGGCACATGCATCTGAAATTCATTTACAGTGGCTGAAGGCCCTAGGGTGCCCATTCTCTCTTTCTCAAGTAAATAAAATTTAAAAAAATCTTTTTTTTTTTTAAAAAAACAAAGAATCAAAAGATGGAAATCACTCACTAAGCAAATGGAAAATGTAAACAGGTTGGCACAGCCATTCTCATATCTGCTAAATTAGACTTAAAACCAAAACTAGTCAGAAGAGAAAAAACTACTATATATTAATCAAGGAAACAATGCATCAAGACACTAAACAAATTATGCATATTTATGCATCAACATTAGGGCTCCTGATTTTATAAAACAAATACTAAAAGGCATGAAAGATCAAATATGTCCTAATATAATGGGAGACTTCAATATTAATATTCTACTCTCATCTTTAGATAGGTCTTCCAAATTCAACAAAAAAATACATAAAAACAAGGTTTCTGAGTGAAATTATACCATAGGTCAAGTGGATTTCTTCCAGATATTTTATTCAACAGATAGAGAATGCACATTTTTCTCAGTGGTCCATAGAACTTCCTCTAAAATTGATCACACTATAGGCCACAAAGCAAGCCTTAACTTACATAGAAATATCAAAACAATTTCTTTTATTAAACAACAATGGAATAAAATTAGAACCAACATCAACTATACAAATACTCGGAGACTGAATAATATACCTTTGATGAGCAATGAACACTAGAGCAATCAAGAAGGAAATTTAAAAATTACTAGAATTGGGGGCTGGAGAGACGGCTGGGTGGTTTAGGGTGCTTGTGCAGAGCCTAATCACCTGGGTTGGATTCCCCAGTGCCAATGTAAAGACAGATGCACAAAGTGGCGCATGCGTCTGGAGTCACTGGCTGTGGAAAGAGGCCTTGCCGTGCCTATACTCACTCTCTGCTTTTCTGTCTGCTTCTTTCTCTCAAACAAATAAAAAATATTTTTAAAAATTCCAAGAACTGAATGCAAATGAAAGTATGGCCAGTCATAACCTTTGGGATACAGCTAAAGCAGTTTTGTTGTTTTATTTTGGAGGCAAGTTTTCATGTAGCCCAGGCTGGCCTCAAACTCCTGAACTTCCTCCCTCCATTTCCCAAGTGCTGGGATTACAGGCATATGACGCCATGCCTGGCAGGAAAGGTAGTTCTAAGAGGAACATTTATAGCTTTAAATGCTTGTATTAAAAAGTCAGAGGAATCTCAAATAAATACCCAATGATGTATTACACATTCTAGAAATCTTGGAGGGAAGAAGGGAGAGGGAGAGAAGGAAGAATAGGAAGGACACCAGCAGGAGTGGGGCGGGGAACTGGAGAGAAGGATCAATAGAACAAAACAGTATGAAAATGCATAATGAAAACCATTACTCTGTATGCTGATTAAAAAAACAACTATCAAATAACAAAATGCCTGTGCTGGGTGGATGACTCAGTGGGTAAGAGTACTTACTGTGCAAGCACGAGGAACTGAGTTCCATCCCTCAGCACTGACATAAAAAGGCTGGGCAAGCCTGGAATCCCAGTGCTGAGGGGAGCAGGGCAGAGACAGGAGAATTTCTGAGACCTCCAGGTTCAATAAGAGACTCTACTTCGGGAAAGTGAAGAAAAGAAAGGACTACACCTGCATTTTCCTCTGGCTTCCCCACAGGTGCAAATGGGACATATGCACCTATACTCAATTGTGTGCACGCAATTGATTCAGGTGTCCCCCACAAACTTAGGTATTCTGAATGCTAGGTTCCCAGCTGATGGAGATTTGGGAATTAATGCCTCCTGGAGGCAATGTATTATTGGGGGCAGGCTTATGGGTGTTATAGCCAGTGTCCCCTTGCCAGTGTTTGGCATACTCTCCTGTTTCTGTTGTCCACCTGATGTTGGCCAGGGGGTGATGTCCATCCTCTACTCATGCCATCATTTTCCCTGCCATCATGGAGCTTCCCCCTCAAGCCTGTAAGCCAAAATAAACCTCTTTTGTTCCCAGAAGCTGCTCTTGGTTGGGTGATTTCTACCACCAATGTGAACCTGACTGCCACACACGCTTTTTCTTCTAACGTTAAGGGCTGGAACCATTGTCAAAGTTAACACCACAGAGTGAGTGCCTGTAAGATACTGTACATCATGTGTGTTTTACAAGTAGTGAATTTCCATTTCTGGAGCAACTAGAACTGAAAGAGGCTTCAGTGCAGTGCAGAACAAAAAAGTAGGATATTTAAGCTCCTCTTTCCCCCTTTAACAATGGAGGGAGCTGTCAAAGGAACCAAGCCAATGAGTGGTAAGGAGACCTTGGTCAAGAATGCTTAGCCTTTATTCAACAGTCCAACTTCTAATTTCATTAAGATCTTCCCAACTGTGAATGTAGGTTTGCCTAGAAGCATGAGATATAGTGGAGACCAATAAGACATTCCAGGCAATTAGGTTCTTTCCCAGGGATCACAGAATTACCACTATATCCCTTCTATACGGGGCAACAGACAATCTATACTTCCAGAGTTCTTGATTCCATGGACAGAGACAAACAGATTTCCAAAATCACATAGAAGGGAATGTTATAGGACTCGTGGGGTATACTAGAAGATATTTGAAGATAGTCACACTTCACATTTATGGAGCTAATGAATTACCATGAGTTCAAAGCACATAGATACATCATACATTCTCCTTCCTTAGAGAACAAAAGTCTAATTACTCCCTGATTTGTAACCCTGGGTGGTCATTTTCCAACTTGCAGTGAATGAAATGATGAGAGAATTATAAATAGACATTTTTCCAGGCCAGCTGAAAAGTCGTAGCAATACACTGAGAGGCTCTGTAAACTTGGAGGAATGCTTAATAGGCAACGTGGCATCTGGTTTTTTGTCTCCATCAGGGAATCTGGAACTCTGTGTTGGGAACAGCTCAGTCCTACACTGTCTTCCTAATATGATGATACCATACCAGCCAGTGATTTTTAAAATTAGATATTTGGACTTTTTGTGACAAAGAGCTCAAATTAAAGGTAGTGTTCAGTTTCACCGTACTGTCTTTTACTTTGATGCTGTATTTGTCAAACAGTGTAAAATCTGAAGAAAGAAAACCCAAAGCCTGACATTTGACCTTCAGATTCCATTGCTACATTTGGGAAGTGGAGCCATAACACTTGCCAGGTAGGAAGGTAGGAAAATACTGGAGTTCATCTGGTCTGGGACATTTTAAACTGGAGTCTAGTTCACAGACCTCAGGGAGTGTAAGTTCTCTAAAACTGTATGAAAAGTGTTATGTGTGTCCACTATTTTGGAAAACAAGATCCATCAAATTCTCAATGAAGTCAAAAAGTTATAAAAATCTTTAGACAAATCTAATAACCTAGCAATCTTGTAGTTTGTGACATGCTCTATTTTAAGCCCAAGGGAAACCATCCTTGCACTTGGACCGGTCAGTTATCTGTTCCAATGTTTAAAGCACTATCTATTGATGATAAATGTCACCCTACAACTCTTACAAATCTCTTCCACTACAGTTGAAACTCATTTCCTTTTTCCCAGCCTTTCCAGAGATGAAAACCAGCTGGTTGCTGCTGTGTGTTCACTAACGCTACCTCTTCTTTAAGACCACTGTTATAGCAGCTTAACTCCAATTTTCCAAGTCATGCCTCTTTGCAATGTATATCAAATCAGTTGTTTATCTTTAGAGAATTAAATGTGAATATCCATCAATTAGCCAATGTTTCTCAAAACTCAAAGTACTTTTTAAAAAGTAGAACTGGAAGAAAGACATCCTGTTAATGTATTTGGAGTTATTTCACTTAGGACATGTGACCAAGTTCAGATTTCAAGGCACCACACCAGTCATTTCCTCTTGGAACCACAATCTTTGTGTGTGTGCGTGTGCATACACAGACATACACACATGCGTCACAGCACAGAAGACAAAATAATGGAAAACACATGTCAGAGACATGCACACACATTACTACTTTTTACTGCTTTCCTGGATTAACTCAGAATCCAGATGACAGTTTAAAATCAAGATTGGGCTCTCTAATATGGGCCAAACCACCTGTAGAAGTCATTAGAGCCCACTGCTGGCTATGGCTTAAACTGATAACTAGAATTTTTTTTTTTTCCCTCCGAGGTAAGGTCTCATTCTAGCTCAGGCTGACCTGGAGTTCACTATGTAGTCTCAGGGTGGCCTTGAACTCATGGCGATCCTCCTACTTCTGCCTCCTGAGTGCTGAGATTAAAGCCGTGCCCCACCATGCCCAACTAGAGTTTTGTAATACTTTAAATATCAAGAAAGGATAGAAAACTTGGAAATCAAGCACAGATGCTTTGAGGGAAACCGAAAGCTGTAATATGATTCCAAATCCCAGGAGGGCTTGTCATCACCTTGAGTCCAGCCAGAAGACTCAGGGTAGTTTTGGTCTAGGGCTCACCCTTCTTCTGAAGGTGGCGTCAGCAATGCTAGAAGAAGGTGTGCCACATCCAGACAGGATGCAAATACCTGGAGCTGGATTAAAGAAGTTCCCTCTGAAAGAAAGCCAGATACTTTATTTATTTGCATTGCTGGTGTTACAGCCAGGTTCACGTTGCTGGCAGAAATCACCTGACCAAGAGCAGCTTGTAGGAAAAAGGGTTTATTTTGGCTTACAGACTAGAGGGGGAGCTCCATGAGAATAGTCCACCAAGTTGTACTTACAGCACTGCAAGGTGTCTCTTATGCCAAAGTTTCAAATCCTTCCAAATTTCTCTTGAAAATTAGCTCCAAAAGGCTAAAACCATACAGTCAGGTGTCTAGTAGCAACCCCACTCTCAGTACCAACTATTACTGTTGCAGTCAGGTTTGTGTTGCTGACAGAAATCACCCAACCAAGAGCAGCTTGTGGGAAAAAGGGTTTATTTTGACTTACAGACTTGAGGGGGAGTTCCATGATGGTAGGGGAAAATGATGGCATGAGCAGAGTGAACATCACTTCCCCACTTAACATCAGGTAGACCACAGCAACAGGAGAGTGGGACCAAACACTGGCAAGAGGAATCTGGCTATAATACCCATAAGCCCACCCCCAACAATGCACTGCCTCTAGGAGGCATTAGTTCCCAAATCACTATCAGCTGGGAACCTAGCATTTAGAACACCTAAATTTATGGGGGACACCTGAATCAAACCACCACATCTGGGGATTGAACCTAGGACCTCTACATGCTAAGAAAGCACTATTCCACTCAGCTACACCCCCAGCTCTGGAAAGTTTATGTTTGGAGTGATGTGAAAGTCAAAAAGTACTTAACATATCTAAAGAATAGTTAGGATCACAGCAACACTGGTGTATTCTGAGAGGCCTTATAAGTGTTCTTTGGGGGGAGGTGTCCTAACCTGGCTGTACAGTAAGTGAGGCAGTCTCACCATCACTGATGAAGGTTGAATCAGTGAAGTTAAAAAGGTAATTCTTGTTTGACTTTTTTAAAAAAATGTGTTATTTATTTATTTGAGAGAGGCAAATGGGGAAAAGGGGGATGAAGAATGGTCACACTAGGGCCTCTAGACACTGCAAACAAATTCCAGAGACATGTGCCACCTTGTTCAACTGGCTTACATGGGTACTGGAGAATCAAACATGGGTTTTTAGGTGTCACAGGCAAACCCCTTAACCACTAAGCAATCTCTCCAGCCCTGTTTTTATTTTCTGAGCAAAGTCTCACTCTGTTTACCTGGCCCAAACTCAAGGAAATTCTTCTGTTCTAGCCTCCCAAGTGCTGAGATTACAGACTATGAGTCACTACATCCAGCTTCATGGTAACCCTTTTTTAAATTTTTTCTAAATTTATTTATTTGAGAGAGAGAGAGAGAGTGGGCATGCCAGGGCCTCTAGCCACTACAAACTAATTTCAGACACATGCACCACCTTGTGCAGATGCTTATGTGGGTCCAGGGGAATGGAACCTGAGACCTTTGGTGTTGTAGGCAAGTGCCTTAAGCCCTAAGCCATCTCCCCAGCCCATGGTAACTCTTGATCTCAGTAAGCCACAATGGCCCTGGGCTGTGGGACACCTGTTTACACACCATGCTATAAAACCCCCTTAATAGTGGCAGATGAGGCTCTGTTACCCTTTTAGACCTGGAGTTCTGTTCAGAGGGACTACCTCTGGAAAGGACATTGTCAACTGATGCCAGTAATTAACTCCACAGTGTGAATAAAGAATATCAGGGTAAGTTTTAGCTGGGGAGACAGGACTTGGAGGTTCTTGTGGCTTAGAGAGCAGCAGAACAAGGGCCTATAAGAGGAAACGTGGGCAGAGATGTGAGAGGCAGAGGATACAGTTTAAGGATCAGGTCTTTAGTGTTAACATAGAGGAAATGTTATCAGTCATGGGTGTTCTGATGAGAGGGAATGTGGGAAACATTAGATAAGGGAGCTGTGAGCCAAATTATTTGAAAAGGCTGATAACCTTCCCCCTTTTTTGGCAAATGAATACTTAAGTTAAAAAGAGAAAGAAAATCAAGAGTTTTTAAGAAATAGAACAGAAAGGGTTAATAATGAAGTGAAAGTGTTCTAGGTTCACATTCATTCCTTTTCTATTAATGGACATTTGAGAGCAGCCAAGTTCTCATAATAGCTTATATGTGGGGTCTTTTGAAGCAGATGGATGAGATAGAACATTGACCTGAGTCAGGTAAAAAGTGTAAACTATGAATACTTTATATTCAAACTTAATCAGGCAAATGAAAAGAGATGAAAGGTTTCAAACATGGGCACTGAACTACCTTTCTGAATGCTCAGAAGGGTTTGGAAGCCACAAGAACTGTCTGGACATTAGAGGTGGAAAAACTCTAGGCAATGTGGAATTTTGCACAGCCAGTAAACACAATAACTGAGTTAAGCACAGACTGCCAAGAGGCTGTTCACTGAGAGACGACTAACACAAAACCCAGAACTATAACCATAAGCAGAATTAAAAATCCATAAATTTTATATAAAGTTCATTTCTAAAAAGCCACAAGGCTTGACCAGTGCTCTGTAAGGCAGCAGATATAAGGAGAAAGATTTCTATTTTGAATCAGACACCAATCCCAAGGAGGCAGCTGCTCTGTGCCAGTTCAGCTGGTGTCAGGCCTGGCTGTTGGCATTTGTACCTGAGTCTACTGGGGACACAAAAGACACGATCAACTAAAACAAGCAGGAAAATAAGAGAGATGGGAGTATAATGAACAAAGAAGTGATAAAATGTCACATTTCTATGGTGACATAGACTTCCAAACACAAAAACCAACTCTACTATGCCAATATATCTCCAGTTTTTGATGAGTCCTGGTTTTGAACATTGCTAGTATTTTTCCCCTCTACTTGGGGAAAAGAACCATTTTCTGCTGTTTTTGACTCAAATTTTCTACCTACTTCAACTCTAATAATCTTTTAAAGCCCATTTTGAATATCACTTCTAAGAAATCTTCCATGAGAACACCAATAGTGACATTCTCCCTTATAAGCAATATACAAATAGTGTAAAATATAGACGAGAGTCTTGGCTTCCTTAAGGAATGCTTGGCAAAAACTGGAGTAGGGTAGAATTAAAGGAAGCAAGGGAAGGAAAACTAGAAGCTCCCTCGTCAGCCAGTAAGAATACTAAGCAAGCTGTCACACTGCAGATGGCACCACAGACAACTGAAAGCAGTGTTATGCTCCCACCTCTCTTATTTGCCTGATAGGTCATCCTCATCAAAAGAGGATGGAGCGTCAGGCTCATTAGTACTGATAAGTAGCCCGTTCCACAGAAAAATAACCTTCCATTGACTATTACAATGGTAATTACCATGCAAGCAATTCTAACTCAATGAATTTTTTCAAAAAAATCCTGAAATATGGGGCAGAAGGGCGTTATTGGGAAAGGACATGAGAGAGTAATTTGGGCAGGGGGATCAACATACATTAGTTAAAAAGACAACAGCACCAAGAAAACTCACCCATAGACCACTGTCATATGAAAGTGGTTCTTCTGATCATACCATGACCCTAGTGCTCTTGCAGTGTACTCAATAAACCTAGCTTTTCTTTTTAAAATATTTTTTAAAAATATTTTTATTTATTTGGAAGGTAGGGGGAGAGAGAGAGAGAGAGAGAGAGAGAGAGAGGGGGAGAATGGGTGTGCCAGGGCCTCTAGCCACTGCAAATGGAAACCCAGACACATGTACTACCTTGTGCATCTGGCTTACATGGGTCCTGGGGAATAGAACCTGGGTCCTTTGGCTTTGTAGGCAAGGGCCTTAACTGCTAAGCCATCTCTCCAGCCTAAATCTACCTTTTCTTACTCTGGTCTAACCAATAAATTCTTTTGCTACTCCTTACCCCATATACATAACAGCCAAACCAATATCCAGAGGCCTTCCCTATAAAACCCAGGACCCAAAGAGTAGCTACCACAAAGGCAGTTAAAGACCAAACTTCTGTGGGTGGAAGAATAAAAAGTATAGCTCTTTGTTTACCTTTAAAACCAATGTATGAGAATTACACACTTTCCCAGAACATCAAAATTGCCTACTGTGCAATACTGCTGCCCACTAAGTTGGGGAGACCTGGTGACACCAACTGTTCTCTGCTTATTAAAAATCCTAGCATAAAATTAAAACTTCTTTGAGATTCCATCTCATCCCAGTCTGAATGGCTACCATCATGAAAACAAATGCTGATGAGGGTATGGGGAAAGGATAAGCTTATTCACTGTTTGTGGAGTGTAAGCTGATATAGCCACTATGGAAATCAGAGTGGAGGTTCTATGGAAAGTTAAAAATAGGGCTGGAGAGAAGGCTGTGCAGTTAAAGACACTTGCTTGCAAAGTGTGATAGCCAAAGTTTGATTCCCTAGTGCCCATGTAAAGCCAGATGCAGAAAGTGGCAATATGTCTGGAGTTCGTTTGCAGTAACTAGAGGCCCTGGTGTTCTTGTTTTCATTCTTTCTCTCTCTCCCCTTGCAAATAAAAAAATAAAAATATATTTTAAAATATCCAAAAATAGAACTGCCGTATGACTCAGCTATACAACTTCTGATTACATTCCCAACGGACTCTACATCCTGTCACAGGGACATCTGCACATCCATACTCATTGCTGCTTATTTGTAATAGCTAGGAAGAGGAATCAGCCGAGATGTCCATCAAGAGACGAATTATGCATGGTTAATGAAAAATGTGGTACATATACACAAGTTTATTCAACTGTAAAGGAAAATGAAATCTCCAGGAAAAGGAATGGAACTAGAAAATATTATTGCTAAGTGAGGTAATACACCAGACTCAGAAAGACAAATGCCACATGTTCTTTCTCATGTGTGGATGTAGCTATACATTTTTGATCGATGTTTAAGTGAGAATAAGTATCTGCAGAGACCAGGAAGCTACAAAGAGGTCCATGGCTGGGGATTGGGTAGCAGAACATGTGATATGAAAGCAGAAGCATACACTGAGGACAGAAAGATGTAAGCAGGAGTAGGGGATGAGGGACAGGAGAGGAGAACTGAGCAGAGCCAAGGATACATGATAAGGTCACATGGAAATCTACTACTTTGTAAGATAATTAGAATATTTTTAAAAACTTGTATCATGGGCTTGAGAGATGGCTTAGCAGTTAAAGCACTTGCCTACAAAGCCTAAGGACCCAGGTTTGATTTTCTAGATCCCATGTAAGACAGATGTACATGGTGGTGCATGTATCTGGAGTTCATTTGCAGTGGCTAGAGGCCCTGGCATGCCCATTTTCTCTCTGTCTTACCCTCCTCTCTAATAAATAAATAAGTACAAATAAATATTTTAAATATTTTATTTATTTATTTGACAGAAAAAGAGGGAGAGAAGACAGAGAATGGGCACGCTAGGGCCTCCAGCCACTGCAAACAAACTCCAGACACATGTGCCCCCTTGTGCATCTGGCTTACATGGGTCCTGGGGAATCAAACCTGGGTCCTTTGGCTTTGCAGGCAAATGCCTTAACTGCTAAGCCATCCCTCCAGCCCAAAATATTTTTAAAATCTTGTTTCTTCTGAAAAAATGGAGGTGTTAAAGCATCTATTAAAAATAAAAAACTGGCATAACTTTTTAAAAAATAATTTTTATTTTTGTTTATTTGAGAGAAAGAAAGAGAGAGAGAGAGACACACAGAAAGAGAAAGAGGCAGATAGAAAGAGACAGAATGGGTGTGCCAGGACCTTCAGTCTCTGTAAACTAACTCCAGACGCATGCACCACCTTGTTCATCTGGCTTACATGGGTTCTCAGGAATCAAAACTGGGTCCTTTGGCTTTGCAGGCAAGCACCTTAACCACTAAGTCATCTCTCCAGCCCTTGGCATACCTTTTATTCAGAAAACAGGATCTTATACTTTGGATGGATAGTGGTCATATAACACTGTTCAGAAAAACTCATTCAAATGGTAGCAATATCTGCCAGCAGGTTAAAATGATTGTGATTTGACATGGTGTAAAATTTTAGATCAAGACCTAATACATTTAACTTTTTATAAAAAGATATATATTAGAAATCAGTCTGTACAACAGCAAAAGCAACTGCTCCCTATGCCTTTTCTCAGTAGAAGGAAAGGGCCTTTTCCCTCCACGCCCACTTAGGTAGTAACCTCTTAGAAAGCATGGGCCCAGCTGGGATGGAAAACCATTCTAGGACAGCTCCTTAGGAGTAGGAATTTTGTCACTGTGTAATCAATCCCTTCTGTATAGTGCACAGAAGGCATGCAATGCATACTTTTTGAATACATGTGGAAATGGCTTCAAGAAAGTGTAAGTTGGAAGTATTCTCCTCTGCTATACTCAGAGAACTGAGAATTAAGTAAAATCAGAGAAAAGCAGTTGTTTCATGAGGTACATGCTGTCTTCCAGGTTGTTTTTAACTGTTTTTCTTAAAAAGTAAAAAAAGGTAGATACAGACTAGAGACCAGGCTCAAAGGTTAGAAGCATGATTTGCTGTTTTGAACCTCATTGGTGGGTCAGAAATTCCTAGTCTGTGTTAAATTGGATGTTTGCTTTCCTCAGGTCTTTACAACTGAAAGCTTCACATGCTGTTTAAGTTAAGCCAAAGTCCTCAGAAAGGTGACTGGGTTTCTATGAACTCGACTACCACATGCTTCCTGGTTGTTCTCACTAACAATAGGTAAGGCCAGCTACATGCAGACCTATAATTCTAGTACTTCAGAAGTGGAGGAAGGAGGATCAAGAGCTCCAGGACAGCCTATATTAAGCAGTGAGTCCCAGATTGAAAAAACAAACATTTAAACAACAAGAACAATAGGTAAATCTAAATATATGCTGGAAATCTGAAATGGCTAATCCAATCTCATTTTAGCTGAAGCCTAGTCACTTAAGATTTTATTTTTAAAAATTAATGGGATTTCTACTGTCTTAAAAACAGAAGCCTTTGATAACATATAGGGTTAAAAAAATCTTAAGAGGTATAAGCTGGGACTGGAGAGATGGCTTAGCAGTTAAGGCACTTCCCTGCAAAGCCAAAGGTTCGATTCCCCAGGACCTACATAAGCCATATGCACCAGGTGGCTGGAGTTTGTTTGCAGTGGTTGGAGGCCTGGCGCACCCATTCTTTCTCTCTCTCTCTGCTCTGCTCCTCTCCTCCTCTCCTCTTCTTTTCTTCCCCTCCCCTCTCTTCTCTCTCTCTCTCTCTGCTTGCAAATAAATAAATCAAATTTAAAAACACAAGGCATAAGCTAAAGCAGCTGGTACTTCGTGGTCATGGAAAAGAACCAGCTGACAGCCGCCTTCTTTAGATGGTCTGATAAAAAAGACTGACACTCACTGTGGCATTTTCAATATTTGCCTCAGTCTTGCAAATGAGGCATCCAGAACATATTATTTTGGAAAAGACTGAAGAGGAAACGTTCCTTTGGCTACTATTGGAAACCAATCTACAAATGTTACCTAACCAGGCACCAAGGAAAAGATCTCCACATCATTCAATGAGGAGCACTGGGCAACATAAGGTGGAGGCAACAGGGACACTACCAAGCATGATGAAGGAAGCTCTCATAAGCTTCTCGAAAGAAATGACTTGGGGACTATGGCATGTTTTTCATTTCCACAGTACGAAACTATCTGGAAAATACTATTCCTTCTATGTATCCTAATACACATTACATAAACTCACAAGCAGCATCACCTGAGACTTTTATAACAAATAGTTGCTTCTAAGAAATTATCAGAATTTTTGAATTATAAAATGGGATATAGACAAGCCATCCCTTTCAATGTGAATTATCCTTTGAACAGCAAAGAATTTCCCTTTTTAGCAGGCTAGACAACCTAACCTTAATCTAACTTTAGTTAGGTTACTCTGAGTCCCCTTTTTAACTAGGCTCAACTTTGGGCTTCCCTTTCTGTCTTTGCAGAATCCAGTTTGAACAAGGATCATGCTAAGTGAACTTTCCAAACTTCCTTGCCTTAACTTGGTACCTAATCACTTCCAATCTCTGACCACCTGGCTTGCTTTCAGTAAAAATTCTGTCCAGAAAGAATCCTCTTTTTCTCTGATGTTTACTTTCCAGCTACTGATATTTTCCCTAGCCCTCCCTTTTGGCTATAAACTCTACAGCCCTACTTGCTCTGGCTGGAGCTGCAGTCAAGCCCAATCTCTCTCGCAGCTGTAGCCCCGACTGCAAAAGTTCCTGTACTTACTGTCATGGCAACCTTGGTCTTCAGTTTCAACAAATGTCATAAATATTTTTTTTTCTTCAACACAGAAGTCACTGCTATCCATTCTGTCTCTACTTCTTTCAGAAAATGTAAGTTATGTTTAAAAAGCTAAATCCTAGTATAGCTAAATCCTGTAGTCAAGAAGTTGAATGGCATTTTAGAAAATTAAAGTGAACCAATCATACATGTACATTTGACCAGCTGATGAAAGAGTAAAGGATAATAAGCAGAGACAACATACAGTGGAGATCAAATGCTTTGTTCTTCAGTGCTTTGTAAATGTCATTAACTAAATCAGAGTTTTTTGCTTTTTTTTTTTTTAGGATAAGACCTAAACTCTAAATATGGAATGAAAAATGGGCATAATTAAGTAAATGTAACATCCAGTGTTCCACTCAGCTGTGAAGATGACAAACACTGCCGAACACTAGAAACTAGTCGTGGAATGCATGCAACACACAGCTGAGAATAGCTTGAGGGCTAAATTCCCAGAGATTCCTGGTTGTAACTATGTGACTCAAACCATACAATTATTTTTTTTAAATCATAGATATGAAAAAATGCAAAAATATATAACAACATACCTATATCTAACAGAAATTAATGACCAAGCTTATTTTTATGAGCCTATTTGCCTATCTGTGGCCCTGTTGTAAAGAAAGATTATGCTATTTCTTAGTGACAAGTCATTCAAGAATAAATACAGTTAAGAATGGGATGGTATTTTAGAAACTGTAAGACTAATCTGTGAAGTCTAAACACATTATCTGGTGCACAGACAAGAGTAATGGCTATAATAAATTAGGGAAACTTTTATCCAAACAAAGACATTCACAGAGCTGTCTTTAACCCATGTGCACATATATAACAGCACTCAGAAGATGAATTCTCCTGAAGCTAATGGAAATGGGGAAAGACGGGGGTGACTGCCAGTGCTGGTGGTTTGTGTTCAAATAAAAGTTTTGGCTTATATTAGTGCTCAAATCCAAATTCCAGCATCTACTTGCCATCCTAACTTTCTCAGACCTCTTCTGTGTTGCAGTAGCTTGAAGGCTCACTTTGTCACAGGCCTCGGTGTACTGGTACAGTAGGAGTGAGAATCAGAAACTGTATTCAAGTTGTGCTTTTAACGGCTAATATTCATAAAGGAGTTTGAGAAGACGGCCCCAGCTCATAAGGATATCAAATCACCAAATAACCACCTTTTATTCTTTGTGGAGGGGACGTTTGCCAAAGAAACAAACCAGGCTGAGACATTATGCCAAATACTGCATTTAACCTTATTTGCCAAAACTTGCACAAATTGGACAGCCATTGACTTAACTCAGAGTGGCAAAAAATGCAGAGCCATGCTGTAGACATACTTCCTTTCCAGACCCAGACGTCCCTATTTCTGACTTAATTTCCTGGCCTACCTTCTGATTTGTCTGGCCCTTGGATAACCCAGAGGAAGCAGCAGTTGGAGTTTCCCTACGGCAAACGCTGCATGAGCTCATACATCCTACAGTACAAAACAGGGAGATGGAAAGGCTACATTTTCTGCAACTGCTAGGGAAGAACCAAACACAAAGCAGTCTCTGATCAAAGGAGGCTATACAAGTCTCCACGTCTGTCTCCAGAACAAACTGCATATTCCACATGCACAGGATGGAACAAATTACAAGGAAAACTACTGGGCAGTTCATCTTTTGTGATAGATTTAAGTTAGAGTTAGCAATGACATAGTCCCTCATTTCAGACCTTAAGAATATGATGCCCAGAAATTCCTTAGGTTTATTTGAAGTTCTATAATTTATTCCCATTACTCTTGCTTCTTGGAGACAGTCCAAAGGAGGGCTGGCCTGCATCCCTTCTGATACAGTAAATGATGAAACAATTGTTTAAAAATGCAAATTACTTAAAAAAAAGTGTTCAGAATTAACTGGGTTTTATTTACAACATTAGTTAAAACTTTTTCTGGATTTTTAGCTTAGTGAGGCTTCAAACCTGAAGCAGTATGAAATACGGATCAGAAGATGAGATATTTTAGCTGTGAGACTTTAGACCACATCACTCTAAGGAAAAGTACTTCTCTTTTGATGTATTTTCTAGTCTATTTTCATTCACCAAATATTTACTGAATCATTACTACGGTCTAAGCACATTCTAGATGCTGGTGCTGAGGAGGGAACACAGGTAAAATTCTCTCCTACAGCACTGACATTCTAGGGGGCAGAGAGGGCAGACAGGAACGGAGAGTAGGCAAGTGTGTTTGAAACGATAAAGACTAAAGATAAAACGAAAGCACAGTAGGTGGATATGGAATATCATGCCTATACTAGAAGTTTAGGAAGTGATTCCCAAGGCTGGGCCAGCAAGATGAAGTTTTTGTGTGAAGGTGGCTTTCTGGTGAAGGTCTGGTAGAACTGAGAGCCCACCACGCAGTTCCCACGGAAAGGACATCACAGGCAGAGAGAACCGCCAGTAAGAAGGCCCTGAAGACAGTGCCCAAGGCCAGCATGAAGAGGGCAGGGGTTTTCTGAGGCCAGTAGGGAAGGGAGAGTAGGACGATGTGAGGTCACAGAGGAAACGGGAGACCTGTCCTTATGTGTCATACAGACAGACCTTTGTCCAGTGAGATGAGAAGCAATGGGAAGGTTTGAGCGCAAGCATCCAGAGCTGATCTACGTTTAGTACCATCACTCTGACTAGTAGTTTGTTAACTTACTTCACAATGTATGATGACCACTCATGTTTGTAATGAGACTTGTGGAAGGTTTGGAGAAATGTAGACAGTTAGGGGGATTGGGCCCCTAAAAGTAAAAAAGGCAGGATGGTCTGTATTTGCTAGAATTCTTATCTTTAACCTAGACCTGTTTTTCCACAAGCAACCTGGGCCCCTCCTACAAGAGAGGTCTTTGGTTTAAACATTGTGGTTGGTCAAGTTCAGCCCCCAGAACTTGGCTAGCCTCTTTCTGAGACAGCCCCTCACCCTAACCAATCAGCTAACCAATCACCTGTGGTTCACCTGAGCCGGAGGACAAGGTCCGCTACCATAATATTCTAAATACCTCTGTGAGGACAGGGCACACTCTCAGAGCTGCCTGGACTGCACGGGAACTGCTAGATGTGGGTGAGTTTTCTCTTGGCCCAGTCGGGCGAGCTGAGGGGCAAGACCCAAGCTCTTTGTTGCAGTCAGGTTCGCATTGCTGGCAGAAATCACCTGATCAAGAGCAGCTTGTGGGGAAAAAAATGTTTATTTTGGCTTTTAGACTCGAGGGGAAGCTCCATAATGGCAGGGGAAAATGATGGCATGAGCAGAGGGTGGACATCACTTCCTGTCCAACATCACGTGAGGAACAGGAGAGTGTGCCAAACGCTGTCAAAGGAAAACTGGCTATAATTCCCATAAGCCCACCCCCAACAATACACTGCCTCCAGGAGGTGTTAATTCCCAAATCTCCATCAGCTGGGAACCTAGCATTCAGAACACTTAGGTTTATGAGGGACACCTGAACCGAACCACCACACCCTTACTCTCCACATGGGCTTTTTAATCCCCTCCAGCTCCCCACATGGCAGGAGCACAATAAACTTTCTTTTCTCTCTTTTTTCCATGGTTTTCCCAGGCCTTTCACATGGATCTCTAGCCACATGGTTGCCTTTCCCTGGCTCTGTACTTCCCTCAAGAAACATAATAATTTAATAATTATTCTTCTCAGTCCTTTTTTATTCTTTGACTGAAATTAGAAACAAACCTAGGGTTTGGGGGTTCAAGGACTTTCCTGGACCCTGATCAGCCCGTTACAGCTTCAGAATGTCAAGTGACAGAACATGTGAGGACTGTTGTGTGGAATTGCTGTGGTATAGCAGAAATAGGCTTCGGAATCAGCTACGGATCTGAAGGCCAGCTCTTCTAGTTCCTAGTGAGCAACTTGCTGTAACTTCATTTGTATCACAGGGAAACTGGTATCTAACACAGAGTGGTTTCAAGAGTTAATTATACCAAGTATGTAACACTGCATGCATCATGTGTCTTTCAATGCATCAAGAACTAAAAGGTCCCACTGCATTCCAGAGCAGAGAATAAGTAGCAAGCCTGGGGCAGGCCTGACCTTCCACTGTTTCGTGGTCTGTGGAGAGGAAGTCAATGCACTCTCCATGGACACTGGTTCATTCTCTCCATCTCTGCAGTGGATGGAGGCTTTCTTATGGTGAGGTGAGGGCTGAGCAGCCGATATCTGGAACACCACTGTAAGGAGATGCTGCAGTGTTTCTACTGTTAATAAACGTGTGACTAAGGCTGATGTTAGGAAGACTGGGAAAACGATCAGAGGAAGTGGCTGTGTTAGAAACAGTTCAGGCCATATCTCTTTATCCTGAAAATAGTATCTAGAGCCTTTCTGAGTTCTATGACTCAGTATAAGAGAGAGGAGGAGGAAGAGAAGGAAACAGATTTGTCTCAGATCTGTATCACACAGGAGATACAATTTCAGAGAAGAAAATTTGGCAAGGATTAAAATTCTCTTTGAGTTCTCATTTAGTGCAAAGAATTTTGGCAAGTTTCCTATCTCTTTAATTTTTAAAACAAGTTTTCCCAAACAGATTCTTATAATTTAGTACTTCTTTCCAGAATCCTTGACATTTCTTTCTGGGTTTCTGCAGTGAAAACCTTGGGGCCCTTCCTGTCAAGCAACTGGAACCAGCATATAGTTTATATGTGTTACTATTAGTCTCCACAGAAGCCAACTTACAGGCTGAAAACTACGTTAGTTTATGACTTAGAAAGTGCAGGCCATAAATTTCTTCAGAGAACCTCCCTTCCTTGGGAGTTTTACAAAGCAAGTCTTTAAAGCAAATAAGGCAAGTCTAGGTGCACCTAACTTCTTCCATAGACCAACAGTGACTTCTCACTTCACACTATTAGCTCACCTAGCCAAATACCTCCAAACAAACAGAGCACCCTTGGGCTGCAGCTGGGCATTGTGAACCTTAAACAACTGTAACGCAGAGTCACTACCTATATATTTGCACTGACAGGCATTATGCAATCTTAACAGAGCTATGAGTATACTTAACCTTTATTTTTAAAATAGGGACTAAAATTCCCAACTTAATATATCACTTAACAGATCCAACTAATAGAGTGTTATAAACAAGAGCTTGTTCAGATATTTAAGGCACACCTGATGTTCTCTCAGGGAGAGCTTGTTCCTATGATCAATATGATTCAGTTACATAAATATTTATGTAGCAGCTGTTACGCGTTGGGCAGTGTGCTGGGTGCTGGTGAAACAGATGAGTAAGACCTGGCCCCTGATCAAAGCCTTTACCATCTAGTAAAAAGGCAGCTATGCAAACACACAGAACAAGGCATAAGTGTGAGATAGGTAAGCATCTGACACAGTAAGAACAGAAGCTGGATGCCTATCCTAGCTAGCAGGGGTGGGATGGTGAAGAGGTGACAAGAAAGGCTTTCTGAAGCAGGTATACTTGAACCAAACTGAAGGATTCTTTAGACAAGTTTGAGCTGTGAGAAATTCTAGAGAAGGGCAAATAGCAGTAAATACATCAAGTCTTGAGTGACTCACTATGTAAGGTGCTGCTTAAGAACAAAGTGCGAGGTGGAAAGTGGGAAAATGAGACTAGAGAGAAAAGGCAGTTCACACAGAGCCTGGACTGTGTCGCCAGTGGTAGTGGGAAGCCACTGACAGGTTCTAAGTGAGACACAAGATAAGAAATGTATTTTATTGAAATTGGACACTCTGGTGGTAATGTGGAAGACAGAGATGGCAGAGGGTGGAAACAATAATAAACAGATGATTCAGTCTTTAATTATTTTTTGAGGTATAGTCTCAATGTAGCCCAGGCTTACCTGGAACTCACTCTGTAGTTCCAGGCTGGCCTTGAACTTACAGCAATCCTCCTAAATCTGCCTCCTGAGTGCTAGGATTAAAGGCATGCACCACCATGCCAGGCCCTCAATCTTTAATTTAATTTTTTTTTAAAAAATTTTTATTTATTTATTTATTTGGCAGAGAAAGGGAGAGTGAGAAAGAATGGGCATGCCAGGGCCTCCAGCCACTGCAAACAAACTCCAGACGTCTGTGCCCCCTTCTGCATCTGGCTAACGTGGGTCCTGGGGAATTGAACTTGGGTCCTTTGGCTTTGCAGACAAGCACCTTAACCACTAAGCCATCCCCCCAGCCATTTTTTTTTTATTTGTAAGCAGAGAGAATGAATGAGAGAGGGGGTGAGGTGACTGTGCATGCCAAAGCCTCTTGCCATTGCAAACTCCAGATGCATATTATCACTTTGTGCATCTAGCTTTATGTAGTACTGGGGAATCGAACCCAGGCTGACAGGCTTTGGAAGCAAGCTCCTTTAACTTCTCAGCCATTTCTCCAGCCCTCAGTCTTTTACTCATTCTGATTTATTTGCTCAAGAACCAAGAATTCAGTTAATATTGACTCATATCTACCAGTTAACACAAAAGCATAGAAAAATATTTTTTTGACATATACTCAACATACTAAAGTGTATCCATCAGTTGATTGGTGAAGCATACTCTTGTTTTAGCTTTGGTTTGTCTCAGATAAGTCCAATGTCAAAGGAGAATTCAAAATATGACTATTGGGCCCACAATGACTTGTCTGGTAACAATGGTCCAGTCTACTGCAGACTTTTCAGAAACAGGCTACACAAAAAAGAGTTGGAGGGCTGGAGAGATGGCTTAGTAAAGTGCTTGTCTCAGAAGCTAAGTAAGAACTTATGTTCAAATCTCCAGGTCCCACATAGCCAGATGCACAGTGATGCAAGTGTGCAATGTCGCACATGCGTACAAGGGGGAATATACATCTGGAGTTTGTTCACAGCAGCTGAAGGCCCTGGTGTGCCCATTCTCTCTCTCTCTCTCTCTCTCTCTCTCTCTCTCTCTCTCTCTCTCTGAAAATAAATAATAAAAAATTTAAAAAGGAAAGCTGGGTGTGGTAGCACATACCTTTAATCATAGCACTTGGGAGGCAGAGGTAGGAGGATCTCTGTGAGTTTGAGGCCACCCTGAGACAACATAGTGAATTCCAGGTCAGCCTGGGCTGGAATGAGACCCTACCTTGAAAAATAAAAAAAGGAAAAAATTAAAAAGGAGCTGGAGAGATAATGAAATAATTATTAGGATTAGTGAAGAATTTCCTAACCTGCTTTCAATTTCTACAATGCTTCCTACTTAACCTAACTTGTTGCACTATTAAAGAACAGACATACACACATCTATGGCTATGTTTGCTCAGAAATGAGCACAATTAAACATACAATAGCAGCAAAATATTTTTATGAGAAAAGAGCAAAGTAGTTTACAGTAATGAGGGTTGGGAAAGGTTATGGAAACAGGAAGGGAACCAACATATACTATTTCATTTAATACTTAAAACAGCGGTGAGTTGCCACACATATCTCCCTTATAAATACATGAGAACTATGAGTCATGGGTGTTTACACTGAGTTCCCCAAAGCACAGAGCTAGTGAGGTAGAAGCAGATTTGAAGTCAGATCAGATTCCAAAGTCTTGGCATTTTTTCCATGACAGCAAGCCATGTGCCCTCTCAGGAAGAGGTTCAATTGACACATTTTTTTTTAAATTTATTTATTTGAGAGTGACAGACACAGAGAGCAAGACAGGTAGAGGGAGAGAGAGAGAATGGGCACGCCAGGGCTTCCAGCCTCTGCAAACGAACTCCAGACGCGTGCGCCCCTTTGTGCATCTGGCTAACGTGGGACCTGGGGAACCGAGCCTCGAACTGGGGTCCTTAGGCTTCACAGGCAAGCGCTTAACTGCCAAGCCATCTCTCCAGCCCCATTTGACACATTTTTAACATCAATCTATATGCTCTTCAAGTTTGTGGTGGTTTGACTCAGGTGTCCCCCATAAACTTAGGTGTTCTGAATGCTAGGTTCCCAGCTGATGGAGATTTGGGAATTAACACCTCCTGGAGGGAGTGTATTGTTGGGGGCGGGCTTATGGGTATTATATCCAGTTTCCCCTTGCCAGTGATTGGCACACCCTCCTGTTGCTGTGGTCCACCTTATGTTGGCCAGGTGGTGATGTCCACCCTCTGCTCATGCCATCGTTTTCCCTTGCCATCGTGGAGCTTCCCCTCGAGCCTATAAGCCAAAAAAAATCTCTTTTTCCCAGAAGCTGCTCTTGGTTGGGTGATTTCTACCAGCAATGCGAGTCAGACTGCAACAAAGTTCAAGAAGATCTGGTAATTTCTAAATTTCTCCATATTTTAGAAATGGTCACCTTCTGTTTACTTCTTTAATCCTAAGTTTTCTGTTCCCCCGTCTATATTTTTAAAGAGAGAAAAAAAAAAACACAGCAAACTGGTATATAATCTTACCACAGAGGAAAGCTGTGGAAGCATATCTGTTGGGACTGATGAGATCTGATTCCTAAACCCAAGGTTGGTGGGGTCCAACATTTTTGGTAACTCTGAACAAGAGTAAATCCTGCTAGTTCCATTCTGCATATTTGGGCAGAATTCCCACTTCACCTATTCCATGGATGTTGGGTCTCTTTTTTTATAGATCTCCAACCTATATTTATATCCTATGCTTATTGTATTTACCTTCTTGTTGCTGGGATAAAGCACCCAACCAAACAAGCTGATGAGAGGAAATTTTTTTAAATATATATTTTATTTATTTATTTACAAGCACAGAAAGAAGAGAAATACAGAGAGAATGGTCATGCTAGGGTATATAGCCACTATAAACAAACTCCAGATGCATGTACCACATTGTGCATCTGGCTTTATGTGGGTACTAGACATTGAGCCTGGGTTGTTAGGCTTTGCAGGCAAGTGCCTTAACTGCTCAGCCATCTGTCTAGTGCCCCATCTTGTTTTTAATTTGGGCTTGAGGGGAAACTTCATGATGGCAAGGGAAAGCATGGCGTGAGCAGAGGCTGGACATCACCTCCGCCACAGCAGATTGGAGACAGTGGCAGAAGAGTGAGCCAAACTGTGGCAAGAGGGAGCTGATTATAATTCCCCTAAGCCCACCCCCAAAACACATCTTCTCCAACAAGGCTCCTCTTCCCAAACTGCCACCAGATGGGCACCAAGCATTCAGAACACATGAGTTTATGGGAGATATCTGATCCAAACTACCACCGTGGTGAAATATCAAGAAGTATGTGAACATCCAATATATATTAAGCACTGCTATGTGACAGCCATCATTTTAGGGGCTACATCATGAACAAAACATAATCATAGCAGAAAACAAAGAGAAAGTGTCAGGAAGTAATAGTGCTATGAAAAAATCAAAGCAGTGTAGCCACCTGATGTGTGTTGTGTGTGTGGGGGGAGTGAGAATAGCAAAGTCCATTCACAGTTACATGCATGTCTTTCTGAGTAGTGTCATTCTTATGATTAACATGGAGTAAAAAAAAAAATTCTGGGCTGGAGAGATGGCTCAGTGGTTAAGCGCTTGCCTGTGAAGCCTAAGGACCCCGGTTCGGTTCGAGGCTTGGTTCCCCAGGTCCCACGTTAGCCAGATGCACAAGGGGGCGCACGCGTCTGGAGTTCGTTTGCAGTGGCTGGAAGCCCTGGCGCACCCATTCTCTCTCTCTCCCTCTATCTGTCTTTCTCTCTGTGTCTGTCGCTCTCAAATAAATAAAAATTTAAAAAAAATTCTGTCTAGTCAAATACTTATTCATCTAAAGCGATTTGTACCTTCATACCAGCAATGAAGCACATCTGCATCTTTTTTTCTTTATAACTAAGTATAGCATCTGTCAAATTTATTTACAAAATAAGATTCTCTTTATCCTAGCACTTGAAAGTCTGAGGCAGGAAGATCATGAGTTCCCAGCTAGCCTGGACTACATAAAACATTTGCTGGTCATCCCTGGATACACACGGAGACTGTCTTTTTTTTTTTTGTCTCTCTTTTTCTTTTTTTTTTAAATTTTATTTATTTATTTGAGAGTGACAGACACAGAGAGAAGGACAGATAGAGGGAGAGAGAGAGAATGGGCGCGCCAGGGCTTCCAACCTCTGCAAACGAACTCCAGACGCGTGCGCCCCCTTGTGCATCTGGCTAACGTGGGACCTGGGGAACTGAGCCTCGAACCGGGGTCCTTAGGCTTCACAGGCAAGCGTTTAACCGCTAAGCCACCTCTCCAGCCCTTGTCTCTCTTTTTCAACAATGGAAGATATCTTGAGTTAAAGTCAGGAGAAAAGTAGTGTTTGTTTTGGTGAAGAATATTCCTGGGGTTTGTTAGCATGAATGGTGATACTGCAAGAACAAAGCAAAGAATCGGAAAACTGGTCATGATTTCCTGGTAAAACAGATTACCTTAGGAACACAGGTTTAGGGG
Organism: Jaculus jaculus; assembly: GCF_020740685.1. NCBI lineage: Eukaryota > Metazoa > Chordata > Mammalia > Rodentia > Dipodidae > Jaculus > Jaculus jaculus. Next base: position 314,335,229 of record NC_059102.1, read on the forward strand.
TCATAGTAGTAAAATGACCTTTTTGAAATAATGTAAAAAATGCTAAGTACCATGGAAACATATTTGTTCTTTTCACAAGCATTAGAAACATATGAAGGGAATCAATGAACTTAGGAAAAGGCACCAGCAATTAGAGTTTAGAAGAAGCAGAAACACCCACATTGTAACTACTTGGGAAGAAAGTTACAGATGAATCCCTGCTCCCAAGAATTATGGCACACATTTTCTTTCAAACGTCTTTGGAAAAGTTTACTTGCAGTTAACAGAAGCTCTGCCAACACTGGGAAAAGTCTAGGAACCAAAGGAGACACAAAAACAACAACACAGGGGTGTTTGCCACTTTGAACTCACCCACTTTCCTCCTGCGGAACCCCTACTCCATCAAAGAATCCCTACTCCATGAATGAAATCCTGATACATTAATGCCTGTTTTTTTTTTCTGGTAAAGAATTTTCTGTTACTTCTTTGGCTTGCTTTCCTTCCTTTTATTTATTTCCTTCCCTCCTTCCTCCCTCTTCTCTCTTCTTTTTAAATTAAATTAAATTTATTTATTAATTTATTAATTTATTTAAGAGAGAGCAAGAGAGAGAATGGGCACACAAGGGCCTCCAGCCACTGCAAATGAACTCCAGACATACATGCCACCTTGTGCCACCTTGTGCATCTGGCTTATGTGGGTACTGGGGAATCAAATCTTTGGGCTTCGCAGGCAAGCACTTTAACCACGAAGCCATCTCTCCAGCTCCTCTCTCCTTCTTTTCTTGCCTGGATTCCTCTCTCTTCTCTTGCACACTCTCCCTGCCTCCCTCCTTTTTTCTTCTTGTCCTTTTCCTTTTTATTTTATTTATTTTTCTTTAAATATTTTTTAATTAATTTATTTATTTGAGAGCAACAGACACAGAAAGAAAGACAGATAGAGGGAGAGAGAGAGAATGGGCACGCCAGGGCTTCCAGCCTCTGCAAACAAACTCCAGACGCGTGTGCCCCCTTGTGCATCTGGCTAACGTGGGACCTGGGGAACCGAGCCTCGAACCAGGGTCCTTAGGCTTCACAGGCAAGCGCTTAACCGCTAAGCCATCTCTCCAGCCCCCTTTTTATTTTTTTAAATTGGGTATAGACACCAGTATCTCATGGATGCCAGGCAAATACTTTACCTCTGAGCTATACCCCCAATCTTCCTGACCTTCACCTTAAATTCTTACTTTGAGAAAGGCTCTTGCTAAATTGCCAAGACTGGCTTTGAACTTGTGATCTTCCCGTCTCAGCTACCCAAATAGCTGGGATTACAGGTATAAGCTACCACACTCAACAATCAGGTTTTGTGAAGTGGATATATTAAAGGAATATGGAGGAAGGCCACACCCATCTACTGACATTGTAAGTCCGAGGTACGATCTCTTGCCCACAGTGGTCTTCCTGCTGGGAGGCTCCGCAGAGCTGACTCAGCTTTCAAGATCCCCCGTGAAGCTGAACCTGCTTCAGGAGCTTTCCTCGCGGCAAAAGAACACTATCTGGGGCTAGGGAGGCAGCTCAGTGGGTAAAGAGCTTTTCATTCACACATGAGGGCCTGAGCTTGGATGCTTAGAACCCAAGTAGAATGCCAGACATCCTGGAGCATGCCTGTAATCACACAGCTATAGAGGCAGAGACAGAGAAGCCCTAAAGCTTGCTGGCTAACTAGTCTACCTGAATCGGTGTGCCCTAGGCTCTTTGAGAGACTATCTCAATAGACAAGGAGAGAGACATCTAATGCCTCTACCTTTGGTTCCCATATGCATGTGCAAACTTGTGCATCACCCCCCCACACACATATGAACACCATACACATATACCATATACATAACACACACACACACACATACCCCAAAATGCATGTAAATGCATGTCATTAAAATTTTCTGTTAAAACCTTATTAAGAGCAGCATGTGATGTTCTCATGGTAACTGAAGATGATCAGCCTGCAGCCTGACCAGTGCCTAGTTTGCACTAATCACCATGTATGCTGCTTCATGGGATTTCTGGGTGGCTCGTCACCACTGTTACGCTCTGCATTAGCACCCATACTACTACTTAAAAAAATGAAGTTTTTGGGCTGGTGAAATGGCTTAGTCATTAAGGCATTTGCCTGCAAAGCCTAAGGACCCTGGTTCAATTCCCCAGGACCCATGTAAGCCAGATGCACAAGGGGGCACATGCATTTGGAATTAGTTTACAGTGGCTAAAGACCCTGGCACACCCATCCTCTCTAATCTGCCTCTCTCAAATAAACAAATAAAATATAAAAAATGAAGTTTTGGCTTCACTGTGTGATGACAGCCTCAAAAAATTTACACAAATCACTAAAGACTTGTCATGGAAGCCTGCATGAAAATTGGCCAAATCAACTTGCTAACTTAAAAACTGTACTTACCAACTTTCTACTCTGTGACATTTACTTTTATACTAAGATCAAATGAATTAAACCGGAAACTAACAAATTCATTAGTTTAGAAGACTGACAGTTTTTTTTTTTATCATGATGACTTTATCCTCAATAATATCTCCAATGTCTCTGAGACATACTTAACACAAAAGGGTAAAGAAAAAATATAGATGATGAAGATCTCACATACATTCCAGAAAACACAAAACAAGGCTGCAGCAAACATGACTCTAAAAGAATGCCAGGCATTGAGCAGTCTGTGGAGACAAGCCAGCCAACACCACCTACTGTAGAACTGAATGCTTACATGAGCTTTAAAATCCCATGAGATGTTCCTACCCAAAGGTAAAAGAAAAAAAAAAAGATTATAAAGCTCATTCAAAATACAAAGATTTGCCAGTTCTGAGAAAGTTGACCCTGTCCATTCTTTATAACAGGTAAACAGAAAGGCTAAGAGCAGATGTTTTCCATTTAAGCTCACAGAGAAATACCTCCCCTCAGCTACACAGAGGTTATCCCAGAGTAACCATGGAGACCCACTGTCCTTCATCAACATGAAATGTGAGTTGTACTTATAAGAAGCATTTCTCACAAATAAGTCTCTAAGGGAAAGGCAATAAAAGGGGAAGGTCATATGCAAAGAGTTGAGCAGGGTCCTTTAAAAATGAAGTCATTTCAATGGTCAAAAAGAAAAGTGAGGTGATTTTTGATTACTTGCAGAGTTCTGCTTGTCTCACGTTCGACAAGAGTGGGTACACCATCCTGACCACTCTTCTTACATGCCTCATCATGGCTCCCATGTCCAGTATAACCTGAGTTATACTTTGGATCTAGAAGTTCCTCTAAGAACCTATTTATTGATGGCTTCACCTCCAGTCCATGCTGCTAATGGGGGGGGGGGGTATGGAATATTTAGGAGGAGGCTCTGATAGAAAGGAAGTTAGTTCACTGGGCACATATTTTTAAAGAGGATGTTTGGACCATACAAAACAAAAGCAAAACCAAGCAAACAAAAATATCACCTTAAAAAAAATAACAGATTGCCTGCTTTATAGATGAAGGCATTAACTGAACCACATGCTTATAGGTCACACACCTGGTTAAGGGCTGAATAGGGAGAGAACTGAAGGCTCTGACTCTAGGGGTAACACACTCCAGACCAAGATGATAGTCTCTGTACCTACATAGAGCAGATGGGCATCAAGTAGTGGTTAGACTCTATAACCTTACTAACTTCTGATAGTGCAAACTATACCCAGTTTTCATCTTGGTGTCTGTCAGCTCATGACATGATAACTATACTTAATGAATGTGAGACTAAATTGGCTGTTTAGAAAGATACTTAGGGCTGGAGGGATAGCTTAACCATTAAGGCGCTTGCCTGCAAAGCCAAAGGACACAGGTTCGATTCCCCAAGACCCACATAAGCCAGAGGCACAAGGTGGCACATGCATCTGGAGTTTGTATGCAGTAGCTAAAGACCCTGGCATACCCATTCTCTATCTGCCTCTTTGTCTTTTAAGTAAAAATAAAATAATTTTTTAAATACTTAGTGATTATATGCAGGTTGAGGCTTCCTGGAGAAAAACAGACAAAGTAATAACATCACTAATCCAACTGCTACAGGTCCAAGGCCAGCAAAATTATCTTCAGAATGGGTGGACAAAAGATATTTTCTTGTTCATGGCCCAATTCTTTTATTGGTTCATACTAGCTATCACAGCCTCAGTGCGAGCTAGTGTTCCTGGGAAACACATTGGCTACATCTATAGAAATGTAAAAGAAGGACTGGAGAGATGGCTTAGTGGTTAAGCACTTGCCTGTGAAGCCTAAGGACCCCAGTTTGAGGCTCGATTCCCCAGGACCCACGTTAGCCAGATGCACAAGGGGGCGCATGCGTCTGGAGTTTGTTTGCAGTGGCTGGAAGCCCATTCTCTCACTCTCTCTCTACCTCTTTCTCTATCACTTTCAAATAAATAAATAAAATAAACAAAAAAAAATTTAAAAAAAGGAAATGTAAAAGAATTAGTGAAAAGACAGACTGTTTCTACTATTAAATGCCATGTTTTATTTTGAATATAGAACTGGGGCTGGAAAGATAGCTTAGCAGTTAAAGGTTCTTGCTTGAATATAGAATGAATGTGTTGGTCTGGAACAGGCTAGTTAAAGGAAGTGACTTACTAAGAAAAAAAATTAAAGGTTTTTGGATGTATAAATGCCATGGAAAAGTAAGCAAACTTTGAAATTAAAGTCTGTTAAATTTGGATGGAATGAATTTATACAAAATTCTTTAAGGAAATTTAAAATGGTAAGAAAGTTGTTCCTCACATGTTTCTTCATAATGTAATCCAGTAATTTTTTTTTTTTAAAGCCTTCCTGGGGCTAGAGAAATGGCTTAGCAGTTAAGGCACTTGCCTGCAATGCCTAAGGACCCAGGTTCAATTCTCTAGTACCCACAAGGTGGTATATGCATCTGGAGTCCGTTTGCAGTGGCAAGAAGCTCTGGCAGGCCTATTCTCTTTATCTGCCTTCCTTTCTCAAATAAATAAATAAATAAAATATAATTAAAACAAATTTTTTAAAAAAGCCTTTCTGGTTTATCACAAAACCAGTATAGAATGTGCCAAAAAGAAAGTTAATGTGGAAACTGTTCATTTGATGATAACAGAAGGCATTGTATTATATTTTGCCAAATTAAAGCTTTATTTATGTTTTTATCCTTTCTACTTTGTCAGAAACACTGAACAGAGTTTTGTCTTTTCTAATCCTTGTTAAGACTACTGACTTTATTAAAGAGAGAAAAATAATTTAAAGCCAACTCTGTAAACACCTTCAGAGTTTAGTTCTATAATAAAACTGTCTGAATAATTAGACCTTTACATTCCTGAAAATAAAATAAATGTACTCTTTACCTTATTTTGCTCAATTAAATTGTTCAGAAGATTAAAGTGGTAAAGTCAACATAAAATTTAACATTAAAATGTTATCTTATAAACAAAAATACTTCAGCTCTTTGTTGCCCATCATTCAAAATTATGTACTTAATATTAAGTATTTATAGATGACCACAGTAGCTGTCACTCTGAAATAGTGTTAATGATCTAGTGTTTCATCCTACTGTCTTCACTTATACCCTGTACTTAAGTGAAAGGCTGATGGTTATTAAAAGCCAGAGCTTGGTTCAGAAAACTGGTTGCAAAAGGCCATGGCTGAAAGTTCACTTATGCTTTATTTCCCATCACATCAGAAGCTAAGTAAAGGTAATACATCTGATAAGTCTTTGTGAGGATCAAATGTAAATTATATGCTAAAGAACCCAGAAGTAAACTTAACATACATAGCTGGTGCTCAAAACAGGGAACCTGAACCTAACTTACAATTCAAAACTCTTTAGCAATATAGGCAATGAATAGTCAAAAACATCCTGTTTAAATGTAAGCCAGCAGGGGACCCTACTATATGAAAGCAACCAACCTGACAATATGTACACACCAATGCAATAGTGGCACACAGCCTAGGTGGGTAACCAGTGGCTTTGTGATTGGCTAAGAGATCTACTCAGTGAAAAGAAATCCATAGCTGGAACTGGGAACCAAGTCAGAATCCTATGGAAACCACAATTATGGACTCCATTAAGAAGCTCCCACTAGTCTTTGGCCAAAAGGCTACACCCATCAAAATTTCTCTAAACTAACAACACTCATCCCCTTTAACCTATTCTAATCTCACTCTCCATTGGAGAATCTGTTTTTCTTTATCAGAAAACAGAAAAAACCCTGGACAACCAAAATCTGTCAAGAACACAAGCATAGAAAGCTGACTCCCTGGAAGGAGATGAACCACCTCTCACTCATCAGCCAGGGCCCAGGTGAAACCTCAGAGGAGTTGGTGAGACAAGCAAGAGGGCTACTTCTGCAGCAAGCCTGATAACCTAAGCCATAGCAATGGAGACACATACTGAGGATACTCAAAACACATGAATACAGAAATCCAGAAGCTGCTGAGAGCATAATACTAAAGCAGACTTAAAACACAGCCCCCAAGGCTCAGGGAATTGGTAGAAGGGGGCAGAACGAATGCAAGAACCACAGGATGGGAGGGAATACCCCACAATGACTGCTGCTCTCACAATTCATGACCCACAACTCCATGGTGAATGAATACCAGCAATCCCACTAAGGAGGGCCCTCAGTGGAGTGGGGACAGGGAGGAGGAAAACAATGGTACCAATATGTGATGTGTCTATACAAAGTTTCTACTTATTAATAATAAAAAAGAGAACATGCTGTGTTTTTTGTTTGTTTGTTTTTGGCTTTTCGAGGTAGGGTCTCCCTCTGGCCCAGGCTGATGTGGAATTCACTATGTAGTCTCAGGGTGGCCTCAACTCATGGCAGTCATCCTACCTTTGCCTCCCAAGTACTGGGATTAAAGGTGTGCACCACCACGCCTGGCTAAAAATATTTTAAACCTTATAAACTCTGTAAATGGCCAATATTATTTATTTCTACCATCTCCTTGCTTCAACCATTAAGCTCATACTTATATACTACTTTTACTCATAACTTACCCCAGAATTCTTATTTCAAGGAACCCTGGATATTCTCACTCTAAAATAGGAAAGTTTATGCAAATATTTTACTGCCAACTTGGGTGGTTATTGCTATTTAAAAAAAACTGTAAGGGATGTGGCACTGCTAATTATTTTCTCCTGTATTTTTTCCTGTACTATAAATCAACTCACAGTCACACAGTAATCAACAACACAGTGAGTTGGTCTTTCAACAGAGGACAGAGATGTCTTCTAGTATACTGGTGGCTTACCTTTTTCCATGTCAAATATGTCAGTCGGCTTTAAATATAAAAATGGTTTATGTTCTTGGTAGTATAAACAGATTACCTTTGGCATTTAACTAAAGTGCTCTGTCTGGGGATCTCTGGAGGTTTGTATTTTTGTCTCAGTTCTACAAGATGCTGGGTTGGATCAACCATTCACCACCCTCCACTTGTTTTCTTACCTGTATCAAGAGCCATTATGGGGCTGGAGAGACTTCTCAGTGGTTAGGGCACTTGTTTGCAAAGCCTAAGGATTGGAGTTTGATTCCTCAGTACCCACATAAAGCCAGAAGTACTAGGTGGCATGTGTGTATGCAGTTTATTTGCAGTGGCTACAGGCCTTGGCATGCTCATTCTCATTCTCTCTCTCTGCCTCTTTCTCTCACTCTTTCAAATAAATAAATAAAATATGAAAAATAAAATAAAAAGAAGCGTTTAAGTTACATTGCCTCTAGGTTTTCTTCCAGCTTTAGGATACTTTATGGCCTGTGTGTGTGCAGCTTCCCAGTGAAGTTATTAACTCTGAAGGCAGGAAGCATATCTTAGCCTTCTGTTGGAACCTGCACATTATTTGGCATAGAGCTATGCACTAATTATGTGTAAAACTGAACTGCAATTATATTATATTACAAAACAAATATAGAACCAAATTATTATATCTTAGAGTACAGAGCTAAGCAATGATTACAAAGGAACCATTACTTAACATTTACATTGGAGTCTTAATTATCTTACCTTGCAGTCAAGCAAATGCTCTATTTGCCTATTCTAAGAGGAAGGTGAGAGAAATCACTAACAGAATTGTTTCTATATGAAGTACTCTGCCCTCTTGCCTTCACAGCCCATCAAAATGCTTCAGACTTGTAAATTTATTCTTCCTACACTGTGACAAGCTAGTATAGTAGGCGGCCTGTAAGATGTCCTCAAATAAGCCCCCATCTCTTGGTATTCACAACCTTGTACAGTCTTCTCCTTGTGCTAGGGCTGGTCTAAGTGACCAGAAGTATACAGGAGAAGTGATAGCACATCAGAAGAAGAGAAGGAGGAAGAGGCTTAGCACAAATACATATAAAACTGTTGTCAACTATATTTGACAGAAAGCACAGTGTATGATTTAATGGAAAAATCACTTTGGTTTCAACAACAGAAAAACACTACATAGAATCTGAAGACACTCTAATATGGTCATCATTCATCAACTCTCTTAGGAAAGGTAATTAAACTAAAGCCAGTTCTAAAAAGAATGGCCAGAACTAGGGTACCATAAAGCCATGTAGTTAGTCCAGGCCAGCCTGCATAGGGGGAACCCCAACTCAAACACACATAGAATGAGGGACAGCGCAAGCAAGGCCAGCTTCAGAAAACTGCAAGGTCTTATTATATGAAGGTTCAAAAGTCATGCAATGTAGCCGGGTGTGGTGGTGCACATTTTTAATCACTTGGGAGACAGAGGCAGGAGGATTGCTGTGAGTTCAAGGCTACCCTCCGTTACAGTGAAACCCTACCTTGAAAAAAAAAATTCAAAAGTCATGCAATGTACAAACAGCTGAAAGACTATCATGTGGAAGAAAGATTATATTCATATATAATCCCATGGGTTAAAGAAGAGACAGAAAAGCAACAGTTTACAAATTGCCAATACTTTTTAAAGCAGGCAATCTCTATCCCTGGAAGTGATTGTATCTAAACTGGTTGGTCATTGAATAAAATGTTTAAGAGATCCAAACTCTGGAAGGGAGTCAAGCAATGACATTGCTCTAAAGCCTTTTCAATCCTGATGTTTTATGGCTTGCATACCTGAATATTAATGACTTTTCCTTTGTCCTAATCTATACTATAATGATGCCAAATACCATATTTCTCATAAGGTTCTGTTCTATATAACAGGTAGAGTGAAAAGAACAAAACAAGTTTCCCATATCTTTAAAGAGACTGTTTCTATGGCCTTCCTGTAATTCCTTTCCTAACAACAAACCACTTTATGGTTCACATCTGTCTCATTATGAATCTCAATCTGATATTTAAGGCATGCAATTGTTCTGTAAAATATATAATAATGACAGAGGAAAAACCTGTATGGATATTTGATAGAGCCCAAAGGCAATTCTTGCATGATGTATTTAACATCTCTGAAGTTCTCTCTCACACAGAAATATCTAACAATCTGTAGCTATAATGTCTATTAAATGTTATTCAAAACTCCCCAAATACAAATTTGAGAATTTTATAACCTTTATTATAAAAGTTCAAGTGGAAGGATATTTTCTAATGTGAACCAAAATTATAGAATAGTCAACATGTGTGAAATAATGCTGGCCAATCACACACACTCAGTTTCCAGATGTCTTAAATAATAAAGAAATTAGCTTGCAAGTGCTAAAAGACCTATGTAAAATTCCACAGTAAGTTATGATCGCTACTGTTTCCAGTTGGTGTCATTGCAAAATAGAATACACAGAGGAGTTGAACCTGAGCTTATTAACTAATTCTGAAAAACATAAATAGTTCAGTATTCTGACGATATCTTTAATTTTCTAACACAGAGATAGGTCCACTGTGAGAAGGATAAATGTGTGCAATATAGAAATTATGTGGCTTGTTGACAGCTAGTAGGAGGATCAGAGCAAGTAGATGCTGATTCTTTAGATTTTGTTTATCAAAAGCTAACCCACCTGTTTGAGTAGAAACAGATTTCTGCCCAAGAGAGGAAGAGGGAAAGAAATTTCACTGAAGGTAAAGGAGACTCAGGGTCAGTCAGTCACAGTGGACTCAGCAACTGGCTCCTCTGGGTCAGGAACTACTAAGACCCTTAAATACCCTAGAAAATATGAGGCAGCCTGTTCTGATCTAACCTCCAGAGTCTTGTGAAAAGTTCCTATAGATTACATACTAGCAAATCAGACACAAAGCTTTTTACGGAAAACATGTCCCATGCAGCCGCCAATACACCAGCAAAACAATGCTCATCATTTTTCATTCAAAAATACATTTATTTATTTACTTTTTTGAAGAGGATTCTGAAGAGGCCGTGATAACTGGGAAAAGCCTAATGGTGTGGGAAGAACTGAAAATGGATACATTGACGATGTCAAGAAACAAAAAAACCATCCAGAGTAAACAAGTGAAGCAGGTTATAGCTACAGAAAGTTACTTCACAAAAATCATAAAATGGGGATAATTTCCAATTCTAAAAGTATCTACTGGTACGTAAGTACTGTATTTCTTCAGGGGATAGGATAGTGGAGAAGACAGGTAAATATGATCATTACAACACAAATGATTATCTCTGAAGAGTGTAAGATAATGTTGGAAATAAAATGCACTGGTAATTGTGTTTAGTAGGAGGAAAGGTTACCATAGGATCTACACAATTATACTGTCACAGAGGTGTTTAGAAATGCAAGGATGTCAGTTGTGTCTGAAGGATAGACAACAATAAGGCAGACAAGGGACAGAGGGCAGGTTTTTTTTTTTTGTCATATCCACTTAAATCCTCAAGAAATCCAGGTGTGGTGGCACACAACTTTAATCCCAGCACTTGGGAGGCAGAGGTAGGAGGATCACTGAGAATTCTAGGCCAGCCTGTAAACTACATAGTGAGTTAAACCCTATCTCAAAAAACCAAAAAGGATAAGAGAGATGGCTCAGTGGTTAAAGTGCTTGCCTGCAATGCCTAACGACCAGGGTTCAATTCCCCCAGTACCCACATAAATCCAGATGTACAAAGTAATGGATGCAACTGGAGTTCCTTTGCAACGGTTAGAGGCCCTGGTGCACCCATACTGATTCATTTTTGCTCTCTCTCTCTCCTTGCAAATTAAAAAAATATATTAAAAAATCTCCAAGAGGTAAGAATCATGTATGCTTTGGTCAAAGTTGGTCTCTTCAGTGTTTGGCATAAAGCAGGTTCTATGTGAATAAGGATCTCTGAATGAGGGGACCATGAGTAGAACTGTCTGGTTAGGAATGAGTTCCATAGGCCAGGCCACAGGAGTTGGAGTTCATTCCACAGACATTGACGACCTATGGCTGCTTCTTGAGAAGGATAAAGACATCATGAAAGTTACATGGATGAAAGACTCAGCTTAGTAGCAACAAGCAGAGTGGACAGAAAACTAATAAATGAGGCAGGTCACTTAGGATACTCTTGTAACAATGTAGATAGGAAGTTAACCCTAGTGACACCAACAAGCCCAGGCTGGGATAATTAAAACTAGAAAGAGAAGAAATTGAAGAGAGGGAGCTTAGCTTTCTTCCTTTGCTCTGAGATCCCACTCTATACTTCTTGCTGCCCTGCTCCCATCCCCTCAAACTTCCCACCTTGTAAAAGTACTGAGATGGTGACTGAGGAAGGGTCCAAGACCATAAAAGAGGGGAGAGAAAGGACACTCACTTCTAGGGGAGCAATATTCTGTAACAAAAAGGAAAGAGAAAACTGAGCTTATCAGTCAACAGGACTCAGTGGTATTTTTCAAGAGTCATAGAAAAAAAATGTCCACCAATGCCTCCTCAAATTAAGATGCCTAAGTCTAATACCAGTCCTTCCCACCTTACCCATTTCTTTAAAAAGGCAGTAATAATGCTCAGTGCTGTCTCTAAATCAGAATCAGCATTTAGTTCTTTTTCTCATAAACTACCATCTCCAACTAGTATAGATTTTTCTTTGAAATTTCTTTTGAAATTTTTCCCTTTTCTCCACTTTACCCCAAGATTGCTGCAATGTCTCTTGGCCCACTTTCTCTTCAGATATAATTTGCCTTACCTTTTCTCCTAATTCATCATCATTTTTCATTTTTATTCTATATACCTCAGAAGGATTAAAAGTCTCTTAGTTCTGCAGTACTGAGGTATAACCTAGGGTCTCCCACATGCTAGGCATACCCTCTACCATAAGGCTATATTATATCTCCAGCTCAAAGGGCTTTGCTTCAACTCCTACCCCCCACCAAGGTACAGTTTTGCTTTCTAGTTTAGGCTGACCTGGAATCCACCATGCAGTTTCAGGCTGGTCTCAAACTCATGGTAATTTTCCTACTTCTGCCACCTGAGTGCTGGGATTAAAGGCATGTGACACCATTCCTAGCTCCAAAAATTTTAATAGAGTCTTTATTGTATAATTTTTATGTAGAATAGCTTAAAGTCATTTCATTTATTAGTGACCAAAATCACCTGGAGGTATCTCTCATAATAAACATTTATTTCTCTTATTTTTGTTGGTATGAATCCTCTTTACTATCTCTTCCCAAACATTCAGCACATGATGGAGTGATAAAGCAAGTAGCAGCTGCTCAGCTGACTACTTAATACTCTATATTTCCTTACTAAAAAAACTCATAATTATTTCCAGATCACAGTGTACTTCCTTAAAACATTGTATTTATGATCCTGATCTGAAGCTCGGTCTATACATCTGACACAATTAATGTGCAATGAGACACAGGCGTGAAATTTCTGACAAGTACTTGTTTTCCAGAGAGACACCATGCCTGTGTAGAATGCAGATGTGAGGACGTGAGCTGCACTAGTCACTGCATCATGTGCACAGGGCTAAGAGGATCTCCACACCCTTAAGGATCTTGACTTGATATCAGCACCAGGACTAGGTCATTGTAATTTTTTCTGTGGATTTCTCACTAACTTTAAATATTTATTTATTTATTTATTTATCATTATTTACTTAGTTAGTTTTTAGTTTTTTTAGTTTTTAGTTTCTTGAGGTAGGGTCTCACTCTGGCCCAGGATGACCTGGAATTCATTATGTAGTTTCAGGGTGACCTTGAACTTAGGGTGATCTTCCTACCTCTGCCTCCCAAGTGCTGGGATTAAAGGCGTGTGCCATCATGCCCAGCTTATTATTTATTTTTTAAGCAGAGAAAGAGAGAATGAATGAATGAATATAAATAGGTACTCCAGCCACTGAAAATGAATTCTAGATGCATGTACCCCTTTGTACATCTGGCTTTATGTGGGCACTGGGGAAGTGAGCTTGTTTTGTTAGGCTTTGCAGGCAAATACCTTAACTGCTGAGCCATTTCTCCAGTCCTTCTCAATGACTTTAAAAGATTGAGTTCAAAATTGGTTAAGATTTTGAATGCTTTATTCTCTCTTAATCTTTATACTCAAATTCTACATTTCTTTTATAGTTCAGTTCAAGCTTTATCTCCCAAGATGCCAACTGATATTTATCAAAATTCTATTATATATAATATTTTGGGGGTATGTCTGTGTTATATGCACATGTGTAGACAGATATACATATCCCATGTAGTTTTCCTGTCTCTGACACCCTCAGGACCAGGATTACAGGCATAAAGGACTATCATTGGCAATACACACACACACACACACACACACACACACATATTCATGGGAAGATGGCTTAGTGGTCAAGGTGTTTACCTGCAAAGCCAAAGTACCTTGGTTTGATTCCCTAGGATCCACGTAAGCCAGATGCACAAGGGGTGCATGTGTCTGGAGTTCATTTGCAGTGGCTGGAGGTCCTGGTGCACCTGTTCTCCCTCTCCCTCTCTCTGCCTCTTTTTTTTTCCTTTCTCTCTCAAATTAATAAATAAAAATAAAGGTAATATATATAAATATAAATATATATATTTATATTTATTTATTTATTTTTGAGACAGAGAGAAAGAGTACGATAGGGAAAAATGGGTATGCCAGGGCCTCTAGCCGCTGCAAATGAACTCAAGATGCATGTGCCACCTTGTACATCTGGCTTTATGTGGGTGCTGGGGAATTAAACCTGGGTCCTTAGGCTTTGCAGGCAAATACCTTAACTACTGAGCCAACTCTCCAGCCCTGGCTTTTTTTTTTTTTTTAAAATATATTGGTGCTGGGGATTGAAATCAGGTCCTCAAGCTTGCACTTGTTTTTACTTGTTGAGCCATCTCCTTAGCACCCTTAACTATAATATTCCACAGGGGTTTTTTTATTCTACACCTTGGGCATTGGGAATTTATACTACCATTATGCCTCACTGATATATCTTTACAAAATTAATTTGAATTTTTTTTCTGATGTAGAACTGATCGAGGCCTAGATGGTATTTTAGCATCAACGGGGGATGGAGGGTGAGCTACAGCATGATCTGAGGAATTGATTCAAACTGAACTCAATTCTCAAGACAATTTTGGTTTATATTTTGCCTTCCATAGGTGACCGCCCTTTCAGTGAAAAACTGAGAAATTGGGCTGGAGAAATGGCTTAGTGGTTAAGTGCTTGCCTGTGAAGCCTAAGGACCCCAGTTCAAGGCTTGATTACCCAGGACCCATGTAAGCCAGATGCACAAGGGGCACATGCATCTGGAGTTCGTTTGCAGTGGCTGGAGGCCATGCCATGCCCATTCTCTCTCTCTTTCTCTGTCTCTCTCTGTCACTCTCAAATAAATAAATAAATAAAAATTAAAAACTGAGAAACCAACTCATGGGTTAAAATATAAGCTTAGGTCTTTATAAAGATATTACCTACTACAATTAAAGCTTTATCATCTTATTGTCAGGCATACTTAATGGATCTGTGTCTCTACTTGTAGAGAAAAACAACTTATTTTCTTCAGGTGATCAGTGTGGTCTTTCTCCTATTCTCAGTAGAAATTCTCAGTGGGTGAATAATACTATTGGTTTAGTCATGGGTCAAATGTCTGAGAACTATATTTTTGCATTAGAAAAATTAAAACACTGGATTAGCAACTTCATTCACTAAACCTTTTGGATATAAGTGTGAAATGGGATGAACCATAATAAAATGCAAGGTTGAAAATACATTTAAAAAATAACCTACAGGCCTCTATGGAGAAATAAACATGTAAGAGTAACAGGCACAACTCAGCCTGTTAGGAACCAGCCTGTTTGAGCAGAACTAATGGGATGGTTTCCAAATAACAATTACTTTGGGATAGCCACTCCATAAAACCATGATCATCAAAAGCAGTTGTATCAACATCCTCTTATTATTTAAACCAACACAAGTATTTGGTTAGGTTGCCTCCTGACCTCCTGTTATGCTCTCTCCAACTAAAAATGGGTTTCATTTGCTGGCACATACCATTGTTAGTAAGTTCTTCTAATATCCCTTACATGGGAACCACTCTGAGATTAACTACAATTCCTCTAGTCATTGGCTTATCCATTTGGGTCCTTGACAGCAGTAAGGCAGACTCTGAGTAACAGCCCTCTTGCTTTCTTACTTGAGTACTGCACGGCTACATGATAGCAAGGGAGGAGGATAGTAAAAACATATCCATAAAAGCACTCAGGTTCACTCCCTCATGAAAGATGTTTACAAGGTAGCTACCACTAAAAAACAAGACACCAAGCCCAAACAACAACAAAAACCTCTTCCCTGTTCTGTCTTGCTGACTTATTTATCAAGAGGAAAAGGGAAATGAACAGTTTACAATAACATAAATGAAACAATTTAAAAGCAGAACTGTTGATTTACAGCACGAAAACAGAACCTCTACGATCCTTTTAAAAAAAAGCAGCAGCAGCAACGCTTTTAAATTCACTGTCCATTTCTCTGATGACTATGCAACTGGTTTGGAAAACCCTTTGAAATATATGTATAATATGCTATTTATTTTCAATTTATATTCAATTTGAGAACTTCCTTTGGCAAAAAATAGAGACTTTTTAAGCTTCACTTTTTTTCAACTCTCTTAAGTAATAAGAAATGAGACAAAGAAATTTAAATAATAAAGAAAATACAAAATGAAGAACAAAAAAATTACCAAAATAAATTGGGAAAGCACATAGGATGACAGGATTAGTGATTTTAAAATGGCATTAGCTTCATGCCTAGAGCCTCTCCTCATTTGCTATTTCTTAACTTTTTCCTACAGCTCAAATCCACAAAGTATAATCATCATTCATAGTAGTTGAAAACCAAACATGGATTTGGAAATGTCATTTGCTCTGCTCAAATTGGAAAATCAGGGCTGGAGGAATGGCTTAGCAGTGAAGGTACTTGCCTGTGAAGCCTAAGGACCCAGGTTTAATTTCCCAGGACCCATGCAAGCCAGATGCATAAGGTGGTGCATGCTTTTGGAGTTTGTTTGCAACGGCTGGAGGTGACCGGCCCCTCACCACTTCTCTCGAGCTGCCCCTTTCTCTACCCATTTCTTATATAAATAACTAAAATAATTTAAAAGAAGAAGAAAAAGAAAAATCAAATTCAAATTCCTCTTCCCAAATATCACCACCTGGTATATGATTGACCCCAGTTACTCAATATCTGGCCTTCTGTCTCTACTGTCTGTCCTTTACAAACCCTCACCAAAATTTTATAGGTGTTACTAAGTTCAAGAGGGATCAACAACAACACATTTTTATTTCCATGGTGCTTGTAAACTTCTAAACTCAGAAAATATATTTTATTCCACATTCTGAAACCCTTATATTGCTCTGATATGTGAGATAGCCTTACAATATCTCTACTCATTCAATTTACATAAGCCCAAGCTCTAGGTGCCCACATAAGGTATGTTCTTCAGCTTATAAATTGGATAATGTAGCTTGACAAACTCATTTGTCTAATAAGTCAAAGAACCACCTCTGGGTCTTGAAGAGGCCTATAAGACTATGGTTTCCTACAGAGCAATTTTTTGGCATGGTTTCTTTTATAGATAGATTTTCAAGTGATCACAAAGTAGTAACCAAAAGCATGTACCTTGGACTTTGATTCAACAAACATGTGCCCATCGATTTCTAAGCACTGTTTGTTGTATTATTGTAGTATATTGCTCTCATTAAGTATGCATAACATTATACCAAAGATGTTAAAGGGATATAAAAATCTAACTTAAATTTTGGAGACTCAAATATTTTTAGTACTAGTACATCTATCTTGAATACTGAAGCAACAACATAATAAATAACCAGAAGATATTTTTTAACTGTATTTAAATTCTGGCTCTGCTCTGTATGGCTGTAATAGTACAGTCACTTTTTGAGCTTTAAGGCCCTCCATGTAGACAGTCTATAATAGCAGCTGACGTTTACTTGCATCAACAATCAACAGAGAGAAGTGCCCATCTTGTAACATGCCCATGTCAGGCATCCTGAGCACGTGGTGGTAACTGGAAAACATAAACAAGATTCCTACCCCTCAGAGGAGGAGAAGCTAGTCAAGCTGAAGAGAAGCAGAAAGACAACTAGACAAGCCATGGTATCATAAAATCCTAGAAAATCAACTGTTCTAGATAGATGTCAAAAACTGAAAGAGGAGACTGGAAACGGGAATGAGGAAATTTCTGAAGTAATAAAAATGTTTATATTTTATGACAGAAGTAATGGCTGCAACTATGAATAACAATCAGCTAAAACACTTTAAGCTGTACACACAGAACTGAAGAATCTTTTAAAAAACTATTTATTTGAGAGAGAGGCGGGGGAGGGGTGAGAAGGAAAGAATGGGTGCGCCACCAGGGCCTTTACCTGCTGCAAATGAACTCCAGACGCATGCATCACCTTGTGCATCTGGCTTATGTGGGTCCTGGGGAATTGAACCTAGGTCCTTTGGCTTTGCAAGCAAGTGCCTTAATCACTAAGCCATCCCTCCATCCTGAGAATCTTATTATACATATATCATACAATAAGGCTAACTTTTAAAAATGTAAATGTCAGCCAGGCATGGTAGTACATGCCCTTAATTCCAGCACTCAGCAGACAGAGGTAGGAGGATTGCCCTGAGTTTGAGGCCACCCTGAGACTACATAGTGAATTCCAGGTCAGCCTGGGCTAGAGTGAGGCCCTACCTCGAAAAACCAAAAATAAATAAATAAATAGAAATAAAAATGTAAATGTCATAAAAGGCAATAAAAAGGGCAGAAGAGTTCTAGAGTAAAGGAAAAAAAATTTTAATTTGACAAATGGATGTAATATATGATCTTTGGATCCTAAAGAAAAACTAAAAGAGTATTTGGGGGAATCTATTAAGTTGTTCCATAATAATGTTAGACTTTTTAAAGTGTTCTATAATGATCATTTGTATATCTGCAGAAAGAAAGCATCAGGTCATCTGCAATTACTCTCAAATGTTAAAAATGAGAATGTGGAGCATGGAATGAGAACTTAGCAGTTAAAGTGCTTGCTTACAAAACCTAAGGAGCACAGTTCGATTTTCCAGTATCCATGTAAAACCAGATGCACAAAGTGGCACATGCATCTGGAGCTTATTTGCAGTGGTTAGAGGCCCTGGTGTGCTCATTCTCTCTGTCTCTGTCTGCCTCTCTCTGCTTGCAAATGAATTTTTAAAAAATGGGAATGTGGATAAAGAAATGTAAACGACATTTGCAACTGGTAAAACTTAATTAAATGTTTACTTTAGTCATTTTTTGACTTTGCTATATATTTGAAATCCATAAAAATAAGAATTGGGGGGCTGGAGAGATGGCTTAGCGGTTAAGCGCTTGCCTGTGAAGCCTAAGGACCCCGGTTCGAGGCTCGGTTCCCCAGGTCCCACGTTAGCCAGATGCACAAGGGAGCACAGGCGTCCGGAGCTCGTTTGCAGAGGCTGGAAGCCCTGGCGCGCCCATTCTCTCTCTCTCCCTCGACCTGTCTTTCTCTCTGTGTCTGTCTCTCTCAAACAAATAAATAAAATAAAAATAAAATATTTAAAAAAAAATAAGAATTGGGAGAGTAGGGCTGGGTGGTTAAAGGCTCTATGCATGTAAAGCCAGTTGCATAAAGTGGCACATGTGTCAGAAGTTTCTTTGCAGCCACAAGAGGTCCTGACATACTCTCTCTCTCAAATAAATAAAAAATATTTTTTTAACAAAATTGAGAGACTAAAAAAATGAAGGGGGAACATCCAGCTGTGTCAAATACTGTTGACAGGTCAGGAAAGATAAAAACAAAGCTATGATCTTTAATTTCAGTGTGATATTGATAGTTTACAACTCTTGCCAAAGCATTTTAGTGGAGTGGAAAGAACAAATGCTTGGCAAGAGTGGACAGAAGTGGGCTGGAGATATGGCTTAGCAGTTAAGGCATTTGCCTATGAAGCCAAAGGACCCAGGTTCAATTCCCCAGAACCCATGTAAGCCAGATGCATAAGGGGCAAATGCATCTGGAGTTCATTTGCAGTGGTTAGAGGCCCTTGCATGCCCATTTGCTCTCTGTCTCTCTTCTCATTCTCTGCTTAGGAAAAAAAAAAAAGAGTGGACAGAGATGACAATGTAAGACGAGGAAGTAGAGATAGGAAGAGATGGTCCTCAGCATTTTCACAATGAAGGCTACTGGAAAAGTGGGATGTGAAGCCAAGGAGTCTCCCTATAGCAAAGGGAGTATTAAACAGTGATGGTTCATACTGACTGACAACTTGACAAGACTTAGAATAACCTATGAGAGATCATGTAGATTAGGTTAACTTCTATGAGAAATTATGAAGTTAAGAAGACCCACCTTAATTGTGGGTAGTATCATCCCACGGGTTGAGGTCCTAGTCTAGATAGCAGCAGCATTAATCACTCTCTACTTCCTCCATGCTGATGTGATGCCAGTTTCATATCCCTGCCATGTTTTGTCTGCCATGATGGATCCTGCCCTACTGTAATATTTAGAATTTCCCTTTCAGTACAGCAAGAGGGAAGGCAGAGTTTGTGGGTGTTCATGCAATTGGGTAGGCAGTAGTGGAAACATCCTGTAGCTCTTGCATGATAGCATCTGTTTGTTTGTTTTTTTTTTTTTTTTCCCCAGTGAAGTTCTTGGTGAGTTCATTAACTGAGGGGCTGGGGAAAAGAGCTGAAGGAAATTTGTGTAATAAAGCTGAGAAATTCTTGTTTCAGAGAGAAGGACAGTGAACTCATTAACAAGGACTAGCATCACTGAATATCTCTTTGAAATTATGGTTAAGCATTTACAGTGAATCTACTTGTCTTGATAGGATACTATTTTGTAGCTACTTCAGATACTTGAAGGCAGGCAGAAAAAGAATAGTTGGATTTAAACAGGCTGAGGTTTTACTTAAGAAAGAAGCCAGGTTAGCGGTTAAGCGCTTGCCTGTGAAGCCTAAGGACCCTGGTTCGAGGCTCGGTTCCCCAGGTCCCACGTTAGCCAGATGCACAAAGGAGGCGCACGCGTCTGGAGTTCGTTTGCAGTGGCTGGAAGCCCTGGCACGCCCATTCTCTCTCCCTCCCTCTATCTGTCTTTCTCTCTGTGTCTGTCGCTCTCAAATAAATAAAAAAATTAAAAAAATATATTTAAAAAAAAAAAGAAAGAAGCCAGGGAGTGGTGATAGTATGGAACTGTGGAATTTAGGAGAGGTAAGACACAATGTATGTTCATTATGTATGTGACAGATTCAGAAGAGGTGGTAGGAAAGTCAAAGGACTGGTGAGCTGTAAGGATGGATATTAAAGTAAGAGACTAAGTCATGGTCAGAGAATGGAGACTGACTCTGGAGGAGAGTTCAGAAGGAGTGCCAGCAGTGATGATGATAAGGTCAGATTACAACCATGTGGGTGAGAGGCTGAGGTAGCACAAAATGAAGGATGATTGAATCCAAAAAGCCTGGAGGGCTGGAGAGATGGCTTAGCGGTTAAGGCGCCTGCCTGCAAAGCCAAAGGACTCAGGTTCGATTCCCCAGTACCCATGTAAGCCAGATGCATAAGGGGGACCATGCATCTGGAGTTCATTTGCAATGGCTAGAGGCCCTGGCACACCCATTCTCATTCTCTCTCTCTCTCTCTCAAAATAAATAAATAAATAAATAAGTTTTTTTAAAGGCTGGAACACTGCATGACCCCTCCACACATGCTGAGGTTGTACAGAGAGAGGACAGAAGCAGTGCTGGAAAGTCACTAGTGACGGTGGGTAGCTGACAGCAACAAAGAAGGGTTAGAGAAGTAAATTCCCACATCACACACTTTAAAGATGCCAGAAGACTAAAGAAGAAAGGAAAGATAATTTGGAAGTTGGAGAAGTTAATAAAACATTCTAGCCACCTTGTAAGAGCCTCAGAGTGGATAGGAATACCCTGAGGCATGCCCCCCATTACCTCATAGCAACTGACTGAGGCCTTCATGATTCCACAGTGAATCCTATAACCCCACTGAGGAGGACCCCAGGGAAATGAGACCAGGGCAAGGGGATGACAGAATATAATCTGCATATATATTATACCTACCTCCCTTCAGGCTCTGAGGTTTGTGAGAGAAGGGAGAAAAAGCAGAGTCTAATCTAAGGATTAGCCTTAGAGCAGGGATATGAAGGGAATGATCAAAGAAGAGCTGAGGATATATACATAGTTCTTAACACATGGTATATTTTCCACCAATAGCTCTTGAATTTAAATCTTAATTTTTCAAGTAGTTCACT
Source organism: Jaculus jaculus (assembly GCF_020740685.1). NCBI lineage: Eukaryota > Metazoa > Chordata > Mammalia > Rodentia > Dipodidae > Jaculus > Jaculus jaculus. The sequence continues at coordinate 314,356,814 of NC_059102.1, forward strand.
GTATCTTAAAAAAGGGAAAAATAGAACTTATTTACAAAGAATCTGGAACAGATTAAAAAGGAAATGATCCTCTAATGATTGTATTTTCCAAATCTATGAAAGACTCATCTTTAAAAATTAATTCCCTGGCCAAGATAAACAGACTCAAACAGCATCTTATTGTTTTTGGCTTGCTATATACATGGGCAACTCATTATTATAAAATAAAACCAGGCATTCTCTTACATAAGAACCCAAAAACACAGGAAGAAAATTAAGTCAGCTCTACTTTGGTGAAATTTAGGTAGTACTATGACTATTCCATGAAAACTGTAGAGGTATGCCTTTCACAAAAGAAAAGTTTCCAATATCATACTTTTGTTTTTTTTTTTCTTTTAAATTTGTTCTGAATATCTGTAAAATGAAGTACTGTAACCTCTCATGCTTTAACAAGAATACCATTTATATTTTATATGCACAAGTTGTCTCTAAAGTATTTCAACTAGGCTGTATGCAGCTCATGAAATTCTTTTCATGTATGATTTCATATATATATACATATATATATATATATATTCTTATTTTAATTGAAATTTATCTATAAGATACCCCAAACCAGTGTTCTGTTTCATTGTGGTATTTGATGGTTTGATCATGATCATCAATCAGGATATGGACTGGCTGAACTGTAAGCTGGTCAAAAGGACTTTTCATTTCCCCCTTATGTACTCTGAAGTTCTGATCACTAGATGGAAAACTTACCAGAAGTTCTCATGTGATATGTAAGAAAAAGTTACTGTTCAATAGCACAGACTGTGCTCATCTATGACATACAGCTGGGAGTTATTTCCCCTCTTAATGGTGAACTAAGCAGGAAATAATCTCTCCAATAAATTTTATTATTTATTTTGTTTTTCAGGGTAGTCTCTCTGTAGCCCAGGCTGACCTGGAACTCACTATGTAGTCTCAGGGTGGCCTCAAACTCACAGTGATCCTCCTACCTCTGCCTCCCAAGTGCTGGGATTAAAGGTGTGCACCACCCTGCCTAGCTCCAATAAATTTCTTAGTACTTTATATATAACTTATGGGGAATCTGTTTTATAGTATAGTGTTTTTTGTACTTATTTTCCTTTCTAAAACTAAGCAGACACACTATGCCTCTACATCTGTGAATATTCTAGAGTATCAAATATTACTTTTGCTTAATAGCCAATACAAGTATGTAGGTCAATGCTAGTGATACTAATTAATATCAAGCTCGTCAATATTCTAGATTATACATAAATAGGGTATATAGCTTGATCTAGAATCATATCAACATTTAGGTAAAACAGGAAACTTCACTGAATTCCAAAACCATAATTTATAATTACTGTTAGAACACGGCAAGGACTTTGTATGTTGCAGGTATGACTAGAAAGGTTCTCATCAGCAGTATGCTGGTTTCCCCAATTTTGCAAGTAAAAACTGCTGATTTTTACTTTTAAAATATAGTAGTTTTAAAAATAGAATAATGGAATTAAAAATAATATTTTGTAAAAATCATGGGAAAAATTTCCAAAATTTTAAGTATATATACTTGCACAAGTGGACACTTCAAATGTCTTTCCATTAATCCAGAGAATCTTAATCATAAGAATCTTATGTTATTAAGAAATCAATTTAAACTTACCATTTATGTTTATTGCTGGTAATACAATGGACATTTTTGGTCTTGTGGTCTTGTTATGGGTGGTAGCTGGTAGCAGTAGGTGATCCTGAAATTAACAAATTAAAAAATTAAATTAAAAATCTGTTATAATTAACATTTGGCTAGTCCTAAGCACACCAAACTTAAAATTTTTAAGAAACCAACATGTCATTAGGGCCATGAAAAATGAGTTTTTGAGCTAGACATGGTGGCACACCCAACACTGACTGAAGCTGAGGTAGGATGATCACTGTGAGTCAAGGCCAGCCTAAAGTGAGACCCTACCTTGAAAAAAAAAAAAAAGATAGAATATTTTTAAATGAGCTTTGCTTAGAAAAACTGACTATGAATCACCTGAAGACCATGACTGCTATCCACACTTACTAGGCGTCCACCACTGCCAGTGCTCTGCAGTAGTTTTGAATGTTGCTGGCTCTGATGCCATACTACAGGGCACTAAAAAGCAGTCAGGACAAGGGTGTTTTTTTTTAATATTTTTTGTTCATTTTTTATTTATTTATTTGAGAGCGACAGACACAGAGAGAAAGACAGAGGGAGAGAGAGAGAGTGGGTGCGCCAGGGCTTTCAGCCACTGCAAATGAACTCCAGACGCGTGCGCCCCCTTGTGCATCTGGCTAACGTGGGACCTGGGGAATTCAGCCTCAAACTGGGGTCCTTAGGCTTCACAGGCAAGCGCTTAACCGCTTAGCCATCTCTCCAGCCCAGGACAAGGGGTTTTAATTGTAGTTCTCCCACTATGATCTAGACAAGACTATTCAACCTGTTAGGTCTGTTTCCAGTACTAAAAATGATGAGGTTAGATTACATATTACAGGATACCAAAGTAGGTACTCACTAAATAGCCATTCTCAAACTTTGTTTTTTGGTTTTTCAAGGTAGGGCCTCACTCTGATCCAGGCTGACCTGGAATTTACTATGTAGTCTCAGTGTGGCCTTGAACTCATGCCTCCCTAGTGCTGGGATTAAAGGCGTGCACCACCACGCCCGGCTCAAATTTTTTTTAAAAGGAGAAAAACCTTTATATTCCTCCAAAATTCTCCCAATTATCAATATTTGAAAAGATTTAAGTTGGGCATAGGGCCTTGCCAGTTTAGTCTCTTCTTTTGACGTGGCCACAGCATAAGACACTTATTTGTAATAGGAACACACAATAGAAACATATGGCTTTTTCCCTTAAAAGCACAGTCTAAGTAGAAGACTAGAGAATTAAACGTGTCTAGCACAATTATTTATTTCTAAAAGAAACCTGGCTAACTTCTGATAATTAGTAAGTGAATCAGAGCACCTAAGGTTCCAGGTCTCCAGCTACACTTAATAAAAGTAAAAATGAGCCAAGCAGAATTTGGCTATAGAATAGAGAGGCGTAGAAGTGTCTTGGAGAATGTAATTACATCACCTGTAGGCATTCTAAAGCTTATCATAAACAACTTATGACTTTGAAATTAACTACTATTTTCAATAGCTCTTTCGTAGCAAAAAACATAATGTCACAGAAAAAGAAGGTATGAGAGCATTTTCATCTAACAGAGCATGATAAGCAGATAAAGGTGAACCTATGTTGGCCCTGTTTGGTTGTTTTTTGTTCCTGTGTTCAATGTTCGATCATTCATTCAACAAACTTACTACACAGAAGAGCTCCTCACAATGTAGGATCTGACAGAGCTGAGTGGTAAAAATTCAATGCAACTTAGTTCTAAGTCACTGTGGCTACAACATGCAATTCCAGCAAAGCGAAGAACAAAACCTAGATTGTGATAGACAAATGAAAATTGATGTACGTGAAGGAAGCTATCCAGAAAACATTTCCAGTAACTGCCCGTGCTTTGTGTAATTCAAGACAACATCTCCATGAGAACAATTTTTTAAGTAGGGGAGGAAGAGTGAAGGACAGTTAGAATTCCAGTATGGTAGCACAGGAGAGTCTGACCCTCTCCCTCTCTGTCTTCTTGAGGGAGGGTCTCACTTTAAAGCCCAGATTGACCTATGACTCACTATGTAGTTCCAGGTGGCTCCAAACTCACAGTGATCCTACTGTGGCCTCCCAAAGTGATTACGTGTGTGAGCCACCATGTCCACACTCTTGTTCTCTTTCTGTCTTGTTTTTTAAGCTGCATTGTTAGACACAAAGATCACATATTTCTGAGAGTTAGATAACATTATAACCAAGAAAAAACACAATTTGCTCATCTTTCTGCTATGAAGATTATAAATAGCTCAATTCCTATAATTAAAATATTGCTTCATTCTCTAAATTGAATGGGAATACAACCCTCAAAATTTTTAAGTCCCAAATTAAGGTTACTGTAAAACAGAGATTCCACTGGTGAGAGGTTATGGGTGGGTTCATAGTTAATGGTAAGTCTTGCTAAGATCTAAAAGCTGTCTTAAACATGATATTCTGAACACAGTGCCTCATTAAATGTCAAAGTACTTTCGTAGCTGTAAACAAAAATTCTGCTATTGTTTATATAAAGAAGAGTCACGTCTTGCATGCATGCTAATTATTATAGCTAACTTACCTTGTCTTTCATAATTAAAGGTGTAAACACTGAGGAAGAGCCCACTTTGTGTTTGTTTTTGAGTCACAGACTCACTATTTAGCCAAAGCTGCACTGGAATGTGCTATGCAGTCCAGACTTTCCTTGAACTTGCAAACATCCTGCCTCAGGAGTGCTGGAATTCCAGGTGTGTGCCACCATGCTTGATGCCCACCCCCTCAATGTTAGTAATGGGATCTGGAGCCTTGCATGTGATGCAGCTTATAATTTAAATACAATTTAAAGTGCTTCTCAGAGCCAGGCATGGTGGCAGATGCCTTTGATCCCAGCACTCGGGAGGCAAAGGTAGGAGGATCACCATGAGTTCAAGGCCACCCTGAGACTACATACTGAATTCTAGGTCAGCCTGGGCTACAGTGAGACCCTACCTCAAAAAACCAAGGAAAACAAAATAAAACATAATAATAATAAAGAAAAGGACAATATTTTGCTTAGCCAAAGTTTATGATGATAATCTACAATACCATTCCAGTCCTTATGAGAGCTCTCAAATGCTGATTCTATATAATGACACAGAGTAGAAAATGACTTGCTAAATTAAATGGCCCTTCCCATGCCCTCTGCAAGCTTGGACCAGTGCCCATAACCTACTAAATCCACACAATCATTTTCACTTTATTCTAAAATCACTTTATTCCAAAATTAATTTTCCTAGTTGTATTTGTTTCTATGGATTTAATATTATAGACACTGATAAAGCAGGTGAAAAGAAAGACAAGACTTGTTACAAACAAGCAGGTTGACTTTTTTTTCTCTCTCTCTCACTGCAACCTAACTGCACTTAGATTTCTTAATGAATATTTATAAATTCTTATCATAAGTGAAAGTGACACTGGAAATTATGGTTGTTGGACTGTATGATTTATGGAAGGATATGAAACTCTAAACTGTGGCTTTAGTCTCAAAAAAAGGCACTGTTCCTACATACATTAAAAAACTGGGGCTGGAGAGATGGCTTAGTGGTTAAGCGCTTGCCTGTGAAGCCTAAGGACCCCGGTTCAAGGCTTAGTTCCCCAGGTCCCACGTTAGCCAGATGCACAAGGGGGCGCACACGTCTGGAGTTCGTTTGCAGTGGCTGGAAGCCCTGGCGCGCCCATTCTCTCTCTCTCCCTCTATCTGTCTTTCTCTCTGTGTCTGTCGCTCTCAAATAAATAAATAAAAAATTAAAAAAAAAACTGGCAGGTAGGTTTGGAGAAATGGCTTAGGGGGTTAAGGTGCTTGCCTTTGAAGCATAAGGGCCCAGGTTCGATTCCCCAGTACCCAAGTAAGACATATGTACAAGGTTGCTCATGCAGCTGGAGTTCATTTGCAGTGGCTACAGGCCCTGGCATGCCCATTCTCTTCCTCATATCACTCTTTCTCTTTGTCTCTCTTTAAAAATAAAATAAATAAATTTTAAAATTAGACTGACTGTTAGTGCACACCTTTAATCCAAAGACTCAGGAGGAAGAGGTAAGAGGATCACTGTGAGTTCGAGGACAGCCTGAGACTACATAGTGAATTCTGGGTCAGTCTTGGCTGAAGTAAGATCCTATCTCTAAAAACAAAAACACCACCACACACACAAAAAAAAAATCTAGAAAAAATTTGACAAGTAAAATGCGCATTTATATAGTTAAATGAAATACATATCTTTAAAAAAAATCCCTTTTCAAACCAGTTTTTGTTAACTAATGTCTATTAGTCTCTAACATGGATAACTTTTTATATTAAAAAGCTCTGCTCAGATGGGAGCCTACCTTGGATAGAAAGGAATGCACTCACTATCTAATGTCAGGAGACTCAGTCTGCAATAGGCTGCAAAAGTGACATTGAACAGCTTTCATTTGCAACAATACCAACAACACTCTCCACTAATCAAAGTGTTTTGCATATCAAGCCAAAGCTAACAACAATAGCCTTGGAATAGTTTGTATTTGGCCTATATCCACTGGATGCCTGAGATAGAGTTGTTTTTCAAATATTAACTGTTAAAAACAGATATAATTTTCTCTCACCCAATTTCCTACTTCAGAAAACTTTGTTTTCCACTATCATTATACCTCCTTTACCTTACTGTCTTTCAAACTGCCAGACAAATTGAAGAGCATGTCAAACCTCAAAAATAAGAGGGCTAAAGCATTAATTAGAAGTGGGCTTTTCAAAGTTATTAAATTCACAATTGGACCTAATATTGTTTTCTTGTACTTATACAGATTGTTGACTAGAAATCAAAGTGTTCATTCAGTATAGCAATGTCAATTAGAGAACTTGGAATCATTAAAATATACAGACACACATAGTAAAATATCCTGAAAATAAAACTTATAAGAAATTAGATGTAGTAAAATTAAGTGGAATGTAATCATTTAAAGCCTATTAATCTGCCTATGATGTGCAACTTCTCACCACATTAAAAATTAAGCAAAGTATATTACTCATCCCCAAACAAGAAGCAGTTAGGATAAATGAGCACTATGACTGTAGTACTATTAAAGTACGCAATAAAACTACAGACCAATGAAAGGAAAGAGAAAAGTTACATCAGCACTAATGATATGTGCCTGGCAAAGGAAGCATAAATCAGAGCTATTACTGTGCAACAGATGGCCCAAGAATGAGCCAATATTTATATTCTGACAAGAGGAAAATGTTGACGTGTAATACAGACCTGATAATGCTGGCAAGATCACCAGAGGAAAAATTAGCTGAAAATCCTAATAAGGCCAAACTCAAGTTCTGCTTTAAGTTAACGATATGGTTCTGACATCAAACTTGGTAAGAAAGCTCCCCTAGCTTGCCCTGTTGCACATCATTCATTTACACTCAAAAAGTATTGAGTTGAACCATATAAAATGCCACTTTGGAGTATGTATTTTTATCAGTAATTTGGAAAGCTTCAAGTTAACATTTATACAGACCTTTCTTTCTTACAAACCAAAATTAATTTTAGTTTCTTATAAATACTTTCCCAAGAATAAGACAGTTCCTAAATCCTTCTTCTCTCTTGATGACAGCCGCAGGGAAAGGGCTTTTTATCCCCCTAGAGAAACTCATCAACAAAATATTGGTTATGTACTTAGTACAAGTATAGGACCAGGAAATCTTTGACCCAGTATATCATCTTACTTTGTTCAGTAATGTGAGCTAATCACAGTTCAAAGACAGGGCAGTGTGACTTAGGAAATACACTGAGACCCCTGAAACTGCTGTTAGTCATCATTTGAGCCAACACTGTAGCAATGTTAAAAAATGTTAAAGAGCTGGGTGTGGTGGTGCACGCCTTTAATCCCAGCACTCAGGAGGCAGAGGTAGGAGGATCGCCATGAGTTCAAGGCCACCCTGAGACTACATAGTGAATTCCAGGTCAGCCTGGACCAGAGTGAAACACTGCCTTGAAAAACCAAAAAAGGTTAAAGAAAAAAATTAAACACTAGGCATGTAATGAGCTTAACCATTTAAGTTTGTCAGATATAGTGTTTATAAGATGTTCATCTCTTTGCCTAGCACTAGTAGGGACTGAAGTCCCAGAGGATGGAGTTGCATTCTACACAGGCAAACCACAGGAGGGCAGGAGAAGGTATGCAGCTACAGAAAATGGAATAAAATTTCCTGAGAAAGATAACATAAATAGTTAAAGAAAAAAATTAAGTGTGTGTGCAAACACATGCACATATTTACTTTTAGTTTTGTTGGAAAAAGGGAGAAATGTGTGTTGAAGCAAAAAAAAAAAGTCTGGGGGCTGGAGAGATGGCTTAGCGGTTAAGCGCTTGCCTGTGAAGCCTAAGGACCCCGGTTCGAGGCTCCGTTCCCCAGGTCCCACGTTAGCCAGATGCACAAGGGGGCGCACGCGTCTGGAGTTCGTTTGCAGAGGCTGGAAGCCCTGGCGCGCCCATTCTCTCTCTCCCTCTATCTCTCTGTATCTGTCGCTCTCAAATAAATAAATTAAAAAAAAAAAATCTGAACCTCCAGTTAAAAACTAGAAGCAGTCCACATGGGTATGTAGACAATATGTCAGGGAGGAAGTGAGGCACAGGGACATAGCACTCTAGCTGTCTGTCCCTCCCTCCCTTTTCTTTTCCCTTTTCCTCTTCCTCCTCCTCCTTCTCTCTCTCTCTCATCAAAGGAATCAAACCCAGGGCTTTATGAATACTAAGCAGATGTTTCACCTCTGCACTACATTCCCAGCTCTATCTGACTATTTCATAGTGCTGAAAGGGGAAGAAAAGAGTCTCGCTTCATTTATATTTCTTTTCTTTTCCTTTCTTTTATTTATTTGTTTGTGTGATTTTTGATATAGGGTTTTGCTCTATCTCAGTCTGACCCAGAATTGACTCTGTATTCTCAGGGTGGCCTTGAACTCATGGTGATCCTCCTACCTTGGCCTCCCAAGTGCTGGGATTAAAAGTGTATACCACCATGCCCAGCCTCATTTATATTTCTAATATCTCTCCTTATATGACCCTCAGTGCCTGATTATTCCTCCAACCTTCTATACAGACAGTGAACATTTTCTTTCCAAGGCAATCTCCCCCACCATTATTTCCAAGGTACTTTCGATCTTGGTTTCAAACAATAAAATAGGGAAGACTACAATGCCTCTAGATCAAATTTTACGAAAGACTGATCTTCAAACTACAGAATAAGAAAAAAAAAATACCATGTCCCTCAAATTTCCTTAAAAATTTACCCCTAATTATCGCAATAATGTATCGAGTTTAGTGAGCACATTTTCACCGAGGACCTTGGGTTAGCACAACGGCAGCACTAACCCTTTGAGACCCTAGAAGCTGAGCATTACTGCCAGCTGGCATCCCAGTTAAGGTTAAGGAAATAAATAAATGAAAATTTTGTTAAGTTTGGTCAACTACTGTTCTAAAAAAGATTTCATCTAAATATCTGGTATCAATCTTAAAATGCAAACTAAGTATTAATATTCAGTCTTATACTGATTAGGTATCTTTCAGAAAACATTTAACCTTATAATAAAGCTAGCATGATGGTACACTGCAGTAATCCAAGTTCTTGGGAAGCCGAGGCAAGAGGACTAAAAGTTCAAGGCCAGCCTGGGATGTATGGTGAGTCTGAGGTCAGTCTGCACTATAACAATAAGATGTCTCAATAAGCTGGGTGTGGTGGTGCATGCCTTTAATCAAAGCACTCGGGAGGCAGAGGTAGGAGAGTTTGCCATGAGTTTGAGGCCACCCTGAGACTACATAGTAAATTCCAGGTCAGCCTGAGCTAGAGCAAGACTCTACCTTGGGGGAAAAAAAAAGGTCTTAATAAAATAGCAACTAAGTATCTTACAGTCAACGAGACTACACAAGAAGTAAAGATGGAGATAGCAGCAAGTAATTTTACAATAGAAATAATTAAGGATACATTTCAGACTCACAAATTCTCCAATCTCCTGAAAAAAAAAAGCTAATATGGAAAGTTTGAGGGGGCTGAAGTTGTGCATTTTAAATATTTTTATTTCTTTATAAGCAGAGAGAGACAGAAGAAGAGAGGTAGGGAGGAAATGAATGGTCAAGCCAGGGCCTCTAGTCACTGCAAATGAATTTTAGATGCATGTGCCACTTTGTTCATTTACCTTTACATGGGCACTGGGGAACTGAACCCCAGCCAGTAGGTTCTGCAGGCAAGTGCCTTAACCACTGAATGATCTCTCCAGCCTGTAATGAATTCCATTTCCTATTGCCTAACCAAAGAAAAGCTGCACTATTTATCATTAATACAGGTGTGTGTGTGTGGGGGGGGTAGAGTCTCACTCTGTCTCTATCTGCCTCTCTCAAATAAAGAAATAAATTTAAAAGCCCACCTCAATGACCTGTAAGGTGCATATGAACGATTTCTATGTTCTTTCCACTGTGCTTTACTGTTCTCTCTGTAACTGAGATATATATTCTGGTATTATCTTATATTGATTACTACTAAACCAACTAACATATTATCTTTATATGTCTACTTCTACTTTATTCAATTTCAAGCAAAAAGATTTACTTAGAGCCACAATGTTTTTATTTATTTATAGTGAATAAATGAGAGATTTTAAGCAAAGTGTTTATTTTTCTTTTGTCTGCTTGTTTTGAGATAAGGTCTCATATTATTCCAAGCTGGCCTTGAGATTGTTCTGCAGCCAAGGATGACCCTAAAAATTTTGATTCCCCTGCCTCTACCTCCCTAGTGCTGAGATTATGAGATTTGATCCCCAGCACCTTGTTATTGTATCCACAGCCCTTGAATATGTTGGGCCAATAAGAAAGACTTATTAGCTATTATTTTTCAAGGTAGGGTCTCACTCTGGCCCAGGCTGACCTGGAATTCACTATGTAGTCTCAGGGTGGCCCTGAACTCAAGGTGATCCTCCTAGTTCTGCCTTCTAAGTGCTGGAACAAAAAGTGTGTGCCCCCATACCCAGCTTACAACTTTTTAAAATGAATCTTCTTTCTTGTTAAAGAAAGTCTTGTATCAGCAGAACACAAATTATACTTGTATCAAGAGGCTTAAGTTCTTATGTCAAAGCAAATTCAGATTTTAAAATCCTTATTAGCTGAAATGATAGTAAAACCAACCCCTATGTGGATAAGATAGGATGGCAGAAAAGTGCAGAGCACTCACATGGTTAATGTGTTCCTCCTTGGGATAACAAGAGCACAACTGGTGAAAATCCTGCTAAGGGGAAACCCTTCACCTTCGTCATCACAGCCCGCCTGTTCAACAGATGTCCTAAGGAACACATCCCAACATGTTAACAGGCTACTCAACATATGGAAGCTTTCAAAACAATGTGAAGCGTCTAATCTGGAGTTCACTCTCTAATGTGAGTCTGTGCAAGTGCTGATATGAATAATGGATGAGCGGTGAAGCACTGGAAGAAACATGTACTGAGCCCTAGTCCAGAATTCTAGGTCTCTCACTGCCCCCACACACACACAGGTCCAACACCAGAATGCCAGGTCTCTCACACTCACACACGCACAAGTCCAATACCAGAAGGCCAGGTCTCTCTCACTCACACACGCACAAGTCCAACACCAGAATACCAGGTCTCTCACACTCACATGTGCACAAATACAACACCAGAATGTCAGGTCTCTCACACTCACACACGCACAAGTCCAATACCAGAATGCCAGGTCTCACACCCCCACATACAGGTCCAACACCAGAATGCCAGGTCTCTCTCACTCACACACGCACAAGTCCAATACCAGAAGGCCAGGACTCTCTCTCTCTCTCTCACACACACACAGTCCAACACCAGAATGCCAGGTCTGTCAGACTTACATACAAGTCCAACATCAGAATGCCAGGTCTCTCTCACAAACACAAGTCTAACATCAGAACTGCCCAGTATCTCTGTCAATCTCTCTCTCTCTCACACACACACTCCCAAATACACATGTTCCTCTCAACAAAGATGAGAGAGAACTTTTGTTCTAAGTTTTAGATCTTTATTCTTAAAACAAATTAATTATTTTAGTAGGAATATGGTTGCTGGTCCACTCTTTAGACTTATCAAATAACTATGAACTTTGACACTCACTCATAGGACATGAAAAACACCACATACTACAGAGCTCCTAAAACCCTGTAATTTCCTGAATATGGAGATATCTGACATTTCTTCCATTTAGCCATTGATCTGTAGCCTTTGTCATACCCTTTAGAGTTAAACAGGTAAGCATTCATATTCCATCAGCCACTATGGCAAATTAACTGAACTCAAATTGGGAGCTGCAGAAATGCCTGATTTATATGGTTAATCAATCAGAAAGCACAGATCTCAACGTGGAACTTGTGAGTGGCATCTGAGATGGGGGAAGAGCTGTGGGATAAAGCCCATTATCCGTGGGATTTGATACTGACTTCAGGTAGATAGTATAAAAACAGATAGGTCTGGAAAGATGGCTCAGCGGTTAAGAGCACTTTCTGTGCAAGTATGATAGCCTGAGGAGGCCTGAAAAACTATTCAAGTTTGATGGCTGGACCCACATGAATAGCTGGGCATAATCATGCATATCTGCAACTCCATGGGGAACAACACACACACACACACACACACACACACACACACACCAAAAGACAGAGAGAAAAAGAAAACAAAGCTAAGTTAGGCTATAGAACATGGAGTTGATGTCTGCTGAAATATGCTTGGTTGGAGGCCAGAGGTGAAGTGTATTTGAGTGACTTTAAGAATAGAAAGCTGGGTGTGGTGGCACATGCCTTTAATCCCAGCACTCAGGAGACAGAGGAAGGAGAAATGCCATGAGTTCAAGACCACCCTGAGACTACATAGTTAATTCCAGGTCATCCTGAGCTTGATTGAAACCCTACCTTGGAAAATAAAACAAAAAGAATAGTGAGAACCATTTGTTTTTTTTATTAGAAAAAAAGTGACAATCTAAAATGGTTGGATGTAGTATTAGGCTAATTATATACAGGAGTGATAAACTATAAAGGGAAACAGAAACTTAACAAGTAGAAAAATAAGTGAGTACTTCTTTAAAAACCTACAATGAGGTCTGGGCAGATGGCTCAGTGATTAAAAGTATTTGTCACAGAAGCAGAAGGATCTGAGTTCAATCCCCAGCATCCATGTGTAAAATCTGGTGATGGCTGCGCATGCCTGTAACCCCAGTCTTGAGACATGGAGACAGAAGAATCACTGAGGCTCTCTGGTTAACCACTCTGACCAAAAGCCACCACCTCCAGGTTCAGTGAGTGACTTTGTCTCAAGGAAGCAAAGTCATGTGACAGAGGAGGACACCTATCATACTCTTTTAAGCCCTAAACATATATACAGCCACACGCATCTGTACACACCCCACATACACACACATATACCACACTATAAAAAGAAAAACACTGGGCTGGAGAGATGGTTTAGCAGTTAAGGTGTCAGCCTATGAAGCCTAAAGACCCATGTCTGATTCTCCCAGTCTCACGTAAGCCAGACATACAAAGTGACGCATGTGTGACAGTGCACGTGTGCACAAATCTGGAATTTGATTACAGTGGCTGGCAGCCCTTGCATGCCAATTCTCTCTCATTCTCTCTCTCACGCATTAGAAAAGAAAAAGGCTAGTCTGTTGGGCGTGCCAAAAAAAATTTAATCAAAAAGAGAAAAAGAAAAGAAAAACAATTTGCAGAGAAAGAATCTAGGAGGCCTCACAAAGAAAGGCTCTATGCTGGATCATAAAGGTAAGTGAAGATATTCAGTTAAGTAATCCCAATCCTTTCTCTGTGCCAACTCATCCACAATTATAAAGCTAAACTATCTTTAATGGTTGACAAAGATTATCCAAAGCAGTATACATTTTTTCTAGAGTTTTTCTGGTTTTCAAATCTTGTTATGCCTGGGACATACAAAAATCATAAATTTTCCAGGCATGGTGGCACACTCCTTTAATCCTAGCACTCATGAGGCAAAGGTAGAAGGATAGCCATGAGTTTGAGGCCACCCTGAGACTACACAGTGAATTCCAGCTCAGCCTGGATCAGAGTGAGACCCTATCTGGGAAAAAAAAAAAAAAAATCATAAATTTTCATGGAGTTGAAGCATCAGGTTTGCACGAGTTTTACAGAATAAGTAAATGCCTGCTAAGAAGTAGGTTCATGTATCTGAATACTTGCAAAGGAAGCAATACATCAGAAATCATTAAGGATTTTTTTAAACATAGTCTTTCTATGTAGTTCAGGGCAGGCCTGAAACTAACAGTGTAGTTCTGGTAGGTTAAGTTTATAATCCTCCTACCTTAGCCTATCCTAATACTGGGATTATGAGCCATGTCCAGTCAAGGAGGTACTTTTTAAAGTTTATAGTAATTTGCTTATTCTAATTTAATTATTCTACTTTCACTTGTTGTGAACACACTCAAACCTCTTTCTAAAAGTATAAACAGAAATTATATTCATAAGTAATAATTTCATCTTCTAATGAACTAAACTTATCTTTTGGTCATTATGATATAGTATCACAGAGTTTAAAATGGAAAAAAACTGCTTGACTTCTTAACATTCTTTTTAAAAAGATTTAACTAACTAATTAATTAATTCTATGTATATGTGGTGATCAGAGGACAACTTTCAAGCCTGTCCTTGCCATTCTACCTGTCTGTACAGGTTTCTCTGGGGTTTGTTCTGCTGATGTTCTTTTTGAAGTGTTCACTGCAAGGGCCCACGAAATTCTCCTGTCTCTGCCTTCCATCTTGCAGTTATAGTGCTGGGATTACCGAAGTCCACCATGACTTCTGGCTTGTTACATAACATGTGAGGATCAAATTTGGCTTTATCAGCAAGCAGTCTATCCCCCAAGCCATCTCCTCAACCCTCAACTTATTTTCTTACAAAAATTAACAATAAGCTCATATAACAGCTCTTTTACGAGGTCTCTTCCTATATTACTTAATTATTTTAAAGCTGTTGACTACTACTTCTCACAGTCTGTCAAGTTTTTTCAGTTCCAGATGGATGCTTACTTGAGGTTATGGAACAAGCTGTGGCATATCCACATTCAATACTGTTGTACTTGGCTAATAGTATAAAACAGAAAATAGCACAGAAAAATTTTCACCAGCATGTAAGAAGTAGATAGTAGAGTGTTGAGTTTATTACGTTTATTCTACTTAACTGTTTAAATTTTATGATTAATTTTCAACCAGAATGTTTGATCTTTATTAAAAAAAAGACTCCATTTCTTTTTAAAGAGATTTCTTTTTAAGTATTTAACAAATTACACAACTCTTAAGTATTTAAGAAACCAACATTTTACATACAAAAAACTGGAAAAACAAGTAAAGCATTATGTTTACAACCATAGATAATCAGTTTGAAAACCATGTCCCAGGATTCTCCGCTCTTTGATATACTAGATTTATTTCTCCCTAAGTCTTGCTTAGAAAAATAGTACAGAATTACTGAGGCTGTTAATGGAGTGAGAGAGTTGTTTTCAAATGGACTTAAGAACATGAGCATTTGGTACAGATGTCTGGAATAACTTGCAGCTGTTCCAGGGAGGCAGGCTTACTGAAATCACTGGAAATGTTGAAGGAGAACTGCCTGGAATGCTTTAAAATATTTATATTACTGTGATATGAAAATGTTTAGTTGGAGGCCAAAAAAACAGTAAAAATCTTAATTACTCTTTTTAAAAAATAGCATTTAGTTATTTATTTGTTTATTGGACTGAGAGAGAGAGAAAGAGAGAATATGGGCACTCCAGGGCCTCTTGCTACTGCAAAGGATTGACTTTACATGAGTACTGGGAAATTGAATCCAGAATTTAGGCTTTGCAAGCTGATGCCTTTAACCTCTACACCATCTCCCCAGCCCAACTTAATTGCTCTTTAACCCTAAATCAATTTTTAGATGTCTCAACATGGCTGCATATTCCTAAGTCCACTCATGCACGTATGGATATGCTGCTCAGTTGTAGTGAAGTTTCTTAAAATAGGAAAACAGAAGCAACTATCTTTGGTTTGCTCTAATTTTGCTGTAGTTCAATTTAATTTGAAGTACCTTCATCAACTCTTGGCCTTTTGGCTAAGATTAAGTGTAGTATCAACACACTTGACAAACTGAGAATATACAAAACATCAGAAGGGATAAGAAGGTTTTTAACAATCCTCACTTTTTCTCAAGATATTTATATAGTGAGGATGTATTCAAAAACACAGAAAAGCAATCAGTGACTATCCATAACCACACTGTAGGAATCCAGTGGAATCTTTTTCACTCAGGTAGCAGAGGCATAACATTCCCTCACTCAGATAAAGACACAGGGTAACTGCTTTGATTTTCACAGTGAGATGTCAAAGCTCCCATTAATGTCATTTCTAAAGTATACGGAGAGCCCCGAACTAAGGATACAGAATATTTATAGTTACATGCCTGGATAAGATATGATAGGTAAGCCTTCAGACATTTTCAGTCCTGAGACTGAATGGTGTTTACTGAATTGTACTTTATGATTCAGATGACAAATCAATAAAAAAAATTGCTAAAGAAAGTACACACTTAACAGAATGCATTACATACATAATACACAGGAGGCTTTGGCTCAACTCTAAGGATCATCTCAGCTACCTTAGAAATCTTTCCTCCAGATGTTAAGATTTCTTCAAAAATATACTTATGTGGGGCTGGAGAGATGGCTTAGCAGTTAAGTGCTTGCCTGTGAAGCCTAAGGACCCTGGTTCAAGGCTCGATTCCCCAGGACCCATGTAAGCCAGATGCACAAGGTGGCATATGCATCTGGAGTTCATTTGCAGTAGCTAGAGGCTCTGGCACGCCCATTCTCTCCCTCTTCCTCTCTCTCTCTCTCTGCCTCTTTCTTTGTCTGTGTGTCACTCTCAAATAAATAAATAAATAAATTATATATAGATATATATGTATGTATGTATGTACATATATATATATGTATGTATATACTTATGTTTAAAACTATGTTAATATATGTTTAAAAATATAGTGATACCACAAGTGATCTATACACAAATGATCTACAGAGTCAGTGCAATTCCCATGATGCTCTTCACAGGAATACAAAAAATTCTAAAATTCATATGGAAACACAAAAGACCATACAGTCAACGCAATCCTGGCAGTGGAGGAAGAACCCATGCACAAGCAATAATGCTAGGGGTATCACAATACCAGATCTCAAGATACACTGCTGACTCATAGTGACAAAAACAGCATGAAACTGACACAGAAACACACACCAACAGAACAGAATAGCAGACACAGAAAATCAATCCACACAGCTATAGCCATCTGGTTTTTGACAAAGAAACCAAAAACACGATGGAGAAAAGACAGCCTTGTAAACAAATGGTGCTGGGAGAACTGCAACTATTAAAAAATAAAAATGAGGCAGGGCCTTTCACTGAGCTTAGAGTTCACTGATTCAGCTAGACTAGTTAGCCAGCAAGCTCTAAGGATCCTCTTATCTGTGCCTCCCTAATGCTGGGATTACAGATGCAAGCCACTATGTCTGGCTATTATGTGAGTGCCGGGGATCTGAACTCAGGTCCTCATGCTTGTACAGAAAGCACTTTGCCCACTGAGCCATCTTCTCAGCTGCATAATTTTTTTTTATATGCAAGTGTGTGTGTGCATGCATCTGGAAACCAGAGAACAGCCTTGAATGTCATTCCTCAAGTGTTGTCTGACAACAGTTATTAAGACAAGGTCTTCCATTGGCCTGGAGATCATTACACTGGCTGGCCAGAGAGCTCCAGGGGTCCGCTGGTCTTTGTTTCTCCAGAAGTGGAATTATAAGCACACCTGACACCCTGCAATTTAGGTCCTTATACTTGTAAAGCAAGCACCTTACTAACTCATTTCTCACCCCAGCCCCAACAACTAATTATAACAAAAACAAAATTCTTAAATTCAAAAGTTTAAGAACTTTAAAACTATCAATTTTCCTATGTCATTCACATGGTTTTAAAAAGCTATTTCAGCCATGTGTGGTGGTACACAACTTTAATCCCAGTACTTGGAAGGCAGAGGTAGGAGGACTGCCATGAGTTTGAGGCCAGCCTGAGACTACATAGTGAATTCCAGGTCAGCCTGAGCTAGAGTGAGACTCTAACTTGAAAAACCAAAAAAAAAAAAAAAAAGAAAAGAAATAAAAAGCTATTTCATTATTATTTTTTTCTTTCTATTTTCCTTCAAGGTAGCATCTCATTCTAGCCCAGGCTCACCTGGAACTCACTTTGTAGCACCAGGCTGGCCTTGTACTCCCAACAACCCTCCTACCTCAGCCTCCTGAGTGCTGGGATTAAAGATGTGAACCACCACATTCTTGTCTTTGAAAAAGTATAGGAAGATATTTCATGAAGTTCTAAAATTCAGATCTACTAATTATGGAGTTTCCAATCAAATTTTAGTGGCTATCATGTTACAAGAAAGAATTTAAAGCTAAAGCAATCTCTATCGCTCCCCCACCAGATGTCTTTTTGAAGGTACAAAAAGGGGCTGTAGGGCTCTAGTACTAATAATAGGTAAATTATTTGTATTGGATATCATGTTTTAACACTATGTCCTACAGTGCCACTACTATAAAAGCTTTTCCAACTATTTGCAAAAATGGAGGAGGGGGCAGATTAATTGTTACAGAAGCAGGGACCTTATAAAATTCTACTACTAATTTAGCTTAATATAGTATAAGAACACAGAGCAAAATGCAAATGTCAGAAATCTTTAACTACAAAGGACTTGCATATTTTATAGTAAAAAAAAATACCTGAGATTAGGGACAATTTAATTCAGCCTGGCATATGGTTTGACAGTTTAAGAGTAATAGGGAAAAGCAAAAAGAAATGATGACTACATTACATAAAAAGCAGATTATTTTAAACTTTGGATGATTAATGTTGGTTGAAAAATTAAGAAACATTTGGACTTTCTTTACATTGTCCATCCACTTTCATGAAATTAAATGCCCATCAAATGGTATGAACTAATATAAGGTTCCTGGCACTTTCCTGAATCAGATAACACCTTACAAGGGAAATAACAAGAATGCTTTAGGGCCCAGCACTTGGGAGGCAGAGGTAGGAGGATCTCCAAGAGTTCGAGGCCACCCTGAGACGACATAGTGAATTCCAGGTCAGCCTGAGCCAGAGTGAGACCCTACCTCGAAAAACAAAAAAACAAAAAAACAAAACAAAAAAAAAAGAATGCTTTAGGGGAGATGTGAAATATGAGCAGGCATTGAGCTCTGGTTT
Organism: Jaculus jaculus; assembly: GCF_020740685.1. NCBI lineage: Eukaryota > Metazoa > Chordata > Mammalia > Rodentia > Dipodidae > Jaculus > Jaculus jaculus. The sequence continues at coordinate 314,375,782 of NC_059102.1, forward strand.
TATGCTTTTGAAAAATAATTGAGGGCTGGAGAAATGGCTTAGTGGCTGAGGAGCTTGCCTGTAAAGCCAAAGGACACAGATCTGAATCTTCAGGACTCACATAAGCCAGATGCACAAGGTGGCACATGCATCTGGAATTCATTTGCAGCAGCTGGAAGTCCTGGTGTACCTGCCTCTCTTTCTCTCTCTTAAATAAATAAAAATATTTTTTAAAAAACTGAGAGCTTTAATGTATGAGTGAACAAACTATAATTTGATCGTATTCCATCCCTGTTATCCTCTTTTGTTTCCTCTCCCCATCTCATGCCTCTGAGGAGCCTCCTCTTTCCAGATAGTTCTTCCTCTGTTTTGTTGTCTCATTCCTTTTATCCTCCTCCATTCTCTAGAGTATTAATATCTAGAATACAAAATAAAACTCAAAAATATTGAACAATAATAAAAAAATCAACCCACTCAAAAAATAAGACAGGGAACTGAACATAAGAGGTCTCAAAGGAAGAAACAAATGGCCAACAAACATTTTTTTAAATGTTTAACATCTTTAGCCATCAGGGAAATACAAATCAAAACTACTTTGGTTTTGCTTTTTTAGTAATAACATATTTGAACATGAATATAAAGAGAAATTTGTTTGACATTGCTATATTTTACATTTTTATATTGAAAATAAGATCCTTTCTAAACTAGTTTACAAATTTTTCTAATGTACACAGGTCAAAATAGCTAAAAATTCATATTTATGTAAGTAAGGACAGACTCAAAGCCTAAAACACATTTTCCAGAAATAACTACAAGTGAACTTAAAATTTTTATTTGCAAGCAGAGAAAGAGAGAGAGAGAGAGGGAGGAGAGGAGAGGAGGGGAGGGGAGGGGAGGGGAGGGGAGGGGAGGGGAGGGGAGGGGAGGGGAGGGGAGGGGAGGGGAGAGAAGAGGTATCCAAAGCAGAATTTTACATCCCAAATTATTTCACCTTATTTCTGGAGGAACATTGTTGGATTTCTTTTCTTGGTTTTTCAAGGTAGGGTCTCGCTCTAGTCCAGGCTGACCTGGAACTCACAATGTAGTCTCAGGGTGGCCTTGAACTCATGGCAATTCTCCTACCTCTGCCTCAAGTGCTGGGATTAAAGGTGTGCACCACCACGCCTGGCTAAAACATTCTTTTTAGCTTTTGGGAGTAAATGAAAATTAAAAGCAAATAAAATGCCAGAAATCAGGTACTTAACACCTCGGAAAATCTTAGCTGGTATCACTGTTGTCTTAGAAAAAACAGGAAAAAAAGAAAAAACAGAAAAGCACCCCATTTCTAAATTTCTGAGTTGACAGAAATATATATTTAAAAATATGTGCAAGGTTGGGTTGTATGAGAGAGTAAAAGTTACACACAGAAGATGATGGTCATGTCATGTAATCAGCAGTACTTGAAACCTGAGATTATTACTGGCTGAAAAAACCTCTGCTTTACATGTTAAGCAACTCTTGCTTAGGAGTAACTTCTTTTACAGTCAAGTCTATAGAATCAAGGCTCATTCTATTTTTACTCTTACCCAATGAAAGTGCTATACAAGAAACTACTGAAGAGACTTATTTTTAAGAAAAAGTAAATCAGGTGTGGTGGCGCACACCTTTAATCCCAGCACTCGGGAGGCAGAGGTAGGAGGACTGCCATGAGTTTGAGGCCACCCTGAGACTCCATAGTGAATTCCAGGTCAGTCTGGACCAGAGTAAGACCCTACCTTGAAAAAACAAAAACAAAAAGAAAGAAAGAAAGAAAGAAAGAAAGAAAGAGAGAGAGAAAGAAAGAAAAAGTAACTGTACCTTTAAATGGGGAAATTGAGGAGAAAGGATTAGGATCAATGAAAAGAAACATAAAATAATAATGATATCTATAACAAGATATGATAATAATTTCATTTGAAGTAAGGAATTATTTTGCTCTATATTTACATCTTTATATGCCTAAAAGGAAGAAAAATTTAGAATTTCAAATAAGCTTAGTAACTTACTAGACTCTGACTCCTATATGTTCAATTCATTTCCCAAGGTCTTGAAGCAGGTAAGCAAAGGGAATAGTTGAGCCACCCAGACGCTGCTTGCCTTGAGCAATAAACACACCATTCTCATATACCTAGAAACCTATCGGGGGCCTGGAACCCCATCCTACTGAGCTGCAGGTATACTACCCACCAATGAACTAGTTTCTCCTCACCTTAGTAACCATAATTCATGATCAGTACCCATTTCTTCTTAGATACATTCAGGATCAGAGCAGTACAGGGCCATCCAGCCTGGACTAGTTTTGGATGCATACACAGTATGGCGAATGGAGTCCTCTAACTGAACTTTTAGGAATAAACCATCTTATACCTATGTATAACTGTATGTACATGTGACTAAATTTAGATGCATCGTGGAACAAAGAATACACAGTAAATGTTATATAATCCAAACCTGTAAATCAAGCCAAAGTACCACCCAACTATGTACCTGCCAACCAATTCTTCCTCCTCTAGCCAGCTCATACCTTTAATCCCAGCACTCAGGTTGCTGAGGTAGGAGGATCTCTGTGAGTTCAAGGCCAGCCTGGGCTGAAGAGAAAGGAGGGGGAAGGGGGAAGAGGATGATGACTCTATACTTGGGAAAATTAAAGTTCAGATGATCACATCGAGGCCAAGACAAATGTTATAATCACATTTTATTTCCATTGCTAAAATGGACATATACAACAAGCTGGGCAAATCTCTTTAAACTCCCTTCCTTGAGAAAGGAATAAAAGAAAAATAAGAAAGAAGCACCATTTAACAGAACCTTAGGAAAAGCTTCATTTAACTTGCATTTAAACTTCAAAGTAGTCCCTGAAATTATTCAATGTCACCAATGCCACAGTAAAGCCTAGCCAACAGTCACCTACTTCTGCCTATGTTGCAGTCAGGTCCACATTGCTGATAGAAATCATCTGACCAAGAGCAACTTGTGGGGGAAAAAAAAGAGGTCTATTTTGGCTTATAGGCTCGAGGGGGAAGCTCCACGATGGCAGGGAAAATGACAGCATGAGCAGAGGGTGGACATCACCCCCTGGCCAACATAAGGTGGACAACAGCAACAGGAGAGTGTGCCCAACACCAGCAAGGGAAAACTGGCTATGACACCCATAAGCCCCCCCCCCCAACAATACACTGCCTCCAGGAGGCTTAACGCCAAATCTCCATCAGCTGGGAACCTAGCAGTCAACATACCGAAGTTTGTGGGGGACACCTGAATCAAACCACCATAGCATATTTAAAAATGCCAGCCCTTTCTCTTTAGCTAGTCTTTCATTCTGCCCAGTGGGTTGTCCTCATAATTCTTCCACCAAGTAAAAGCAGATAAAATTATACCACAAGAAGCTTCAGTATAAGAATAAGCTGTATGAAATTCTCACCAAGCAGCAACACACATTTCCAGTCATTTCATACCCCAAGAGTATTAATAACAGCCTCCTAGCTGCCCAAGCAACCCAGACAACTCCTGGAGGGAAGTAGGACTGACAAAGGTCTTTGGAATGGGCTGACAGCACTGCTGTTTGGAGAGGTCTTGACCTTAATTTTTTTTTTTTTTTTTTTTTTGGAGGAAGATGCTGTGCAAAGATGAATAATGGTTCCAAACACACAGCAGGTTCTGCTGCATACCAGGTGCTTCATTTTGTCAACTTCTGTTGTCAACAGAGCAGGGATGATCTTCCCCTTGGGAGCACTTGACTAGTTTGTATGCTATTGACCCAGGCATTCTCATAGGAGGAGAAGCAGTGTAGACAGGAGGCCCCTGTGCTCTCTCTCCATGGTCCACAGCTGCACCAAAGTATCTCCCTGAGTAGACAATCCAGTGCTATGGGGATGAGCAGCAGCACCACATCCACACCGTGAATGGTGCATTTCTCTCTCAGCAGCTCAATCTCAGGTTTCCGTGCTCAGCTCCACCAGGTGCTGGCAATGCGGGAGCTGTAGCTTGTCACCAGGCAGTGCTAGTACCCTGACGGCGGACTGTCTACACAGGCAGCAGATCCTTCCCCTCATAGTTTCTAGGATGGCCTGCACAGGCCTCACAGCTGGAGTTCCTGGATCTGACTATCAGATCCAAGAGCTTCTGAGGGAAGAAGGTATACATTAAATTGCTGGCCTCTTGATAAATGCTACCAAAATGAATCCACTTTCCCCTGCAAGTCATACTCCAGCTCCCAGGATGCCATGGCCTCTATAGGCATCAAGTGCTGGAGCAGGTGTGACCCGGGATTATTCCTTTGCAGACTGTTCTTGAGCCTTGGCCACCACCAACCACTCCCTACCCCTTCTTCTGAGTGCCCAGGGGCTCGTGTCTGACTGTACATTTCTGGCATTGCCTATATGTGGCAGTGGTACATCCTGGACCCTACAAAGTATCTGTGTTCCACAGTTCAGAAACCAGGCTACTAGAACACTAGGGGACCACATGTTAGGAGAGATGTCACAAGTTCTATTTCCCAGAGTTATCCTTCCCTAACCTAAGCCTGAACACAAAGGGCAGTTTTAAATCATTTCATTTCAGCACTGTGAAGACGTGACAATGACAAATCAACATACCTTACATGAGAGCTTGTGGGAAATCTGCAATCCATCCACCAAGAATTTCTCTTGGGAAATACAGCTCACCAAATTGGCTTTCCAGTTCAAGGTTCGTTTCTGAGCAGCTGCGTGATCACAATTTTCCCTTATCTTGATTTTTTTTCATAACTTAGAATAGATTATAATAGAATCTATGGAAATTCTCCTATACATCCAAAATATACTTGTAAATATGGTTTAACTAGAAAGGTGACTAAGAGCTATTACAGACTATCTTAAGCATTTCTACCAGTCATTGGACATAAATATAAACCTGAGATGCTGATTGGAGTTTAATCCTTCAAAGTACATTTTCCAATTGATTTGTATGTATAAAAGTTAAGAGAGCCAGACATGGTGGTGCACGCCTTTAACCCCAGCATTGGGAGGCAGAGGTAGGAGGACTGCCGAGAGTTCGAGGCCACCCTGAGACTACATAGTGAATTCCAGGTCAGCCTGAGCTACAGTGAGACCCTACCTCGAAAAGCCAAAAAAAAAAAAAAAAAAAAAAAAAAAAAGTTAAGAGAAATATAAATCTAGGTGGGCTTAATACTCTGTAAGGTGCAATATCCTCTAATTGCTATAGAATTCTTCATCTCTGGGTTGCAATTGGTCTTAAGTTACCTAACTCAAAGGATTCATTGACCACTTGTGAACAACCTCTGGTGAGTATAACATGCTCAGTTTTACAAAGTAGTCACTAACACCCATTTCAGAGCCAATTTTCATAGTTATATCCCCCTTTCCCTTCTTTTATTCTTTCTCCTAGACTGCAGCAAGTGAAGAAACTAAGTGGAGGTGCTTGCTGCAGCTCCTTTTGTCCAATGTACTCTGTCAGTGAGTTCTCTAAAACTTAGTTCCAAATCTAATGTGTGCACACATTTAAATGAAAAGGAGTGCCAATATGGCTTTGCAGTGAGGCTGTGGAGTTGGCTTTGCTATCCATGAGCTCTGTGATTCTACCTATCTATAAAATGAGCATTATAAAAGTGGTTATTTCACTGGATTTGTTTTGAGGGTTGATAATATATATATAAGCAACTTAGGAATGTAGCTTGAAAACAGTTGAGTACATAATAAATATTACTATTACTGGAGGCCTCTATATCAAGTTCCTTCATAATCCTGCCATGTTTTATTTCCTAGCACCCAGCTCTACCTTCCAACAAGAGTTTTCCCAAGAGTCCTACACATTTATACATGTGCCTCTCTTATGAAATGTCACACTACTTCATCTTCCTCCCATCTCTACTTTATTCATCCTTGTATAATCAACTCAAGAAGTGTTTTCTAAAATGAAAAATGGGGGGAAAAAAAGCACCCTTCCTGATACTAGCTTCTCCTTCCTTGGTGGAATTAGTACTCTTGGCACAAGTTAAATCATGTAATAATATTTACCTCATAAAACTGTTGAAAGGAGTAAATGAAATATCTTTTAGACAACAGCTAGAACAGTAACTGCTTCATAAATAACAGTAGTTTTATGTGTAATTGCAGGGTGTTCTACATCCATCTTTTTTACAGTTCCTAGTACATTGTTGTAATTTTGGATTTACAGGTCATTTTCCCCACTATTATAAATTCCTTGAGAACAGATTTTAGCTTATTTGTTTTTATATATCCTATGGTAGCACACTGTCCAGTAACAGCAAGAGTTCAATGAAAATGTACTAAATGGCTTCTGCATGAGAAGGAAAATACTTAGTAGCAGAGGCCAGTAAGTTAAAAAGGTGATATAAAGGGAAGAGAAAGGAAGGGAGGAGGGAACTTAATAGGTTGCTATTGTATATATGTAAGTACAATGATTGAGATGGGGAGGTAATATGATGGAGAATGGAATTTCAAAGGGGAAAGTGTCTGGCGGGAGGGAGGGAATTACCATGGGATTTTTTTTATAATCATGGAAAATGTTAATAAAAATTAAAAAATTAAAAAGAAAAAAGAAAATGTACTTAATGGGTAAGTAATGAAGCAGAACAAGGTAACATTCCATTAGGCAGGCCCTGGTTAGCAAAAGAGATGGGATTTTAGGTAACATTTTCTTACAAAAACTTGCTGAATTTGGCTGTGTCACATAAAAACTCTTAGCCATCTCAGGAGGTTCCAGCATGCTCATTCTGTCTCTCTGTTTGCAAATATCTATCTCCTAAATTTAATAGATATTGTCATGCAACAAGGAACTCTGTGATGTGGCCCTTCCCTACCCTACAAGCCCTGCCTTTGTCTCTGTACTGTGTTCAGGCCATTTGGGCTTTCTTTCAGCACTTCTGGGAGGAGAGCAGGGTCATGACAGGTAGCCCAGGCTGAGCTTGTACTTGTGTTCCTCCTGCCTCAGCTTCTCAAGTGCTGTGGTTCCAGACACGCACCACCACATCCAGATTTTAGTTCTTTGAGTAAATTTTTTCTTACCAAAAAAAAAAAAAAAAACTCTTAGCCATCTAATGGCAGTCTCCAGCTGAATCCTTTAGAGATGTCTATGGGAAAAAAGGAAATATATTTCTTTTATTTTCCCATCAACACCATGAAGTTTCACATTCTGAATTTGGTCTGGTACTGTGACAGAATTCTCTCAATTTCAGCATCAACTCAGAAAAAAAAAAAAAAATAGCCTGCACGTGATTGGCTGGAGTTGTCCTGCGGGACAGTAGTTGAGCAGCAGTGTGTGCGTGTGCAAAATGAACATCCTGGGGATACCAAGGAGCCGGGGGAAGAAGGCTGATGCTGGCTCTGACTCGGGCTCCTACTGGTTATAATTTCTTATTAGTGTGAGATTTGTTTTATCTGGCAAAAATACAAAACCTGACCTGACTAAGAGAGGAAGATGTAAGAAACACTAAGCATAAGACCACTATGGCTGAATAACAACCTATAACTCAGTGCTAGATCAATAGGCTCCTGAGGGGCTGGCGCAACTGAAACCACTCCACAATTACCAGTTTCATGAGCTGCAGACTTTACTGCTAAAAGTAAAATGGTGATTAACTAAAGATATTATTTCTCTATGACACCTTCCTTTATAAATTCTAAGTTCACTAGGTGGAGTTAGATTTTAGATTAGTATGCAAAATGTTTACAATGAATTCTTAATTTGTTTTTGCACCTGCATGCATATGTGTATGTGGTGGCACATGCGTCGGGAGTTTGTCTGGTGCACCCATTCTCCCCTCTCCCCTCTCTCTCACGAACAAATGAATAATTTTTTAAGTTCCAAAAAATCACTTCTTGTAAAGGTTTAAGGAAAGAAATCTTGGCTGGAGAGAGAGATTAAGGGCACTTATTGAATTTACGATGATGTAACTTTTGAAACCTATTACTATATCTATGTGTTACTAAGAAAACAAAGGCTGGTATGATACAACTGAAAGGAACATTTACTACATGTCTGGATGAACTCATGACATATTAATCAAGTGGCTCCTATCTAACAAAAACATGAAACGGTCAGATTAAAGGTCACACGGTTTCTTTCTAATTATCAGCTGGTGGCACTAAATGCATTCAAATGAATGTAGTTAATCTGAATAAACCCTAAAGACAGCTCAAGCCTATGTCTGCTGTTACTCAGTTTTCTGTAACCTAAGACCACTGGTTCTGTGGAACTGCACAAACTGAGCATCAGATTAAAATCAGTACAAGAGGAGACTCTGTTGTTCTCTCTCCAGAACTGTGGCAACAATGCTTTTGGATCTTTGCGATGATAAGACTTCCCTCTCACACCCTGGCAGCCACGCTGGGGTGGGAAAGGACACTCTTATTTTATTACTGTCTTTAATCTTTTTGGAAGCACAGATTTATTTTTTCATGCCTCTCATATTTCTTTATCTCAGGTCCATGTTCGTTCATGTGTCCTGGACCATGGGGTGTACTTCCCTTCTCCTCGCCCGGCCTTCCCTTCCTCAGCCCTTTCCCTGTGACATCTGAATAAAATGTGGTGCTTTGGATTCTAAAATCACTTTTTTAAGTCTTTTAGAAGAGGGTTTAGAGTATTAGAGATTGTATATGTTTCTGCTTGTTTTTGTATATGTTTCTGCTTGTTTCTTTCAGATTTTTTATTCCATTTCTAGCCAAGAAAAAAAAAAAACCCTAAAAAACAGAAAACAAAAAAGGAATAAATTTGAATTTCTGAAGTCAATCCTTTACAAATCCAATTGGATAATGAATGGGTAATAATGTCATAAATTCTGCTACTATAAACATCTTGCAGCTTTAATACTGTTACAAAACATTTCACTTGTCAGTCTGTTGGAAAGGAAATAATGACAAAATGAACCTGGAAGCAGGGCGAGGGGAGAGATCGCCGATGATCTGTTCAATTCAATGAAACCAAACTGTCCTGCCTTGTCTTCCCTCTGTGAACACTTCGTGCAAACCTTAATGAGCACTTCATATACTAGTCCTGTGCTTCAAAGGTCAACCCTAGTAACAGAATAAGCATGCACTCCAACCTGTGTGTGCTGAACTGTGCTGGTGCCAGGTTCATTATTTCACTTAAACTTTCCAACAACTCAGGAAGAAGTAACTTAATATTACTCTATTAGAGATAAGGACACCATGGCTCTGAACAGTATTTCCCTAGTCTTTCTGTTTGTAACCAGTAGTTGAATTTGTGATCTGATTAAGACCCAGGTCTTTCCCACAGTAGGTTACATGACTGCCTAAAAAGAAAAGTTCTATCAGCCACACCCCCTGAAGTTATTTTTTGCCACTAAACTCAAAAGTAATAACTCACAGCTGAATGGAAGATTTATTTCTAAATAAGACTGAAGGTGCTACAAAATAAATTATATTCTTTGCCATTTTCCTAGTCTTTAAGCCAATGCACAAAATGTGTCTAAGTATAATACACAGATACATTAATTGATTGATTTTGTAGGTGTGCATGTTTAGCATGCATGTAGGGGTCAGAGAACAACTTTCAGGCTGGTCCTCACCTGTCCACCTCCTTTGGGGCAATTTCTCACTCAGGATTCTGGATCTACTATTCAGGGCTGTGCTCTCTGTGAGCTTGCTTCTGGAAAATTCTCCTATTTCAGCCTCCCACTTCACTGTCAGCATCAGCATCCGTGCGCTGGGATTACAGTATTCATGGCTTCCAGATTTTTCATGGGGTCTGGGGATCAAACTTAGATCCTCCAGCTCGAGCAGTAAGCGCTTTGCCCATTGAGCCACTCTTGAGTCCAAACAGATTTTTCTGAAAGATTCCTTATAGGGCCTAATTATGAAGCTCTTTGCCTAAAGTAAAGAAAGCATGCCTCTAGTTGATCGGACAAGAAGTGGCAGACTCCTGTAAGGACTTTATTTCTCGTCCCTTTTACTTACTGCATGTGTGTGTCTGTCTCGCCTGGTTTCCGGAGTTTGGCTTTGGCAACATCTTCAGGTATCCATGACAGTGTTGCTATGATTATTTATAGTATATGCTATATTTCCAAAGAACACAAAAATAAGATTTCCTTGGTTTAGTATAAAGACTAGAAATTTGAAGTTGAGGATGTTTAATCACAAAATAGCATTTTTTGAAGTTCCAGCAAAATGTACAAACTTACAAAGCCAAAGACAACACCGAGGTCTTGGTATGCCTATTCATTCTCTCTCTCCCTCTCTCTCTCTCCCCATTGCAAATAAATATTTTTGGGAAAAAAAAGCTGATAAATTAAACTTCATCAAAATTAATAATTTCTGCTCTTTGAAAATAACTAGGGAAATTAAAAGACAAAGAGCAGGTTGGGAGAAAACTGTTATTTCCAAATCACATACTTAAAAAAGGACTGGGATGGTAGCTATATGGAGAATTTCAAAACCCAGAACTGTGTATAGAGGACCCTAGAGAAGGCCACACCTGGAGAGGCACAGATACCCTCTGCACATTCAAAGCTCATAACTGCTGTGAGTACAGATGGCCCTGGAGAAGGCCATACCTGGAGAGGCATGGAGACCCTCTGAACACTCAAACAGTGGTCACTATCCTAATATCTGACAGGGTAGACTTCAGACCAGCATTAGTTAGGGAAGATAAGAAAGATCACATTATTTGATTAAAGGAACACTTCAATAGGAGGACATTACAATCCTAAACATATATGCACATAACATGGGGGCTTCCAATTTCCTCAAACGCAATTAGAACTAAGGTCAAAGATAACACCAAACACTGTTGTAGTGGGTCACTTCAACACCCCACTCTCATCAACAGACAGAGATGCATCTAGATTAAATGAGGTCATAGAACAAATGGATCTAATAGATATATACTGGACATTTCATCCGAATGCTGTAGAATACACATTCTTTTCAGCAGCACATGGAATCTTCTCTAAAACAGACCATGTTAGGACACAAAGCAATTCATAACAAATACAGGAAAATTAAAATAATTCCTTGTACTCTATCTGACCACAATGGAATCAAACTACATATCAATAGCAAGAATACCTATAGAGTATAAACAAAATAATGGAAACTAAACAATACACTACTAAATGATGAATGGGTCAATGAAGAAATCAAGAAGGAAATCAAAAAATTCATAGACTCAAATGATAATAAGAACTCCACACACCAAAACTTTTGGGACACAATGAAGTCAGTCCTACAAAAGAAATGCCTATATTAAGAAATTAGAAAGGTCGCAAGTAAATGAGCCTAATGCTTCACCTTAAGGCCTTGGAAAAAGAAGGACAAAGCAAAATAAAAATCAGTAGATGGGAAGAAAAAATAAAGACTAGGGTAGAAATTAATGAAATAGAAACCAGAAAAACAACCCAAAGAATCAATGAGTTGGTTCTTTGAAAAGACAAACAAGATTGATAAACCCTTAGCAAATCTGACCAAAAGAAAGAGAGAGGAGACACAAATTAATAAAATTACACATGAAAAAGGCACCATCACAACAGATACCAGAGAAATTTAAAAAAAAATTATACAGATGAATTATAAGAACATATGCTCCAACAAGTTTGAAAATTTGAAAGAAACAGATGATTTCCTTGATGTATATGACCTACCAAAATTAAATCAAGGTGAGATTAACTACTTAAATAGACCTAGAACAAGTACGGAGATACAAGCAGTTATCAAAAATCTCCCAAGTAAAAAAAGTCCAGGTCCAGATGGATTCACTGGTGAATTTTACCTGACTTTCATGGAAGAACTAACACCAACGCTTCTCAAACTTTTCCATAAAATAGAAAAGGAAGGAATTGTACCAAACTCCTTCTATGAAGCCCAGCATCACACTAATAGAAAAATCAGACAAAGACAGAACAAATAAAGAAAATTACAGACCAGTCTCCCTCATGAACATAAGATATACAAATTCTGAACAAAATATTGGCAAACAGAATACAGGAACATATCAGAAAGGTCATTCACCCTGACCAAGCAGGCTTTATCATAGAGATATAGTGATGGTTTAACTCACAGAAATCGATAAATGTAACACGTTATATAAATGGACTAAAGGACAAAAAAATCATGTGATCATCTCATTAGATGCAAAAGAAGCATTTGACATATTCCAACATCCCTCCACATAAAAATTATACATAAAAAAAGAAAAAAAAGTCCTATAGAAACTGGGAATTGAAGGAACATATCTCAACATAATAAAGGCTATTTATGACAAACCTACAGCCAACATAATACTAAAAGGAGAAGAACTTGAAGATTTTCCATTAAAATCAGGAACAAGACATGGGTGTCCACTGTCCCCACTTTTATTTAATATAGTATATAAGTCTCAGCTATAGCAATAAGGCAGGAGACACTCATAAAAGGGATATAAATTGGAAAGGAAGAGATCAAGTAATCAGTATTTGCAGATGATATGATTCTATACATAAAGGACCCTAAACTGTTAGAGCTGATAAACACAGCCATGTAGCAAGATATAAAATAAACACACAGACATCAGTAGCCTTCCTATATGCTAACAACAAACACACAGAGGAAGAGATCAGAGAATCACTCCCATTCACAACTGCATAAAAATAAGTAAAGTACCCTGGAATAAACTTAACCATGAGAGTGAAACATGCCTACACTGAAAACTTTAAAACACTCAAGCAAGAAATTGCAGAAGACACTAGGAAATGGAAAGATATCCATTGTTCTTGAATTGGAAAAATCAATATTGTGAAAATGGTAATCTTACCAAAAGCAATCTATACATTTAATGCAATCTCCACCAAAATTCCAATGGCCATTTCATGGAAATAGAAAAAACAATGCAAAAATTAATTTGGAAGCACAAAAAACCCTCAAATATATAAAACAATTTTGAGCAACAAAAATAAGGCTGGTGGTATCACCATTCTTGATTTTCACCTATACTAACTACATAGTCATACTAACAAAAACAGCATGGTACTGGCACAAAAAGAGACATGTAGATCAATGGAACAGAATAGAGGACCCAGATGTAAGTCTGGGTAGCTATATATATCTTTGCCAAAAATATTCACTGGAGGGCTGGAGAGATGGCTTAGCGGTTAAGCGCTTGCCTGTGAAGCCTAAGGACCCTGGTTCGAGGCTCAGTTCCCCAGGTCCCACATTAGCCAGATGCACAAGGGGGCGCATGCATCTGGAGTTCATTTGCAGAGGCTGGAAGCCCTGGCGTGCCCATTCTCTCTCTCTCCCTCTATCTGTCTTTCTCTCTGTGTCTGTCACTCTCAAATAAATAAATAAAAATTTAGCTATTTATGACAAGCCTACAGCCAACATATTACTAAATGGGGAAAAACTGGAAGCTTTTCCACTAAAATCAGGAATGAGACAAGGGTGTCCACTGTCCCCACTTTTATTTAATATATTTTTGGAAGTCTTAGCCATAGCAATAAGGCAAGAGACACATATAAAAGGGATACAAATTGGAAAGGAAGAGATCAAGTTATCATTATTTGCAGATGACATGATTCTATACATAAAGGACCCTAAAGACTCTACTAGCAAACTGTTAGAGCTGATCAAAACCTACAGCAATGTAGCAGGATACAAAATAAACACACAGAAATCAGTAGCCTTCATATATGCTAACAACAAACACACAGAGGATGAAATGAGAGAATCACTCCCGTTCATAATTGCATCAAAAAAAATAAAGTACCTTGGAATAAACCTAACCAAGGAAGTAAAGAATCTCTACAATGAGAACTTTAAAACACTCAAGCAAGAAATTGCAGAAGACACTAGAAAGTGGAGAAACATCCCTTGTTCCTGGATTGGAAGAATCAATATTGTGAAAATGGCAATCTTACCTAAAGCAATCTACACATTTAATGCAATCCCTATCAAAATTCCAAAGGCTTTCTTCATGGAACTAGAAAAAACAATCTAAAAATTCATTTGGAATCACAAAAAACCTCGAATATCTAAAATAATACTGAGCAACAAAAATGAGGCTGGTGGTATCACCATACCTGATTTTAACCTATACTACAGAGCCATAGTAACAAAAACAGCATGGTACTGGCACAAAAACAGACATGTAGATCAGTGGAACAGAATAGAGGACCCAGATGTAAGCCCAAGTAGCTATAGCCACCTGATATTCAATAAAAATGCCAAAAATACTCATTGGAGAAGAGACAGCCTCTTCAGCAAATGATGTTTTGAAAACTGGATATATATCTGCAGAAGGATGAAAATAGATTCTTCTCTCTCGCAATGCACAAGAATTAAGTCCAAATGGATTAAAGATCTTAACATCAGACCTGAAACTCTGAAACTGCTAGAGGAAAAAGTAGGGGAAACCCTTTAACATATTGGTCTTGGCAAAGACTTTCTGAATACAACCCCAATTGCTCAGGCAATAAAACCACAGATTAGTCACTGGGACCTCATGAAATTACAAAGATTTTGCACTGCAAAGGACACAGTGAAAAAGGCAAAGAGGCAACCTACAGAATGGGAAAAAATCTTCGCCAGCTATATATCTGATAAAGGATTAATATCTAGGATATACAAAGAACTCAAAAAGTTAAATAATAAGGAATCAAACAAGCCAATCAAAAAACGGGCTATGTAGCTAAATAGAGAGTTCTCAAAGGAAGAAATACGAATGGCATATAAGCATCTAAAAAAATGTTCTACGTCACTAGTCATCAGGGAAATGCAGATTAAAACTACATTGAGATTCCATCTCACTCCTGTCAGATTGGCCACCATCATGAAAACAAATGATCATAAATGTTGGCGGGGATGTGGAAAAAAGGAACCCTTCTACACTGCTGGTGGGAATGCAATCTGGTCCAGCCATTGTGGAAAACAGTGTGGAGGTTCCTAAAACAGCTAAAGATTGATCTACCATATGACCCAGCTATAGCACTCCTAGGCATATATCCAAAGGACTCATCTCATTTCCTTATAAGTACGTGCTCAACCATGTTTATTGCTGCTCAATTTATAATAGCTGGGAAATGGAACCAGCCTAGATGTCCCTCAACAGATGAATGGATAATGAAGATGTGGCACATTTATACAATGGAGTTCTACTCAGCGGTAAAGAAAAATGAGGTTATGAAATTTGCAGAAAAATGGATGGACCTGGAAAGGATTATACTAAGTGAGGTAACCCAGGCCCAGAAAGCCAAGCGCCACATGTTCTCTCTCATATGTGGATCCTAGCTACAGATGATTGGGCTTCTGCGTGAGAATGAAAATACTCAGTAGCATAGGCCAGTAAGGTAAAAAGGAGACATAAAGGGTAGAGAAAGGAAGGGAGGAGGATACTTAATAGGTTGATATTGTAAATATGTAATTACAATGATTGTAATGGGGAGGTAATATGATGGAGAATGGAATTTCAAATGGGAAAGTGTGCGGGTGGGGAGGGAGGGAATTACCATGGGATATATTTTATAATCATGGAAAATGTTAATAAAAATTAAAAAAAATTTTAATTAAAAAATTTTTAAAAAGTAAAAAAAAAATTTTTTTAATTAAAAAAAAAGTACAAAAAAAATTTAACAAAAAAAAAATATTCACTGGAGTAAAGACAGCCTCTTCAGCAAATGGAGTTGGGAAAACTGTGTATGTATCTGTAGAAGGATGAAAATAGATCCTTATCTCTCTCTGTGCATAAGAATTAAGTCCAAATGGATCAAACACCTTAATATCAGACCTGAAACACTGTAACTGATAGAGGAAAAGGCAGGGGAAACCCTTCAACATATTGGTCTTGGCAAAGACTTTCTGAATATAACCCCAGTTGCTCAAGAAATAAAACCATTGAAGTGCTGGGACCTCATGAAATTACAAATCTTTTGTACAGCAAATGACACTGTGAATAGAACAAAGAGGCAACCTACAGAATTGGAGAAAATCTTTGCCAGCTCTACATCTGACAGAGGATTAATATCCAAAATATACAAGTAACTCAAAAAACTAAATAATAAGAAATCAAACAACCCAATTAAAAAAGGGACTATGGAACTAAATAGAGAGTTCTCAAAAGAACAAATGTCATATAAATATCTAAAAAAATGTTCTACATCCCTAGTCATCAGGGAAATGCAGATTAAACTACATAGAGATTTTATCTCACTCCTGTCAGATTGATGACCATCATGAAAACAAATGACCATAAATGCTGGCTGGGGAGGATGCAGAAAAAGAGGAATCCTTCTATACTGTTGGTGGGTCCAACCATTGTGGAAATCAGTGTGGAGGTTCCTGAGACAGGTAAAAATAGATCTACCATATGACCCAGCTATACCACTCCTAGGCATATATCCTAAGGACTTGTCTCACTACCTTAGAGATACTTGCTCAACCTTGTTTATTGGTGCTCTATTCACAATAGCTAGGAAATGTAACCAGCCTTGGCTGATGAGTGAATAATGAAGATATGGCACATTTACACAATGAAGTTCTACTCAGCAGTAAAGAAAAATGAAATTGTGAAATTTGCAGGAAAATGGGTAGATCTGAAAAGGATTATACTTAGTGAGGTAACCCAGGCCCAGAAAGAAAAAGTCACATGTTCTCTCTCATATGTGGATCCTAGCTAGAAATGACTGGATTTCTATGTGAGTAGGAAGAAAACTCAGTAGCAGGGGCCAATAAGCTAGAAAGGAGACATAAAAGAAAGAAAGGGATGGGGGGGGGCAGGACTTAATAGGATGGTATTGTATATATGTAAATAGAACAGATTAATGGTAGTGAAAAGGCCTAAGTGAGGTCAGGGGAAGAAA
Source organism: Jaculus jaculus (assembly GCF_020740685.1). Lineage (NCBI taxonomy): Eukaryota > Metazoa > Chordata > Mammalia > Rodentia > Dipodidae > Jaculus > Jaculus jaculus. The sequence goes on from NC_059102.1 coordinate 314,392,583, forward strand.
TTGAATAAAGAAAAGGTGGAGAGTGGACTAATCAAAATGTAAGAGAATATAAATAAGTCATATGAGAACCTACTTTTTTGGACAATGGAATATCCAGAAGCCATGCATTGCTACTAGAAAAATTTCAGTGCCAGGGATGGGATACCTTCCAGTGAATTGTTGGCCAAGGAGGTCACCAATGCCCCCAAAACATTACAGGCCATTGCCGAGGCTCTTGGTTTCCCACCAGGAATAGATGGTAAGACTTTGTTGCTGAAGACTTCACATACTTGGGCTGCATACTTGGGTCATTGAGAAATCCTGCTGGAGCTGAGCTGAAAACCTCTTCCAGGTAGACCAGCTGACAAAATGCTGGAAAAAGCCATGCTGCATGCAGTTCAATGGGAAGAAGAGAAATCACCAGTGGAGATACTCAACAGTGGACACTGCCAAGTCTTAAATTTGGCCAGCCAGGACAAATGAGCCAATGGGTACAATAGTGACATGTCTGTAATGGGGGATACCAACCGCTCTCTAATTGGACTGGAGGCCCGCTCCATGGGAAGAAATTCATCCCTGATACTGAAAACCTACAACAGGGGTAGTCATGTGCCCTAGGGGTGTAACATCTGCTGGTATCTGACTAAATGTATATACTATGTTCACCAAACTTCCTGGTAAGTACTTTTCTTAAGGTTCATACCCATATATTAATGCTACTCTCACTTTTGGTTAGAGAAGCTTCTCTTTTCAGATGGCAGTGACCTTGGGATGACTTAGAAGGTACCATGGCACTGAGAAGAAGTGACAGAAGATTGTTCAGCACTGACATATTTCTATCCCACCTTCCAAAGCTCAGGGTCCATTGCAAAAGAGATGGCAGAAAGAATGTAAGAGCCAAAGGAAGGGTAGGACTCCTTACAACATGCTTCTCCAGACATAAATGGTCTGGATATCCATAACCTCACAGTGCCTGACACTACCTACAAGACCATCATAATAGAAGGAAAAGATGATGGCATTAAAATAAAAGAGAGACTGATTGATAGGGGATGGGGCATGATGGAGAGTGGAGTTTCAAAGGGGGAAGTCGGGGGAGGGAGGGAATTACCATGGGTTCGTGTTTACAATTATGAAAGTTGTCAGTAAAAAGTTATACATTATTCTCATCAGTTCACAACATTTGTACCTCTACCAGAACAGATATTCAAAAGGTGCTAAATCAAAATACATTTTATGTATGCATGTATGCATGTGTGTGTGTGTGTGTGTGTGTGTGTGTGTGTGTACGCACATGTGAGAAAGAAAGAGAGGGAAGAGAATACGGGCACACCAGGGCCTCTTGTCATTGCAAATGAACTCCAGACACAAGCACCACACTGTGCATCTGGCTTTGTGTGAGTACTGTGGAACTGAACCTGGGCCGGCAGACTTTTCAAGAAAGCACCTTTACCACTGAACCATCTATCCAGCCCTCAACGTACATTTTAGAGGTAGAATTCTATCAGCCTCTTTAATAAATCTTTTTTTTTTTCAAAAGCAACTTTACTTTTTAAAAGGTTTTTATAGCAAGAAAATTATATTCTGCCCACTTCTAAAAGGTTAACAGAGTAAACTCAACTCTTCCTGATAATCCTTGGATCAAACAACCCCTTTAATCACTGAGAAGTGTTTTAAGCTATATTGTGTTTTTTTCTGGGAAAGTCAAGGCCATCTTACTGGGTACATAATGTATAGTTTCCCATGGGCAAAACTGTACTTAAACATAAAAATAAAAAGTGCATTTGAGGGGCTAGGGAGATAGCTGAGTAGGTAAGAGCACTTGCTATGCAAGCATGAGGACCTGAGTTCAATCCCCAGCATCCACATAAAAAGCCAGGCATAGCTTTACATGTCTGTAACCCCAGAGCTAGGGGAGAACATGCCTGGAGAATCACTATTCACTGGTCAGCCAGTTTAGGCCAAAAAAAAAAAAAAAAAAAGGGTAGCCCCTGGTTGAGTCTGTTTCAAGAAAATAAGGTGGAAGGGTGACAGAAGAGATCATTCAACGGCCTCATCTGGCTTCTGCATACACGGGCACACAGCAGTTGTATCTGCACAAACATGCACACACACACATCTCATACCAAAAAGTGCATCCACTTCACTTCTTTTGAAAGACTCATCTCTAGATTCACTCTGAGACACAGATATTCCTGATATAATGCTCAAGAAGTTGGTCTATTACAACGTCTCTCCTTTTAAGTAGCATCAAATGGATGATTTGGCATCCAGTTTATTTGTTTGATTGATCGTGCACACTTTGATGAGTATCTGCTCCACACTTGGCATTGTGCTAAGAATTAGATGACTAACATAGAGAGGGCACTTGCCCTTGGGGGTCAAAGCTTCTAGCTTAGCTAGAGCCATAGACATTAGGCAAACAATCGCATAGATATGAGGCTCCCACTTTCAGTTAATTATCCATCTTGTTGGCTTCCGGGATGATTTCCCATATTATAGATTCAACAGTTCCTCAACACCTATCCATAATAGAATCTTCATAGTAGATTAGCAGCAGTGTGTTGAAATCAATGCCACACAATTATTATTAGTTTAAGACCTTTCAAGAAAAACCAACAAAATGTCAGTGTGTTCAGAATTCTGAAGGTGTCATAAGTTAAACAACTAAGAGTCCAAAATGAACAAGTCACTGCCTATGAGAGGAGAGGAAATGACATGAGTGTTTCAGACCTTAATCCTGAGTCAGGTCATAAATCATAAACTTTTCCTATAATAATTGCTTCCTCCATAATTAAGCTTTGTGACATCATCAAAAGGCTTGTACCAAATCCTGTTTAGACATAAAATGATTTAACAAGATACTCTGCTAGTTTTCTAACTTTTATAGGAGGAAAAACTCAGACTATATATAAATTTTAATTAGAAACAGTTCTATCAATTTTTATATTTATAAAACTCTTTACCATTATTAAAAATCTTCTCATTCACATTTGAAAGATTTTTGATGTCTCAAGGAATATATTAAATATTATTTTATTTATTTAAAATCTGTTTTTAATTCCAAATGCTTTTTTCCCTCATAGTTCTACTGCAAATAAATAAAGCTTATTCAACTTTCTCCATGCTTTGCTTTAAACATAAAAACATTAATACAAATCAGGAACAAACATTGACTTGCTTATTTTACTTCAGAACATCTGTCAAGTATAAAAACAGTGTTTCCATTTATATGTATATAGACCAACCACAACAGTCTCTATTTATCCATACTCTGCCTTTCTACCCTCCTGTCATTGAAACAAACCACAGGGCTAGGGACGTACCTCAGGGAGAGGGCTTGCCTAACACATGTGAAAACCTTGGGGAGCGCCACACGCAATTCTCTTCTCTAACTATATCTAGTCTATCTCTTCTTCTCCCTCCCCCCATGTCTTATTTACCAAACTCTCCATTTAATTTCTTTCACATTCTCTCTCATCACTAGTGTGGATTCTGTTCTAATTACCATAAATATAATCACAAGTCACCAGTGATTTTTATGTTTATACAAGCCAAATGGGATTTTCATTTCTTATACTCAGGGAAGGAGCTCTGTAACATCTTAAGTTACTGACCACCTCTTCTTCCTTGATTTCCATGTTTTAAATAAACTAAAGGTTGATTTTTTTTCTTCCCTCCATCTGAATTACTCTTTCAGTTCTCCTTCTCTACATCTAATCAATTCTTTCTGGGTTTCCTTGCTGCTTTTAGCTCTTCCTAAACTATATCTCAAGTAGCATGGGCGTGGTTTCCACAGGACTTTGTCTTGGTCGTGTTTTCTTTGAAAAATAAACTCGGAGCAATTTCCAACATGAGTGAACAGAGAAATCAATGAAATAAAACTTCATATTGGACTGAAGAAATGGGTCAATGGTTAAGGCACTTGCCCGCAAAGCCTGACAGCCTGTGTTTGATTCCCCAGTACCTACGTAAAGCCAGACGCACAAACTGGTACAAGTCGGACATAAGCAGGAACCTGGGAAAAAGCAAACCTAAGCTGTCGGACACAAAGGCCCCAGGCTATGGAGAGGTCCCAGCAGCCTGAACAGCTGGTCATATCTGGGGGCCTGACTGGCAGGGGAGCTCCTCCCCCTATTCTCTTCTCGGGAGTTGCAGTGAGCCAGGATCCCTCCACCCCTGACAAAATCTTGGACAGAGATCAGCAGGAAGTAAGGCCAGTCCCTCTCCAAGCATGGGATACCTGGACATTCAGATAAGACTTGGACTTTGCCCATAACCCTGTAGCCTTTGGCCAGTTACCTAGGAAACTCCTTACATGGTATCAGCCAGCACCTTTGCACAGCCTCTCCCCCTGCCATTGCCTACCTGCTGGAATGAATATCACCATATGCTAATTAGGCATCAGCAAGCAACTTTGTACATCCAATACCCTTAGGACCCTTAACTGCTTATAAACCCATTTCCCTGACAATAAACTGAAAGCTGTTCATGGAAACTGTCTTCACAAAGTCTATACTTTCCCATGCTCACCAGCCTAGTTGCCTGAGTGCCTTGGCAGGGGGGCGGGGGGAGACAACCATGGCTGGCCCCGGAGGGAGGACCCAGGAACCCACAGGTATATTCATCTGGAGTTCCTTTGCAGTGGCAAGAAGCCGTCATGCCCATTCTCCATTCTCTCTCTCTCTCTCTCTTCTTACAAATAAGCAAAACATAACAAACACTCCATACTGATGACTCTAAAAGGATATCTAGAAACAAAGCTTTAAAAGGGCAATATAAGGAAATAATTAAGAACATGGCTTCTAGGCTAAAATCTGGCTCTAACACTTTCAAACTATTTTCCATAAACTTACTAACCTCTTTGTGCCTCAGTTTCCTCACCTGTAAGATGCGGATAATAATTGTATCTATATAATAAGAAAGAAGTACAGACTGATATGTTATGCACTATGCCAGTGGTGATTAAGTAAATGATTGAACTGTCAGCTATTATAAAATCAAATCTTTTAATTTATAGGTCTAGCTTTGAACTGGACATTTTATTATTTTGTTATGGATGGTTTATCAAAACTCTTTAACATGCATTAACTCTGCTAGACTGAACCAATTTAGTAACATGAAAGAGTTTAAAGCAGTACTTTCTTTTTTAGGCTTCTCGAGGTAGGGTCTCACTCTAGACCAGGCCGACCTGGAATTCACTCTGTACTCTCAGGGTGGCCTTGAACTCACAGCGATCCTGCTACCTCTGCTCCCGAGTGCTGGGATTAAAGGCGTGCGCCACCACACCCGACTAAAGCAGTACTCTCAACCTTCTAAAAGACTGTGTTCACACACATAAACACACAACAAATAGAAAATACACCACAAATTTTTGGAGACAGAAAGTGAAAATCTCCTCTAGCTTTATATATAAGAAAACTGAAGTCACACAGTAAAAATCAGTAAGTGTCTAGCATGAAGTTAAAATAAAGGCCTCTAACATATACCTTCATGAGTTAAAATGTTTTTCATGGGGCTGGAGAGATGGCTTAGCAGTTAAGCGCTTGCCTGTGAAGCCTAAGGACCCCGGTTCAAGGCTCAGTTCCCCAGGTTCCACGTTAGCCAGATGCACAAGGGGGCGTACGCATCTGGAGTTCGTTTGCAGAGGCTGGAAGCCCTGGAGCGCCCATTCTCTCTCTCTCCCTCTATCTGTCTTTCTCTCTATGTCTGTCGCTCTCAAATAAATAAATAAATAATTTTTAAAAAAGTATCTTAAAAAATGTTTTTCATGATGTGAAAACACATTTGTTCTTAGAATATAGCTCTGTTTGAAGAAAATATTCTTTTTCTATCATTACAAAAGCCCTGAAATTTGCCGGGCATGGTGGCTCACGCCTTTAATCCCAGTACTCGGGAGGCAGAGGTAGGAGGATCGCTGAGAGCTCAAGGCCACCCTGAGACTACATAGTGTATTCCAGGTCAGCTTGAGCTAGAGCAAGACCCTGCCTCAAGGAAAAAACAACCTGAAATTTAACGAGAGGAAAATTACTCAGAATTTTAAACTGTCAATTATGTAATCCCACCTTTATGCAGAGTAAACTAATTAATGAATGTATGTTTGCTTTTAGGATGGAGTCTCACTATGGTTGCTGAGTCTGGCCTCAACCTCATGATCTTCTTGTTAATGTTTCAAGTGTGAGTCACTGTGTATGGTTCTCTTTCATGTTTCTTTTTGTTTGTTTTCTTTTGTTTTATTCAAGGTAGGGTCTCACTCTAGCCCAGGCTGACCTGGAATTCACTACGGTGTCTCAGGCTGTTCTCGAACTCGCAGTGATCCTCCTACCTCTGCCTCCCAGGTACTGGGATTAAAGGCATACACCACCACACCCGGCTTTTTTCTTTCCTTATTTCTTTCTCTTCCTCTTCCTTTCTGCCTTTCTCCTTTCCCTTCCTCATTCACGTCCTCCTTCCTCTCCCTCCTTTTCTTCCTTTCTTACTTCCATTTGTTGTGGTTTTTGAGGAAGAAGCTTATACTGTAGCCTAGGCTGTCCTGAAATTCACTATGTGGCTCAGGATGGTCATGAACTCATGCAATCCTCCTGCCTCAGCCTCTGACTTGAGTTAACATCTGACTTCACTGTAACTTTAGAAGTCTTTTAGGAATGATTCAAATCCATAGCAAGGTCCATGCACAACAAAGTAGATCATATGTAATTTTTAAACAGTAGGACTTAAAAAATAAGATTCAAAGGTACAAATCAATCCGAGCAGTCAACATCTGCTCTGCACACTGTGTGATGTGTCACGACAGATCTCATAAAACACCAAACAAGCTGAGCATGGTGGTGCACGCCTTTAATCCCAGCACTTGAGAGGCAGAGGTGGGAGGATCGCTGTGAGTTCAAGGTCAGCCTGAGACTCCACAGTGAATTCCAGGTCAGCTGGGCTGGAGTGAGACCCTACCTCGAAAAACCAAAACCAAAAAAAGAAAAAGACAAAGCAGAATGAAGAGATTTTTCCTGCCCAGAGAAAGCATGCAACAAGTACACATGGAAAGGGTTGTGTTACAAAATAATAAAGCTAATAAACACAGTATATGTACAATTGGAAAATTTATCATGACAAACAAATCTGTCCACAAGTCTGAGAAATTCTGAAAGCTGAGGATTATTTGGGTTTGCCTCTGGTTTGATGGTGAGAGGATAGGAAGGGGAGGGGAAAGGAACAGAGGATGGTGATTGGTAGTAGAGTCCAGTTGGACAGGAGAAATTAACTTCTATGTTCTATAGCACAATTACATAACTACAGTTGACAACAGTTGACTGCACATTTCAAAATACCTACACTAAGAGAATTTTGATGTTTTTAACACTAAGAAATGGTAAATGTCTGAGGTGATAGATATGCCAAAGACTGATATAATCATTACACAATGTAGAAATGTAATGAAATACCATATATTACCCATAGTATGTACACTTTTATTTTTAGTTTTATATCAACTAAAAATAAAAATACTTTAAAATTACCTTTTGTGCTGGGTGTGGTGGCACACACCTTTAAACCCAGCACCTGGGAGGCAGACATAGGAGGAGTGCCATGAGTTGGAGCCCACCCTGAGACTACATAGTGAATTCCAGATCAGCTTGAGCTATAGTGAGACACTTGGAAAACAAAAAAACACACAGACAAATACCTTTTGTATCAATGGCTATAACGGAAATATGGTTGGTTTTAGAGGGCTAATTTGTTATTTATATACTCTGCAACATATTTTAAAGCACCAGATATAAAAGGACAACAGAACATAAAGAAAATCAATATATTAAATTAGAATACCTTAATTGTCCTATTTTTTGTTTGCTTGATTGAGTTTTGGTTTTAGCTTTGGTTTGTTCAGACAGGGTCTTAAATATATATAACCCAGGCTGGCCTTGAGCTGATGATCCTCATGCCTTATCCTCCCAAATGCTGTGATTACAGTGTGCCACCATTTCCAACTTTTGCCCTAGTACTACTGCTTAATGATTTTGTATCCTTAGACTCTTTAACCTCTCTTTGACTCAATTTTTTTTTACCTGTGAAATAAGACTAGAAATACATTATTTTACATAAGGAACTAATGATATTATAAATGGAAAAGGGCTTTTATTTTCAATCAGAGAGAAGAGAGATAGATAGAGAGAATGGGGGTGGCCAAGGACTCCAGGCACTGCAAACAAACTCCAGACGCATGTGCCACTTTGTGCATCTGGCTTTATTTGGGTACTGGGGAATTGAAACCAGGTCTTTACAAGCAAAGCCTCTTAATTACTGAGTCATTTCTTTTAGAACTTTAGACTTTAAGAACTATAAAGTACATATACATTAAAAGTGTCAATGTCTACATATAATGATGTAAGAAAAAGAATACACTGAAAAAAAAAAAAACATTCCTGGGCTGAAGAGATGGCTTAGCAGTTAAGGCACTTGCCTGTGAAGCCTGAGGGCACAGGTTCAATTCCCCAGAACCCACATAAACCAGATGCCCAAGGTAGTGCATATATGTGGAGTTCGTTTGCAATGGCTTAAGGCCCTGGCATACACACTCACCCACTATCTACCTGTCCCCAAAATAAATAAAATATTTTAACAAACTTTCCTGATATAATCAATAAGTTAACATAGGTTACATAGAGAAAGGCAACTGTGCTCTTTTTTAATAATAAGTTTTAGATTAGAAAGGAAATATGTTTAAAAGAAAGTTAAAATCAGAAAGTCTTCTAAAATAATTTTTTAAATCCTTCTTCTCAGATAAGTTTTTTTTAATGCAAGTATCATTCCAAACTCATTTACTCATATTTTTCCAGCTAGAATTTGGATTGAAGGTCATGAATGTGGAGACAAGAAAATGGCCAACTTCCAAGATTCATGTGCATGCTCAAGTTGCAAAGTCTCAGAGACAAAAGAACTGTATCCTTTTGAAGCAAACTTTATATAATAATTTACTCTCATTACTAAGGAAATTCTTCATGCCTCTGAGGATTTTATATATATACATAATTATTTTTTCAAAAAAAAAAAGATTCTACTTGATTACATAGCAAGCCTTTGAGCATACTGGCCCTAGGGTTTTCTTTATCTTTGACACTTAGATTCAGAGACAAGACATAAAGTTGAAGTATGGTTACAGTAACTTTAAGTGGACAAGAAGGTCCTTGTTACTTCCTGCTGGACTTGGTACTGCTTATGTTCTTCTTGGACCATCAAAACTGATTTAAATTTCTATAAGGCAAAATAATATAAAAATCCTAGTTCTATATGTATTTTGTGTATGGTGCATGTACATGTGTGTGAAGATTCACAGCACCCCATATACACATGTACGGATGCCAGAGGAAGACATCACTTATCCTTCTCTATTGCTCTTCTGCCTTATTTCCCTGAGACAAGGTCTCTCACTGAACCTAGAACTCCTTATTTTTCAGTCAAACTGGCTGACTAAGGAGCTTCAATGATCCTCTGTCCCTTTTCCCACAGCACTGGGATTACAGAAATGAACAAATTTGTTGGGCTTAAAAATTTTTTTAAATTTATTTGAGAGAGAGAAAGAGGCAGAGAGAGGCAGGGGACAGGAGGGAGGCAGAGGAAAAGAATAGACGTGCCAGAGCATTCAGCCAGTGCAAACAAACTCAAGATGCATGTGCCACCTTCTGCACCTGGCTTACGTGGGTCCTGGGGAATCGAACCTGGCTCCTTTGTGTGCCAGGCTTTTTAAGTGGATGTTAGGGATCAAACTCAGGCCTTAGTGCTGGCTGTTGGGTATGGACTCAGGGCTCTGGGCTTCTTCAATCCCCACACACCTGTGGTTATAAAGGTTATCCTTCTAATCTACACTATATGTGTGTGATATGCTCATACATACTTCAGAAGCGATCAAAAAGGAAAGAAACTCCCCAAATAGACTCCTGAATCTAGAACAAAGAAAATACTTCAAAGAGGGAGGAGATCTCTCTAAGGAAGACATATAGCTGAAAACCTTAGGATTTTCTCTTACTAATGTTATGCAATCATTCAAAACAAATAAGAAAATGCTTTAATACAAATGATTGGAGTTCTATATAAGTAGGAAGAAAACTCAGCAGCAGAGGCCAGTAAGCTAGATAGGAGATATAAAAGGAATAGAAAGTGGGAGGAGGGACCTTAATAGGATGGCACTGTATATATTTAAGTAGAAGAACACATTAATGGGGGTGAAAAGGTCCAAATGAGGTCAGGAGAAGAGACTGAATAAAGGAAAGGTGGAGGGAAGGCTGATCAAAATCTAAGAGGATATAAATAAGTCATAAGGAAACCTACTTTTTTGGACAATGGAACACTCAGGAGCCATAGATTGTTACTAGAAAATTTTCGGTGCCAGGGATGGGATACATTCTAGTGACTTGTTGGCCAGGGAGGTCAAAATATTACAGGCCCCCAAAACATTACAGGCCATTACCGAGGCCCTTGGTTTCCCACCAGGAATAGATTGTAAGACCCTATTACTGAAGCCTCCACATACTTGAGCTGCAAGGTCACTGAGAAATCCTGCTGCACTGAGATGACAACCTCCTCTATGTAGACCAGCTGACAGAAAGCTGGAAAAAGCTACTCTGCATGCAGTTCAATGGGAGAGAGAGAGAAATCACCAGTGAGATACTCAACAGTGGACACTGCAAGCCTTAAATTTGGCCAGCTAGGCCAAATGAGCCAACAGGTACAATAGTGGCACATCTGTTATGGGGGAAACCAACCACCCTCTAATTTGACTACAGGCCCACTCCATGGGAGGGAATACATCCCTGCTACTAAAAGCCTACAACAGAGGTAGTCATGAGCCCTAGGGCTGTAACATCTGCTGGTGTCTGGCTAAATATATATACTATGCTCAGCAAACTGCCCAGTAAGCACTTCTCTTAATGTTCATACCCATATATTAATGCTACTCTCACTTTTGATAGAGAAGCTTCTCTTTTCAGACAGCAGTGACCCTGGGATGACTTAGAAGGCACCATGGTGCTGAGAAGAAGTGACAGAGGAGTTCTCAGCACTGAAATATCTCTATCACATCTTCCAAGGCTCACGGTGCCTGACACTACCTACATAAGACCATCATAATTGGAGGAAAAGATCATGACATCAAAATAAAAGAGAGACTATTGACAGGGGGAGGGGATATGATAGAGGAGTTTCAAAGGGGAAAGTCGGGGGAAGAAGGGAATTACCATGGGATATTGTTTACAATTACGGAAATTGCCAAGGAAAAAAATGTTTTTTAAAAGTATTTACTTATGACTTGATGAACAAGCACTGAAAACAGAAAGTACAAAAGAAATTAACAATGTTCCAAAAAAGTCTATGTCATTTGAAAAAGAATTATCACATAACTGGGGATAACATGGCCAACAGACATTCTTCTTTTTTGTTTGTTTGTTTGTTTTTGTTTTTGAGGTAGGGTTTCGCTCTAGCCCAGGCTGACCTGGAATTCACTATGTGACCTCGAACTCACAGCAACCCTCCTACCTCTGCCTCCCAAGGGCTGGGATTAAAGGCATGTGCCACCAAGCCCGGCTGAGAACCTGTTCTTAAGGAGAAAATGCCCAAATAGATTTTAAGAACCCTTCTTTAGATACTGCCAAAGAAGAAAGAAGCACCTAAGGATGGAATGAAATGCTTATTGAAATGATATAAATTAACGTTATTTCCCTACCTTCCTTTTCAGTGTTTTCTCCCTCTTTGAAATCACTTTTCTAACTTTGCTAGAGTATTTCTGAATATTTGTTCTGTTCCTTGCTCTTGAATTCTTTTTGTTATCTACTTTCTCTCTTCCCAAACATAACATCATAAACACAGTAAGAAAAGGGCCATTAAATTTAGTTTGCTGTTTTTTCTTAACCATGTATCACTATAGCACATTCAAAATGACTTAGAAGTTTAAGAAAAGTTATTTCTCATCCTCCACTCTTTAGATCATACTAAAAGAACTTAAATACAGGGGGAAATGGGACTGGAGATATGGCTCAGCAGTTAAGGTGCTTGCCTGCAAAGCCTGAGAACCCAGGTTAAATTTCCCAATACCTACAGGATGGTGCATACATCTAGAATTCTTTGCAGTGGCTAGAGGCCCTGGCATGCCCATTCTCTCCCTTATTTCTTTCTCACTGTCTCCCAAATAAAACATTTTTTAAAAACAAAGGAAAAAATCAAAAAGTACTTCTAGGAAAGTAAGTTATGAATACCTCGAACTTAACAAAGAGAATAGGATAGGCTGCTGTGCTGGAAGTAAAAATGTTCCAAGAAAAGTCAGAAGAAGAGCAAAGCTTTGTCAGGACCTCTGAGATCATCAGCATTCTTTCTTGCTGACCTGTAACAAGAACTCAGTAGTCATCCAAGAGTATGTCTGCTTGAGAGAAAACAATACCAGTCCCTCAACTGTAATGAGATTAAGAGCTAGAATGTGAAGTGTGAGTGCATGTAAGTCTGAGAGAGAGTCAGTTCATTAAATAATGGTGTATTGAACAGTTAATGGCCACTTCTACTTCTTTGTGATATTAAAACATTTTGATAAATATAAGTGTAATAATAAAAGAAAATGATATGGCTTGCTTACTGGCTCTGTTACAAAGGTCTGGTTCATGCTAACAAAAAGTTGGGGCTTCAGAAGTTCTGCATTCCTGAATTTCTAATGCAATATTTGTCAGAGGAAATAAAAACCTAAGCAGGAAAAAAAATCTACCAACTCCTACATATGCCACATTTTTTTGTTGTTATTTTTTTTTTTATTATTAGACAGAGGGAGGGAGGGATGGAGAGAGGGGGGGAGAGTGTGTGTGTGTGTATGAAAGAGAGAGAGACAGAGAGAATGGGTGCACCAAGGTCTCTAGCCACTGCAAATGAACTCCAGATGCATGTGCCACCATGTGCATCTAGCTTATGTGGGACCTGGAAAATCAAGCCAGGGTCCTTAGGCTTCACAGGCAATGCACTTTAACTGCTAAGCCATCTCTCCAGCCCATTTTTTTAATTAAACTGTTAGGACAGTATTCTCCATCAAAAGCTAGAAGAAAAGACCAAGTATGAGGTAATTCATTACTTCTTGTATTTTCATGTTAGCAAAAGCAAAAAAGAATAATCCAGGTATTTAAGGTTTAAATTCTTGTCTCATGACATAGTTTATAGTCATTGCGACAAAATTAACTTCCTTTTCCCTACTATAAAAACAAGAAGAAGAAAAAAAAAAAAAAGGATGCTGTATAGAAATGACTGTTATCTGTAATTAAGTTCATGTAATTATTTTGTTTTTATTTTTATTTATTTATTTGAGAGAGACAGAGAGGGAAAGAGGGAAAGACAGAGAGAGAGAGACAGAGAATGGGCATGCCAGGGCCTCCAGCCACTGCAAACAAACTCCAGACGCGTGCGCCCCATTGTGCATCTGGCTAACGTGGGTCCTGGGTAATTGAGCCTTGAACCAGGGTCCTTAGGCTTCACAGGCAAGAGCTTAACCACTAAGCCATCTCTCCAGCCCAAGTTCATGTAATTAGAGATGAACAATCCAGATAGAATGTGAAAGGTAGTCTTAATTGATTTGCCATCAAAGGGGGGGGGGAGGAGAAATTGATAATTTTCCAACAGGACACTTCACAGTAAACTAATGAGAGACAGTTTTTACACACGCAAGGAATGTAATTCATGTATTTAAAAAAAACCCACCACCTTTAAAAAAAAAAGCACAGAATGTGGTATATCTACACAATGGAATTCTATACAGCAGTAAGAAAAAGCGACATAAAGAAATTTGAGGAAAAATGGTTGAACCTGGAACAGATCATTCTCAGCGAACTTACCCAATCACAGAAAAAAAATCGACACATAGTCTCACTCATCTGCAACACCTAACCTGAATCTGCCTAAGAAGCCTTACATACCCAGCAAGCACCTCATGGACTAGACAATAAGATGGATGGGAGGGCAGGGAGGGAACCAAAGGGTGGAAAACAGTAATCCGGACCCAAACGGCAATGGTACCATAAAATTCTACTTCCTAAAAGACAGACCAAATGGCTGAACCTTCACTAGACCCTTACAGGAAACACCTAAGCCACAAGACACTGGAGAGAGTAGGATCAAGACTGACCTAAATCTCCTACATCTTCCCTCCCTCCCTCTCCCCCTCTCCCCTCTATCTCTCTCCTCTCTAACTCTTGTATATTAGTTATCTTTTCCTCAATTTCTTAGTGGACACTGACCTGTAACCCCCACTTCCAGCTTGGGCCTACCATCCACAATGAGCTTTTGATCAGAGAAACCTACAAGGTTTCCCAAAACAATGACAGACTTCTGTCAGAGTACTTGATTACCCACCAAAGGCCAGTGGTAAGACCCTATTGCTGAAGACTCCATACGCAGCTGACGCGTAAAATGGAATGACATGGCTGGAAGCCAGGAGAGAGTCAGTCCCCAGACAGTCAGCGTGTCTAGTGCCAGAAGGCGCTACATAGGCGACTGGGGGAAATGACCAAGTTCTGTCCAAGCAACACATTGTTTAACCTAATTAGCAACAAATAACCGGATGTGATGCCCACACAAGTGCAATAGTGGTACACAGCCATGGTGAGGAATCAATTACTCTTGATTTGGCTAACTGATCCACTCAGTGGTACTAGACCTTAGCTGGAGCTGGGAAACAAGTCAGAACCATACCCAAACACAAGCCCACTCTACAATATCAAGCTACCATCAATCACGGGGTATAAGAGGGCCTAAACCTATCAAACTGTCTATCAAAAAAGTAAGTGTTATCTCAATTTTCCGGGTGCTAACTTGCTCTCCATTGGAGAATCTGCTTCTCTTTTCCAGATAGATGCAGATCCTGAGAGCTGCCCCAACATACCTCAAAAGGGGCCCAACTGAAACTAAGGACAACTGGCGAAATAAGCAAGGGTGATGTTTTCCTGTGAACCGGATACCAGCACAAAGGGGAAGGAGATCAACGCAGAGAAAAATCAACTCCTACCAAATCAGAGAGCCAAAGCCTCAGAGACCCCCAACACCTCAGCACTGAAGCAGACCAAAAATGAACCCAACATGGCTCAGGGCAATCTTGCGGAAGAGGGGGCGGAAAGAATGTCAGAGTTACATGTTGGGTCATGATTTGCAGAGACATTTATCATACCAATAACTGGGGGCTAACTCCACAATGCATGACCCATTATCATTAACAAGGAGGGTCTAATGGGAGGGGGTAGATCACAGATGAGCCTAAATAATGGTACCAAACTGCCTGTATTTACTGAAAAGAAAACTAATAAATTAAATTAAAAAAAAGCACAGGATACAAATTGTATATATGTACATATCTATAAGTTATATATGTTCTTCAAATATTTATATGTATAAACATATATGTAATTCGTTTTCATTTCCAGAAAAACACCAACTGTAACTTCAATCTATGGCTTGACAACTGATACTTCTAGTAAACATTATGCTGCTTTATCAAATAATAATTCTGAGCTGGGCTGGACAGATGGCTCAGTGGTTTAAGGCACTTGCTTACAAAGCCTAAGGACCCAGGTTTGATTCCCTAGTACTCACACGTAAAGTCAGATGCACAAGGTGGGCAGAGTTCCTGGCATGCCCACTCTCCCTCTCTCTAGTAAATAAATAAATATATTAAAAAATAATGATTCTGAACTATACTTTGGGTGTATATATGTGTGTGGTATTTGTGCATATAAATGCATATTCATATGCACGTGTAGAGGCCAGAGTTTGGTGTTGAATGTCTTTCTCAATCATTTTCCACTTTATTTATTTTATGACAGGAACCTGTAGCTTACCAATTCAGCTAGACTAGATCAGCAGCCCCAGGGATCAGGGGTCCTCCTGCCTCATGCTATCACACCCAACTTTTACATGAGTGCTGGGATCTGAATGCAGGTCCTCATACTTGCACATCAAGCACTTTATTGACTGAGCCACCTCCTCAGCCTCCTGAACTCTTTTTAAATTGTAGAAAGTGATTTGGCTATTAAAAAATATTCTTCTGTGCTGGAGAGATGGCTTTGTGGTTAAGTGCTTGCCCGCAAAGCCAAAGGTTCAATTCCCCGGGACCCACATTAGGCAGATGCACAAGGGGACGCACACATCTGGAGCTTGTTTGCAGTGGCTGGAGGCCCTGGCGGACCCATTCTCTCTCATTCTCATTTCTCTCTCTCTCTCTCTCTCTCTCTCTCTCTCTCTCTCTCTCTATATATATATATATATATATATACATACATATATATACAACACACACATATATACACATATATATACATATATATATACATATATATGTGTGTATATATATATATGTATATATACACATATACACACACATATATACACATATATATACATATATATATATATACATATATATGTGTGTATATATATATATATGTGTATGTATGTATGTATATGCTTTTCTCTTTATGTGTCTATTGCTCTCAAATAAATAAAAATAAACAAAAAAATTAAAAAATATTCTTCTGCAGTAAATTCTATAACATACTTATGACACATTCATTTCAACATCCATCAGATCTCTAGAGTGTTACAGTCAGTTTTTCAAGTTTACTTTTCTTCTCACTTTATTTCTAACAACATACCTCTTATGTTCTTTTCTTAAAAAAAAAAACAAATGGCTTAAGATATAAACTTTAAAAAAATTAAAAAAAGATATAAACCTTCATAATAAATAATAAACCCTTGAATTGCCTTTAAATTTTCCTTGTTCAACATAAAGTAAGCACTCAAAGAGAAATTATTATATGAAAACTGGGAGGAACATATCACCACTTTACAGGAAATGTACATAGAACATAGATACTTATTTTTTCATGTAGTCTAACTTTTTTTTTTTTTTTTCGAGGTAGGGTCTCACTCTGGAGCCCAGGCTCACCTGGAATTCACTATGTAGTCTCAGGGTGGCCTCGAACTCACAGTGATCCTCCTACCTCTGCGTCCCAAGTGCTGGGATTAAAGGCGTGCGCCACCACACCCGGCTCAAACATTTTTAATATTCAAAAATGCTAGTATAAACATGCATGTGTGTATAAACTGATTGATTGTCTAACACATGTTTCATCAAGAAGGGTAAAAAGAAAAGAAGGAGGAGGGGGAGAAGAAGAGAAGAGGAAGAAGTAAGGAGGAGGAGGAAAGAGGAAGAAGAGAAAGGAAATAGGAGACAGAAACCGATCTAAACATTCTATAACCAATATACCAATTAGGTCATGATTTATCTTAAACCTATATTATACTTTGTTTTAACCAAATGTAAATTGGTTAAAAAGCATAAAGAAGAAATTTTTACTTTTACTTTGGTTATAAACAAACAGTATGGCTCTAGGAATGGTAGAATAAAAATCAACAGGCAGCTTCTATTTTCTCAATACACAAAGCAGGGCCTGATATCAGTTCTATTTCAATGTTACCAGATACTGAGCAGCTCAAAGTCAAGCATGTATCACAGCCTCACACTGTTCCAAGGCACCATTTCTTTTACCACAGCCTAGATCAATGTCTGTACGTAGCAGGTACTCAAGAAAACTTGCTTTATTCTTTCAAAATGAGCTTACCCTTCGAAATGACACAACATAAAATGTGTCTCCCCTTCTGCGGATGGCTTCAAAGAAGTCTTGATAACTTCTGGGTGAAGCATAATACACTTGTAGTTCATTCCCCGAGTTCCTGCTAATGTAAGAAAGGGGGAAAAGAGGCAAGTGTTGTTAACAAGCAAAAAAATTTAAGTCCTCTCAAAATTCTTCCCATTCTAAGAATTATTAGAATCTTTTTCAACCATAACCTGTTAACAATTTTTTTACTTTCAAAAATTATTTCTGATTGCCATATAAAATTACACCTATTTACGGGGTATCATGATATATTTTCATACATGCATACAATGTGTAATATTAAATCAGAATAAGAATACTTATTTACTCTTTTTTATTATACTATGGGATCAAATATAGGGTCTGGTATGGCACATCCTGGTCAAACAGTCTGCCACTGAGCTAAATCTCCAACTTATTATTTCTTTAAGGGAAAAACATTCAAAATCCTTTTTTCTAGCCTTTCTGAAATGCATAGTGCATTAACATTTCCACTCTCCTGTGCAACAGAACCTCTTGCTCCTAACAACTTGTTACCCTTCCTCTTCTCTCTCTCCCAGCCTCTACTAACCACCATTCTACTCTTACCTTCTATTTGATCAACGCTTTTAGGTTGCACATACAAATGGGATCATGCAGTATATTCTTTCCATATTGGGTCCGTGTCCTACAGCTCTAGCCATGTTGTTACAAATGACAGATCTCATCTTGCACTGGCTGAGCAATACTCTCTGTGTGCTATATACTGCTATGATGGCTTAGATCGACTGTCAACTTGACAGGAGCTAGAATCACCTAAGAAACAAGCCTCTGGACATGCCTGTAAGAGATTTTCTAGAATAGGTTAACTGAGGCTGCACTATCACAGGCTGGGGTTCGGGAAGGTATGTAGAGGAGATCAGGCTAGGCAGCACCACTGATTTCTCTCTGCTTCTTGACTGCAGGTTCAAGGAAACCAGATTGGCTTCTTGCTCCTGCTGTTATGCTTTCCCTGTCAGTCATGATGGACTGGAGCCTCCAACTGTGAGCTGGAATAAACTCTCCCCTCTCCCCTTAAACTGATTTTTGTCAAGTATTGTGTCCCAGCAACTACTTTTTCTTTTCTTTCTTGAGATAAAGTAACACTTTATAGCCTAGGCTGGCTTCAAACTCACGGCAATCCCCCTGCCTTAGCCTTCTAAGTACTGGGAAAACATGTGTGAACCACTGCATCTGTTTATATAGCACATTTACTTCATCTATTCACCAACTATGGACGCCAAGATGGTTCCACCTCTTGATTGCTATGAATAGGAATGCAAATAAACATGCAAGTGCAGGTAACTAGAGTAACATTTTGAGAAGCCAAAGAAATTTATGAGATCCAATTCAGTAAAACTGCAATTCTCATTTCTGAGCTGAGGAGATGGCTTGGTAGGGAACAGTGCTTGATACAAAAGCATGAGGACCTGAGTATGCTCCTCAGTGTGCATGCAAAAAGCTGGACATGGCTACAAAATCCTATAACCCCAGTGCTGGGGGCAGGAAAGACATGAGAATTACTGGGCCTCCACAATGAACAAGTCTAACCTAAAGACAAGGAGTTCCAAGTTCATTGAGAGACTCTGCTTTGGGAAAAGAAGGCAGAAGATCAAAACAGGAGGTCACCCAATGCCCTCCACTGGGCTCCACATACGTGAACAAGGGATGCACTCATCTGTGCACATATGTGCATATACCACCCATTTACACACATACACATATATAAGCACACCACACACCAAAGACAAAAAAGAAAATAAAATTTTTATTTCTGATTCAAGACTCTACCATAAGTAAGCACATTGAAAATCATGTCGTAGTAGTTAAGTTTCAGAAACAAAGAGGTCTATGTAAGTTTACATGACTTAAATTTTTTGGTAATAAAAATTAAGCTGAGAAAAAGTTAAATGTCATTACTCTGTCAATAAAGGTGAGTTGCCTATGAAGCTGTATGAAAGCTTGAAAGACCTTAGGATTTGAAAACAAATAGGTCTGGCTTTGAATTCCACCTCCACTCAAGTGGGCCTGCTGGGGATATTAACCTCTGAACAACCTCAGTTCCCTCATCAACTATATGAGTACAACCAAGTAAAATCCTGCAAGACTGTTAGCAGAGTCAGACATGTTATGTATGTAAGGTATCAAGCATATGTCATAGTCCATAGGGGGTCACTCCATAATTGCTACCCATTTATATAAAAAGTACCATTTAAGTGTCTTAATAAAGTTAAAGAAATAAAATTATAATACTTCAAACGATATTGTACCTTTAAAGATACACTAAAATGATACTAATATATTTCTTAGTAATGTTTTGTATTTTGCTATATGTGTGAATGGTGGGTGCAGAGGAAAACCTTGTAGTGTTGGTCCTCTCCACCACTTTGCTTGAAACAGGATCTCATCATTTTTTTCCACAACAAAGGTCAGGCTAGCAAGCTTGGAGATTCTGCTGACTCCCCCTCGCATTGCTGTAAATATGCTAGAATTACACATCCATGTGCCACTGCACATCCAGCTAGGGATCCAAACTCTAGCCATCAGACTTATGCAGCAAGGGCTTTTAACCACTGAACCATCTCCCCAGTTCCTATTTATTTTTGTTTTTTTGAGGTAGGGTTTCACTCTAGCCCAGGCTGACCTGGAATTCATTTATTTATTTGTGTGTGTGTGTGTGTGTGTGTGTGTGTGTGTGTGTGTGTGTGTGTGTGTGTATCTCCTCAAACTCATAGCAATCCTCCTACCTCTGCCTCCCAAGTGCTAGGATTAAAGGTGTGCACCACCACGCCCAGCTTTCCAGTCCCTATTTAAGTCTTTCAGTGTTGAGTACAATAGGTCACCATCAAGAAGAATAAAGAAGGTCTTACAATGCTTCATTTTTCTCCAGAGAAAACTTTTACGTATCAAACATTATTAACTTAAGAGAACATTGTCCTCTACGTAGACCAGCTGACAGAAAGCTGGAAAAAGCTATACTTCATGCAATTCAATGGGAGAGAGAGAAATCACCAGTGGAGATGCTCAACAGTGGACACAGCAAACCTTAAATTGGGCTAGCCAGGCCAAATGAACCAATAGGTGCAATAGTGGCACAACTGTTACGGGGGAAACCAACCACTCTCTAATTGGACTGGAGGCCCACTCCATGAGAGGGAATACATCCCTGATACTGAAGACAGGGGGAATCCTGAGCCCTAGGAATGTAACATCTGCTGGTATCTAGCTAACTGTATATACTATGCTCAACAAACTACCAGGTAAGCACTTCTCTTAATGTTCAAACCCATATATTAATGCCACTCTCACTTTCGGTTAGAGAAGCTTTGCTTTTCAGATGGCAGTGACCTCAGGTTAACTCAGAAGGCATTATGGTGCTAAGAAGAAGTGACAGAGGAGTGCTCAGCACTGAAATATCTCTATCATATCTCCCAAGGTTCAGGGTCCATTGTGGAAGACGTGGTGGAAAGATTGTAAGAGTCAAAGGAAAGGTAGGACTCCTTACAACATGCTTCTCCAGACACAAAATGGCCTGGATATCCATGGCCTCACAGTGTCTGACACTACCTACACAAGGCCATCATAATGGGAGGAAAAGATGATGACAGCAAAATAAGAGAGAGACTGATTGAGAGGGGGAGGGGATATGATGGAGAATGGAGTTTCAAAGGGGAAAGTAGGGAGGGTATTACCATAGGTTATTGTCTACAATTACAGAAGTTGTCAATAAAAAAAAAAAATTAAAAAGAGAACAGTGACCTAATTAGAAATTTATAGATAAGTCATAAGACAAAGATATGCCAACCTATCAGTAGCTTCCAGAAACTGAATCCTATATTCCCCTGAGGACAATGATTAGGATTCATTAAAGCAGTGTTAACAGTGGCTTGTTAGAGCATAGCTACTACAAATAACCTAAGCTGATGGTACATCCAAAATACTATAATGAGATGAGGTCAGAGACATGACTGTACTCCCAGTACTGGTGAGACTGACACAGAAGAATCGCTGTGAAGTCACTGGAACTCAGGTCCTCATGCCTAAACTAGCTCCCCAGCCCCAGACACTATACCTGATTGAACCACAGAACAAGAAAGAATCAGTTATGATTTGAATTCTGCCCACCTAGTCTACAGCTAGCTTCTTAACTATGACACTGTATTATCTCCCACACTACCTTTCCTTGTTAAGTTAGGATGGTCTTGGTGAAGACATATAAACTGCTGGGTAAGGCATCCTCTTTGGAATCTTTTAAAACCTTCAACAGTATCATGCAATGAAAAGAGATTTTTATGTCAAGCAGGAATTCTGGTACTTCCATTTGGTTTTATAACTTTGAAAATTACAACAAAAAAATTGACTTCCCCAATCATTCCACATACAAAATCCACTTCAAACTAATATGTGGAATTATAGATAAATGCATGAAGAGCATCTAGCAAGACACCTGGCACATAAGTCAAAAACAAACATCCTCCTCACCTAGGTTTATGACAAATCAAGGACAAGAGAACTTTTTGTATTTGAGATTTTCAACAAAATTATGGCTGAACAACATTCTGACTAAATCTGTATTTAAGGGATTTGAGAGAGATTATACAACTCAGAAGCAGTGTATGTTAGATAAACTAATATAAAAGTCACCAATGAACATACATGTGGGGCAAGAGAAGTGTGAATTTA
This sequence comes from Jaculus jaculus, assembly GCF_020740685.1. Classification (NCBI taxonomy): domain Eukaryota; kingdom Metazoa; phylum Chordata; class Mammalia; order Rodentia; family Dipodidae; genus Jaculus; species Jaculus jaculus. The sequence goes on from NC_059102.1 coordinate 314,414,923, forward strand.
AACTTTACTACTGTATAAGCTATTTAAAATTCCCTGGCCAAGAGCTTCCATACTTTCTTACCTGATACTAGTGGTTTCTGTGTATTGGACAGCCATTAGCTGAGAACTTGAGCCCTGCTCCAGAGCACCCTGGAAGAGAAAAGAACAGGTTTAATACCATATAGTGAAGCCATATAAGGTCTTCCTATACTGACTCATTTAAATCAGAACTCGTTAGGTCACATCCTAGGCTATGATGTGTCTTATGCAGATTAAGATATTTAAGACACTTCCCATAAACTTTACTCCAAGCACTACAAGCTTTATAACTAAGTGTACCAGTACTAATGGATTTGAAACAACTTGAATTTGTCTAATAATTGTTACCAACAAGTTCCTAAGAAAATAACAGGTCTAAAGTGACATTAGGCCCACAATATTCACTGAGTTAAGCACAAATAGCTTCATGCCTGAATGTATTATCATTAGAGAAATCTCACAGATGATTCTCTTGGCAAGAACAGTTCATTTTGAAACCATCAGAGGCCAACATACACTTGCATTTGAAACCCCTCTTACACATAGCATCTGCTTTTCACTATGCCTTTTGACATTCCCTGACAGTTTTGTAAGTTACTCTTGGGATAAACTTAGTAAAAATATCAGAATCCAAGGGCATATCACTATCACTATATTATAAAGTGGCTTTACTATTACTTTATAACAGTATTTTCAAATGCAAATAAGTATTTGATCATTTAGTCTCCTGACATTCGTCCATTATTGTATCCAGTCACCATCACAGTGGGCTTCAAAAGTAAATACCTGACTTCTTTCAAGAAGGTCAAAGTCTGACTAGGAAACAAAATATATACAAGCAACACTGTGTGTCAAATGCCAAAGCAAAGCATGTACAAAAATGACCAAAGGAGAACAAAAAATGGAACAATCTTATTTGGTAAATGGAACCGATATGCAAAGGTTTTTGCCTACAGGATTTCTACCTCTGGCTCTATAACAAGTCAAGGGTCTTATTTGATTTAAAAAAACACTAATGTAGTTACTATGTAATGTAAGTACTATATATAAAAGGTATTTAATAAATGTTTATGAAAAACATGAGAAAATTAGCTGGGTGTGGTGGCACACACCTTTAATCCCAGCACTTGGGAGGCAGAGGCAAGAGAATTGCCATGAGTTCGAGGTCACCCTGAGACTACATAGTGAATTCCAGGTCAGCCTGGGCTAGAGCGAGACCCTACCTCAAAAAACAAAAACAAACAACAACAAAATGAGAAAAATCACCAACATGGGCTGGAGAGATGGCTTAGCAGTTAAGTGCTCGCCTGTGAAGCCTATAGACCCCGGTTCGAGGCTCGGTTCCCCAGGTCCCACGTTAGCCAGATGCCCAAGGGGGCACACGCGTCTGGAGTTCGTTTGCAGAGGCTGGAAGCCCTGGCGTGCCCATTCTCTCTCTCTCCCTCTATCTGTCTTTCTCTCTGTGTCTGTCGCTCTCAAATAAATAAATAAAAATTTTTTTTAAAAAAGAAAAATCACCAACAAAAAGGACATTTAAATGATAAAATACTAAAGTTACTGACACTATAAGTAGCAAACAAAACAAAATTTTAGATTATACCTTGTTGATAAATATGTTTTGAAATGAACATATTAAATATCTGGTAAATTTTAAATGATTCCTACTACTTTAGCACATGTGAAATGATCACAGAAGTGTTTAAAAAAACTAAACTTCTTTGAATTTTAGAAGTGGAAAGCAGGCTTGAAGGAATGCTGAATTATAAAGACATTAGGCAAACAGAAATTAGATATGCCATTTTCTTATCTAAGATTTATACTAATAAACAGATCTTTAAAACTGGCTAGTAGCTTTTTTATGTTTAGCTATAAATTTGGCAAAAGTTCATGATCTACAGAAATGTGACAGACATCTCTATGTATTAGATTTCTGCATTTTTCCCTTTCATGCTGTCAATTTTGCTCTGTACATTTTGAAGCTTATTATTAGGAACTTATATAATTGTTGCCTCTTCTTGATTAAATAAATGCTCCTTTTGTTATTAGAAAATTTGCATTTTTATCTCTAATACCGTTTGTTTGGAAATCTATGTGGTTAATATAGCCATGCCAACTTTCTACCTCTTACTTACTGTCTGTGGTATATATAGAGTCACCCATAGTCAGTGGCCATCTAGAAATATGTATATGTGTGTATATATACATATATATATATACATACACATGCATATATGTATGTATGTATATACATATATGCATGTACATGTGTGTGCTTTTATTTTCTAATTGTTAGGATCTTTATATTTAAGCATGGTGCATGCCTTTGATCCCAGCACGGGGAGGTAGAGGTTGGAGGATCACTGTAAGTTCGAGGCCAGCCTGAGACTATATAGTGAATTCCAGGTCAGTCTGGGCTAGAGTGAGACTCTACCTTGAAAAACAAAATCTAGCTCAAGCATCTCATAAACACAATGGGTTTAGTTCACTGAATTTAAATTACCACAATAGTTGTACATGACTCTATGACCTTGGCACATATTTTTAATTATGACATTTGTTGCTTATCTGTAGTTCACTTTTCATTGAACTGTATATCTATTAGTATTCAACTTTTTTATTATGGGGGGGGGCAGAAAAAGAGTGCATGCACACGCCAAGGCCTCTAGCCACTGCAGAGAAACACCAGACACATGCTCCAGCTAGCTTCCAAATAAGCAAATTTAAGGTATTTCTTTCTTCCTTTTTTTGGGACAGGATCTCACTCTGTAGCCCAGACGGGTCCCAAATTCATTATGTAACCCAGGCTGGACTTGAACTCATGGCAATCTTCTGTCTCAGCCTCTTGAGTACTATGATTACAGGTGTTAGCCATCATGTCCAGCTAAGATGTTTCTATATGTATGTATGTATGTATGTATGTATGTATGTATGTATGTATGTATTAGGTGAAGTATTTTCCATTCATTTTTTAAAATTTTTTATTTATTAATTTATTTGAGAGCAACAGAAACAGAGAGAAAGAGAGATTGAGGGAGAGAGAGAGAATGGGCGCGCCAGGGCTTCCAGCCTCTGCAAACGAACTCCAGACGCGTGTGCCCCCTTGTGCATCTGGCTAATGTGGGACCTGGGGAACGGAGCCTCGAACCGGGGTCCTTAGGCTTCACAGGCAAGCGCTTAACCGCTAAGCCATCTCTCCAGCCCTGTTTTCCATTCAAACATGAAACTTTGTCTGGTAGCCTTTCACCAGGTTTTCCCTAAATCTTTACATTGTTTACCCTGTCATTTTCTGTCAAAGGCAAAAACAGTATTCCTACCTAACCCTTTTCTTCCTAAACATACAGGAAGCCTACATGTTCCCAGTTTCACTTGCAGTAGAATAGGGAATGTGGCAGCTTTACCAATTAAATGGTGATTTAAGGGGCTGGAGAGAGAGCTCAGTAATTAAGGCACTGCAAAGCCTAATAACCTGGGTTTGATTCCCCAGGACCCACATAAAGCTAAATGCACAAAGTGGTGCATGAATGTGGAGTTTGTTTGCAGCAGATGGAGGTCCTGACATGCCTATTCTCTCCGTTCTCACTCACTCTCTCTTGCTCATGCTCTCTTTGCAAATAAACAAATAAATAGAAATATTCTTAAATATTACCAAAAAAACTCAATGATTTAAGTGTAAAAGGGATCCCTAAAACACTGTGCACAATTTTCTAAGCTCTATCTTCCCTAATACCCAAAGCTTGAAACAAAGACTTTAAGTTGTTGGAACTCCACAGTACAAGGGACATGGATCCTAAGATACCGCTCAGAGGAAAGAAGAAAGCATCCCACAGAGCAACACTAGACTTTTAAGTGGTTGGAGCTACACAGTAGAAGGGACAGGGATCCCAAGACACTGCTGGGAAGAAAGAGGAAACTATTCTAGAGAGCTATGCTACATCTTGTGTAAGTTGTCTTAATTCCACCCAACTATGGAGATTTTGAGGCAATTGTAATAGCCAGCATTAATTACCTTGACAACAGATCTTACTGAAGTACAATTTCTTCAGAGATGCCTTCTGTGGTAACTCAATCTAAAATAATCACTCATTTCCTTATATAGCCCATAAACTTCTATCTTGCGAAGTTTATTTTGTAGAGAACTCATGTCCGATTTTGAGTATATGTGTGTAATTATTTACTTCTTTGCTGCTTAACTCTCTAACCTGAGTGTAAGCTCCAAGAAGGCAGGGACTTCATCACATAATGACCTGGAACAGTCCCCTGGTTCATTAACACCTCCAAAGGCAAAGTCTACTAGGAAATTGGTATGTCAGTTGTTAGCCTGTCGTTCAGAAGTAGTAAGGAATATCTGATGAATGATGAAATAACAATAAAGGGCGTTTTATAGCAAACCACATAAAGAAAGAGGAGTCCTGAAAAGTTCTACGTAAGCACCATCATCGACCCACAAGAGTACACATGCAAGATCAAAGTGCCCATGAATGAGCTCTCCTTTCCAAACTGTCCTGCGCCTCAACATCCTCTTTGAAAAGCTCTGAGAAAAGAGAAAATAAACAGTATCTATTACGCCATTTGTGGGAAAAATTTGCTATGGATATCCATGTATAGGACCCTAAAGTAAATTTAAAGGAGAGCAGAGAAGAGCACTGTGCCTGGGCAAGAAATGCCAGTACTCCAAAGCCTAAGCCATGTGCTATAAAACCCAGAAGATGCCTTTGGTGGCAACAGCAGCTACATCTGAAGCAGCAGGGACAGTTGGGAACAAACTGAACTTTAGCTTCCCAAATCTTCCAGGAAAGAAAGTGAGTTCACTGGGTAGAGACTCCAACAACTGTGCCCACCATCTTTTAAAGACAAGCAGAGGACTGGAGAGATGGCTTAGTGGTTCCAAGTTCAATTCCCCAGGGCCCATGTAATCCAGATGCACATGGTGGTACATGCATCTGAAGTTTGTTTGCAATGGCTAGAGGCCCTGGCACACCCATTATCTCCTTCCCTCCCTCTCTCTCATAAATAAAAAAAATTTAAAACACAGAAAGAAAGGAAGGAATGAAGGAAGGAAGGTGGGAAAAGAAAAGAAAAACAGAGCTGGAGAAATGGCTTAGCAGTTGCTTAGCACTTGCTTGCAAAGCCTAAGGACCTAGGTTCGATTCTCCAAATCACACATAAGCCAGATGTACAAGGTGGCACATGTGTATGGAGTTCGTTTGCAGTGCCCATTCTCTTTCTCTCTCCCTCTCTGTCTTAAATAAAAATAAATAAAATATTTTTTAAAAAAGACAAGCAGAACAAACCTGAAGAATACGGGTTTTCTGTTGGTTATTGGTCATTCTTCTCGATTTGGTCCTTTCCACTTCATGTCTATGGACCCAACCTCGAAGTTCATGATTTAACCTATAAAAACAATTTAATTAGTTAAAAAAAATTCACAGAAATAAAAGTCTTGCCTCTTGGTTGGGAAGAAATTTAATCACTCTATAGGATTCAAAGAACAGACTAGGTGAGTGATTTTTCAATCTTGCTTTTGATTTAAAAAAAATAAGACATGATGTTGTTTTTAAAAAAGACATATATTTTAATATGTAACCTCCTCTATTATGAGTTTAAAATTCAAAGAAAACCATACTTAGTGTTTGGCAAATATAAATATAGGATGAAAAGGTTTACCCACAATAATAGTATTTCCTAGGCTACAGAGATGGCTTAGCGGTTAAGGCGCTTGCCTGCAAAGCCTAAGGACCCAGGTTCGATTACCCAGTACCCACATTAGCCTGATGTACAAGGTGGCACATGTATCTAGAGTTCATATGCAGAGGTTGGAGGCCGTAACACACCCATTCTTTCTCTCCCTTCCTCCACCCTTCTCTCTTAAATAAATACTTTTTTAAAATAGTTTTTCCTATTTCTGCTTTTGGGCTATGTATGTAAAAACACCCAAGACACTGAAATAACTTAATAAGTAGTAGGATCTTAACAACAAATGGTTACATTAAAACGTTTGAAAAGCATTCTCTTTAGGAGAAGAAAAACAATGAACTCAACTGGTTAAGGGGAAAATCATAATTCATTTTTTAAGTGGAAATTTTAAAAGGCTAATTTACTACAATTTCTTCTATTTTGATTACTTCTAGAGAAGTTATGAAGGTGTTAAGAATTTGCTTATTTAACTATAGTTGGTTACTACTTAACACACACAAAGGCCAGACATGAGACAACTTTTGAGGTTCAAAGATAGATTCAAGGAGAAAGTTGGTTAGGAAGGTGTAATCAGGGAAAATCTCCAGAATCAAACATCAAAATTATTGTCTTCCTATTTGAATAAAAAGGTACCTTCTATTATCAATGTTAGCATCCATAAGTCTAGTACTTATCCTGATTTCTAACATTAATTTTAGTCAGAAATTTTCAAATAAAGCAAGAAGCATGCAACCATAATAATAAGTAGACCCAGAATTATCTTTTTAAAAATATTTTTTTCCCAGCACTTGGGAGGCAGAGGTAGGAGGATTGCTGTGAGTTTGAGGCCACCCTGAGACTACATAGTAAATTCCAGGTCAGCCTGGGCTAGAGTGAGACCCTACCTCAAAACAAACAAACAAACAAAATATGTGTGTGTGTGTGTGTGTGTGTGTTTCTACTTTATTTATTTATTTGAGAGAGAGAAAGAGGCCGGGGGGGGGGCAGAGAGAGAATGGGCATGCCAGGGCCTCCAGCCACTGCAAACTAACTCCAGATGCATGCCCCCTTGTGCATCTGGCTTACATGGGTCCTGGGGAGTCAAACCTGGGTCCTTGGGCTTTGCAGACAAGCACCTTAACCACTAAGCCATCCCTCCAGCCCCCCAGAATTATCTTTATCAAGTTGGTAGGGAAACTGGATAATCCATGCCAATGGTTAGCCAACAAATAATTCAGAGGTTCTCTTGGTCTCTCAGTAAATCTGAACAAAGCTAGCCATGGGCACCCGCTCAAGTACTGCTACGCACTCACCTGAGAGATTCTGTGGTATTAATGAGGGGCTGACAAGGAGGTGGTGGAATATACAGTAATGGTTCTTCAGTGAGCACCATTAGCGCTTTGTCATTTGAAACGGAATGATCATACCTGAAACAAACACACACAACATTTACTGTGTTGCATATAAGTTCCTAGGAAGTTTACTATAAGAAAGTCACCTTGAAAAGTGGTGGTGTTGCCTAGTGGCCTAAGGTGCTAGATTAAGAAAGTCACCTCTAAGGCCGGGCGTGGTGGCGCACGCCTTTAATCCCAGCACTCGGGAGGCAGAGGTAGGAGGATTGCTGTGAGTTCGAGGCCACCCTGAGATGACAGAGTTAATTCCAGGTCAGCCTGGGATACAGTGAGACCCTACCTCAGAAAACCAAAAAAAAGAAAAAAAGAAAAAAGAAAAAAAAGAAAGTCACCTCTAGTATGATTTTTCATTGAATAAATACATACCCAGTAGAACATACTGCAAAACAGAAATAAATGTAATAGAAAAGGAGAAAATATAGAATAGATAGCAAAACTGTCATTGTCCAATTTTTCTACAGATAGTAGAGCAATTCACATTTGCTTACCTGCCATTTACTAAGAAATTAATATGTACCAGGAATAAAGGATAGCACAAGGTTTTGTCTTCAAAGAATTCAAGGCATATACAATGCTGCCAAAATGTGAAGGTTGACACAGTAATGCGGGAAACAGGGAAAGAACGACTGGTTTAACAACTGGTTAAAAATAGTAGTATTATATGTAAAAGCAGTATTATGTGACCAGGCTTTATGGTCACTCACACTTCTATGATAACAAAATAAAACAGTCTCCATGATTGTGATGAGGTAATATGATGGAGAATGGAATTTCAAAGGAGAAAGTGGGGGGGGGGAATTAACATGAGATTTTTTTTTATAATCATGGAAAATGCTAATAAAAATTTTAAAAAAACACTCAAAAAAAAAAACCAAAAACAGTCTCCATGTAAGAATTTGTGTGAGGGGAGAGTGGAGTCAAAGTGAAGAGTTGAAAAGCTGAACATACATTTAGAATCATGAATGAATCTCAGTCACTGAAAGAACAGTATAGTATGGCCAGGCATGGTGGTGCACACCTTTAATCCCAGCACTTGGAAAGCCAAGGTAGAAGGAATGCTGTGAGTTCGAGGCCAGCCTGAGACTACATAGTGAATTCCAGATCAGCCTGGGCTACAGTGAGATCCTACCTTGAAAAACCAAAAGCACTATAGTGACATTAACTTTCAAAATATACTTTCTTTACCATCATCACATGAATTTATATCTAGAGAATGATACAGGAAGAAAAAAAACCTGTGTTGATAATTAGAATCTGAATGGGGAGCATTATCACTTTTTATTTTCTTCAGTCTGCTATTTTATCCCATTTCACAAAGAAATATTAGATTTGTTCTAACTTTCTTCATATAGGATATTCTGGACTTATAAAATATAATAAAACATAAAAAGCATAAACCCATGAAATAGAAAATGGTAAGATTCTCATTTTTAGTTTATTCATTCAACAACTATTTATGAATACCAACTGTGTGCAGGTATCACAATAGTACTAAGAAGTACACAGGGGTTAAAAAGAAAAAAAAAAGAAATAAAGTCTCTACTCTCAAAGCCAGATGCCCAAGGTGATGTATATGTCTGGAGTTCATTTGCAGTGGCTAGATGCCTTGGTGCATCCATTCTCTCTGTCTCTTTTTCTGTCTCTCAAATAATGAAAAGAAAATTTAAAAAAAAATGTTTCTACCCTAAAAGACCTATTTGATAAATCAAATACAAGAAAACAAGACACATAAGATAAACCCAAACTGTGAAAAGCTCTGTGAAAGACACTTCAACAAATAGAGTGGCATCTATTTTACACAAAATAGTCTGTGGAGGAGATGGCATTAAAGTCAAGATATAAATGCTAAGAAGAAACCAGCCTCATAGAAACTAGAAGGAAATATTCTAGCAGGTAGGAAAAAGACTCAGAGAACACAAAAGATGACCACTGAAGAGCTATAAACCAAGTATAAGAGGAGAAGACACAGAAGGAAGCTGGAAAGACAGAGACCAGATTGTGACAAGGAACTGCTAAATGAAATGAGAAGTCACCAAGTGTTTCTGGTAGAGAAGTGAGATATTTCAGTTTATATTTACACCTTGACACTGCACCAAAAATGAATCTGATGGAGGCAACAGGCGAAGGTACAGCAATCAAGAGAACTGAGGCCGGGTGTGGTGGCACATGCCTTTAATCCCAGCACTCAGGAGGCAGAGGTAGGAGGACCTCTGTGAGTTCGAGGTCACCTTGAGTGAATTCCAGGTCAGCCTGGACTACCTCAAAAAAAAAAAAAAAAAAAAAAAGAACTGAAGATAGCATGACAGTGGAGATGGAGAGGAATGGACTAAGTAAAGGCAAATTTTACTGGATCAACAGCACTACTACAGGAAAAAAAATTAGGCTTTCTAGCTTAAGCATCAGAAACCAAGAAGACTGTAGTAGAAGGCCAGGGGACAGTAAAACAAGTAAAGAAACCAACATGTGCATTGTGCACATGTTAAGTCTGAAATGTTAAAGGAAAATGGTCAAGGAGACCACTAGACACAAGTATGGAGACACAGGGAGAAGTCTGGGCTGGAACCATAAACTTAAGATCATCAGGGCATATATAGATATGCATTCTGTTCTAGATTAGGGAAGAGTCACTTAGAAAAAGAGAGGAAAAAGTTCACAGCTCTAAAGCCTGAGATTCAGGCACAGGAGAAGCATATTTTACGAAGGAAAAAAGGATATGATGGGCAGTGGAGTTTCAAAGGGGAAAGTGGGGAAGGGAAGAAATTATCATGGGATATTGTTTATAATTATGGAAGCTGTCAATAAAAAAAAAAAGGAAAAAAGGAAAGACTGAGATAGGCATGGTTATATACACCCATAATCCCTGGACTTAGAATGTGAAAGCAGGAGAATCACAAATTCCAGGCAAACTTGTGCTACCTAAAAGAAGCTGTCTCCAAAGAAAGGCTGGGTATGTAGCTCAGGGACTGTGCTTGCCTACAATGCACAAAGCCCTGGGTTCAATCACTGTACCACAAAACAAACAAGCAAGCAAGAGTATGAAACAGTAGGTAGCAAAACAGAGGTAAGAATGGGCTAGAGAAATGACTCAGTGGTAAAAGGTACTTCCTTTCAAAGCCTGCCGGCCTGGGTTCTATTCCCCAGAACCCATGTAAAGGCAGATGCACAAAGTGGTGCATGTGTCTGGAGTATGTCTGCAGTAGCAGGAGCCCTGGCACCTATTTTTTCACCCTTTCTCACTCTCCTCTCTCACTCTGTTAAGCACACATATAAATAAATAAATAAATAAATAAATAAATAAATAAATAAATAAATAAATAATTTTTAAGGTAAGATTTAAAAAATGTAACAAGCCAGGTATGGCGGCACACATCTCTAATTCCAGCACTTGGGAGGCAGAGGTAGAACTGCTGTGAGTTCAAGTTCACTCTGACAGTACATAGTGAATACCAGGTCAGCCTGGGCTAGAACAAGGCCCTACCTCAACCACTCCCTCCCCTAAAAGGAAGGAAGGGAGGGAGGGAGGGAAGGAAGGGAGGGAGGGAAGGAGGGAGGGAGGGAGGGAGGGAGGGAGGGAGGGAGGGAGGGAGGGAGGGAGGGAGGGAGGGAGGGAGGAGTAACAATAGAAAATGAAAGTCTTTCAAGGAGTGATTTATCCAGCCAAATGCTAAGGGAAGTTTAAGTAAGATGAATATATGAATCATGAATTTCCATTGAATTTGGCCACAGTGAAAACTTTCCAACACATACATACACATACACACATATGCAGATTGGTAGAGTGGAAAACAATTTCAAGATAATGCTTGAAGACTTCTAAACATGCCACACACACGAAAGAGGCAAAGCAATAGCTAAAGTTACATAGAACATTCTTCCCTAAACTGTTCTTGGAACATTCTTGGTGTCCTCTCTTCTGGTTGTTAGGGCTATACAGCATTAAGTTATTTGTAATGAAAGAGATACAGGTAATGACTGTACACATAAAAGACTGTCAGCCTAAAATTGAAAGTTCAGGGTGCGTGGTAAATGCAACTCCCTTTTGAATGCCTTTAAGAAGCTGCCATGTCACAATGAGAAAACCAGAACAAAGATGGGTCACATGCAATTTTTAAAAAGTTACCTGCATACATACAAAGATACAAACTCTGTAGTCTTTGAAAAAAATCCAAACTGCTTTTGAAAATATGTTTGTGATTTTCTTTCCATGTGATAAATTCTACTACTAATTTCTTGACATCTGAGCTAACTGGCTTTGTTCAAAGAGCCAAAATATTTTGGGGGAGAGAAAAAAAGTTGTCTGACAGGAAAATGGCAGGATGGGGTGGATGGAGCTAAAAAAGAAAGGAAAGGGAGAATCTAAGCCAGCAGACAACCCAGACACCATCAGACCCACACTCGTCCAGGGACACACACTCAACATTCTATGTTACTTTGCAAACCATGCAAAGAAATTTCATCAAATACATCTCTAAAGGAAAAGACAATGCTAGAAGCTATGGCTGATGAGAATGCCTCAAATCAAGACAAGTAATAGCAGATGGCTTATACCAAAATACTAAAAGTGACCATCCATTCCTGTTTATAGAAGACAGTCCTGACTTATACCTGGTGACCTGACATTAACTGCTACTGTATTACTAGAATTCTTTCATAAAAGTACCCTAGTTTGGTTGATAAATAACAGCAACATATACATACATACATACATACATACATACATACATACATACATACGTATATATGTATATATATGTACACACATGCTTTAATCCCTGTACTTAGAAGGCAGAGGTAGGAGGATCACTGTGAGTAGTTCCAGGTCAGTCTGGGCTAGCAAGAGATCCTACCTCAAAAAAATACAACACAATGAAAGAAAGAAAAGGATGAAAGCAATTGAGACTGATACCTAATATTGACCTTTAGCCTCTGCATGTTCATACTCATTCACATGCTCCCACACAGACACATAGGCCCACACACATATAAACACACACAAAAAGGAAAAGAAAAATAGTACAGATGTTTTTCAAAAACTAGAATCAGGAGCTGGGGAGGTGGCTTAGCAGTAAAGGCATTTGCCTGTGAAGCCTAAAGACCCCGGTTCAATTCCCCAGGACCCACATAAGACAAATGCACAGGGGGCGCATGTGTTTGGAGTTCGTTTGCAATGGCTGGAGGCCCTGGCACAACCATTCTCTCTTTCTCTCTGCCTCTTCCCCCCCCCTCTCTCAAATAAATAAATAAATAAATATATTTTTAAGCCTAGAAACATACACATACACACACTCACAAAGAAAAACACCTTGGAATAGATCAGAACTACCACATGATCCAGCAATCCCACAATTGGGTATATATTCAAAGGAATTAAAATTCATACATTATGGGCTGGAGAGATGGCTTAGCAGGTAAGGGACTTGCCTGCAAAGCCAAAGGACCTAGGTTTGATTCCCTAGGACCCATGTAAGCCAGATGCATAAGGTGGCATGTGCATGTGTCTGGAGTTTGTTTGCAGAGGCTGGAGGCTCTGGTATGCCCATTCATTCTAATACACACACACATACCCGTGTCTTTCTCATTCTCAATTAAAATAAAAATATTTTTAAAAAATTCATACATCACAGCTTGAGAGATGGATCAGCAGTTAAGGTTGCTTGCTTGTAAAACCTAAAACCCATTTAAAGCCAGATACATACAGTGGCACATGTGTCTTCAATCAATTTGTCTGCATTGGCAGGAAGCCCTGGCATGCCCATACTCTCTCTGTCTGTGTCTCAATTAAATTAATTAAAATATATAAAAAAGTATATGTCAAAAAAGACATCTGCATGCCCATGTTAAATGCAGCACAATTCACAGATGTAGAATTAACCTAAGGGATCTATTCAGCCACTGATGGAGGAATAAAGAAAAAATGTGTATATATATATATAAATTGTATATCTAAACAAACACACACAAAGTCTCTCATTTGCAACAACATGGATATAATTAGAGGACACTGCGCTAAGTGAAATAAGGCACAGGAAAATACCATATGTTTTCTTTTATATGTGCAAGTGAAAAAGCTAGTATCACAGAAGCAGAGAACAAAACAGTGATATTAAAACCTACGGAAGGGAGCTGGGCGTGGTGGCGCACACCTTTAATCCCAGCACTCAGGAGGCAGAGGTAGGAGGATCACCATGAGTTCAAGGCCACCCTGAGACTACAAAGGCCAGCCTGGACTAGTGTGAGACCCTACCTTGAAAAACCAAAAAATAAAAAATAAAATAAAATAAATAAATAAAACCTAGGGAAGGTATGAGGAAAGGAGGTATAGAGGCCAACACTTGAAAACTGTCCTCTGAAATGTGTACCTACACACACACACACACACACACACACACACACACACACACACTATAACCCTCCTCTAGCTAACAGAATATAAGAATTATTTTTTCATACACATATTTTGCTATTAATAAGCAACATGGAAATTTACCAAACTAGTGGTTAAATTATAAAATGGAAGGGAATCAAAAATCATCATAACAAATAAGTATAATTAATTCCACCTCAAGACCAGAAAAAGGTTCAACCATATGATTCCACCGTAACAACTCACAAAACTCACAGATGACACCATAACCAATATTAGATAAACTAAATGTATGAACACTGAAGATATATATATCTCAATTTATGTGTGTATTAATGCATACAAATGTTTCATGGTCATGTCCATGTATAAACACTTTAGATGCATAGCGGTACTAAGTAATCTCCATTTCTGTTTCATTAAAACAAGTAGGCCAAAATTCCATCCAACCTGTAGCTGTTTTTCTGGATGATTCTATCTGATGTGTCTTGAACTTCTTTAGCAGAAAATTCTAAAAGATGCCTCCTTTGATTTGCAGGGTTCACACTAGGTTTCATTTTCCTGGTATCCTGGTCCAGCAAACTGAAGACAAAACAAAATAAATAAATGAAGAACATGAGGCAAGAGTTAAAATAAAGTGTCACAATATGGATGCTACATGTAGCTATAAAGAAAACAAGACCTTTTTGTGGATCCATACATACAATGAAAATGCTATGCATAGAAGCAAGTCAGTACAATGACTGATGTGTTTAAATCCTCTGTACTTATACAACAATTTTGAAAATTAAAACATTTATAGACAGATGAAACAAATGCAGTATTCTATACACTTTAAAAACCCTTTATATTACATGTAACTTGCCATAGTTTAGATACTAATACCTCCCAAAGGCCCATATATTGAAGGCTTGATACAGCCCATGGCAATGGAGTTGTAGAACTTTTAGGAGGTGGGGCTTAGAGGAAAGAAGTTAGATCATTGGTACATGTCTTTGAAGAGGATATGTGGCCCTAGCCATCCCTCTGGCTCTCTTGCATCAACTGTCAAGTAAATAGATCTCTTCCATTAAATGTCGCTGTTCTGATGGTCAATGATACCACAGGCTCAAAGCAAACAAGGCCAAGAGACCAAGGATTGTAAGCCCTGAAATCAAAAGCCAAAATAAACTTTTCTGCTTTTTATACTTATTTATCTCAGGTATATTACAGTAACTGAAAACTGTCTAATAGATACATAATTTTACAAAGTGTAAACTTACATAAATACATATAAGTAAATTTTAAATTGAGATAATAACTGCAATAAGATGTCTTCCCTGCAAACTGATACTCTCAGTAAGAGAATACTTCAAGAGAAATAAGAATTCTTCTTTCAGTGGCCAAATGCACTGTGAGCTCCGCCACAATGTTGGGAGGCAGGTTTTCAAATAAATGTAACCAAGACTATTTTTGAAAATTTTATTCTTATGTATATGTAAAATTTTTCTATTTACTTTCTTTCTGCCTATTCTAATACCTTCACTCACCAGGATATAGCCTCTTGATAAGAACAAATACTTGGGGAAAACAACATAGGTTAGATACATATACTATAATATTTATTTAACATTTTACTCATTAATTGCATGTTTAGAAACTTAGCTTATTGATTAACATTTTTTTGTTTTGTTTTGTTTTTGAGGTAAGGTCTCACTCTAGTCCAGGCTGACTTGGAATTCACTATGGAGTCTCAGGGTGGCCTTGAACTCTCGGTGATCCTCCTACCTCTGCCTCCAGAGTGCTGGGATTAAAGGCGTGCGCCACCACGCCCAGCTTGATTAACATTTTTTAATGTAACTTTGAAACTTGACACAAAAGGAATCCCTCTAGGGAACCTCAGGAGATTCTAGAGAATGAGTTGCAAGACAAAAAGTAAGGTGATACAAAGGGCAGTTGAGGGCTCCACGGTTCTAAACATAAAGGAATTCTCTGAGATTCGGTAGTTAACCTCCAAATTGGATAAACAGGTTGTAGGAAAGCAGAAAGTAAACATACCTGTCTAGAAGCTTTATCTCCTTTCTTATTATATTCTCCATTCAGTTCTTTACCACTAGAAATCACTGCTACCAGGGATATTCACATGGCGTGCTGTGATCGCTAGCATACTGTCAACTCTTCAAAGGTACACTGTCACATGATGGACCCTGTATAGAATTTAACTCTGGCACCACTAGGGCTATATTTCATTACAACTGAACACTGCGACTGAATGTTGTTTCAGCAATCATATAATATAAGCCTTGCTATATGTACTTGATGCAAATGAAGAGGCCTAGTGCAACTAAGCTTAGGAGAATGTAGGCCAGTGAGAATTTCAGAAAACATGAGAGAAGTAAATAACAATTTTGGAAGCAAGCCAAATAAATACTGTAAAAACTATGTAATCTTATGTTTGCTTTTTGAAACTTATTTTGGGTTTTTGGGGGGGATTTTTTTTTTTTTTGGTTTTGTTTTGTTTTTCAAGGTAGGGTCTCACTCTGGTCCAGGCTGACCTGGAATTAACTCTGTAGCCTCAGGATGGCCTTGAACTCATGGTGATCCTCCTACCTCTGCCTCCCGAATGCTGGGATTAAAGGCGTGTGCCACCACACCCGGCTTGAAACTTATTTTATTTTATTTTATTTTATTTTTTTGGGTTTTTCAAGGTAGGGTCTCACTCTGGTCCAGGCTGACCTGGAATTAACTCTGTAGTCTCAGGGTGGCCTCGAACTCATGGCGATCCTCCTACCTCTGCCTCCCGAGTGCTGGGATTAAAGGCGTGCGCCACCACGCCCGGCTTTGAAACTTATTTTTAAAAAGGTTTTCTTGCTAGGCATGGTGATGAACACCCTTAATCCCAGCACTTCTGTCTACCCATACATCCATCATTTTTTATCTTTCTTTTTATTGTAGTCTTTATTTTTAATATTTTATTTATTTATGAGAGAGAGAGAGAGAAACAGAAGGAGAATGGGCATGCCAGGGCCTCTAGCCTCTGCAAATGAACTCCAGATCATGCACCGTCTTGTACATCTGGCTTACATAGGTTCTGGGGAACTGAATCTAGGTCCTTAGGCTTCGCAGGCAAGAGCCTTAACCACTAAGCCATCTCTCCAGCCCAATACTTTAAAGACTTAAAGAAGCTCTTCCACTAATCATTGTTTTTTCAGTAATTTTACTTCCAGTATGAAAACTTGCATATCAACTCATAATCATGACTATTACAAGCAAATGTCTTGAATTTAACTATTTAAGCTATTTAATCAACCAGATTGTGCAATAATAACTTACTGGAAATTACTGTGACCATGACACAAAAGTGCCCACTATTTTCCCACTGTCTGTGTTAGTAATGAGTTTTGTTTTGTTTTGCTTTGTTCTGTTCTGTTGAGGCAGGGTCTTGCTCTATCCCAGGCTGACCTGGAGCACACACTGCAGCCCAGGTTTGCCTCAAACTCACAGCCATCCTCTATCTCAGCCTCCCAAGTGCTAGGTGTGAGCCACCATGCCCAGCTTTGCTAAGGACTTTGACACTATCATGACAATGGACCCTTAGCAGCTCCTTCAGTGGACTTCACACTTTATACAGAAGCAACAAAATCAAAAATCAGATTCAAACAGTCTGATGAGCCTTTATTATCTACCCATGGGTCCAGTCCAGGTAATAGGTCCACTAAGGAATTCATAAGTCTCTATTACATATCCATGGGTCCAGGTAAAATAGTTCCTCTAAGGAATTCACATGTCTTTTCATTGTTACTTGGCCTTCACTCCATGTAGATTGTAACTCAAAATGAAATATATAAAAAATAAAAAAATCTTAAGCTTAGCTACAGACAAGCTGTCTAATTCAGCTTAAAAAAAACCTAAATACTTGACCTGTGAAATAACGGGCAGAATCTAAGTTTAGCCATGTGAATAAATGCAGATTTACATTTTCCTTGTTTTATTAATATTTGAAAGATTGTAAGAACTTCATTTTACTGCCAGAATTCAAGATTGTCTAAGTATAAATGCCATATTACAAATATTGAGAGGAATTTGACAGTTTGTGAAATGGCCAAACATACAAAAGGGTATGAGAAAATTATTGTTGATATGAACTTTAGATTTTTGGCCTGGATGTTTTTATATCAAATACTTCTCCCTTTTTGTTAATTTTGGAAAAATTAAATTTCCAAAAACACAAAGGGACAACTCAGTCACAATAAGAAGACACAGTAAAATGACTGTATATCCAGTGACTTTCTAGCTCATAGTATTAATAAAATGTTATAACTAAACTATCTTTATAATTAATCTAAATCATGTACTATCCAGTATTTTTAATTGTTTATGTGTTTGTTTGTTTGTTTGTTTGTTTGTTTGTTTAAGACAGAGAAAGAGAAAGAAAGAATGGACATGTCAGGGCCACTAGCCACTGCAAATGAACTTCAGAGGTATGCACCACCTTGTGAATCTGGCTTTATGTGGGTACTAGGAAATTGAACCTAGGTCCTTTAGTTTTGTAGGCAAGCACCTTTAACCACTAAGCCATCTCTCCATCCCCCGTCCAGCATTTTAAAAAATATTTTCTTTTATTTATTTGACAAAGAAAGAGGGGAGAGAGAGAAAGAATGTGTGCTCCAGGGCCTCCAGCCACTGCAAACAAACTCCAGATGCGTGTGCCGCCTTCTGCATCTGGCTAATGTGGGTCCTGGGGAATTGAGCATGGGTCCTTTGGCTTTGCAGGCAAGCACCTTAACTGCTAAGCCATCCCTCCAGCCCCTGTCCATCATTTTTAAATAAAGTAGTAAATACTAAGAAAATAGAAGTATCTGTTACTCATGTCACTATAATCAGAAACATACTAGCCCTTCTGAGATATAAGAGTTTTTAGCCACAAAATAATCATTACAACAAAAACCTTGCTCATGTTATAGGCAACGAACCTGAAAAGCACAGATTAATAAAACACAAATGGTTTCAATTTCCTACAAAGTTTGAAAGAAATATTATAGGAATTGTTGCTTTACTCTTTCATCTATGAAATTTTAAAAGCCAACAACTGTTTTAGATTATTTATGAAGCCACTTAATCCTTAAGATATGATTTCAGATATACAATCTCCATAATAAGTGGCTGAGCAAAAACTGGCAAAATATCCAAGTCTACCCCTTTTCTTATGGCACAAGTGGGTCCATTTTAAATTTACACAATCTCAGCAGGTAAGAGTAATACCATTTTTTTATCATTCCCCTGATAATCCCGAGAACCACTGTATTTCAGAAAAACTGAATTACTTTAAGCAGAACAGAACATGAAGACCTTCAAGTTTTAATGTGGAAAGGTGGAAAGAGTACAAAATTTGCAGACAGAAGATCTAGATTCAAGATATGATTCAAGCTTCCAGCCCTGGGAAAGTTGGCTAACATCACTCTTCCAATTTTCTCACATGAAAAATAGGGGAAAAAATATTTCACAAGTTCTTCTGAGATTCAATGAGATGACAGATATGAGCATGTTTTATAAAGCCCAAAGACGCCACATATCAGTTAATGACACAGGTGTCTCCTGCCTGCCCAGTTCAAGCTGTTCACAACACAGCAACTGTGGTGATCTTTTCAAAAATCTAGGTCAGGCCAGGCGAAGGATCACTGTGAGCTCGAAGCCAGCCTGAGACTACAAAGTGAATTCCAGATATCCCCATGGCTAACTCTCTCATCTCTTTCAAGTCTAAGCTCAAATAGCTACTCAACAATGATCACAAAAACACATCCCCACAACCTCTTCATGCTTATAAAACCATTTACCCTGCCATACTTTATTCCTTTTTTCAAAGAATTTTATAATTTTACCATTTATAATGCTTCTTGTCTCCTTTCACTATGTGTAAGCTAAAAAGTACAGGAATCATTGTTTGCTCTAGGTCCATGTCTGACTCACAGAAGAAATTTTTTTTTTAAATTATTTATTTATTTATTTGCAGATAGAACAGAGACAAACTGAGAGAGAATGGGAGGGCCAGGGACTCCAGCTGCTGCAAACAACTCCAGATGGATGCACCACTGTGCATCTGGCTTTACACGTGTACTGGGGAATTGAAACCAGGTTTTAGGCTTTGCAGGCAAGCACATTAATCACTTAGCCATCTCTCCAGGCCAGAAATTCCTTTTTTTTTCTTTTATATTTTATTATTTATTTATATATTAGAGAGAGCGCCACCCAGGGCCTCTATCCACTGCAAACAAACTCTAGACATATGCATCACCTTGTATATCTGGCTTATACAGGTCCTGGGGAATCAAACATGGGTCCTTTGGCTTTGCAGCAAGTGCCTTAACTGCTGAGCCATCTTTCCAGCCCAGGAATTTTTTTATTAAAAAAACAAACAAAAAAAAAAAAAACAAAAAACGGGGGTGGGGGGAAGCCAGCTGTGGTGGTGCACTCCTTTAATCCCAGCACTTGGGAGGCAGAGTTAGGAGGAGCTCTGTGAGTTTGAGGCCAGCCTGAGACTGCATATAGTAAATTCCATGTCAGTCTGGGCTAGAGTGCGATACTACCCTAGAAAAAAATAAATAAGCTATATCCTCATCCTCAGTCCTTTAAAAAAAAAATGGGGCTGGCCGGTCATGGTGGCACATGCCTTTAATCCCAGCACTCAGGAGGCAGAAGTATAGAAGGATTGCCCTGAGTTAAGGGCACCCTTGGACTACATAGTGAATTCCAGGTCAGCCTAGGCTACAGTGAGACCCTACCACAAAAAAAAAAAAAAAAGATGGGGCTGAAGATTTCTCAGCAGTTAAGGCATTTACCTGTAAAGCCTAACAACTCAAGTTAAATTCCCTAATATCCACATAAGGCCATATGCACAGTGGCACATGCATCTGGAATAGAATGGAAATGGCAGGGCTTGGTAGATAGTTCAGCAGTTAAAGGTACTTGTTTGCAAAGCCTGCTAGCCCAGTGTTAATTCCCCATGTGTGTTATCTACTGCACATGCGTGCACACACACACATGCAAATAAGCAGTTTTTTTAATGGAAGATGGTAAACTCGTTATTGCACCATTTCCAGGTTCAGGAATAGGACAAGACATTAATTTTCATTTCAAATGAGGTTAAAGGAACACAGGACAAAGAGTTCTCAAGGGAGTTCTCTCTGTTTACAGAGTACATCACATAGGACTTTTGTTTTTGTTTTTCCAAGGTAGTGTTTCACTCTAGCTCAGGCTGACCTGGAATTCACTATGTAGTCTCAGGGTGGCCTCGAACTCATGGCAATCCTCCTACCTCTGCCCCCCTAGTGCTGGGATTAAAGGCGTGCACCACCACGCCCAGCTACATAGGACTTTTAGAAGCTAGTGTAACAGGGTAATTTACTAGAAACAGAAATGTGGCAGAATGAATAAATAGGCTTTCAAGTAAAGATAAAAGATCTTTCTAAACAGCAGTTGTTAGAGCCAGAAGTTATCACTTATGGGAAGAAAGATGTACTACACAGGCAAAAAATTCCAAGTAAGCCAATACAGCAGGAAAACTCCCTGAGAATTTTTTCAAAGCACAACACTAACAGGTGATGCTCCTTCTTTTTTTTTTTATTAATTATTTATTTATTTATTTATTTATTTATTTATTTATTTTCCCAAATTATTTATTTATTTATTTGAGAGTGACAGACACAGAGAGAAAGACAGATAGAGGGAGAGAGAGAGAATGGGCGCGCCAGGGCCTCCAGCCACTGCAAACGAACTCCAGATGCGTGCGCCCCCTTGGGCATCTGGCTAACGTGGGACCTGGGGAACCAAGCCTCAAACCGGGGTCCTTAGGCATCACAGGCAAGCGCTTAACTGCTAAGCCATCTCTCCAGCCTGTGATGCTCCTTCTTTTCTTTTCTTTTTTTTTTTTTTTTTGTTTGTTTGTTTGTTTTTGGTTTTTCGAGGTAGGGTCTCACTCTGGTACAGGCTGACCTGGAATTAACTATGTAGTCTCAGGGTGGCCTCGAACTCTCAGTGATCCTCCTACCTCTGCCTCCCGAGTGCTGGGATTAAAGGCGTGCGCCACCACGCCCGGCTCCGTGATGCTCTTTCTTGAACTCAGCCACAACTTGGAAGCCCACACAACTATGGACAATCCAAATGAAGACAAAGAACAAACTCTGACCCATAGCCTTAGAGGTCCCAGGTGAAAGCCATTACAATTTGCTGGCCATGTGATTGACCGATCTTGAAGTGACTGGTCCTTCAATCCCAGCCACCCCAGGTAATGCTCCACAAAGGCAAAGAGGCACTGTCTTTATAGATCCCTGTCCAATTCACAATTTTTATTAAAAGAAATGTAACAAACTGGGCTGGAGAGATGGCTCAGTGATTAAGGTGCCTGCCAAGACTAATGACCCGAGTTTGATTCACCACTACTCATATAAGCCAGATGCAGAGTGGCACATGTGTCTGGAGTCCCTTTGCAGTGGCTGGAGGCCCGGGAGGGAAGGAGGGAGGGGGAGAGGGAGAGGGGGAGAGAGAGTGTGTATGTGCCCATCCATCCCCGTCCGTACCTCTCTGCTTGCAAATAAATAAGTAAAATATTTAAAAAAGTAAATGTAACAATTATTTTTTTTATTTTAAGCCTTCAGGTTTTGGGTTGGTTTGTTACACTGCAGTAGATAACTGACACACTGCATTTATTATGTGGCTGACATCTATAAGCCAATGTGTAACTGTCTAATACACAAAATGTGTGTGCAAATTCTTCTTTTTGTTTTCTTAAAATATTTTATTTATTTGAGATGGGGTGGTGAGGGAGGGAGGGAGGAAGAGAGAGAGAGAGAAAGGAAGAGGCAGAAAGAATGGGCACACTAGGGCCTCCAGCCACTGCAAACAAACTCCAGGTGCATGTGCCACCTTGTGCATCTGGCTTACATGGGTACTTGGGAACCAAACCTAGGTCCTTAGGCTTCCCAGACAAATGTCTTAACCACGAAGCCATCTCTCCAGACCCCACATCCTTCTTTTAGATATTACTACTTTGAGAAAGGAACCCTCTGATTATAAATCTTAAAAAAAGATAAAGTGTAGCCGGGCGTGGTGGCGCACGCCTTTAATCCCAGCACTCGGGAGGCAGGGGTAGGAGGATTACCGTGAGTTCGAGGCCACCCTGAGACTCCATAGTGAATTCCAGGTCAGCTTGAGCTCCGAGTGAGACCCTACCTCTAAAATCCAAAAAAAAAGATAAAATGTAAATTTTAGTACAATGACTCTTTGCTGTTAAACATATCAAACTAGTCAATTCACAGGTGAGTATTTTCCCTGTTCACAGCCAATTCTAAGCTTCTGGAGAATGGGCAGGGTTAGTGGATACAGTCCTTATTTGCTCCATCTGTAAACGCTGACTTACTTTCTTTTCTCTGCCTAAGTAGCTGCTGCTGTGTTAGTGATGAAGCCAAGGTTTCAGAGACAGACTGCTACCCCATACTAGCCATGCCTTCAGTTTCCTCAGCTTTAAAACGAGGACAATCACACCTACCATCTGGCACTGGGAGGAATAAAGATATGAAATCATGGCTATTTTGTAATCATTAGACTATTTGGTGTTTTAGAAGTGTTTGATATAGCTTAATACAACAAACAGAACTAGTGGCTTTTGATGACAATCATGAAAACAACAAATGATAATAAATGTTGGTGATGATGTGGGGGAAGGGGAACCGTCATTCACTGCTGGTGAGAGTGCAAACTTGTACAACTACTATGGAAATCAATATGGAGACTGACCCAGCCATTCCTCTGCTGGGCAACTACTTAAAGGCTCCATTCTTTCCTGCAGAGATATTTGTTCAATTGTGTGTATAGCTGCTCAATTTACAAGAGCTGAGATCTGGAGTCAACCTCGATGCCCATTGTTTGACAAATAGATAATAAAGATATGGTACATACACACAATGGAATTCTACTCAGCAGTTATGGGAAAATGATATAATGAAATTTGTAAGAAAATGGATGGATTTGGAACAGACCATCCTGAGCTCACACAAGCACAGAAAGATCTGTGGTTCCCAAACCAGGACAGCTTGAGTTGCAGACATACCTGACAGAGGATAGATATGAGGGTTGGAAGAGTTTGGGGAGAGGAGAATGGAAGGGCAGGAAGTAATATACACAAAACTAAATCCAAAATGAATTGGTGCCATGGAAACTGTAGCAGACAGCCACATACTGCTAGGCTGAACCTTCAAATCAGGCACAGCCATGGAGGAAGAAGGTTAGGCAGGACAAGAGTCTCAGGATGGAGTTGAGATGAAGGAGGAGAATGCAATTTCAGATGTTCACTTTGCCTAACCCTTACTGCCCTGACGTAACAATGCTTGGCCGCAGTTTTCCTACAGAGACAACCTGGCTCCTTTTCTGATGGTGATCCATTTCCTGATTGATTTCCTTCTCAGCTTGGTCCCTGCTTTGCCCTGAAATTTTCATTCCTTTTGTCTTCTGTATCCCCCCCCAAAAAAGAAACACTCTATAAAAACCCATGCTATCAAGACTCACATTGGCTGTTCTCTCTCTCTCCTCCCATGAGATAGCCCAGCAGCTCAGGCCCCAACAGACAGCTCTTTTCCAGCCTCAGAGTGGTCATGTGTGGTCTTTGGTCATTCACAAACCTTACATCTGGTGCCATGAATCGGACAGGAAGCTCCTGGTTCCCCTCTTGGGTAGCCAGACCGCCTTTCCCCCACCAAGGCCACTGAGCTGCCATGGACCCTCTGAAGGCTCAGACCATCTGCCAGGTGCACGCTTCCTCACTCACCACAATTCAGCTTCACTTCTCCACCTTCCCTCTTCCTCTACTCCTCGGTAAGTGTCCCTCACAGACTGGCCTATTCTCAGAGGTAAACGCTCTCTCTGCTAACCCTTCCCTCGTCCCCTCCTTGTTAAGTGTACCTCACGGGTTGGCCTTCTCTTGGAGAGGAGTTGTACTCCCTCCCTCACTCTTGCTCTCTTGTCTAAACCACACCTATAAATCAGGCCATACCCCTCGCCATTTCTGGGCTCCCCAGGTCTTACACACTCTCAACCCCTCAGGTCTCTTTCTCCAGACCACCAAGCCCTAATGGGTGCCTCTCAGCTTGTTTTGCCAGCTTCAGAACACTCTCTTCCTTCCCTCTCCTCCTCCTCCTCTCAGCAGAACTTCCTTGGCTACCCCCATTCCATTGGGAACGTTCCTCAGTGGGGTTGCAGGTATTCCCCATGGGGTTATGGTTTATGTGTTGTTACCATGTTTTAACTACATCTATTTTATTAAAGACAAAAGGTACAGACATACTCTACATCCCATTTTTCTCCTGGGTGCTTAACAACCAGACGTAGCAGCCAGAACCAATGAGGAATTTGGGGTTAAAAGGGTGCCTGATATTTTGGTCCCAGCCCCTCCAGCTCAAAATAGCTCAAGAGCCAATGGGACACTCCTTTCTCTAGAGGATTCTAAAATGCTTGGTAAGTGACCTATCTTATTGATCAGAGGAGACATGGAGACCCAAAAAAATGGATTCTAATTAATATCCTGCCTGCAGAAGGACAGACAAATCAGAAGGGATAACCCTTAACGTGTCCAAAGGAAGGGAAGCCACATGGTCAGTACAGGCCCTGACTCATCCTAGCAGATGTTACTAATGCTGAGAGAGCCACAGAGCTCCTCCCAGATCCCTAAAAGTCTCCCCTAAAGAGCCACAGCTAACCTTCAAAATTACAATATAAAATTAAACACTGGCCACCTGCTTGGTCTTAAACATTCAATAGAAAAATATATTGTATATATGTAAGTGCAATGATTGAGATGGGGAGGTAATATGATGGAGAATGGAATTTCAAAGGGGAAAGTGGGGGAGGGTGGGAGGGAATTACCATGGGATTTTTTTTTATAATCATGGAAAATGCTAATAAAAATTTAAAAAAGAGAAAAAGAAAAATATAGCCAAAAAGTAAGCTTTATCTTAAAGAATTTAATCATCACAGCCCAGACTGTAACTTTAGGTGGATATACTCATTGTGACAAGAACAGGTATAGACCACACCATCTGGTAAATTTCTAGATCTTCATGATGATCACGCCTGTCACTTCTGGTAATAAATCTGCTATTTGGGATTGTGTATTTAACTACAATCTTAACCTTGTATCCTCTCATCTACAGTTAGTCCACACTCAGATGGTTATGTGACAATCCATCTCCAGCTACCGGGTCCCCTAGATCACCCTCCAACTTCTAAAATGCTAATGGGAACCCCATCCAAATTTTAACTTTTTTTGTCTCACTCTAGCCCAGGCAGACCTGGAATTCACTATGTAGTCTCAGGGTGGCCTCAAACTCAGCAATCCTCCTACTTCTGCCTCCCCACAGTTGGGATTAAAGGTGTGCAACACCACGCCTGGCCAGGTAACTTTTATTCAAGGGTTTTAGAGGCAAGTTGGCAAGATGAGCAACAGTGTCGTTTCCACAGCAAACCTGACAACCTGTGCCAAGGGGATGGAGACAGCCACTGGGTATACTCACAATGCACCAAAGCAGAAATCCCAAAGCTGCTGAGAGCTCAACACTAAAGTAGACTCAAAGCACACCCTCCACAGCTCGGGGAATTTTGTGGAAGGGGGGGCGGGCAGAAAGACTATAAGAGCCACGGGGTAGGAGGCAATATCCAAAGGCACTGCCAACTCAACAATGATTGACTGCTGCTCTCACAACTCATAACCCACAACTCCATGAACACCAGCAATCCCACTAAGGAGGTCCCTCAGTGGAGTGGGGGAAGGGAGGAGGGAAATGATGGTACCAACACATGATGTGTCCAAAGTTTCTACTTAATTAAAAAATAATTAGCTGCTTTTATCACATTGGCACATAGCATCAACATAAGGCTGACCCAGGTTATTCTAGAACTGATAATCTTCACATTTATGTCCATTTTCTCTTCTTCTAATTACCTTACTTCTTATTGTCTATATCACAAGGAAGGGAAGGAGGGAGGGAAGAAAGGAGAAAGCAAGGAAGAGGAGGACAAGCAGGCAGGCTGCTTTAATGAGAATTCTCATAAAAGGGGTGAGACAGAAAGCCACATAAAATATACAGACTGTGTGTACATTCCCCAGATTTTGCTCCTCAGAGGTCATAAACTGTGACAAATTGACTGTGGATATAACATATTAATGCCTGTTTATGTCCAGAAAACTGAATATCAAGCAGTCTAAGTGCAAAACGCATACCAATGATTCATGCTGATATTAGCCATTACTCAGTTGAGAATAATCTGTAGAAGGAGCCCTAAAGAAGTTTTAAATGCTTACTAAAATGAAAAAGCAACTCAACTCTGGAGACAAAAAGACATTAATAACAAACTGGCTAGAAGCCTAAGCAGTAGATAATAAATACATATATATCTACACATCAAAAGTCTCAGTTATTCTCACCTCACTCACTCAGTACAAAGTTGAGCTGTTTATGCCTTTATGTGTATGTTGTGCAGAGTTTGCAAAACAAGATTCCACCTGGAAGAGCACTACAAAAGGTACTTTTAAGGAAAGTTATAAGTATTACAGAGGGTAGTTATAAGGGAAATACTAAATACTGCAGTGGGAATAAACATAGTACTTCTAAGTACCAGGTATCCTGAATCCTGTTTACGGGATTCATGCTTAAGGGATGTACTAAGCACTGAGGAGGGGCGTTAAGAAGGTGATTCTGGATGCCCATTCCCGGTCCTTGCTTTATGCTCACTAACGTGTCATATGAAGAAAATACCTAAGCATTCAAGCTGTGACAGTAGTTTTCTCTTCTGGTCTATTTTTCTCATTGATTGCCTCTTGCAAGATAAAACAGCAGACATTATCACATTATCTCCTTTTAGCTTGGAAAGTGATACCCACTGGTTTATTCCATAAAGAAGGAAGTTAGAATAGGACATAAGCTTCTGATTTCAACTGCCTTTTGTTTCATTATATTAACTGAAGTCTTGGGGGGAAACACTGCCAAGAAGTACGTGTTAATATACTGGGATATTCCTTATAAGACCCTCTATATGCAGTTCACATGAAAGCCAAAAGTAAAGAAAAAACCACCAGCAGAATTTTCCATGCCCTCAAATCCAGCTCTGTACTTGACAGTCTAAGCCATTCTCTAAAACAAAGAATGACATCTTACAGAGGCTATGAGAAAAGTGAAGCAATTACTTTGCACAGGCAATTTTTACAAACATGAATAAATTAAACTATCTGGGAAAGGGCTGGTGCTGGCACTATCATCTCGGATTCAGAACACCTGGTACTTAGAAGTATTGTATTTCTCCAGTTTATGTGTCACTTTGATAAATGTGGAAAGAACTTTCAGCCAAGAACTCAAATTAGATTTTGTTTAAGAACCTGATGAATAAAACCATGTATACTTGGTGATTGGAATCCTGACATCTAAGTTATACAGTGTCTTTTAACCTACAGCCAAACAGTGATGTCATACAGCACAACGTGACCAACAACAGAACAGAAAAAAGAAATTAGAACCAGATTCAGAGACAAGCTCATCTTAGGATAAGAAGCTAGAATTCTTCCTGGAAAATAATGAAAAGGGGACAACTCAGAGAATTCTGAAATAAAGACATTTCTCACCACTTCTAGACGACTGACTTAATGCTACAAAGCTCTGTGGTCACCTCTTCCCTAAAGCCCAGTCTCACAAGAGACCACAGTGATCTGATCCCTGAGTGATATGATGGATTTATCCTTGTGATGTCTGATGTCTCATGCTACAGAAACTCCAGACCTAGTGAGGATATATCATCTAACCCAGAGCCACAAGGAAAAAGCCCCTCTAACACTCGATTTGTTTTGGTGTTGCACAATGTAGCAAAGGTAAAACTTCCTTGGCATGTTTACTGTTTGCAGAAAAGGACGATTAGAGAAACCTCTAAAACAGAAAGAGAAACACAACAAAGGGCTCCATAAGCCACAGTCCTATGTGCCTGAATGTTCCTCTCATTGGATGATGCTGTGGCTCCTATTCTGTTCAAAACAGAGGCCTGGGAATTTCCTCAAGTATATAAGACAAGCTTATAAACACAGAGGTGTCAATCTAGAGATTTAATGAAATTTCCCTTTTAGATATCTCTAATTTCCATAGAAACCACTGTATCGAAAGAAAGAATATAAAACTATATATAGTAGTTTTCAACACGGGACATATTTCAGTATCAGCTAGGGAAACTGTTTTTAAACAAATCTTTAATCTTATCAGATTCCATATGTGTGGTGGTTTGATTCAGGTGTCTTCCATAAACTTAGGTATTCTGAATGTTAGGTTCCTAACTGATGGAGATTTGGGAATTAAAGCCTCCTAGAGGCAGTGTATTGTTGGGGGGGGGGGGGCAGACTTATGGGTATTATAGCCAGTTTCCCTTTGGTGTGTGGCACACTCTCTTGTTGCTATGGTCCATCTGATATTGGCCAGGGAGTGATGTCCACCCTCTGCTCATGCCATTGTTTTCCCCTGGAGTCTGTAAGCCAAAATAAACCTTTTTCCTACAAGCTGCTCTTGGTCAGATGTTTTCTGCCAGCAATGCAGACCTGACTGCAACAGTATGTCTTAGGTGAGAGTCAGAAATCCTTTTAAGATTCCATAATAATGCTATACTGCCAAGGAGAAACACTACATGAAAGTACCACTAATTGTGTTAAATTGGAAGAATTTAACAACTTGTGAGGAAGAAAGAAAAACTGAAAGTCATGGACTTGAATTATTTCTCCAACTTTGGTTTAAGACAGTCTCAATCTAGCCTCAGCTGCTTGGAGCTTTCTTAGCCCAGGCTGGCCTTGAACTTGCAGCAATCCTCCTACCCCAGCTTCCCAAATGCTGAGATTACAAGCATGAGCTAGCAAGCCTACTTCCAACTAGCTCTTAATCAGAGTGTTCTGTAAGGAAGGATGGATTTTTAGCACAACTTGCTACTGGTTAAACTTTATACTCCTAATATAATCTGTTAGAAATTCTTTCTGTCAAAATCAATTTCCCCATTTTCTTCTTTTATTTCCCCCCTTTTTAAATCAATTCTGCATTCCTGACCAAGAAATACTTTTCAAATGTCAATCATGTGCTATATACTTGTGCTATATGTTCAGAATAAAAGAAAAGGAAGCCGGGCATGGTGGTGCACACCTTTAATCCCAGTACTCGGGAGGCAGAGGTAAGAGGATCACTGTGAGTTTGAGGCCACCCTGAGACTCCATAGTGAATTCTAGGTCATCCAGGACTAGAATGAGACCCTGCCTCGAAAAAACAACAACAAAAAAGAAAGAAAGAGAAGTCTAATTGAAAAGGCTCATGCCACTTTTGAGTTCTGTGACAATTCCTTTGCTTTCTAAAATAATTTCACCATAGTGACAGTGGGGTGTTCAGCACTAAGTGAGACATCTTGATCACATCCAAGGCTCAGGGACTATTGCAGAAATGCCACAAAGAATATGAGAGTCAAAGGAAGGGGAGAAGTGCTTATAATACTGTCCTCCAACACAAAGTAGCATTGATATTCATAACCTCACAGTGGCTGATGCTACCTTCCTAAGACCTGAATAGTAAGAGGGCAAAAAATGATGACATTAAAACAGAAGAGAGACCAGATGGAAAGAAGAAGGGGTTCGTTGAAGGGGGACTCAGGAGGAAAAGAAGAAGGGATGTGGGATGGGATTATAATTATGTTGTGTTGTCAACAAAAATCTAAAAAACCATGTGCCCCCTCAGTGGAAAGGAATTCATACTTGACACTGAAACCAACTCAGAATCCTATGGACAGGAAGGTCATAGAATCTAGAGAGAAGCTCCTACTGTTCTTTAGCTAAGAGAAGGTATGCCTAACAAAAAGTCTTTGAAAGCACTATATCTATCCCCTCTGATCCATGCTACTATCACTCTTGGTTGGAGAATGTTGTTTTTAACATATGGGAGTAAATACAAAAATAACCAAGATTGGCTGGAGAGATGGCTTAGTGGTTAAGCGCTTGCCTGTGAAGCCTAAGGACCCCAGTTCGAGGCTCGATTCCCCAGGACCCACATTAGCCAGATGCACAAGGGGGCGCACGCATCTGGAGTTCGTTTGCAGTGGCTGGAAGCCCTGGCGTGCCCATTCCCTTTCTATCTGTCTCTTTCTTTCCCTCTCTCTCTGTCACTCTCAAATAAAGAAATAAAAACGACAAAAAAATATTAAAAAAAATAACCAAGATCCATCAATACAACAAGAAAAGATAACTGCTTAACACAAGACAAGTCATCTCTATCATATCTACCAGGGCCCAGGACATACTACAGAAGAAGTGGTGACTTAAACTCAAATGCTACCTACTCTCACTGTTAGCTCCACAATCTCATCCAAGAACATGGTGGTAGACAATGAGGAGACTCAGAAGTCACCAAAGCAGAAAATTCAAGGATGCAGAGAGTTCAACACTAAAGGGAATTTACAGCATACCCACCAAGGCTCAGAGAACATTGTGGAAGACAAGGCAAAAAGATTCTAAGAGCCACAGTATGGGAAGGTGTATCCTAAGACATTGTACCCCTTCCCAAAAAGCCCCTGCCCACTAAGACTGACTGGTGCATTTGTGACCCCACAGTGAATACTAACAATCCCACTAAAGAGAACCTTCAGTGAAATGGGGGCAGGGGAGAAGATATATGAGTATAATTCAATGGGAATAGGACCAATAAGCAATATATTCATATTGTAAAGGTCATAATTTTTTTAGAATAAGTATTTAAATCCTCAGAGAAAGATTTGCATTTGCTTCTGCTTGCAATCTGGAAATATCACCTATATAAAGCTATATTTAAATTCAACTTTTTTCCCTTTTTATTTTTATTTTTAATACATGCCAGTAGTATAAATTCAGGTTCAAATTTACAAACCTGCATATATATGGAGTTTGTAGTAAATAACTGGAAGAGGTTTTTTTCCCCCGTTCTATTTTTCAGTACTAGAGATTGAATCCAAACAGTCATGTATGCTAGGCAAGGGCTCTATCACTGAGCTGTATCCCTGGCCCTTTTTGTATTTTTATTTATTCTTGTTGGATTGGCCTTTCTTTCTTTCCTTTTCTTTTTTTGGTGGGTGAGTGAGTGAGTGAGTGTGTGTGTGAGTGTGTGTGTGTGTGTCTATATATATATCTATATATATAAATAATATAATATGTATGTATGTATGTATGTATGTATGTATGTATGTATGTATGTAGATAGATAGATAGATAGATAGATAGATAGATAGATAGATAGATAGATAGATAGGGAAACTTATATAGCCCAAGCTGACCTTTATTCATTTATTTGAGGGGGGAGAGAATGGGCACACCAGGGCCTCCAGCCACTGCAAACGAACTCCAAATGTGTGCACCAGCTTGTGCATGTGGCTTACATGGGTCCCGGGGAATCAAACTGAGGTTCTTTGGCTTTGTAGGTAAGTTCCTTAACCACTAAGCCATCTCTCCAGTCCCAAAAAGCTAACCTTTAACTTGCTATGTAACTGAGGATGAACCTAAACTGCTGATCCTCTTATCTCTACCACCTGAGTGCGAGGATTAGTCATGTACCACCATGCCTGGTTTATGCAGTGTTGGGGATTAAACCCAAGGCTCTGTGCATGCTAGGCAAACACTTTACCAATTGCACTACAATCCCAACCCCATTTGAAACAGACCCAGGCTGGCCTTGAACTCACTCTGCAGCCCAAGCAGGCCTGGAACTTATGATTTTCCTGCCTTTCTCCTCAGCCCCCCAAGTAGCTAGGATTCTAGGCATGCACCATTAGATCCAGTTGACACTTTTTCTTTATTTCTATTCTACTCAAAGCCAAAGCTGAAGTAGGTACTCACCAAAAGCTTCCCTATCTGGAAGTTCATTTCCTTGAGAAGGGGTCTCAGTTGTGCCTTCCTGCCTTGCTTGGGTCCAGAACTGTTTGTCCTATCCCCAGATTCTAGGCATCTAGGATCAGGAAATAAATACAGAACAGTGCCAAGCATGGCAGCATATGCCTAGGTGTGTGAAGCAGGAGGATGTTAAGTTTGAGACCAATTTGGCTACATAATTTCAGGCTAGCCTATGCTACATAATGAAACTTTATCTTTAGAAACAAAAATCATGGAGCTGGGAAGACGGCTCAGTAGTTAAAAGTGCTGCCTTG
This sequence comes from Jaculus jaculus, assembly GCF_020740685.1. Taxonomy (NCBI): domain Eukaryota; kingdom Metazoa; phylum Chordata; class Mammalia; order Rodentia; family Dipodidae; genus Jaculus; species Jaculus jaculus. Next base: position 314,447,584 of record NC_059102.1, read on the forward strand.
CAAAGCCTGCCCACCCAGATTCAATGGCCAAGCTATACACACAAGCTTGACCCAAAAAGTTGCACAAGCATCTGGTGTTCATGTGGAACAGCAAGAGGCCCTGCTGCGCCCATATACACAACCACACAGATGCAAATAAGAACTTTAAAAACAAAAGTATGGGGCTAGAGAGATGGCTTAGCAGGTAAGGCATTTTCCTGGGAAGTCTAAGGACCCATGTTTGACTCTCCAGACCCCACGTAAGCCAGACACACAAAGGTGAGGCAAACACAAGATCGCATATGCCCGCTAGGTAGCCCAAGTGTCTGGAGTTTGACTGCAGTGGCTGAGGCTCTGGCATACCAATTCCCTCTCTCTCTCTAAAAATAAAAATAAAAAAATATGTTTGCATGTTCTCTCTCATATGTGGATCCCAGCTACAAATGTTTACACTTGTGTGTGAGTTAGAGTAAAACCTGGTAGCACAGCCAGGCGTGGTGGTGCACGCCTTTAATCCCAGCGCTCAGGAGGCAGAGGTAGGAGGATTGCTGTGAGTTTGAGGCCACCCTGAGACTAAACAGTGAATTCCTGGTCAGCCTGAGCTAGAGTAAGACCCTACTCAAAAAATAATACTAATTAGTAGCAGAGGATACAAGGCTAGAAAAGGGCTATAACAGAGGGAGGAGAGGGGAGGACTTAAGGGGATGAAGGATGGTATTGTACTTATGTAAGTAGATGAACAGATTAATAGGGGTGGAATGGCCAAAGTGAGGTCATGGAAAGACATTGAGTAAAAGAAGGGTGCGGAAGGGTTAATCGAAAGTCAAGATGTGACGGTGCCAGGTGTGGTGGCGCACACCTTTAATCCCAGCACTCAGGAGATAGAGGTAAGAGAATTGATGTGAGTTCGAGGCCACCCTGAGACTAAATAGTGCATTCCAGGTCAGCATGGGCTAGAATGAGACCCTACCTTGAAAAACCAAACATAAAAAAAGGAAAACAAAAACATTTACTTTAAAAAAGCAAAGTGTTTCAAACCTCCCTCCCCCCAAAAACAACTGACTACTGCTCCCACAATGCATAAACTACAATCCCATAGGGAATACCTGTAATCCCACTGAGGAGCATCTCCAACAGAATAGGGGCAGGGATGAAGGAAAAGAGGGTACCAACAAAATATCTTGTTAATAATAAACATTAAAAAAAAAATCAAGATGTTATGAATAAGCCATATGGAAACCTACCTTTTTGGATAATAACACACTCAGAAGCCATAAACTATTACTAGAAAAATGTCAGTGCCAGGGATGGAATACCTTCCAGTGAGTTGTTGGCCACAGAGGTTCCTGATACCCCCAAAATATTACAGGCTATTGCCAAGGCTCTTGGTTTCCTACCAGAAATAGATGGTACAACCCTACTGCTGAAGATGCCACATGCCTGGGCTACAAGGTCACTGAGAAATCAAGCTTGAGTTGAGCTGAAAACCTCCCTGTAAACCAGCTGACAGAAAACTAGTAAAAGCTATGCTTCCTGCAGCCCTATGGGAAAGAGAAATCATCAGTGGTGAAAACAGTGGACACTACAAGTCTTAAGTTTGGCCAGCCAGGCCAAGTGACTGAACAGGTACAATAGTGGCATGTCTGTTATGGGGGAAATCAGCTGCTCTCTAATTGGACTGGAAGCCTGCTCCATGGGAGGAATTTCATGCCTTGTACTGAAAACCTAATCAAAAGCCTATGGTGGGGGAGATCATGAGCCCTAGTAGTATAATAGGCCTGCTCACATCTGGCTAAAAGCATATATTATGCTCACCAAAGTGCCCTGTAAATGCTTTTCTTAACATTCATACCCATATATTAATGCTATTCTTACTTTTTGTTAGAGAAGCTGCTCTTTTTGAAATATCTCTATCATACCTTCCAAGGCTCAGGGTCCATTGCAAAGATGTGACAGAAAGAATGTAAAAGCCAAAGAAAGGGTAGGACTGCTTACAATGCAATCGTTCAGGCATAAATTGGCCTTGATATCAATGACCTCACAGTGCTAAGCACTACCTTCACAAGACCCTCATAATAGAAGGAAAAGATGATGTCATCAAAATAAAAGAGAGACTAATGGAGAGAGAGAAGGGATATGATAGAGAGTGGATTTGTGAAGGGGAAAGTGGGGGAAAGAGAGGGATTTATCATGGTTTATTGTCTGTAATTATAAAAGTTGTCAATAAAAAAAGTTTAAAGTCAGGCATGGTGGCACCCACCTTTAATCCCAGCACTCGGGAGGCAGAGGTAGGAGGACTGCCATGAGTTCAAAGCCACCCTGAGACTACACAGTTAATTCCAGGTCAGCATGAGCCAGAGTGAGACCCTACCCCAAAAAACCAAAAAACAAAAACAAAACAAAACAAAAAAAGAACAAATATGACTTCCAGTACTTTACCTTTATAGATTTATATTATCTTAATACTTTTGTACTCTGAGAAGTCTTTATACTGTTTCCACTTAAGCCATGAAATTAGTTTGATTTACTTTTTTCTTTTTTAAAGACGAACAGCCTAGTGGTTTTTGTTTTTTTTTAATGTGAGAGTGAGAAAAAGAGGCACATCAGGGCCTCCAGCCACTGCAATCAAACCCCAGACAGGTGTGCCACCTTGTGTACATGTGCGCCACCTTGTGTACATGTGCCACCTTGTGCACTTGTGTCACTGTACGTCTGGCTTACATGGGACCTGGAGAGTCAAACATGAGTCCTTAGGCTTCACAGGCAGGCGCCTTAACCACTAAGCCAACTCTCCAGCCCTGATTTACTTTTTAATATAGCATTTTCTGGCACACAGTATGTGTCTCTATACCTTTAGCCTACCACACTGTCAGAAACACAAGTCCCTGGCATCTTGAGCCTCTTGTAACAACCTACAGGGATAAAAAGCAAACAATCTTGGTATATTGCAAAAGTCAGGATTTGTAAGCATTTTTTTAAAATAAAAAGCCCTACATAAAATATTTCAGGTAATCAGCTATGAAACATAACCAATAACCACAGAGCATTGAGTCAATGAGTGGTAAGGGGAAGGGTGTTTCCTATCAGTTCACATGTGTCCTCTTGAGCTATTTCTTGCTGCCTAGAGTCAATATTTTTATAGACCACCCAGAGTGGACCAGCTCCTTGAATCTTGTGCCAAAAATAGCTAGATGCTTTCTTTACCATCCACGAAACATCAATAAGGTCAGAAAAATTAACCCATTTGAGTCTGTTTAATTTATTTTCTTTTTTATGTGATGACTATGCATTAACCTAAAACTCTTCAAAATAGTTAGTTTTGCTGTACATTACCCTTTGACAAAATTTTCTTGCTTGAGATGTAAGGTATATTTATGTTATATCATCAACTGCTTTCAGAAAATATTTATTTATATATATGTATATACATACACGGTGAATACTTTTTGTATTTTTCCACATGTGCCCATACCAATAAAGCACAGAAGTTTAATTCTACAATGAGTATCTGAAACAATATAATTACCCTTATTATGATAATGTGAGCACTAAGAGTTTAAGTTCCTAAATTTAAAATACTTTGGAAATCTCTGAATAAAATATCTGTGTGGCCGAATTTAATTTTGTGGTAATCTAGAAAATTCAGATAGAGCTCACATTCTGTACCAATTAAACATAATAGTAGTTAAGATTTATTGATATACATGAGCATCAATGTGGAAAGTGTCTAGAAAGTATCTTCCAGGTGGAACTGACAGGCTTCATCTAGGAAGTTTCTACTCTTCTGGCAGGCCCCGGGCCCCTGATGGAGGAGCTCCCATCTTGTAGAGAGGAGACTGGAAGAACTGGGGCCACAAGAAGGTACTTCTGAATAACACACATCTTCCTTCCAACACGTTTGCCTCAGCAACAGTTGCCAAGCCATGATTATTCTTGAGGCTTTGACATTTTATTGCTTGTGCCAAAGCTTGTCTAGAAGAAATAGTTCTTGGTTTTTATGAGCTTCACAGCCAGTTTCTTCTTTATTTCCTTTTTGGTATTTGGGGACATTCCAACTTGTTAAGAAATTTCTGTTTCTTCATTCTTTTCAGCTCTTCACTTTGTTGCTTTTCTTCAGGTTTTTAACGTTTTTAACCTTAAATCAGTCTTAATATTCCTACTACTTTTTAGCTTTCTACTCCTTAAGCCTCATGAAGAAAAGCACAAATCTTGGCTAGCTGAACCTCAGGATTTCCAAACATTTAAACTTTCTCCTATTCTTAATCTCCCTTTTTTGTACTGCTCATTTGATTCTTTTTTGAACATAGCCTTTTCTAAACTAAAAGGGGGAACTGTTGTCTCTTCCTTTCTTAATGTATCAATCTATAATAGAAATACACAGTAGCTATGAAGATCATTAATCCATTTACAACTGTTTATTTGTTTCAAATTTCTGTTGGCTTATAAGGCCATTCACAAGATGCCTCTCTCAGCCCCCATCCTTACTTCCTTTTTTTTTGTTTGTTTGTTTGTTTGTTTGTTTTTGAAGCAGGGTCTCACTCTAGCTTAGGCTGACCTGGAATTCACTATGTAGTCTCAGGGTGGCCTCGAACTCACAGAAATCCTCCTACCTCTGCCTCCCGAGTGCTGGGATTAAAGGTGTGCACCACCATGCCTGGCTCCATCCTTACTTCTTATAGCAGGATAGACTCTTTACATGTTCCCTGAGACATACTGCCCAGACTCTCCCAGGATTGCCACAATCAGAGTTACTGCTTGCTTCTATGTTTGCTCAAGAATATGAATGTGATACTATGACAGAAGAAGAAAAATGACGCTGGGAAGATGGTTCACTGTGGTTCAAGACACTTGCTTGCGAAGCCTACCAACCTCAGTTCAGTTCCCAAGCCACCCATGTAAGCCAGACACAAAAAGTGGTGAAAGCCTCTGGTGTTAGTTTCCAGTGGCAAAAGGCCTTGGCATGCCCATATGAACATACACATATGTGAATAAATAAGTTTTTTGAAAAGAAAATAATAATAATTTGTTGTCATTTGGTACTGTCTAAGGGTTCCTGGCATAGAACTCCTAAAAACCTTGGGATTTCCTGAGTGACAAGGGGGAGAAAAATGCAGCTTTTGTAAGTAAACCCTTTCTAGCCATACCTGAGCCAAGAGTAATGAAGTAACTATTGGAAGGTGAAGGCTGATTGCCAGAAAAACCAATCATGTAAGTGGGTTGAAATTTTCAGTCTTATCTCCCAACCTATAGGGATGGAAAAGAGGCTACAGGCTGATTTTTATCACCAAAGGCCAACAGTTTAATCATCACACCAGCATAATGAAGTCTCCATGAAACTCCAACACCAGTGGGGTTTGCAGAGCTCCCAGGCTGGCAGGTACAAAAGTGCTGGGGATACTGCACCTGTAGAGAGCCTAGAAGTTTCTCGCCTCCACTACTCCTTATCCTATAAGTCTCATCTGAGTAGTGTGAGGATTGAGTTAAATTAAAGAAGTTCAGTAGATATCCACAGAACTGGAGAAATTCTTGCCTGGAAAATACATACGTGTGTTTTAGACATGCTGTGTAAAGAAAATCAGATTTTTTTTCTTTTTTAAATGCCAAGTCCATAATTCTTCCTCATACTCCAGTTGTTTAAATGTCTGCTTCTCTTATTAGACTACACTTTCATTTGTGCTTGCATGCCTTATTCCTGGCCAGTATCTGCAAGCAGTAAGTGTTCTATAAATATTTGCTGTAAGTCTGAGTTAACAAATTACTACACATCTTATGTGGCCTCTTAAGAAAGCACACAGTTTGTTCAGAGAAAGCAAATTAACATATATAAATGTGTATGTGGAACTGGAGAGATGGCTCAGCAGTTAAGGTACTTGCCTGTAAAGCCTAAGGACATACGTTCTACTCTCCAGATCCTACATTAGCCAGACACAAAGGTAACACAAGCACAAGGTTGCACATGGCCACTAAGTAGCAGAAGTGTCTGGAGTTTGATTACAGTGGCTCAGGCCCTAGTGTGCCAACTCCCCCCCCCCCAACATCTCTCTCTTTACCTCTTTCTCTCTCTCGCTAAGAAATAAATAAAAATGCATAGGAGCTCTGGGATGAACACTGCTTTATTTTTACAGGAGAAAATTAGTGAACTGAACAGCATGGTTTGAAATCTTATAGCTGGATAAAATGTTTAAAAGAAAATTTAATAATAGCACAAAGCAAAATGTCAACAAGTAGAAGAAAATGTTTATGACAAATTGTATAACTGGTAAAAAATGACTGGCTAAAAACAATCTCAAAAATGTCAGTGGGAAGATATTCTTAACGAAAGTGTAAGTTGAACGATGGAAGTTTTTCAGTTTAGAAATGGTGTATATAGAGCCAGGCGTGGTGGCACATGCCTTTAATCTCAACACTCAGGAGGCAGAGGTAGGAGGATCACCGTGAGTTCGAGGCTACCCTGAGACTACATAGTTAATTCCAGGTCAGCCTGGACCAGAGTGAGACCCTACCTTGTAAAACCAAAAAAGAAAAGAAAAGAGAAGAGAAGAGAAGAGAAGAGAAGAGAAGAGAAGAGAAGAGAAGAGAAGAGAAGAGAAGAGAAAAGGTGCATATAAAATGTAAAAGCAGGAATTAGTAATGATATGAAAAGTATGGCAAGTAGGTTAGTTTTGAAAAGGTACTGAATGTTTAGTACATGCAAGGGGGCTTTCAGTCATTTATACAAAAAAAAAGAGGATTCTTTGATCAAGATTACAAGCAGTTTTTTTTATTAAAGTATTTTGTTTTTATCTATTTACTTGAAAAAGAGAGGGAGAGAGAAAGAGACAAAAAGAGAGAGAATGGGCACATCAGCACCTCCAGCCACTGCAAATGAACTCCAGACATATGCGTCACCTTGTGCATATGGCTTTCATAGGTCCTGGGGAGTTGAACCTGGGTCCTTTGGCTTTGTAGGCAAGCACCTTAACCACTAAACCATCTCTCCAGCCCAAAAAGCAGTTTTTTTTTTTTTTTTTTTTAAGGGGTGTACAACTAGCTAATGGCAAATAGTTTATTGTTTTTCTTTTTGGTTGGTTGGTTGGTTGGTTAGTTTTGTTCTGTTTTTTTGAGGTAGGCTCTCATTCTAGCCCAGGTTGACCTGTAATTCACTATGTAGTCTCAGGCTGGCCTTGACCTCATAGCAATCCTCCTACCTCTGTCACATGAGTGCTGGGATTAAATCATGTGCCAGACTTCCGGTTAAGATGGCGGCGTAGGTACCACGCCAAAGCAGCTTAGGGGGGAAAAAGACCAAAAAAACTCAGCAAAATACACACTTTTACTAAAAAGTGAGGTGTATAGGAAATTGGGGCGGCAGCGGAGAAGTAGAAGAGTTATAGAGCATCCAGAGCCTGCACAGGCGGGAACAGCGGCTCCGGGGCAGCTCGGCCAACCGCCGCAGCCGCGGCGCGGCAGAAAGCCGCCGGACTCTCGGGTCGAGCCGCAGGACAAGCCAGGTGCGGGATTTTCCCCTCACCCCGCGCTCTCCGCAACTCGGGAAACGTGAGGGGAGAGCGGCAGCGAGCAACGGAGGGAGGAGCAGACCGCGAGGTAGAAGCACACGTGGAACAGCGATACAACCAGAGCAGCCGCGGCTCCCTCCCCTCCCCCACCGCCTGAACCCAGCTCCAGCGAACACAGCAGCGGCCCGGGACCGGCCACGCCAACTTGGGCTGACAGCAGGACCCAAGCAGGAGCAGAGTTCGGCAGCAACTTCAGCGGCTCCAGCACCGGTACCAGCAGCCCCAGAAGCAGCGGACCCAGGAGCGGCAGCGGCGGCAGATCCCGCAGCAGCGGCTTCGGGGGGAGCAGTGGCTTCGGGGGGAGCAGCGGCGGTGGACACGGCAGCGGCAGCTTCAGCAGCGGTGGTGGCTCCGGTGGTGGCAGCTACAACAGCAGCAGAGGCAGCAGCAGCGGCTCAGTTTGCCCCGTAGGAAAAGCAAGTGCCCAGCTCCAGAAATCAGAACAGCAGCCCGACGACCCAGGCAGCAACTTGACTGAGACCACAATCACCCAAGGTAACTGGGATTGCACCAGGGAAGGGACTCACTTGGTCACAAGCTGACTTGGATACCTCAACAGACCAGAAATCTAAACCTCTTTGTTGATAGAGGATCTGGTCATTATAATAACTACTCTTGCATACATACTCGGGGCTGTTTTTGATTGAATGTGTACAGTGTTTAGTTAAATTTTAGAATCTACCAGTATTTTATTCCACTCAGCCTGCTTGAATACTCCTATAGCAGGGAAACTCAACCCCTAAGAACATCTTTGTAGATACTCTGAGAGTCTTAAGAGCCACACCTAATACCTTAAGGTCCTACCCTGAAAATATATTACATCAAATCAATTGATACAGCTAAGAATACACAGCTAGCTAGAAAATCCAAGCATTAACTTAATCTAAGATGCAAAAATATATACATTATAACACAAGAAACACTAAAAAGCAAGATGATATAAATCCACCTAAAAGTATTAATGCATCAGAAATGTCCTCCAGTGAGAAAGAGTTAGAGGAAATGCCTGAGAAAGAGTTCAAAAGAATAATTATAAATATGTTCAAAGAGGTCAAAGAACACATGAAAACAATCAAAGAAGAAATCAAAGAGGAAATCAAAGAGGAAATCAAAGGAATCAAAGAAGAGGCAGGACACCAATTTAATGAAATAAAGAAGGCAATACAAGACATAAATAGGGAAATAGAAATAATAAAGAAAAACCAGTCAGAATTACTAGCAATGAAGAACACAGTTAATGAAATAAAAAACTCTGTAGAAAATCTCACCAGTAGGATGGATGAGGGAGAGGACAGAATATCTAAGCTAGAAGATCAGGTGGCAGACCTAATGCAGTCCAACAAAGAGAAAGACAAACTTATAGAAAAGTATGAGTGGGAATTTCAAGATATTCGGGACACTATGAAAAGATCCAATATAAGAATTCAGGGCATAGTAGAAGGAGAAGAACTCCACTCCAGAGGCATAGTAGGCATCTTCAACAAAATCATAGAGGAAAATTTCCCCCAAATTGGGAAAGAGGTGCCAATACAGATACAGGAAGCCTTTAGAACCCCAGCCAGACAAAACCCAGAAAGAACCTCTCCTCGCCATATTATACTCAAACTTCCAAACACACAAACCAAAGAAAAAATATTGAAAGCAGTTAGAGAGAAAAATCAAGTTACCTACAAAAGCAAGCCCATCAGGATTACAGCAGATTATTCAACACAAACTTTTAAAGCCAGAAGGGCTTGGAGTGATATATTCCAAGTTCTGAAAGATAACAACTGTCAACCAAGGTTACTTTATCCTGCAAAGTTATCCATTCAAATAGATGGAGAAATAAAGACATTCCATGACAAAAGCAGGTTAAAGGAGTATTTGAAGACAAAACCAGCTCTACAGAAAATACTTGATAGAATCCTCCATGCTGAACAAAAGGAAAAGCACACATATAAGGAACCTAGAAAAAACCAGCTATACTCAAATACCAGTTAACAGAAGAGAGCACAGGTAGAACAAGTAACACACACACACACATACAAATGGCAAACATAAATACACACCTTTCAATAATATCTCTTAATATCAATGGTCTCAATGCCCCAACGAAAAGACATAGATTTGCAGACTGGGTTAAAAAGCAGGATCCTACAATTTGTTGTCTCCAAGAAACTCACCTTTCTACAAAGGATAGACATTATCTTAGGGTGAAAGGTTGGAAGACGGTGTTTCAAGCAAATGGGCCTAGAAAACAAGCAGGGGTTGCTATCCTAATATCAGACAGGGTAGACTTTAGTCCGACGTTAGTCAAGAAAGATAAGGAAGGTCACTTTATATTGATTAAGGGCACACTCCAACAGGAGGACATTACAATCCTAAACATATATGCACCTAACAAGGGGGCTCCCAAATTCGTCAAACAAACACTATTAGAACTAAGGTCACAGATAACACCAAACACAGTGGTGGTGGGTGACTTTAACACCCCACTCTCATCAATTGACAGGTCATCCAGGGAAAGAATAAACAGAGAGGCATCTGGACTAAATGAGGTCATAGAAAGAATGGACCTAACAGATATATACAGGACATTTCATCCAAAGGCTGCAGAATATACATTCTTTTCAGCAGCACATGGAACATTCTCTAAAATAGACCATATATTAGGACACAAAGCAAATCTTAACAAATTCAGGAAAATTGAAATAATTCCTTGCATTCTATCTGACCACAATGGAATTAAACTACAAATCAGTAGCAAGAAAGGCTATAGAGCATACACAAAATCATGGAAACTAAACTATACACTAATAAATGATGAGTGGGTCAATGAAGAAATCAAAAAGGAAATCAAAAAATTTATAGAGTCAAATGATAATGAGAACACAACATACCAAAATCTCTGGGACACAATGAAGGCAGTTCTAAGAGGTAAATTTATAGCCTTAAGTGCCTATATTAAGAAATTAGAAAGGTCGCAAGTAAACGACCTAATGCTTCGCCTTAAAGCCTTGGAAAAAGAAGAACAAGGCAAACCAAAAAGTAGTAGACGGGAAGAAATAATAAAGATTAGGGCAGAAATTAATGAAATAGAAACAAAAAGAACAATCCAAAGAATTAATGAAACAAAGAGTTGGTTCTTTGAAAGGATAAACAAGATTGATAAACCCTTAGCAAATCTGACCAAAAGAAGGAGAGAAGAGACACAAATTAATAAAATCAGAGATGAACAAGGTAACATCACAACAGATTCCAGAGAAATTCAAAAAATTATAGGGACATACTATAAAAGCATATACTCCACAAAGTATGAAAATCTGAAAGAAATGGATGATTTCCTTGATCTATATGACCTACCTAAATTAAATCAAAATGAGATTAATCACTTAAATAGACCTATAACAAACATGGAGATCCGAGCAGTTATCAATAATCTCCCAACTAAAAAAAGCCCAGGCCCGGATGGATTCACTGCTGAATTTTACCAGTCTTTTAAGGAAGAGCTAACACCATTGCTTCTCAAGCTTTTCCAGGAAATAGAAAAAGAAGGAATTCTACCAAACTCCTTCTATGAGGCCAGCATCACCCAGATACCAAAACCAGGCAAAGATAGAACAAAAAAAGAAAATTACAGACCAATCTCCCTCATGAACATAGATGCAAAAATTCTCAACAAAATATTGGCAAACAGAATACAAGAGTATATCAAAAAGATCATTCACCCGGACCAAGTAGGCTTTATCCCAGAGATGCAGGGATGGTTCAACATACGCAAATCTATAAATGTAATACATTACATAAATGGGTTGAAGGACAAAAATCACATGATCATCTCATTAGATGCAGAGAAAGCATTTGACAAAATCCAACATCCCTTCATGATAAAAGTCCTACAGAGACTGGGAATAGAAGGAACATATCTCAATATAATAAAGGCTATTTATGACAAGCCTACAGCCAACATATTACTAAATGGGGAAAAACTGGAAGCTTTTCCACTAAAATCAGGAAGAGGACAAGGGTGTCCACTGTCTCCACTTCTATTTAATATAGTTTTGGAAGTCTTAGCCATAGCAATAAGGCAAGAGACACACATAAAAGGGATACAAATTGGAAAGGAAGAAATCAAGTTATCATTATTTGCAGATGACATGATTCTATACATAAAGGACCCTAAAGACTCTACTAGCAAGCTGTTAGAGCTGATCAAAACCTACAGCAATGTAGCAGGATACAAAATAAATACACAGAAATCAGTAGCCTTCGTATATGCTAACAACAAACACACAGAGGATGAAATCAGAGAATCACTCCCATTCACAATTGCATCAAAAAAAATAAAATACCTTGGAATAAACCTAACCAAGGAAGTAAAGAATCTATACAATGAGAACTTTAAAACACTCAAGCGAGAAATTGCAGAAGACACTAGAAAGTGGAGAAACATCCCTTGTTCCTGGCTTGGAAGAATCAATATCGTGAAAATGGCAATCTTACCTAAAGCAATCTACACATTTAATGCAATCCCTATCAAAATTCCAAAGGCTTTCTTCATGGAAATAGAAAAAACAATCCAAAAATTCATTTGGAATCACAAAAAACCTCGAATATTTAAAATAATACTGAGCAACAAAAAAGAGGCTGGTGGTATCACCATACCTGATTTTAACCTATACTACAGAGCCATAGTAACAAAAACAGCATGGTACTGGCACAAAAACAGACATGTAGATCAGTGGAACAGAATAGAGGACCCAGATGTAAGCCCAAGTAGCTATAGCCACCTGATATTTGATAAAAATGCCAAAAATACTCATTGGAGAAGAGACAGCCTTTTCAGCAAATGGTGTTTTGAAAACTGGATAAATATCTGCAGAAGGATGAAAATAGATTCTTCTCTCTCGCCATGCACAAGAATTAAGTCCAAATGGATTAAAGACCTTAACATCAGACCGGAAACTTTGAAACTGCTAGAGGAAAAAGTAGGGGAAACCCTTCAACATATTGGTCTTGGCAAAGACTTTCTGAATACAACCCCAATTGCTCAGGCAATAAAACCACAGATTAACCACTGGGACCTAATGAAATTACAAAGATTTTGCACCGCAAAGGACACAGTGAAAAAAGCAAAGAGGCAACCTACAGAATGGGAAAAAATCTTCGCCAGCTATATATCTGATAGAGGATTAATATCTAGGATATACAAAGAACTCAAAAAGTTAACTAATAAGGAATCAAACAAGCCAATCAAAAAATGGGCTAAGGAGCTAAATAGAGAGTTCTCAAAGGAAGAAATCCGAATGGCATATAAGCACCTAAAAAAATGTTCTACGTCACTAGTCATCAGGGAAATGCAGATTAAAACTACATTGAGATTCCATCTCACTCCTGTCAGATTGGCCACCATCATGAAAACAAATGATCATAAATGTTGGCGGGGATGTGGAAAAAAAGGAACCCTTCTGCACTGCTGGTGGGAATGCAATCTGGTCCAGCCATTGTGGAAAACTGTGTGGAGGTTCCTAAAGCAGCTAGAGATTGATCTACCATATGACCCAGCTATAGCGCTCCTAGGCATATATCCAAAGGACTCATCTCATTTCCTTAGAAGTACATGCTCAACCATGTTTATTGCTGCTCAATTTATAATAGCTGGGAAATGGAACCAGCCTAGATGTCCCTCAACAGATGAGTGGATAATGAAGATGTGGTACATTTATACAATGGAGTTCTACTCAGCGGTAAAGAAAAATGAAGTTATGAAATTTGCAGAAAAATGGGTGGACCTGGAAAGTATTATACTAAGTCAGGTAACCCAGGCCCAGAAAGCCAAGCGCCACATGTTCTCTCTCATATGGGGATCCTAGCTACAGATGACTGGGCTTCTGCGTGAGAATGAAAATACTTAGTAGCAGAGGCCAGTAAATTGAAAAGGAGACATAAAGGGTGGAGAAAGGAAGGGAGGAGGATACTTAATAGGTTGATATTGTATATATGTAATCACAATGTTTGTAATGGGGAGGTAATATGATTGAGAATGGAATTTCAAACGGGAAAGTGTGGGGGTGGGGAGGGAATTACCATGGGATATATTTTATAATCATGGAAAATGTTAATAAAAATAAAAAAAAATTAAAAAAAAATCATGTGCCACCATGGCCAGCAAATAGATTTTTTTTTTTTTTTTTTTTTTTTTTTTGGTTTCCTGAATTCATAATGTAGTCTCAGGCTGGCCTCACACTCACAGTAATCCTTCTATCTTGGCCTCCCAATTGCTGGGATTAAAGGATTGAGCTACCATGCCTGGCTAACATTCTTAATTAGGGAGGGAGACATTGATTAACAACACATATATTCATTGAGTGACCACTATGTGCCAGGCAATGTTCTAGAAACTAGAAAAGAACAAGCAAAAACAATCCTTGCAGGAAAAGAACATAAGGAACATAGTATATCAAGAGGTGCTAACAGAAAAAGAAGAAAGAGGATAGGAAGTATGAGGGCAGAACAAGATGTCAGGGAAGGCCTGAGTAGAGTGGCATCTGAGCTAACACCTGACAGAAGATTCTCCTATGGAAAAGCATTGCAGGCACTGGGAATAACTGTGCAGGTGTAAGGTAGGAACATGCTTAATGTTTTTAAGGACAGACAAATAAGTCAATATAACGGGGATGTAGGTAACATTTTTGACCCAAAAGACAAGACAAATACCTGAAAAAACAACAGGAGCATTTAGAACGTCTGGCATTAGGAAGTGTGTGAAGAAATGACCACTCTTTTCACTTGCCAGTGGGTGTGTAAACTAGTACATTGTGTTTGAAGTGCATTTTAACAGAACCTGTTTTGACATTCAGACCCTCTAAGTCCACTATAGATTATACTATACACAGATATGGAAACGTAGTTTATGCACACATACAGATATATGTATGCACACCTATAAATAACTGGAACCTAAATGCCCATTAATAATTAAATGTAGCACAATTTCTAAAAGTGTACCATGGAGTTCTAAGCAGAGCCCTAGGAATCTAAAAATTCTTCCAGTGTCAGAAAAGCTCCCTCATGTGAAAGTCTACATTTTCTATATTTCAATCCAAACAATACATCACAATAGACTGCATAAAGAAATAAGACATTGTTGGGTGTCATGGTGCAGACCTTTAATCCCAGCTCTTGGGAGGCAGAGGTATGAGGATTGCTGAGAGTTCGAGGCCACCCTGAGACTACATAATGAATTCCAGGTCAACCTGAGCTAGAGTGAGACGCTGCCTCAAAAAACCAGAAAAAAAAGAAAGAAAGAAAGAGAGAAACAGAGAGAAAGAAAGAGAAGTAAGACATGAGAATCATGGCAGTTTCTAGTCAGCCAAACACTGAAGATTTTTTAAATATTTTATTTATTTATTTGAGAAAGAGAGAGGCAGATATAGACAATGGGTGCACCGGGGCCTCCAGCCACTGCAAATGAACTCCAGACGCGTGCGCCCCCTTGTGCATCTGGCTAACATGAATACTGGAGCACTGAATCTGGGCCCTTGGGCTTCGCAGGCAAGCGCCTTAACTGCTAAGCCATCTCTACAGCCACAAACATCAAAGATTTTTGCAAAAATTTTAAAAATAATACCACTCTCCCCTATGCCATTAAATATGTGGTATTTAGACATTTAACTAAGTTAACATGTAATGATTTGTGGCTATTTTAAATGAATACATATTTGAAAAACTGTTTTGGTCTCTAACATAATAAAGATAAATAAATTTAAGATATATCAAACATTCTCTGGGGGCTGAAGAGATGGTTCCGTGGTTAAGGCACTTGCCTGCAAAGCCTTACAACCTAGGTTCAATTCCTCAGCACCCACATAAAGCCAGATAAACAAGGTGGTGCATGCATCTGGAGTTCATTTGCAGCGGCTAGAGACCCTGGTATGCCCATTTTCTCCCTCCCTCCCTCTCCCTCTCTCTCTCTCTCACTGTGTGTATGTGTGTGAAATAAAGTAAAAATAAAAATAATATAAAATTTTGTAAGTTCTCTGGGATTCTCAATAAGGGTTCCAAAGACCAAAAATTTGAAAACAATTAAATAATGACATATCCATACTACAAAAACCAATATAGCTTTTAAAAGAGAATTATGTCATTTAAAGAGAAATTACTTTGACTAATATGTATATTATCCCTTTTATATAAAAACAAAAATTTTAAATTACCTATGTACAAACACAAAGACAAAAATACCAATGAGGGGTTTAAGTCCCCAATATTCACATAAAGCCAGATACACAAAGTAACACATGTGTCTCAAATTTGTTGCAGTGGCAGTAATCCCTGGTGCACCCATATTCATTCTATCTGCCTCTTTCTTTCCTTCTCTCTCTCTCTCTCTCTCTCTCTCTAATACTAAATAAAAAGATTTTTAAAATAATTTTTTAAAAACCACACACACACACACACACACACACACACACACACACACACACACAAAGTCAATTTTCCACTTCTGAAAAGCCATGTCATTTTATAAGGGTGCTTTTAAACATGCTATTCCCTCTGCTTGATATACTTTTCCCAATATTTCTCACAATGAAAAACCAGTAACATTAATTCAAGGTTCAGATTGCTTAGTGAGAATTTCCCTTACTAGTTATTCAACGGCAATAGCAAAAGATATTGTCTATGTATCAATCTGACATGAGCCACTGTGTTAAAGAACTCATATTCTCAGTTACATTCTTTAGTACTCTGTTCAGACTGCTATTATCCTGCTGATTGGGCCCTAGGGATCCAAACCCAAGCCCTCATGCTTATGTGGCAAGCACTTTACCCAGTGAGTTGTCTCCCACGTCCCTAACCCTCAAGTCATCCTCTGACACTGTCTTTCCTCCTAGCTGGATGGTGAGGTCTTTGAAGGCATGCTGCCTATCCTGTTTTCAAGCAAGCCCCTTTAACCACTGAGCCATCTCCCCAAACCCTTTCTATCTAATTTTCTTCACACACCTAAAAAGCTCATTTTGTTCAAAACAAATCAGTTTTCAGCTTACTTATGAATAGAGCTAAGTAATGAAATTCTTAGTAATTAATGTTAGTATTAGTATTTTGCATAATGTGAAGAAATGAACTAACTTACCTCATGGGTCCATAGTTCAGCATTACAAAAGCCAATATAATCATCACACAGACAGCTCTTCGCTTTGGACTTGGGACTTTAAGCCTCTGGTTCTAATGGAAATGGCCATATGAAATACAATTAAATTAAAATTAAAATCAATATACATCACATCAGTCTTATAAAAAGGAACACCTAAGATAAGAATACTCCTCTTTACAAGTTGTATGAGTACCTTTTCTTATTAAAAAAAAAACTCAAAGGTTAAGAAATATTACTTTTACCATTCTTTTTAGAAGTGGAGAGGACTAAAAAGGAAAACAATATAGCAGACAATTCTATGAATTCCCAAAGAATTTTGAGATACTTCTATACTTTGCCTCACTGTCTTTTTTTGCTGTGTGTGTGTGTGTGTGTGTGTGTGTGTGCGTGTGTGTGTGTGTTGCACATGTACATGCGGAGGCCCGAGGCTAACTTCAGATGTTTTCATCAATCACTCACATCTTATTGAGGCAGAGGCCTCCCTTGAACCAAGAGTGTACCAATTCAACCAAGTCAGCTTGCCCCAAGGATCCCATCTCTGCCTCACACTGGTGGGGTTGCAGGAGAGCTGCCACGAGCAGGGGTGCTGGGGATCGGAACTCCGGCGCCCATGGTTGTGCAAGAAGCGCTGCATCCACTCAGCTGTATCCCCAGCCCTCTCCCTGCCTTGTGAGTTACTGTTTCAGCAACATGCTAGACTACACCCATGTACTCAGGAGCAAAATAAAAAAGAATAGTGAAAGAAGCCGTTCTCAATGGGCATCCATCTGATTCAGGGTTGCACTGCAGTGAGAATCCTGAAAGCAGCCAATTTCATGAACAGCATTGATATCTCATTGGGCACAGCATGGCAACAGAATTTTTAAAAAGCGAAAGAAAAAGATCCCCACAAAATAGTGGTAAAATGGGCGGAGTTAAGATTTAAAATTTTAGGTTGCATTATTTTCTCTTTTAAAAGGGAAGGCCTGGTTGAATGTGGTGAGGCACAGTTGTAACCACAACACTTGGTGGGGTGGGAGGTGAGGAGGGCCAGAGGCAAGAGGATTACTGTGAACTCAAGGCAAGTTCCAGAGCAGCCAGAAAACTTTAACAAATAAAAAAGGAAGTGCTGGCAAGATTATTCAAGAGCCTCAATGTGATCACTTATTCAAAAAATAAAAAAGAGAGTATTAAAGTAATGATGACTTTGGGGGAACTCAATAAAGAGAACTTTTATGTAGATTAAGAGGTACGGTTCAAAAGTTAATGTGGGCTGGGGTGTAGCTTAGAGGTAGAAAGCTGATAGCATGCGGAAACCCTCAGTCCAATCTAAAGTACCATGGTGGGGTGGGGAGTCTCCAAAAGTCATTGTTCTCATTTGTTGCCTTAACACAAATGTTTCTGGGCTAATCGAGCACTCATTTTCTTAGCCCGGTTTTATGTGATTTCAGATGTTAAAGCACCCTTGCCTGCCTGTCCCCCTCAGGCTTCTCCATCACTAGCCCTCACCTCGGACACGACCTCATCCAGCTGCCGCTTCAGGGACCCATTCTCCTTCTTCAGCTGCTCGTTCTCTGAGAGCGCAGCCTTCAGCCTCGCCTCCAGCCCCAGCATGTATTCTTTCTTCTTCTTGCGTGACTGGCAAGCCGACTCTCGGTTCTTTATCATGCGCTGCTGTCTCCTCAGCACAGCCATCTAGGAAAGTTACCAGAGAACCAAAATACTCCAGTGTGAAACCCAGATCAAAAGAAGCCATGTATGCTGATTTTTAAACTTGTTTTTAAAAACTTTTCTCAAAATGTAGGTTATTAGTGATTTACAAGCAGGTTTTAAATATACTGTCAAATTAACTAAAATCACATGATTTGGACTGCTAAAACCTAATGAAAACACCTGGTCTTTTCTAAAGCATATTTTTTAATTTTTTGTTTGTTTGGTTTTTTTTGTTTTTCGAGGTACGGTCTCACTTTAGCTCAGGCTGACCTGAAATTCACTATGTAGTCTCAGGGTGGGCCTTGAACTCGTGGTGATCCTCTTACCTCTGCCTCCTGAGTGCTGGGATTAAAGGCATGTGCCACCACATCTGGTAAATTTTTATGTTTCTTAATATTTTTATTTATTTACTTTAGAGAGGGGGGTAAGGGAGTGCCAAGGCTTCCTGCCACTGCAAGTGAACTCCAAAGGAATGCACCCATTTATGCATCTGGCTTTATGTGGGTACTGGGGAAACAAATCCAGGCCATCAGGCATTGTAAACTAGCACCTTTAACTGCTGAGCCAACAACTCTCCAGCCCAAATTTTATGTTTTAAGTTTTCATACAGGTATATATTGCATATTGCATATAGACGATATCGTAGACTTCCTCTATGCACCCCTAGCCTCTCTTTTTTCACCCCTTTCCCCTCATTAATTTCCTCTGTCCCTCTAGGCAACTTTATTCCTACTGTCGCATCATTATGTCATTTATTATCTACTTTTCCCTAAGAAACTCTCTCAGAACGTGCCTTTAAAGAGCCAGATATTTCATACTTGTAATACTAGCACTCTTGAGAGGCTGAAGCAGGGGGATTGCTGCAAGTCTAAGGCCAGCCTGGACTACAGAGCAAGACCCTGTCTCTAAATAAATAATAAAGTATTTAATATTTGCATGACCTATTAACCTCTTCCTATATTCTCTAAACATCTCTAGATTAGTTATAAAATACAATATAAATGCTAAGAAAGTAGTTGTTAGACTATATTATTTGGGAAATAAGGACAAAAAAAACCCTAATCATGCATAAGATGGGTACAACTTGTTTTGACTGTTTTCTACTGCAATTTGTTGAATCCATATTGCAAAATCCATGGATATGGAAGGCCAAGTAAATATCTAATCACCTTCAACCAGTATCTCTTGCTGGAAAATGACTAAGATCCCAGACTACAGACCCAACTACTTATAAAACCATTTTTACTTAGAGAGTTATCACTATAGATTCAGTATGTACAAAATGAATGCATCTCCCTCTGCCTACATTTTTAAAAATCTATTCATCTTTTATCAATATGTAATCTCTCTCAAGAGATACAAGAAACAGCTGGGCTTGGTGGTATGCACACTTGGGGGTAGAGACAGGAGGATAAGGAATTCAAGGCCAGCACTGGATACATAGGGAGTTCAGAGTTAGCCTGGGATACATGAGACCCTATCTCAAGGAAAGAAAAAAACAAAATAAAAATATAAAGGAAAAAGTAACCACTATTTTTCTTTATAATCACTGCCTATGTCAATCTTTAATTCACTCATTAAAAGTGTGCTGAGTATATTCTAATAACCAAGTTTTTTCAGAGAAAATATGCCTGTTAATTCCATTCTCTCTATTCCTACTATCACTTTCCTAATATAGATGCTCTCATAGACCACAGGAATTCCTATTTGAATTATATTCTAGCTCATCTTGTCTACTGTTTCTTAAATAACTTCTGCTCCTAAAATATTTTTGTCTTACTACTATATTGCAAAGATAAGCTAGTCAGTCATATACCCTAGCTACCCACTTTGACTTTCAAGGCCCTCTTTAATGTGATCACTCATTATCCAATCATACTTTCTGCCCTAACTCAACAGCTATCTAAGCTATATCCTCCAATCTCCTCATTGACACCACTCCATCCAGTCCACAAAGCCTTTTATAGTCATACTATTTATTCCCATTTGAAATACTTTCTCCCTTCACTAACCTAATTCTACAGTCCCCTTAAACTCCAGTTATTCTTACCTGACCTTTTATTTTGGCTGAACATCTTATGGGCTGATAATTTGGAAGATACATAGAAGGACTCTAATGGTCTCAACTGTTTTGACAATGTTAACTATCTTTCTACTCTCTACACTTACATATTAGACCTGAAAATCCAAAATCATGTCTGATCTAGTTTTCTGTTTCATAACCAAAATGCCTACCATAATCAGAACTTACAGAACAAATTTTTTGTTAAGTTTTCTAAACAAAAATATGGAACATGAGGCTGGAGAGATGGTTTAGCAGTTAAGGTGCTTGCTGGCAAAGCCAAAAGACCCAAGTTTGATTCTCCAGTATCCACATAAAGCCAGATGGACAAGGTGGCTCATGCATCTGGAGGTTGTTTGCAGTGGCTAAAGGCCCTGGTGCACCCCTTCTCTCTCCCTCTCTCTCTCTCTCAAATAAATAAATAAAATGTTAAATGTATATATATATATATACATATATATATGTATGTATGTATATATGTATATATATGGAACACACTGTTACCTCATTGATCTATGCTTTAAGTGATAGGGGAATGTAACAAAAAAGTCCATAAAAAGTATCAAAGAATACTATTAAGTTCATTAGAGTAAGTACATATATGGTTGAATTACTGATTTCTATCTGTTCTATGATGGACCTTAGAGATTTCTATAGTGAAGTGTTTCATAACCTGATCAATAAATTAAGTTAAACAAGTTAATATATTTCTTTTAAAATAACAAAACCTATCAAAATACATTTCTTAGTAACACAGGCATGCCAAAATATAGTCATGCAATTTCCCAGCTCCAAACATTGTTAACAATTTTTCAATCATAACCCACAAAAAAAAAAATTCACAAAGAGTAAGGAGGGTTAATCATCATTAAGAGAGAATATAATGGCAAAACCATGAAAGACTAATTATTCACCAACTTCAAATTAATCTCTGGACAATATACTACTTTGTTAATGTGAATGTTATTTTTACATAGCTCCATTGTTACTGAGAATGTCAGCTCAGAAATACTTAATATTGGAGTGCTGAAGTACACAGAACACTGGACAAACTCATAAAAGAGAAGGATCCCAGATGGAAGAGTTTATTCTAAACGTTAGATAAAAGGCAACCTTACTTTAAAGGCTAATCTATGGAATTTGGGGAGGCTTACAGATGGCATGGCATTTAATAAATTTCAAACATGGATTAGGCATTTCTGTAAACAATAAAAGCACCTGCATGTTATAGACAGCATGAAAGTGTCAAAGGCTGTCAATCCACATGCCTCATACCCCCCAAAAATGAAAACCACCTGTGATCAAATATGCATTTTTCCCCACAGAAAAAGCCCCATTATAATAGTTCTGAAAACATTTAGTATTTCCAATAAAAGCAGAGTAAAGATAGTGTAAATAAATCAAATTCTTAGTAGTCAGAAAGCATAAGCAGGGCTGGGAAGATGGCTGGGCGAGTGAGAGCACTTGCTGCACAAGCATAGGGCCTGAGCATCTGAGTTTGATCCCTCGCATCCCTGTAAACAGCCAGGCATGGCCACATACACCTGCAACCCCAGTCCTGTGGTGGTGAGGAGGCACAGAGACAGAAGAATTGCTGAGGCTCAGCTGGTCAGCCAGTCTGACTAAAACACTACAGCAGCCCCAGGTTCAGTGAGAGACTCTGTCTCAAGTAAACAACATGGAACAGCAATAGAGGAGGATACCCAATGGTCTCCTTTGGCCTCTATACACATATGTACATAGGCCCACACATCAGCATAAGCACATGAATACACTATACATATGCACATCTCAGACATACACACACCTACATGTACATGCACTAAAAATAAAGGAATAGGCAAAAGGTCAGGTCTTCAACTTTATATCTCAACAAGCTATCTTTAGCTATCAGAATGTATAATATTTAAGTTCTATATTTCTAAACAAAGAAAGTGTTTACATGATATACAGACTAACCAAATATATACATTACTTGGTGTTTGGTGTTCTTGAGAAAATATTTACCATTGAAAGAAGAAATAAAGATTACTGCATAGTTCTGTTTTGTAAACTGATTTTTGCACATATGTTAATCATAACCATCTCTGACAGGCAGTAACAATGACAGTATAGCAATGAGATTATCTTTGCTTTTCACAATGTATTTTTTTTGGCCTCAAAAAATGACATTTACTCAAAGAAGGAAAAAAAAGGAAAAAAAAAAAAAGACAAGATGTCCATCTCTTGGCTCCCTTTCCTCCCCCACTCCAATTGTTCCTCAGCCCCCTAGGATTGAACCCTGGCTAGGGCCTGGAAGCAGACAGCCCCCCCACAAATGAGGTCAGCAACATTGAGGGGCATCTCTTCAAAGGAGGTGTTGTAGAAAGTCTCGATGTCTCGAAGAGTCCTCTTGTCTTCTGTCACCATGTTAATAGCTACACCCTTGTGGCCAAAATGACCACTTCGATCGATTCTGTGAATGTAAGTTTTTCCCTGTTGGTGGGAAGGTCGTAATTGATGCCTAAAGAAACCTGTTACACATCAATGCCTCTGGCAAGCAGGTCAGTGGTAATCAACACTCTGCTAGAGCCAGACCAGAATTCCCTCATGATTACATCTCTTTCCTTTTGATCCATGTCCCCATGCATAGCAGAGATCGTAAAGTCCCAGACATGCATCTTTTCGGTAAGCCACTCCACCTTCCTTCGGGTATTGATGAAGATCACTGCCTGGGTGATGGTCAGTGTCTCATATAAGTCACACAGTGTGCCACGCTTCCGCTCCTGTCATTCCACATTGATGTAAAATTGGCGGATACCCTCCAGGATCAATTCTTGCTTTTTGACAAGAATCCAAATAGGGTCTCCAATGAATTTCTTGGTCACCTCAAGCACATCAGAAGGCATTGTAGCTGACAACAAAACTACATGGGTATTGATGTTGAGCTTTTGGAATATACTGTAGATCGGTACCCTTAATGCAGGCGTGACAAGAGGCACCCATGTAATCTCCTAATGCCATGGCCACCTTTTGTATCTGCTGAGCCAATTCTCGAGTGGGTGCTAAGACCAAAGGCTGAGTGCCCTTTAGATCTAATTCAATCTGCTGCAAAATTGATATGGCAAATGTTTTCCCAGTCCCAGACTGGGCATGAGCAATCACATCATAACCCTTGATACAGGAAGAATGGCTCGCTGCTGAATGGCAGAGGGCTTCTCAAAACCATAGGCATAGAAACCTCGGAGGTGGGACTCTGAGAGAGTCATGTCATCAAAGCTGTCAACAATCTCATTCCAGTTGCTCTTGATGACGCCTTAGAAATTTATTTCACAATGTATTTAATTAGTTTCCACTTGTTGAAATTATTATAGTTTTCAAGATTCCTTTAAAATAGGCTTCACTGAAGCCAGCCATACCATCACTTGAGAGGCAGAAGCAGGAGGACTGTCACAAGTTTGAGGCCAGCATAATCTTTATAATCAATTCCAGGACAGAGAGGGCTACACAGTGAGATCTTCTCTTAAAACAAAAAACTGAGATTAGGGAATTTTCTCGGTTGTTAAAAATCCCTTGATGAGCAAGCCTGACAACCAGAGTTCACATGTAACATGTGCAATCCCTGCATGCCAACAAGTGAGATGGAAAGCAATGCAGCACCAGGAGAAACCAGTCTTTTGAGCACAGTGAAGAACAAAAGAGGTCCTGTCTCAAACAAGTAAGAAGAGAGGGAGGGAATGACACCCCAAAGTTGTCCTCTGGCCTCCAACACACAAGGCACGGCACATGTGATACATATGCATACAAAATTAATTAATGTAATAAGCCTCATCATTGAATCTACTGTTACAGAGGGGTCATCATTGAATCTACTATTAGAGAGAGGGACCAATATGAGAAATAAGGTCAGTTGTCTCCAATCCCAGTGGCACTTGTTCCATAGCTACACACTGCTTTTCCACACACACAGAGTCCTGCATCACAGTATGGATTCTAAGCTGAGTGAACTGTGAAGTTATTTTAATTATATGCCTATCTGAAAACAGAGTGTTGTGGAACTGCTTGTATCTGGAAACTTAATCCCCTCTGTTAGCAATGTGAAAATATAAAATCAATAGTCTGGCCCATTAATCAATTGGCGTATCCCCTGTAGACATGTCAGATGATTTAACAGACCGAAATGAGCCAACAGCTGGCCAGCTCCTGCTTCTGATCATCCTGGCTTCAGACATCCCTCCCACCAAGCACTCTGCCTTGGAAAAAGAAAAGAGAACAGAAGAAAAAACTCCACAGCTGAAAAATATTCTCCCCTGAGTGCTACTGCACTATAAAATGTGGTGTTTGCTTATTCAACAAACATTTATTTGAATGTAAGAGAGCCTTATGTAAAAGGAAAACCCACAAAGCAGTAAGTTCCTTTTGAGGGCTGGGTCAGTTTAAAATTCAAAGTTTCAAATCTGCTAACATTTTGTTTTTAATTTTAAAGGCTTTAGCAACTGATCAACACTATATTACAACTTTAGCTGGGGGTGGTGGCACATATCTTTTAATCCCAGCACTTGAGATACTGAGGTAGGAGGATTATAGAAAGTTCGAGGCCAGCCTGAGCTACAGTATGAGTTCCAAGGTAGCCTATGCTATAGAGAGACACTGCCTCAAAAAAAAAAAAAAGAAAAGGAAAGAAAGAAAGAAAAAGAAAGAGAGAATGCCAGGCATGGTGGTGCACACCTTTAATCCCAGCACTCGGGAGGCAAAGATAGGAGGATTGCTGTGAGTTTGAGGCCACCCTGAGACTCCATAGTGAATTCTAGGTCAGTCTGGGCGAGAGTAAGACCCTACCTGGGAAAAACGAAAAAGAAAAGAAAAAGAGAAAAAGGAAAAACTTCATATGAAATAGTGTTTTAAGCCTTGATTTTGTGATTTGCTAACAAATGAGCTTCAAAGACTTCAATGACTGAATTAAATAATACTGAAGTAGGATATTTAATCCATTCCAACATATCATGTAAACTCAAGTAGCAACAAGTACTGATAATCTATGGGTAAACTGTCCAGTAATCACTGGCTTGCAGTAATACCTTTCTATCCATCCTAATTCTTATTTAGGTGAATACTGCCCTCTAAACTGGTGCATAAAGCAGAAACTCATGGGCTGGAGAGATGGCTTAGCAGTTAAGTGTTTGCCTGGGGAGCCTAAAGACCCCGGTTTGAGGCTCAATTCCCCAGGACCCACGTAAGCCAGATGCACAAGGGGGCACATGTATCTGGAGTTCATTTGCAGTGGCTGGAGGCCCTGGTGTGCCCATTCTCTTTCTCTCTCTCTCTCTCTCCCTCTCTCCCTCTCTCTCTCTCTGCCTCTTTCTCTCTCTGTATGTCGCTCTCAAATAAACAAACATAAAACAAAAAAATTTAAAAACAGAAACTCACTAATTAGGATCTTCATCACATTACACATAAATAAATAAATAAACCTTAGACCTATATGAAATTGATTTAAAAACCAAAGGTAAATTTCCTGATAATTTTCTAAGTTATATAATAAATTATTACTATAATATACATACTTATATATAATAAATGTATTTGCAGATGCACTCTAAAAAATGTGCACAGCTAAAATCACTGACAAATTTAATTTGTGGCAATTTTAAATATTCAAATAAACTAAGTGTTTTAATTTTTTTGTTGTGGAATCAGGATATTGCAGTGTACCAGACTCATGGAATTCACTACACAGCCAAGATAGATTTGATATATAATCCTATCTCAGCCTTCAATTGTTGGAGTTACAAGTGCACCACCATGCCTGGTTTTTAGAAAAACTATGAAAACATATACAAGAATGTTCAGAGTAACACTATTCATAAAAGCCAAACAGTGAAAGCAACCCAAGTGATGTAATCAAAAACAAAA
The DNA here is from genome assembly GCF_020740685.1 of Jaculus jaculus. Classification (NCBI taxonomy): domain Eukaryota; kingdom Metazoa; phylum Chordata; class Mammalia; order Rodentia; family Dipodidae; genus Jaculus; species Jaculus jaculus. Next base: position 314,473,898 of record NC_059102.1, read on the forward strand.
CCAAAATAACAAAAACTTGGTATATCCAAACAATGGAGTCTTTCTTGGCCATAAAGAGGAATGGGTACTAACATCTACCTCAACATATTTGAACCTTAAAAAGTATGACAAAAGAAAGAAGCCATACCTAAAGAACCACACAATGGGGCTGGAGAGATGGCTGAGCGGTTAAAGTGTTTGCCTGTGAAGCCAAAGGACCCAGGTTCAATTCCCCAGATGCACTAGGAGCACACATACACACATATCTGGAGTTCGTTTGCAGTGGCTGGAGGCCCTGGCATGCCCATTTTCTCTCTGTGTCTGTCTGTCTCTATCTCTCTCTCTGATTTCAAATAAATAAATAAAATTTAAAAAAAACTAAAACAAGCAAATAAATAAATAAATAAAAGAAAACGATATATTTAAAAAAAAGAACCATCCAGTGTATTTGACTTAAAGGAAAGATTTAGGACAGACAATTCCAGACAGACAGGAAATAGATAAGTGATTGTCATGCCAAGGATGAATGAAGAACTATCAATGAATACAGGCTTCCTTTAGAGTCATAAAAATATTAAACAGCAATGTTAAGTTCTTAGCCTTGTGAATATATATACAACCATAAAATGGTGAATCTTGCCAGGCATGGTGATGACCCCAAAACTTAGTAGGCAGAAGTAGGAAGATTGAAAGTTTGAAACCAGCCTGAGCTATACAGTAAGACTGTCTACAAAACAAACAAAACAACTAAACTAGGTGTGGTGGTACAATCTTACAATCTCAGCACTTGGAAGGTGGTGACAGGAGAATCAGGAGTTCAGCTAATAGCGAGTTTGACATAAGATAGAGTCTCCAAACAAAACAAAAGACAAAAAGGCAAGGGCTATGGATACAGCTCAGTGGTTTTAGAGCATCTCTATACAAGGCCCTGGATTCAATACCCAGCACCAAAAAAAAAAAAAAAGAGAGAAAGGTGAGCCTTATGATATGTGACTTTTATCTCAATAGAGTTAAGAAGAAAAACCAACATAGGAAGCTAGGGACTCTCTTCTCAAACAAGTATGCATGCACGCACTGCTACACAGATCCATGTGAGGAAAAAAGGTAAGTTTGACACAAGAGTTGTTGATGGAAATCTATCCTGAAACCTATCCATGACTCTCATAAAATGCAAGAAGAATTAGAACAAATCCAATAGACAGCCAATTGGTAAAATCTATCAAAATTTTTAAAGTTCCTATCTTCTGACCCTACCATTCCAGTTTTAGGAACTGCTCCTCCAAATAAACTTGTACATGAACAAAATTAAGTAAATACCAAGATTATCTGCAGGAGGGATGTCCATAAAGAAAAAGACTACAGACATCTGAATGATGGAACCTCTATGAAACAGATCCAGCATTAAGATGACATTATATACATATATGGAAAGATCTCTAAGATATATTGAAAAAAGCAAGTTGAGGACAGTGTGTATAGCCTGCTAGCAATTCTGTAGGAGAGGTCAGCAGGCTTAAGTGCATGTATACTGAAGAACTGTCTCGTCTCAGGAAAGATGGACACAAACTAGTAATGGTGACTGCTTCTGAGCAGGGCAGATGATAGGTGAAGGACTATCTCCAGGATGAGTCTCCAGACAAACGTAATCATAAAAAGAGAAGAGAGTACTTAAATACTTAAAACATATATCAGCACCCTTTAAAAACAATTCTTTATTAGCCTTATCAGGATGGCAAACTGCAAGACATTACTAACACTAAAGTTGCCAAAACTACTACAACTTGAATCCAATAATCAACAGGGGAAGGAAAACTGTTCAATTCCCTTTCTGAAGCTACTGCAACCACAAACAAAACTTAAGGAGTCTTTATTCACAATAAATTTTTAGAAGCTCTAAACCTCCATTTAAGACAAAATGCAAGTTTTTTTTTATTATTAACAACATATTTTGTATGGATACAGCATATATTAAATGCAAGTATTTTAACAAAGCATGTTTTTCTCTTGTTTGCCGCCAGTGGCAACAGAAAAGCCAAAGTAGTCAGCACAAAGTAATTTCTAAGGAGCTTCTTGGATTACCAAATCTTTCCTACTGAATCTGTTCTGACAGGTTTCTTTTTCTTTTTCTTTCTTTTTTTCTTTTTTTTTTTTTCAGCCTAAAGAAATACCACGATCTTGATGCTGGAGGGATGGCTCAGTGGTTAAGAGTGCTTGCTTGCAAAGCCTAACAGTCTGGGTTCGAGTCCCCAGTATCCATGTAAAGCCTAATGCAAAGCAGCTCATGCATCTGGAATTCATTTGCAGTGGCTAGAGGCCCTGGAGTGCCCATTCTCATTCTATCTCTCTCTCTTCCTCCCTCCCCTTCTCGCCCTACTTACAAATAAATAAAGAAAATATTTAATAAGGGCTAAGAATATGCTCCTCTCTCTTTCTCTCTCTCTCTCTCTCTCTCTCTCTCTTTCACACACACACACAAAGTAAATAAACCTATTTTAAAGATATATTCAAGTAAAAAATAAATAGCATGATCTCAATGTTTTTATGTTAAAGAACTTTGTTGCTAAAGTACTTATTGATTATCTTCTTGGATCTAAGCTAGCCACATAATTTAAGAAGATTCTGTTCACATTTAGACCTAAAAGAGGACCTTGGACAACTACACAAAGTTCTGCTTTTTTCTGAAAGAACACAGGCACACTCTGTGCTAGGGTGCCTATGGCTTTGAACTGGAGATTATTGTAGTCGTAAGAGGACAGACCCGCCAGTAGAGGGCCTCTTGTGAGTTTTCTTCATATATATAGGTTTGATACCAACACCATCTCTCAGAGTTGGGTTTCCAATAAACAACTTTACAGAAGGAAGTAAAGTCTCCCTCTAGAAAAAGAGGCGAGGTTCTGGGTTGCTGTAAAAATGGTAGATTCCCAAAATTCATAGTCATCCACTGGATAAAAAGGAATGCTGTGGGCAGAGCACCCATCTGGGCCCATATCCCATCGCTGCTATGCTAACAATACCAACACCTAAAACCTCTAATTGAACTGTTTACCACATTACTAGGGGAAAGAAATACAAAGTTCTAATTTGGCATGCCAGGGTGCCCTTCACTGCATTTTACGACATGCAGACCTGTGGAAAGCAATCCTCCTCTACACCTGGGCCTCTTTCCCATGAAGGCTTAGGAACCCCTGGCAGGGAGTTCCAAAGGGTAGTCCTTAGAGGATGGAGAGGGTCAAGGTCTCTAACTATAGGTGTACAAAGTGTGAAAGGTTTGGAAGATACTTAATGTAGTGAATGGGCAGGTAGAAAGTAATGCCTGGGGCTTCCTGGCAATATATCCTGTACCTTTCAATCAAGGGCCCATCTAGGCTCTTCCTGGTACTATACTAATTCCTGGTTATTTTTTTCCCCCATTTTCCAGCCTACAGATTTCAAAACACAGTCTTTGCTTCCCCTTAGGCCACTGTAGAATATATAGAATATAAAATATATAGAATATAACTTTAACACATTTTTCATGGTCTTTTATCCCAACAACTGAAAGACTGTCCCTCCAGAACTTTGCAGATTATGATGAGTAGGTGGAAATAGTAAATGGAATGCAAATTTAAACAGACCGCTCACTTTCCAACCGCTGGTCTGACACCCGCCAATATTCAATTGCCCTTTAAAAAAAGATAAGCGTGCTCTCCTGTATCTCCAAGATTGTGATTTATAATTCTTTTTAACTTTGCAATTCCAAGGTTGCCATTTACTAACAAACTACATAGAAAATTTCTACACTGGAATGAAAAATCATGTTCATTTTTTCCATCAGGATCAAAGCCAAAAACAAACCATATTTCTTGAAAACTTAGGTAAGGTTTCCAAGAGTCAAACAAAACAGATTTACCAGCAAAAGGCAGGAAGCCTGAAATAATCATTTGAACCAGGCCAACTGTTTCATAACAGAAAATGTGACACTTGATGCAGTTTTCAGAATATGGTATGTTAAAAATGCTACTTATGGAAGTAGCAGGCCCCTCAAGGAGAAAGCCAGCCAAACAAAAGACCTTTAAAAAGGTAGGAAAAAGGAGCCATGTCAGCATTACAAAGCCACAAAAGAATAATATGTTTTCTGAACTGCAATTTTTTCATCACACTTTCGGTTTAAAAGTACAATCCCAGCACTCGGGAGGCAGAGGTAGGAGGATTGCCGTGAGTTCGAGGCCACGGAGAATACAGAGTGAATTCCAGGTCATCCTGGGCTACAGTGAGACCCTAGCTTGGGGGGGGGGGGGGGAAGTACAAAAAGGCCAGTTGTGGTGGTGCATGCCTTTAATCCCAGTACTTGGGAGGCAAAGGTAGGAGAATCACTTTGAGTTCAAGGCCACCTGAGACTACATATAGAATTCCAGGTCAGCCTGGACTAGAATGAAACCCTACCTCAAAATGCCAAAAAGTAAAAAATAAATAAAATATAAAAACAAGCTGGGCATGGTGGCACACGCCTTTAATTCCAGCACTTGGGAGGCAGAGGTCGGAGAATTGCCATGAGTTTAAGGCCACCCTGAGACTACATTTTGAATTCCAGGTCAACCTGAGCTGCAATGAAACCCTACCTTGAGGGGAAAAAAATGTACGAAACGAATATGATTTAAAAAAATGGGGAGAGGATATTTTGAATTAAGACTGTATAGTAATTCAAAGTGAGGCATGAGTATAACCACAAGCCAGGTCTGGTGGAACACACCTTTAATTCTAGCACTCAGGAGGCAGAGGTAGGAAGATCAGGACTGCTGTGAATTCAAGGACAGCCTGAGACTACATGATGAATTTCAGGTCAGCAAGGGTTAGAGCAAGAAGGGGAAAAAAATCATTGCGAGGTCAACCAAGTTACTAACACAGAAGACTGAGTGGATCAAAGTTCTCTTCTTCAGCTCCCTCTAGAACCGATTTATTTTGGGTTCCTGGGTGGGTGGGCTGCCTGATAGGACAGACTTAGACTTCTTTACTTGGAATAACTACTCAGTCAAGACCTCCATAAAAATTCATGCTGAAAAGGTTTGGCTCACTCCTTGATATGCCGGCCAAGTAAAAATAGTACAAAAACCTCAATATAGGTTGACTAGAAAATTATTCTCATGCTCTTCAGGTCTCTTGCATTAAACACAGAGTACTTAGTGTATTCATTTATAATTCTGTCAGCTCTAAATTTTGAAAATAGACTAGCCAATAAATGCTGCTAACAAAAAATAATCCTCATTAGTACAATACATTCTCATCACACAATACCCCCGGTTCCTCAATAAACTGAGACTTTGTGAGCAAATTATTCAACAAATTTTCAGAGCATTCTTAGAGTGTGCAAAAGCAGAATGCACATGTTCTTTCACATTGAGGAACCAATGCTAAATGTCTGGCTAACAGATCAACATGTAATTAATTGAATTATGTTTTGAGATTACAAAGTGAGTCAGTGGCATATAATATATGTGACTGTCAACATTCAGGGGCTTGTTATTCATTGAGCCTAAGACAAAAAGAAAAACAGCCTCTTCTGGTTCCTAAATACAAGTAAGGAAGACAGATGATACATAGATAGATAGATGACAGATAGACAGACAGATAATAGATATAGATAGATGATAGAGCTATATATATACATAGACATAGACAGACAGAAATAGATAAATGATTGATAGAGATATATATTGATAGATGATAGAATTAAAAGGGCCCTATCTCTTACTTACCTGCCCCTGTTCCAGATTAAGTCCTCTGGAATAACTCAGAATGATCCTCCCATTTTCCGCATGCTAACCTGTATTTCCTAAAAGATTGCTCCAGGTCTGCTTTCAGTTTTCTCTTCACTATACTGAATCATTTCAATCTTAAACCCATTGCCCCACCTATAACACGGTTTCTTGATGGTGTTGATATTTTTGTCTAGGGTTCTAGGGATTAAACCCAAGGCCTCATGCATGCTAGGCAAATGCTCTACCACAAGCTACATCCCTAGCCCTCTATAACATGGGTTCTAGACACCCTCCTGATCCTATGCTCCTCTGGATTTCCACATATTTGGGGTGCTACTTCATAAATACAACTTAGATTTAGTTAATATATTTAACAACGATGGCATCCAATTGATCTGTTTAAAGAACTAATTAGTTTTTACTTTTTCTCATGTCAAAAAAAGTTCACAAGAGCCGGGTGTGGTGGTGCATATCTTTAATCCCAGCACTCAGGAGGCAGAGGCGGTGATTTCGAGGCCACCCTGAGACTCCATAGTGAATTCCAGGTCAGCCTGTGTGAGAGTGAAATTCTACCTTGAGAAACCAAAAATAAAATAAAATAAAGTTCATAGGGCTAGAGAGATGGTTATAGCACATGCTTGCAAGCCTGATGGCCAAACTTCAAAATCCCCAGTGCCCATGTAAAGCCAGATACACAAAATAGTGCAAGCATCTGGAGTTTGTTTGCAATGGCAAGTGGCCCTGCCGTGCCCATGCTCTCTTCCTTTCTCTCCCTCTCTCTTTTTTCTCTTTCTCTCTGATTACAAATAATAAATAAAGTTTAATTTTTTTCACAAAACATACTTTCAATATCCTAACATTGTATAAGGTGACTTCAAGTATTTTCTATTGTTACTTTCCTTTGAAAAGTTGGGAATACATCAGAGGCTCTGTACCTCTTACACATGCCTCTGTTGCCTGTTCACATTTCCTGCAGGCCCAGCAGTGTGGACAGGGTGCCCTAAATGGCCCCACTCTGGGTACTAAATGATGGGCTTGGTGCTGGACATCTGCTGCTACTGTTCATCTTTCAAGGGCAGGAGCTAATCCCATGACCTTTCCCAACCACAAGCTGCCATTATATGGTCAAAACGTTATTAAGTAAAATAAAAATGTGGCTAAAACTAAAAAAAAAAAAAGAGAAAGAAAAGTTGGGAATATTACAGAACAATTTCAACCTCCAATCTTAATGAGTATTTAAAGGAAAATTTAAAGTATCCTTCTAGTTTTTAAATAACCCTTTTGCATCCTTCTTAACATTCTCACTCTTCTGTTCTGTGTAAAGTATACTCTTTGCTTACTGGTTGTATAACTTTTTAGCTGAAAATACCACAGATTAGTTTTGGATTTTTGTCACTATCATTCTTATCCTTGAATAAAACATCCCATGTACCAAAAGGTGAGAAAAACTAAATACTCAGCTTTTATGACAATACCTTTCCAATCTTGTTTCATCTAATCTGTACTCACCATTTGCCTACAGAATATTTTAAAACAGTTCCAAGTATCATATTGCTTCCTTTTTTGCTAAAATACATGCTATATGCCTCATTCTACCATAAGCATTGTGTTCACCTCTTTTAGTCCTCAAAATAATGTAACATGGATTGGAGAGATTGCTCAGTGGTCATGGCACTTGCCTACAAAGACAAAGGAGCCAGGTTCAATTCCTCAGTAGCCATGTAAATCCAGATGCACAGGTGATGCATGCATCTGGAGTTCATTTGCAGTGGCTAGAAGCCCTGGTGCACCCATCCTCTCAATCACTGTCTCTCACAAATAAATAAGGCATTTAAAAAAGTAACATGTTAATCAAGCCCAATTCTGTACTTTTATGGTCTCTATCCTCATACAACACTCATTTTCCTACTCCTTGTCTGAACTATGACCCACATCAGTACAAACCAAGAATAAAATGGAGTCCTTTTCTATGTCTTCCCCCCGCCACAAGGACTGCTACTCTCACAACTCAGAACCCACATCCCTATGGGGAATACCAGCAATCCAACTGAAAAGGGTCCTCAGTGGAATAGGGTTAGGGAAGAAGGAAATAATGGTACCAACACATGATATGTCCAAAGTATACACTTAATAATTAAAAAAAAAGGAGAATAGAGTCTTATTCTAAAGCTTGGATTTTCTACTCTCACTAGATAACATTTTTTTTTTTTGTTGCAGGCTTTTACAATATTGCTATCTGAGATTACAGTCCTATTTATGTAATAGTAGAGCAAATTCACAAATAAATGGGTCAGTCACTGACATTCTGGTTAATAAATTCTGGTAGAAGGCCCAGAAAGCCAAGCGCCACATGTTCTCTCTCATATGTGGATCCTAGCTACAGATGATTGGCCTTCTGCGTGAGAAGGAAAATACTTGGTAGCAGAGGCCAGTAAGTTAAAAAGGAGACATAAAGGGAAGAGAAAGGAAGGGAGGAGGATACTTAATAGGTTGATATTGTATATATGTAAGTACAATGATTGTAACGGGGAGGTAATATGATGGAGAATGGAATTTCAAAGGGGAAAGTGTGGGGGTGGAGAGGGAGGGAATTACCATGGGATATTTTTTTATAATCATGGAAAATGTTAATTAAAATTTAAAAATTAAAATAAATAAATAAATTCTGGTAGAGAGATCAGAGAGCAGTCTGATAAGTACCTATGCATAACTCTCTGGATTTTAAAAATAATTTGGAGGTTGGAGAGACTGTTTAGTGGTTAAGTGCTTGCCTGCAAAGTCAAGGGCCCCAGAACCCATGTAAGCCAGATGTACAAGGTGGCTCGTGCGTCTGGAGTTTGTTTGCAGTGGCAAGAGGACCTCGCATGCCCATTTTCTCTCACTATTTGCTTCGTTCTCTCTCAAATAAGTAAATTTTAAAAAATACTTTGGAGGGCTGGAGAGATGATTTAGCAGTTAAGTGCTTGCCTATGAAGCCTAAGGACCCCAGTTTGAGGCTCGACTCCCCATGACCCATGTTAGCCAGATGCACAAAGGGCCGCACACGTCTGGAGTTTATTTTCAGTGGCTGGAGGCCCAGGTGCACCCATTCTCTCTCTATATATATATATCTGCCTTTCTCTCTGTGTCTGTTGCTCTCAAATAAATAAAAATGAACAAAAAAATTTTTAAAAAATACTTTGGAAGGTAAGGATGGAGTAGCAATACTTACAACCAGTAACATCCATTTATCTTAGAGAAAAATATAGGCTTTGCTTGACCATAAGTTTAGATTGATTATTTAACTTTGATTTTGACTGAATTTTAGGACCTTAATGTTTAATTACTATTGAGCATATTACAAGAGATATGTTTAATCACACTGAAAACAAGTAAGAGTTTAGCTAGCATGTGCTATAACTGGCTTTCAGGAGTGACAAATCTTAGGAAACTATGTGATTTACAAGTTACAAGAAATCCCTACAGCATATTAGAAAATATAAAGGTTTACAAAGATGGGAAAGTTATAAATAACCATTAAGAAACAGAATTTCTAAGAGTAGAAAGTCATCTTGATGCAATACTTAAACCCTTCAAAAAAGTCAAGAGAGAGCTAAGCATAAAACCTACCTGAAAAGTAGACAAACTCTTATCTAGGGAGTTACTAAAAGATTTCAATCAGGAAATACAAAAGAATCTATCTATATGGGCTGTGGGATGGCTTAGCAGTTAAGGCATTTGCCTGCAAAGTCCAAGGACCCAGGTTCGATTCCCCAGGGCACACATTAGCAAGATGCACAAAGGGGCGCACATGTCTGGAGGCCCTGGCGTACCCATTCTCTCTCTCTCTCTCTACCCCCTTTCTCTGTCAAATAAATAAAAAATATTTTTTAAAAAAGAATCTATAAAATATCAGCGGTGGTGGAGTTAGGAAGCTTGAGGAACAACATAAAAGGGTTCTCAAGACGAGCACAGAAGAGTATGCACCCATCACTTTTCATCAGAATCTGTTGCACCAAAGACTGGATGTGTAATTTTAACACACTGATTTTATGCGATAAAACAAAGTTTTGAAGAAACAAAAAAGGCAAGCAAACAAAACAAAAGGCATTTTTGTTTGTTTAGGTTCTTTAAAATCAGACACGACAAAAGGACTAAGTTTCAAACTTACATCTGAACCCATACTTCTTGTACTGCCTTGCAGGACAGGTTTATTCACAGAAAGTTTTCCATTCACTGGGCTGTTCACTACAGGGGCTGGTACCACATTCACCACATGATTAGGCAGCTGTGTGGCTCCTCCAGCAACAGCAAGGACTGGCTGAGCAGAAGGCAAAACTCCAGGGACCTGAAGCTGTACCACAGTAGGCTGAGAGAGCAAAACAGTCTGACCTGCATTAGAAAAATGAAAAGAAATTAAAGGATGCATAACTCTTGTGGTGAGATAACAGTCTGACATTCAGGTCTCTTCTGCAGACATAAAGGGTAGATCAACCTGAGAAATTTCTCACCATCAAATAAACCATTACTGACAGCAACACACACTCATGGTGACTGTGATGCTGTGGTTTTCGGGGGGTATTTTTTACCTTTTTTTGTTTATGGTTTTGGTGGGGTTTTTTTGTTTTGTTTGGTTTGGTTTGGTTTGGTTTGGCTTGGTTTTGGTTTTTCTCAAGGTAGGGTCTCACGCCAGCCCAGGCTGACCTGGCTCTGTAGTTTGAGCCTGGCTTCCAACTCACAGTGATCCTACTTCTTTGCCTCCAGAGTGTTGGGATTAGAGGCAAGTGCCACCACATGGGGACTGATATAATGGGTTTTTTTGTTTGTTTGTTTGGTTGGTTGGTTGTTGTTTTTTTTTTTTTTTTTTGGTTTGGTTTGGTTTGGTTTTGGTTTTGGTTTTTCGAGGTAGGGTCTCACCCTAGCTCAGGCTGACCTGGAATTCACTATGGAGTCTAAGGGTGGCCTTGAAATCACTGAGATCCTCCTACCTCTGCCTCCCAAGTATTGGGATTAAAGGCATGTACCACCACCCAGTGTTTTTTGTTTTGTCTTGTTTGTTTTTTTGCTTTTGTCTTTGCTGCAAAGACTTTTATTTCACTTGGTCCAAGGCTTGGGAGGGGCTCTGGGCGTTACAAAGCTGCCTAGCAGCTGGAGAGGCTGGGCAGAGTAGGTCCGGAGGATGGTTGAGGCACAGCAAGAGTCCCTGGAAGGCTGTGAAGGATCTAGTAGTGCTTCATGGCGAGCTGCTCCAAGAAATAATCGCTCAAAGTTGGCTGAGGACTTGACAGTCTGCGCAGATTGGTCAGGTGGACGCCCATCCTCTTGATGAGCTTGCCTTCCTCACCCAAGAACTGGCGCTCCAGGAAGTCACAGAGATGGGGGTCTGTGCTGGTAGAGCCCAGAGCATGAACAGCCAAAACAGACTGGTTCCGGTTCTTCTTCAGTGCCAAGGTGGTTTCCATGGCCTCCTGGGTTTCCCCACTTATCTTGAGAAGGCTTCTGCACATCCTGAAAGAGCGCCTGGCTGCCCCGCTGCACAGCCACATCGTCTGGGTGGAAACAGTGGCCCAGAGCTAGGGAGGTGTAGGAGGCCAGCAGGTGCAAGCTGACCAGGAGGTTGAAGGCAGCCTCCACCTCGGCGAAATAATTCTGACAAATCTGGGAGGTCATGGCTGGTGCAGCAATGAGTTGGAAGGTTCTGGCCGGTCCTGGAAGGCACAGATGGTGAGGAAATGATCCTGGAGGTGGTGACTGGGAAGACTAGAAGGCAGTTGGAAATTAAAAAAAAAAAGACCCCAGGTCTAAACACTGGAAGCAAGACACAGACACAGGGGTCCTCAGAACATTCCACTTTTTTCTTCCTTTTTTTTTTTTTTTGAGGTAGGGTCTCACTCTATCCCAGGCTGAAGTAGAATTCACTATATAGTCTCAGGCTGATCTTGAAATCATGGCAGTCCTCCTACCTCAGTCTCCCAAGTGCTGGTGTACACCATCACACTCGGCTTTGATGTAGTGTTTTGTTTTGTTTTGTTTCCTAATCCCTCTGCTCACATACCAGTCCATTTCTATGCAATGAAACCCTGCATAAATTCTCAGGACAGGGGCATAACAACAAACCTCTTTCTCACCCTCATAAGCTAAACCTCACAGTCCATAGTTCTTAACATATTCAGGTCTTTTTAACTCTGACCAGAATAGTCCATCAAGCTCTACCCACAGCACTGCAAGGCATCTCTTAAGCTGTGGTTTCAAATCCTTCAACATTCCTCTTGAAAATTAGCTCCAAAAAGCCAAAGTCACAGAGCCAGGTGTCTAGCAGCAATCCCACTCCTCGGTACCACCTTACTGTTGTAGTCAGGTTCACATTGCTGGCAAAAATCACCTGACCAAGAGCAGCTTTTGGGGGAAAAAGAAGAGGGGGGAGTATTTTGGCTTACAGACTCAAGGGGAAGCTCCATGATGGTAGGGGGAAACGATGGAATGAGCAGAGGGTAGACATTACACCCTGGCCAATATGAGGTGGACCATAGCAACAGGAGAATGTGCCCTAATGTAGTGTTTTTAATGGGATCAACTAAATTCATCCCTTTGGAGTTTTCATTAATAAGTTATTTCCAAAAAGTCATAGTAACAACATGCCTTTAGTACCAGCAGATGGAAAGCTGGAATAGGAGGAACAATCAAACCCAGAAGTATAAAGCCAGCCTGGGCAACAGAACAAGACTCAGCTAAAAAATAAAAATTAAGCCAGGTGTGGTGGCTCACACCTTTATTTCAGCACTTGGGAGGCAATGGTAGGTGGAGCGCTATGAATTTGAGACCAGCCTTGGACCTACACAGTGAGTTCCAGGTCAGTTTAGGCTAGAGCACGATCCTACCTCAAAAAAAGAAAAAAAAAAAAAACAAAACACAAAACAAAAATTTAAATTTAAAAGGCAGAATCGGTGGCATAGGCCTACAATCCCAGGTGTCATCTGGAGCTGGGGCAGGAGGGCCTGAACAACCTAATGAGCCTTTGCCTCAAAAGAAAGAGCTGAAGAGGCAGCTCAGTGATAGAGTGCTTGCCTAACATGAAGGCAGCCCTGGATTTAATCCCCAGCCTCAAGCAAAAATAAAGTAAAAAGTAAAAATCAGGGCTAAGGAGGACTCTATTGTTAAAGGTGCTTGCTTGCAAAACCTGCAGGTCTGGATTCAATTCCCTAGTACCCACAAAAAGCCAGATGCACAATGTGGTGCTTGTGCCTGGAGTTTGTTTGCAGTGTCATGAGGCCCTAGTGTGCCCATTCTCTTGCTCTTCTCTTACTCTCTCTCAACTAAATAAGCATATATTAAAAAAAAAGAAAAAGAAAAAGAAAAAACTACCAGAGATCTGAATAAGCTAGGCAGGGGTTCATAAACAGGACTTACAAATACATACACAAATGTAAGAATGTCAAAATTTCAATAATCGAAGAACAAGAGACAACAAGTAACAAACAAAACCATTTGAGATGAATTTTTAATAAATTAAGCATGGTGGCAAATGTCTATCATCTCAGTACTCAAGGTAGAGGCAGAAACTTAAAGTTATCTTTGGCTACTTAATTAGTCCAAGGTCATTCTTGGCTACATGAGACTGTTTCTTCCCCCCCCCCCCGAGCCCCCCCAACAAAAGTGCTTGAAATGAATTTTTAGCTAGCAAGCATAGTAAGTATAAACTTCCAATTTAAAATGGTATGATACCAAGTTTTTCAAATGACCCTGATGAAACAATGGACTTCAACTCTGTTTTTCTTGATATTTATTATTTTCAACATACACTCATCTGAGAATATCATTACCCTAAGGGAAACTTACACAACATAACTGATCTATTAAAAATTTTACTCATTCAAAAAAAATTTTTTACATGCCTACATTTTCTTTCAGGTCTGGCCACTTTTTGAAGGTGTTAAAAAGATTGCTTAATATCTGCAGTAGCTTGGTACTATCTAGCCATATAAAGGTACTATAGTAACAGGGAACTAAAATTCCATATAAGTTTATAATTCTTCTTTAAGAAAAAAAGGCATTGTGCTTTTGGGAAGCTTAATATGACTTGTAAAACTCAACTTAGAATTTCAAAGTCATGAGAAGCTAAAAATCAGATTACACTTCAGAACACCTATTTGTTGAGAACAACTATTTTTTTTTCCTTCTCTTTGGCTGTTTATTTATTTGCAAGCAGAGAGAGACAGAAGAAGAGGAAGAGAGAATGGGTGCACCAAGGCCTCTAGCATCTGCAAATAAACTCCAGATCCATGTGCCTCTTTGTGCATCTGGCTTTATGTGGGTACTGTAGAATTGAACCTGGGTCATTAGGCTTTGCAGGCAAGTGCCTTAACTGCTAAGCCATCTCTCCAGCCCTTAGTTATTTTGATATGTAGTTCACTACATATTTCACTACGTAGCTCAAACTGGTCTGGAACTTAATATGTAGCCTAGGATAACCTCAAACTCACAATTCTCTCTAGCCTCACTCAGCCTGAGTGTGGGCATTACAGGCACACACCACCATTATTGTCAAAAAGAAAAATCAAATACCAGCCACCTAAGTTGGTCATGGTTCTATTGGTTTCTATGGACTGAGAAAATATGTAATGAGAAAAGGCTATTAAAATTTAGTTCTAGGTCAGGCGTGGTGGCGCACACCTTTAATCCCAGCACTCGGAGGCAGAGGTAGGAGGATCGCAATGAGTCCAAGGCCACCCTGAGACTACAGAGTTAATTCTAGGTCAGCCTGGCAAAGTGAGACCCTACCTTGAAACACCAAAAAAAAAAAAAAAAAATTTAGTTCTAGTGTCCTCCAGCCTCTGAAAAAAGAGCTAGGCATTGACCCAGCCTCTGGGACTCCCAGCCTCCAGCTCTCTTTCTAGAAGGATCTCCCAGAAGTGCCTTCTCAGACCTCCATAGCCATCTACTAGAACCTCAAAGCAGGAGGCCAGGTGCAGCGGATTCCTTGCCCAGAGCCCTGGCTTCCTGGTTGTGGCCTCTGGGCTATCCCTCTTCCACCGGGCCACTGTCACCCTCTCCTGTCTCCAGCGCCTGCAGGAACCATACATACCTGCGGGTGTAGAGTTCTGAGCCCCACCACTGCACAACCCCTCATTGGTCTCTTCTTCCTCAGCCTGACTGGGAGGTGGCTTTAACTCTCTAGCCTAGTGTCCCTGTCCCTCCCATGGAATCCTCATGGATTCTGGAGGCTTCAGAGGCAGCTGCAGCTGTGCGGGATAATTGCTAATCAAGATGAGCATCTCAGGGAGCCAGACTCTCCTGGTGTGGAGCACAAAGACCCCGTGAAAGCAGATGGGCCACAGGGCCAGGCCAGCCCACCAAACCCATCGCCTATGTGAAGGCTACGCACATTGAAGCCCCAGCATCTGCAGAGCCAGAGGCAGCCCCAGCCTCACAAAGACCAGGAAGACGCCACACCAGAAGACACCATGGAGTAAGCCACCCAGGGGAGAGAGGACAGAGAGAAGTGGCCTGAGCAGGACCAGGAAAGGGAGGCAGAGGACAGAGAGAAGGAGCCAGAGAAGGAGCCACCACCACCAGCAGGCAGCCTTGCAGCAGCCACCAGAAATCTCACAGGAGCACTTTATGGAAATGGTGCAGGTGGACAACAACAAGAAGTGGACCCGTACGCTGACTTTGAAGATGGGCTCCCCATATTCCCCCTTTCTGAAATAACAGCAGCGCCAGTGGGGAGTATCCAGGAGCTGCCCCAGCCCTCTGGCCACTGGTCCTTCATGGGACATCAGGCAGCCACCCTGTACCCCTGTACCACCTTCACCCCTTTGTCTGGCACTGCCCTGCACTTCAGGCAGACTTCCTTTGGCACCCATGTGTTTGGGATCCCAGAGTGCTTCACTCACATTGGTATCTGATCTGTTGAACTCAGTACCAACCCATCCCCAGATGTATAACCACCAAACATTTGTCAAAAGAAGACACAATGGAGCTGGGCGTGATGGCGCATACCTTTAATCCCAGCACTCAGGAGGCAGAGGTAGGAGGATCACTATGAGCTCGAGGCCACCTTGAGACTACATAGTGAATACCAGGACAGCCTGAGCTAGAATGAGACCCTATACATAGTGAATACTAGGACAGCCTGAGCTAGAGTGAGACCCTATCTCAAAACAACAACAAAAAACAAAAAAGACACATTGGAAAACAAGAACAGTGACATTCAAGGAGATACAGCTAACAGAATATCCAGCACAGCTTTTTCTAAGACCATAGTTAATATCCTCAGATAGGAATGGGATGATGGTATACCCTTGACACATGTGCTATATGTAGAGCCAATCCCAGATGTTCCGAAGGAAACCAGGGCTGGAGGAAGAGAAAAATGATATGGGTTGTTTGAGTCACAGACTGGACAGGACTGAGGGACAACCAGTATACTAGGGGGCAGAGGATGAGCAGAGACAGCCCCACAACATGGAGGTGAGAGCAAGGTGCAAAGGAATACCAGGTCCTCATCCCATCTACGGAGGGACAGTCTTGAGCCATACGTTGGAACGCTGCACCTGGGGAACCCTGAAGTGTCGTTAGACTAGTCTGGCAGCATCATCATTCGAGGGAACAGTGAGGGAGCATCCTCAAGGCTGAGGGGAGAAAACACTGGATCTAGAATTCAGTAACTAGTCAGGAATGTTCAGAGTGAGGAAGGAGACGGGCAGGCCTCATGACAGGGCCTGACAGAAAAGAAGCAACCGGGATCCCAAACAGATGGGAGTGTGCTTCTGAGCTTCCAGGGAGGGGGCTTGGAAGGAGGAGAGGCTTCCTGGTCTGGGGGTCCTGAGGCTGCAGATCCAAGCCCAGGGTCAGATGCTGGCAGGAGCCCTGCATGCTAGAGGGTGTCATGTGTTGGGAAGAGAGCCAGGGTGCCAGAGAGTTGCTCTTACAACAGCCTAGGGGACACATCCTATGATTTTTATCACCTTCCAAAGGCTCCACCACCTAGCAGAACTACACTGGGGACTCGGTTTCCAACATGTGGGTTTTGGGGGGTACATTCAAGCCACAGAACTGTTCAGGCTGGACTGAGAGGAGCTGTGAGCAGTTGGAAGCCAGATTATGCTCCTCAGTCAGGAATTTAAACTCAGGAAGAGGTCTAGGTGTCAGAAGAGCCAGTAAGCAAGGAAATAAGTAAACTGCCATTACTCTGTATAAATGACTGGCTGAAGGATGAATGATATGGAATTAAAAGCCACAGACACTGATAAAGACTCAGGTGGGAAGTGCAGAAGGGGTCAAAGGGTGGTCAGGCTCTTGTCCAGCCACAGGGGTGGCATAGATGCCAGGCAGCAGTGACACATTTAAAAAAAATTTTAAACAATAACTTTTAAGCTGGGTGTGGTGGCACACACCTTTAATCCCAGTACTCGGGAGGCTAAGGTAGGAGGATCACAATGAGTTCAAGGCCAGCCTGAGACTACATAGTAATTCCAGGTCAGCCTGGGCTACAGGGAGACCCTACCTTGGGGGAAAAAAATAGTTCTAGGCTGAGTGTGGTGGCACATACCTTTAATCCCAGCACTTGGGAGGCAGAGGTATGTGGATCACCACGAGTTTGAGGCCTCCCTGAGACTACATAGTGAATTCTAGGTCAGCCTGGGCTAGAGTGAGACCCTACCTCAAAAAAAAAAAAAAAAGAAAGAAAGAAAGAATTTAGTTCTGTCAGCCTGGGTTCAATTTCCCAGCACACAAATAAAACCAGATAGATGCAAAGTGGTACATGAATCTGGAGTTCACAGACCCTGGTGCAGGTGTGCGTGTGCGTGTGCGCGCGCGCGCACACACACACACACACACACACAAATAAATAAAATTAGGGAGAGGGGATATAAGATGGGACTATGACCAACATGCAATATGTCCATACAGTAAAGTTTATAATTAATTTTTCAAAAAAAAGAAGCAGAGCAAAGCCTCTGTGAATGGGATCAGCACCTTATAAAACAGGTGTGAGGAAGCTACCGGCCCCTTCCGCCCTTCCTCCTGCATCACGTTAGGACACGGGGCTCATACACACCGGAAGCTGCTCTGCAGGCCAGACCCTAAACCTGCTGCTTGGTACCTTGACCTAAGACCCCATCTCAGGAGTTAATCTTGGGTTCCTCCCAAAACTATGACAAATAAATCTCTATGACTTATATTTTAAAAAGAATTTAGTTATGAGTTACCCAATAAAATTATTTTTAAAGTAATTTAGTTATGATTTTTTAATATGTTATTTATTCATTTGCAATCAAAAGCAATAGAAAAGAGACAGACAAACAGAGAAAATAGGTGCACCAGTGCCTCCAGCCACTGCAAATGGACTACAGATACATGTGCCATTTGTGCATCTGGCTTTACGTGGATACAAGGGGAATTGAACTCGGGTTGTTAGGCTTTGCAGGCAGATACCTTAACCACTGAGCCATCTCTCCATCCCTACTTACAACTTAATATGGATTTGTGCAAAGTGTAATTTGTGTGACTCAATCTCAAAATAAAACATATAAAAGGGCTTGGGATACAGCTCAATGGTATAGCAACTGCCTAGCACACACAAGACTCTAAATTCAATATCAGGTATCAAAAAAGAACACAGAATCCAAATCTGCACTGTCCACGGGCTCACCATCACCTCTACCAGCCGAGAGGACTGCATCATGGAGAGGACGCAGGATCACCAAGGCACAGTCTGCACACCGCATGTGGCTCGAGTCCTACCAGGCCACTGCTGCTCCCTTTTGTCCCCCACTTCCCCCCGCCCCGTGCTGCCACAGGAAGCCCTTCAATCCCAGCATGCCCAGCTGTCCTCACACTACCTGCATCTAAAACAAGAATCCTCTAACTATCGCCGCCACACTTGGGCTCAAAACAGAATGGGGGAAACAACTAATTTTTCGTTACAATATTTTTTTTTTAAGAAAGAGTTCATAGGGACTTGATAAATACTGACCGCAAACTACAATGCAAAGGACTGTTTGTGACCTTAGCAGCTGAACAGTTACTACTGTTCCTAGTGTGGAAACAAACAAAACAGAACAGACCAAAGGGCTGTTTATCCATTTCAGCATGCTCAAAATCCTCTTCGGTATTACATGCAAATCCCCTTAATGGAAGGCAGCTGGATTCCAAGCTGGATACTCTGACTCACTGATTTTGGTGGTCAGTTCTTTCTTTTCAACTTTCTTCAAACTATGTATCAAACATTTGTTGAATGCTTACTTTGTCTAAAATAGCATACCTGTGTAACTTTGGGTAGAGATTTCTTTGTGCCTAGTGATCTCATCTCTAAAATGAAAATATTGGCACCTATCTGTGAAGAGATATAAGGATTAAATAACATAATGTACTTAGGCCCTTACAAGAGTGTCTGGCACAAAAGTAAGATCTTAAAATACCATTTATTATTAAAACCTTTTCTTCAATAATATCTTCCAGGGCTGGGAAGATGGCTTAGCAGTTAAGTGCTTGCCTGTGAAGCCTAAGGACCCCGTTTGAGGCTCGGTTCCCCAAGACCCACGTAAACCAGATGCACAAGGTGGCGCATGCATCTGGAGCTTGTTTGCAGTGGCTACAGGCCCTGGCATGCCCATTCTCTCTCTATCTGCCTCTTTCTCTCTCTGTCGCTCTCAAATAAATAAACACAAAAATTTAAAAAGAAATAATAATAGCTTCCATAAGAGCACTGCATGTATTATTAATTCGTTAGCTCTCACACTGTTATTTAACTGTATAAATTTAAACCCCCAGCTAAAGAAAAGCTATTTCATTTCATAATTTTTATTTTTAAAAACTATTTATTTATTTCAGATATAGATGGAATTGGCACACCAGAGCCTCCAGCCACTGTAAACAAACTCCAGATGCATGCACCACTTTGAACATCTGGTTTTATGTGAGTGCTGGGAAACTGGATCCAGACCATCAAGCTCTGCAAGCAAGTGCCCTTAAGCATTGAGCCATCTCTCCAGGACACACTTCATAATTTTCAGAAGCATTATAATAACTAATTACCAAGACTCAGTCAGCTACAACACCTGGTTTTGTCTTCTGGCTTCCTTTCTGACTAAATGTTGTTCTATCTTTAGTCTCTAGTTCAGTAATTTGCACCATCATTTACAGAGCCCAAGACAGAAATGTACAAAAAACCCAAAAGACTTTCCTCTCTACCCTTCATGATGCTCCCAAATCAACTGATTACTAAATGCTATGATGCTATGCTTCCCCTGCCACCCCCTAGTGGGGATGTGTGTGTGTGTGTGTGTGTGTGTGTGTGTGTGTGTGTGTGTTTCTACAGTGTTTGTATGGATGTGAACATTCCATGGCATATACATGGAAGTAAGAGGACAACCTTGGGGTGTCAGTACTCACCTCCATCTTGAGACAAGCCCTCTCCCTTTCTTGTTTTGTGTTTCTTTGGTTGGTTGGTTTGGTTTGGTTGATTTGGAGTCTTCTGCATTTGTCTGCTATTACTGTAGGTGTGTTTGGGATTACAAATGTGAGCACTACCTGTGTCCAGCTTTAAGCTTCATGTGGGTTCTAGAGATCCAAACTACAGTTTGGCATAGCCAATGCTTTTAACCACTGAGCTATTTCCCCAGCCTTGATGCTGTGCTTTTTAACACTACTTCCTACCCTGGTTCTGCATTTTCACTGATATTCCAGGCTTTCATCATCCCTTGCCTGCACTACTGATGACATATTTAAATTTATTTATTTATTTATTTGCAAGTAGAGAGAGAAAGTGAGATCGGGGGAAGGAGACAGACAGAGAAAATGGGTGTGCCAGGACCTCTAGCCATTGCAAATGAACTCCAGAAGCAAGTGCCACTTTGTACATCTATCTGGCTTATATGGGTATTGGGGAATCGAACCTGAGCCCTTAGCCTTTAAAGGCAAGCACCTTAACTACTAAGCCATCTCTCCAGCCCCCCATAACATATTTACAGGATAATAAGACTTAGAAGCAAAAATAGGCAAAACAGTGTGAACCAAGAAACTAGGAAAAACAAGACAATTCAAGGGACTATACGGGGTAAGTTGAATAGAAGGAGTTTATGGAAATGAATGATGTTATAATATAAAGTTAGAAAACTAAACTGGAGCTACATCATGAAGAGTTTTAACCTCCACACTAGGAAATTTGAACTTAATCCTATAGGAATTATGTCTTCTTTATAATTGTAAAATATTAATACTGACATTAACTATAAAATAGTGTGCCTATATTTTCTTCTTCTCATTCCATTATCAAACAAATGAAAGAATACATTAACTATAAGCTATAACAATATCATCTCTCCAGATTATACCATAAGAACAATTTTATTAGCATAAGCTCACAAGAAAAATCAGTATAGTCTTCAGATCATGGGAAATCATTGAAGCTCAGTGATTTTAATTTCTGGAACTGATAAAACTGCTCAGAAAACAGTAACTTGTCCTCTCGCTATAGGTAAAGATCTCCTACCACTCAAATATTACCAACAGTCCAAGAGAAAACTCTTAAGGATATCTACTCCTTTATACAAGGTCACATTAATGTCCGACTTTTACTTTTTATAGATGTTTTAAATAGCTGTGGAAACTATGAGGTTCTTTATGAATTAAAATTCTTGCCAGGCGTGGTGGTGCATACCTTTTATCCCAGTACTTGGGAGGCAGAGGTAGGAGGATTGCTATGAGTTCAAGGCCACCCTGAGACTATGTAGTGAATTTCAGGTCAGCCTAGGCTACAGCGAGATGCTACCTCAAGAGACCAAGAAAAAAAAAATCTTAGCCTTCTGGGCTGGAGAGATGGCTTAGCGGTTAAGACACATGCCTGCAAAGCCTAAGGACCCCAGTTCGATTCTCCAGGTCCCACGTTAGCCAGATGCACATGGTGGCGCATGCATCTAAAGTTTGTTTGCAGTGGCTAGAGGCCCTGGAATGCCCATTCTCACTCTCACAGTCTCTCTCTCTCTCTCTCTCTGTCTCAAATAAATAAATAAATAAAGTAAAATATTTTAAAAAAATCTTAGCCTTTGGAAAGACACAAATTCTTTTGAGATTCTATTGAAAGTTTTAGAAACAAACCCTACAAGCCCATATGTGAATGGCTACTAAATCTTGCACTTCAGAAATTCAAGAACCCTTAACACCACTTATAAATCACAAAAAATGTCAATTCTACAGGTTTGCTATTTTTCCTACAAAAACAAAAAAATCAGTTTTGATCCTGAATTTAGAAGGTAGGCATCTCAAGGTATTTTTGTTTTGATTTGTTTTGTCCTTTCAGTAGCAATTTATTGATAAGATTTTTTTACTGGTACATCCATTCTTCTGCTTAGTTCTTTTTATCAGTGTCCTACAGGTCAAGATCCAATTTATGACTCTGCCTTCTTTTAAAACATGCTTCGAGGAAACGAGCTGACTATAACCATAAATATAGCCATACAGGCAAAAGTTACATTAGTGTTTATTTATAACACATTAATTGTTTTGTGGTTTTTGAAATAAAATTATTGGATTTTGATTTTTTAAAATAATTTTTTAATTTGCTTATTTGAGAGAGAGAAAGAAGCAGATAGAGATAGAAAGAGACTGGGCATGTCAGGGCCTTCAGCGACCACAAATGAACTTCAGATGCATGTGCTACCTTGTGCATCTGGCTTATGTGAGTACTGGAGAATTGAACTAGGGTCCTTAGGCTTTGCAAGCAAGAACCTTAACCACTAAGCCATTTCGCCAGCCCAGTTTTTTTGGGGGGTGTTCAAACTTTGCTGGGATTAAAGGCATGTGCCACCACACCCAGCTTATTTATAACACATTAACACCTAGTTCTAACTGGTGTGTCAGTCAGTTAAATCCAGAGAAAAGAATGTTACACATTTCCTCATATCAGTGCAAATACAATGATGACTAAGCCATCCAGAGATATCTCCAGGAACAAATTACCCCCTATCTGAGGAGTACCAAATCTTCGAATCTGAACTTCTGATAGTGACAGAAACTTCTTGTAGAGGCACAAGTATGGGAGGCCATCTAGTGGACAAAATGCAGGAGCACACCAATTTTTAGCTACCTTTTCTAAAACTTAAATACCTTGTTTAATAAACTATGCACACTCCTCAAATATTAAGAGAGACATAGTCTATTGCTGAAACATATACTTGACTTGAAATGATCCCAATTATTTTAAATCCTGACACTTCTTTAAAAACAGGCGCCAGCCAGGTGTAGTGGTGCACACCTTTAATCCCAGCACTCGGGAGGCAGACACAGGAGGATCTCCATGAGCTCAAGGCCACCCTGAGACTACACAGTAAATTCCAGGTCGACCTGAGCTAGAATGAGACCCTACCTTAAAAAAAAAGGGGGGGGGGCCAGACCAACATATGATGTATCCATATAAAATATGTTTAATCACTTTAAAAAAAAAACAAGGGCCAGACATTGTGGCACATGCCTTTAATCCCAGCACCCAGGAGGCAGAAGTAAGAGGATGGCCCTAACCTCGAGGACAGCCTTGAGACTACCTAGTAAATTCCAGGTCAGCCTGGGCTACAGCAATGCTGCCTTGAACACCACCAGCCCCCTCAAAAAAAGAAACAAAAAGGTTCATAAAATAATCGCAGAATGAAATTGCACCAGGAAAGTTTCCCAAATCCTTTTGTTCTATTTTAATATTACACATATAAGGTTAGAGAGGCTGCTCAGTGGTTAAGGTACTTGCCTGCAAAGCCTAAGGACCTGTGTTCTATTCCCAAGTACCTACGTAAAGCCAGATGCATAGTATCTGGAGTTCATTTACAGTGGCTGGAGGCACTGGCGTGCCCATTATTTCTTTCTCTGTCTCTCTTCTATCTCCCTCTCCCTCCCCCTCTCCTTCTCTCTCTTTCTCTCTCTGCTTGCAAACAAATAAATACAATTATGTTTATTGGCAAAAGTACATTTGCCCATACGAACATAAATCTGGGACGTGATTACAGTGAGTAACTTGCCAATTTCTACCTAGTAACAATTGCTGCAAGCAGAGATAGTAATAAAAGCACTGTGTATCTGACTTCAGTAGTAAAAACTTTCCAAGAAGAGAGTGAAAATTTGGGTGACTTAATGTGGTGAAAACTAGAAAAAAAAAAAGCATGAACAGAGGTGAAAAGGATACAGTCAGACATGGTGAGGAGGTAGTAAATTGCATGTAATGGAAGGTGGTTAAAAAAATTCTGCAAAATTCATCGCATGCATACAAACAATAAAATTATACACATAAATATTTTGATTTTCCGAAGTTAAAGTTATAACACTTTTTAAAAAACATTAGACCTGATATCTAGTAAACCTCATACAAATGGGGTTTTATTTTCCCCTTTAATTAATAGCGCACTTAAATCTTTTTAAAAGCAGACAAAAGACACTTGCATATAATAAGTTCTGTGAACAAACTAATAGAATTTCTGTTTTGTGATATTATTTTGTCAACTAACATATTTCTTAAAAGAAACAATAACATTTAAAATCACTGTTTTTCTAATCTTTATAAAATAAAGATTAAAATAAAATTCATTCAAAAGGAACTAGCTTAAAATCTTTATTCATTCTGTGAAAAAAATTAAATGCAGGAGATCCATATAAGGATAGTCACTGTGCCTCAGAAGATAATAATATAAAATCTCTGAGTGAATATGAATTCCATGTCATAGTTTCCGTCTGATAAGACAAAATATTTATTACGTTTAAAGGCTGCAGAGACAGTTCACTGGACAAGAGGACTTGCTGCATAAGCATGAGGGCCTGGGTTGATCCCCACCGTTCTAGTAAAAAGCTGAGTTTAACTGTGCGTGCCTGCGACGCTGGCACAGAGGGGTCAGTGACAGGAGGATTGCTGTGGCTTAATGGTCAAACTAACTGAAAAGTGGGCTGGGCATGGTGGCGCATGCCTTTAATCCCAGCACTTGAGAGGCAGAGGTAGGAGGACTGCCATGAGTCAAGGCCACCCAAAGAATAAACAGTGAATTCCAGGTCAGCCTCAGCTACAGAGACCCTACCTTGAAAAACCAAAAAGGGGACGGAAGGGAAGGGAAGAGAAGGGAAAGAGAGGGGAGGGGGAGGGGAAGGAAAGGGGAAGGGAAGTGAGGGGAGGGAAGGGAAGAGAAAGGAACCTTTTAGGAAACAGATCTATTGTCCAAAATTAAACTGGATGATCCTATATACACATAAATAAAAAATTAAAATTTGGGCTGGAGAGATGGCTTAGCGGTTAAGCGCTTGCCTGTGAAGCCTAAGGACCCCGGTTCGAGGCTCGGTTCCCCAGGTCCCACGTTAGCCAGATGCACAAGGGGGCGCACGCATCTGGAGTTCGTTTGCAGAGGCTGGAGGCCCTGGCGTGCCCATTCTCTCTCTCTCCCTCTATCTGTCTTTCTCTCTGTGTCTGTCGCTCTCAAATAAATAAATAAAAAAATTTAAAAAAAAAAATTAAAATTTATGTGTTTCTCTGGTAACATTCGTGTAACATGTTTCAAGATCACTGCTAGGGTCTGGTATGGCTTAAGTGTGTCCCCAAGTATTAATGTGTTGTTGAAAACTTGGTACCCAGTGTAGTGTTGTTAGAGATGGTAAGACTATATAAGAGGTGGGACCAAAGAGATCACTACTAGTCCCTCCTCCAACCTGTCTTACCTGTTACCTGTCCCTGTCCTTAGTCTGCCACCCAGCAGTGGGATGCCAACAACCATCATATGACACAGTCAGAGAGAGCGTCACCAGAGCTAGCACTATGCTTTCTGGACTCTCTGCCTTCACAGCTATAAGCTAAAACTTTCCCATGTAAGCTCAAATCCTTGGAATTTAGTTATAATAATGAAAAGCAGATTAACACATTTCTTTTTTGTTAAGAGTAATTTAATATGCTCTGCCTCTTTCTCTGTCTCTCTGGTATCAAACAAATAATTTTAAAAAATAGGTAGGGCTGCATCTCTACAGTTGGCAAACAGAACTTTCTAAAAATAAATAGGGCTGGACATGGCCCAGTGGTTAGAGGTACCTGTTTGCAAAGTCTGGCAGTTCAATTCTCCAATTCTCCAATACCCACACAAAGGCAGATGCACAAAGAGGCACATATGTTTGGAGTTTGGTTGTAACTACAGGAGGCCCTGGTGTGCCTGTGCGTGCACACGCACGCGTTCCCTCTCCCTCTCCCTCTCCCTCTCCCTCTCTCTCTCTCTCTCTCTCTCTCTCTCTCTCTCTCTCTCACACACACACACACACACACACACACACACATTCCCTCTCTCTGTGTGCCTCTTTTTCTTGGTTTCCCTCTGTCTCAAATAAATGAAAAATGTTTTAATATTTCTAGGTAATTTAAAATAAAAGCAACTATTGTTTCTAAATAAAAATCATATCAAGCCAGGTGTGGTGGCACACGTCTTTAATACCAGCACTGGGAGTCAGAGCTAGGAGGATCACTGTGAGTTCGAGGCCACCCTGAGACTCCATAATGAATTCCAGGTCAACCTGAGCTAGAGTGAAACCCTACCTTGAAAAACCAAAAAAAAAAAAAAAAAATCATATCACCATTTTTGGGCTAGAGAGATGGCTCAACAGTTAAAGTGTTTGCCTGCAAAACCTAACAACCAAATTCAATTCCCCAGTACTCACATAAAGCCAGATGCATGGGGTGGTGCATGCATCTAGAGTTTGTTTACAGTGGCTAAGGGCCCTCCCTGGTCCACCCATTATCTCTGTGACTCTGTCTCTTTATCTGTCTCTCTCTGCTTACAAATAAATAAAAATATTTTTAAATCACATCACAATTTTTAATTTTTTTTTATTCTAGGGAGAAAGAGACAGAGGGAGAGAATTGAAACATCAGGGTCCCAGCTCTTGCATTCACACTCCAGATGCTTGTGCCACCTACTGGGCATGTGCAATCTTGAGCTTGCCTCACCTTGTTGTGTCTGGCTTATATGAGATCTGGAGAGGCAAATACAAGTCCTTAGGCTTCACAGGCAAATGCCTTTACTGCTAAGCCATCTCTCCAGCCCCCATACACCATTTTTGAATCTACAAATGAGATTCGTGTGAAAGAATAAGTTAAATAGCAAATTCTTACATACCAATGACTATTTATCCTGATGAATAGAATTCTAAAGTCTCAAGTTATTTTCAGCTCAAATATGGGAAAAAGGCAATGAAGATATTTCTTCATGGGTCACCTTATTTACCAGTTAGCTCCAGTTGCCCTAAATCTCTGTGGAGAATTAAAAGTTTTCTTCCAGTGTGTCTTAGGAACTGGATCATTAGCACAGAGTTTCCCTATTTTAATGTTTGGCAATTTCTTCTGATCAAACTCCCATTCCTGAAAAGTTTTTAGATTACTTATCTTTTAAATATCTGGAATTTTAGGGGCTGGAGAGATGGCATAGCAGTTAAAGCACTTGCCTACAAAGCCTAAGGACCAATGTTCAAATCCCCAGTACCCATATAAGACAGATGTACAAGGTGACACATGTGTCTGGAGTTTGTTTGCAGCTAGCTGGAGGCCTTGGCATGCCAATTCTCATTCTCTTTATCTGCCTCCTCCACTCTCTCTCCCTCCCTTTCTCTCTCTTAAATAAATAAATAAAATATTTAAAGAGTAAGAACAGTCTGGAATTTCAAAGCCATAACCTTCATTACTGCCATTCCCACTCCATCACCTGTTTGATGACATCTCCTAGAAATGGTGCCACCTTCCCTATTTGTCCCTGACCCTCTTATGTTAGTCAATTTACTCCAGCTCCTTGCTGAGTCCATTCACATACCATGAACTCACAGGTATCTTACTTCAATCCAGATGATCATAGAACTACTACTGAAGCTTTTCACCAATAAGGTTGAGATACAAAGCCCTTTTTCATTATTCAATTTTTCCTTTTTTTTTTTCCCATGTTTGTAAGCCTCTTGGAATTTGAGCTGCTTTTCTACTATATGGATGAGTGACCTTTTTCCCCATCTACAATTTTTCCCTTTAGTGTTTTAGGTGGATTTTCATTTCCAGTATTTCAAATTGTATTTCTTCATTATTTCTGTTTTCTTCCTTATATCTTGTATCAACCCCTTATTTTGTTGAATTCCTGTATTCTCTTGGGATTCCTTTAGGAATTTCCTTTCTTCTATATTCCTTTGATTTTTTTTCTTTGATTTCTTTGAGTATATATACTGATAATTATTCTTTTGAATTCTCTGTCTGGCATTTTATCTAATTCAGTCTTACTGGAGGTCACTACTATTGGATTTTATAATTTTTGGAGGAGTTATGATGCCTTGAATGTTTGTGTTTCTTATATTAGTGCATAGAGATTTTCACATCTCAGGTTATTTCACTGCTTGGATTTTCTGTTTATTAACTGTATTCTTAGACATATATATCAGAAGTTATATCTGTGACCCCAACACACCTATGACAATAGGAAGTGAAGCCAGGAGAATCCAAAGCTTGTAGACCAGATGTGTTGACAGCAGCAGGAGACATTGAAGATACCATCTGACCTCCACATGAATGCCATGGCATGCTCATATACCGACACACAGATAAATAACAATTGTTGAAAGGAAAGAAAAAGCATCAGGACAAAAACTACATAGCTATCATCGCTGTAACATCCTCAGAATACAACACATGCTCAGAAACAAGAACTGGAATTAAATTGTGTGATATGAGGCTTACTAAACATACAGTCTCAAGTTCACATAGGTACCTTTAGTGGGTGCAGGCTGTATACTGATAATTGGCTGCTGCTTTGCCAATGGCATAAGTGCTGGTAGTGTCTGAATAATGATGGTTTTTGCTGGAACACTGGAGTTTGTTTGAGTCTTAGGTGCTGCTGGAAGTAATAAAGGCTTCGGCTGGATTGAAGGCTTTAAATTCATCTGGATTTTCTTCTTAGGAGTCAATCCACTTTCTAAAGAAAAACCAAAACTTCCAATCAATCCAAAAGCAGCTAAGTAAGCCTTAAAAAACTGGTACCATTACACACTTTCCTTTACATATTATCTTGACTTCTGAGTGTCTTCAGCAAGTTTAAGCACAGCTATTCTGTAACTGAATGAACCAAAGAATACTTGAGCTGCCCTCATCCTTTTTGAGCAAGCTGTAGCTTTGGGAGTAGTAGGACACATGAGCTGGTAAAAGAACACAATAACAATAATCAAGCCTTGAGATGAATGAGGCAGTCAAGTGTTCTCACATTCAGTGTTCTTAACTAAAATACTGAGTCTCCCCTGAATATGATAGAATCTAAGACTATTTTATTTTTGGCTAATAAAGAAAGACCCTATCAAAAAAGATTATTTTTCTTTACCCTCTCCATATACATATGTACACACACACACAGACACAGGTTTTTCAAAGTAAGATCTCACTCTAGCCCAGGTTAACCTGGAATTCACTATGTAGTCTCAGGGTGGCCTTGAAATCACAATGATCCTCCTACCTCTGCCTCCCAAGTGCTGGGGCTAAAGTCATGCACCACCATACCCAGCCTACCCTCTCCATATTAATTGCTCACAACTATAAAAGGTAGAACTGCTAATTTTAAAAGTCATCTTAATAAACATATGTTTAGTACAACATTTTCCTTTAAGAAATGAAACCTAAATTCAGTCTAAAATAGAAGTAACAAAAACGAGGAGATAGAGAAATACCTGTTTTGTTCCCAGGACCAGTGGTGGGCGTGTCTTCCTTCAGTGGCTCTGCTGAGGAGGGGCTATTACAACCCTCACCATATAAGGAGAGGGGAGACTGGGAACTAGAAGACAAATCCAACTCCTCCTATAGAGAAACAACACAAATGAATACAGAAGAGTAAAGAGCAGATTCCTTGAGCAGCAGGTTACTTAGAATGAGAGCAAGACCCATAAGAAAACAGAAAACTGCTTCAAGGCAATTTCAAAGCAAATCTAGCAGAAAACACATCTATATATTAAATACTAAGTGATTTTGATAAGTCAATATCCATCACCACAAAGGAAATTCAGCACATGTCTATGCCATCATCTTACACTAAGCATATGAATCATTGATCTGCTTCTGTATTTCTTCCCATAAACTTTATACCTTTCTTGGTCCCTAGTCACACATTCAGTTATCATTACAAAGCTACAGTTAAAATGCCAATATCCTTTCCCCATAATCACTCTAATTCAGTCTTAAAAGAATATCGAAAGCAAAATAAGCCAAGCATGGTGGCACATGCCTTTAATCCCAGCACTCAGGAGGCAGAGGAGGAAGGCTGCCGTGAGTTCAAGGTCACCCTGAGACTACCTAGTGAATTCTAGGTCAGCCTAAACTAGAGTGAGACCCTACCTAGAAAAAAAAATAAAGCTAAATAATTCTTACTATTTTTATTCCTTTCTATTTACTAATGCTGCCTTTCCCCAAATGATTTGAAAGGAAGATGATAACTAAAACAAACAGAGCTATTTAACTTATGGGAACTGATAACACAGATATGTGAAAATAGCATTAATGCTTTCTAAATGTTTAAGTTTTTAAGTTTTAGTGAATCCACCTCTTTTGTTAGATAAAGAAAGAGAAAAAGAGGCAGAGAGAGAGAGAATGGGTGTGCCAGGGCCTCTACCCACTGCAAATGAACTCCAGATGTATGTACCACCTTGTATATCTGGCTTGCATGGGTACTGAGGAATCGAACCTGGGTCCTTTGGCTTTGCAAGAAAGCACTTTAACTGCTAAGCCATCTCTCCAGCCCTTGCTAGAACAAATTTAACATAAGAGAAAAGTAACATTTCAATTCAGGGGGAAAAAATATAGCATAGATGATAATGGAATAGGCATCTCTACTTCATGCCACCATCAAAATGATCCCTAAAATTATTAAAAGAAAATTTGCTAAGATTTATGAGCCTGGTAAAGTATATTATAATATATTTGTAAGAAACTAAAAAGTACAAGATAGCAACACAGAAATATTATCTTCATACCCTTAGATGGTTAAAAAATATCTGATAAAAATCACCAAATATTTCTTATTTAAAAAAAAAAAAATTTAAAAAGAGTCAGGCATGGTGGCACATGCCTTTAATCCCAGAACTTGGGAGGCAGAGGTAGGAGGATCACCTTGAGTTTAAGGCCACCCTGAGACTACTTAGCGAATTCCAGGTCAGCCTGAGCTAGAGTGAGAACCTACCTTGAAAAACCAAAAAAAATAAATACTTTTAAAAAACCTTGCTGGGGGTGGTGGGGCACACCTTTAATCCCAGCACTTGGGAGGCAGAAGTACAGGGATCACTGTCAATTTGAGGCCACTGTGGGACTACATAGTGAATTCCAGGTCAGCCTGGGCTAAAGCGAGACTCTATCTCAGCAAAACAAAACAAACAAAATAAACCTAAATAACAAGAGATAGGGAGATGGCTCAGCAATTAAAGGCATTGCTGGGCTGGAGGGATGGCTTAGCAGTTAAGGCGCTTGCCTACAAAGTCAAAGGACCCAGGTTTGATTCACCAGGAACCATGTAAGACAGATGTACAAGGTGGTGCATGTGTCTGGAGTTCCTCTGCAAAGGCGGAAGGTTCTGGCACATCCATTTTCTATCTGCCTCTCTCTCTCTCTCTTCCTCCCTCTCTCTCTCTTTCCCTCCCTCTCTCTCAAATAAATAAGTAATTTAAAAAAGGGGGGCACTTACTTACAAAACCTGCCAGTCGGGGTTCAATTTCCTAGCACCCACACAAAACTAGATGCAAGGTCAATAATGGGAGGCAGAGCCAGAAGAATACCAATGTCACAGCCAGATAGTTTGCAGAGCAATGGACGCTGGAGCACAGATCCTTTAAGTTGTCCTCTGACTTCCACACATGGCCATACACATACACACACAAATATATAAATACTTTCAAGTCCTATAATACAAGGATTAGAGAAACACCTAATACTTAAAACCACTATGTATAATTACATAAACTAAACTGTGAAAACAAAGCGCATTATCATTAAAGTTAATATAAAAAAACAGGTAACTTTTGTTCTATAATTCTGGTAAATGAAGTTAGGCAAAAAGATGAAATAAAAAAGAAAACAACAGAAGAGACTGAGGTTCCTTTTTAGCAAGGCAATATATTGTCTACTTGGAATACATGACTATGAAAATAATATTCACTTAGAAAATATAATAAAAATATTTCACTTGGCCAGGCATGGTGGCGCACGCCTTTAATTCCAGTACTCAGGAGGCAGAGGTAGTAGGATCACCATGAGTTTGAGGCCACCCTGAGACTACATAGAGAATTCCAGGTCAGCCTGAGCTAAAGTGAGACCCTACCTTGAAAAACCAAATATGTATATATATATTTTTCACTTACAATAGCAATAACAAGTATAAATTATCTAGGAATTTTCTAAAGAATCTTAAAAACCTATTTAAAGAAAACTACAAAACAAGACTAGGGATATTAGCTCAGAGGTAGCAAGAGTACCTGGCATGCATATGACCCTGAATTCAATCACAGCACCACACAGAATACTTTATACATACTAACCAAGTATGGTGGCACATAATCCCTTCAATTGGGAAGATGAAACAAAAGAATCACAAATTTGAAGCCAATCTGAGCTATGTAGCAAAACTTTATCTCAAAAAAAAAAAAAAGGAGGGGCTAGGATTTATCTCATTGGTAGAGTGCTTGCTTAATATTGTACAAGGGTATATTCCCCAGTACCTCAAAAAAAAGGAAAAAAAGAAAACCTACAAATCTGGCCAAAAGCCCCTGACTAGGGAGATCACAGGCCCCAGCGAGGAAGCTATTTCTTCTGTTTTGCTAAATGGGCAGGTTGTGCCTGTCACTGTTTATACAGATAGGCTAGTGCTGCTCCAGCCTTAGTCGAGAAGCTTCCTGCAGGGGCAGTGGTTACTGCAAGACCTACAACAGGTCAAAGTTCTTAGAATAAGTGACTGCTAAGTGCTCAGCTCTATCTACAGATGTGACATCTATACCACCCCTGCCAAGACTTAGGGAACACTGAGGAAAGGGAAGCAGAAAGAATACAAGAGTCGGGCTGGAGAAATGGCGTAGCGGTTAAGCGCTTGCCTGTGAAGCCTAAGGACTCCGGTTGGAGGCTCGGTTCCCCAGGACCCGCATTAGCCAGATGTACAAGGGGGCGCACGCATCTGGAGTTCGTTTGCAGTGGCTGGAAGCCCTGGTGCGCCCATTCTCGCTCTATCTGCCTCTTTCTCTGTCACTCTCAAATAAATAAATAAAAATGAACGAAAAAAATATTAAAAAAAAAAAAAGAATACGAGAGCCAAATGATGGGGAAGAATACTGTGAAATGCTGTCTCCCAGATATGTTATGACCATGAACTCACTGCAGCTGTGGGAACCTGTACAAGTCAAACTTCTTTCATGGATGGCGAGAGTTTCATGAGGCCCCACCACTCCTTGAGTAGCCATTAGCAGTTAATGGGTGGTGAAGAGACATTTCCGTAAGTAGCATAGCCACTGGCAAGTTGTTAATGCTCCAGTAAGTATCCCCCAACTCTTACTCAGGCAAGCAACCCTAATTAAACTAGTGGGTCACAAAAGAAAATGAGGGTAGTACGAGGACTAGCTGGGCAGAAGGAATTCAGCAGGAGTGGGAGGGAGACAAGAGAAGGTGATGGGGTGAATGTGATCTAACTACATCATATGCTTACATGAAATGGTCAAAAAATTTTTTTGTTGTTGTTTTGAGGTTGGGTCTCACTCTAGCCCAGGCTCACCTGAAATTCACTATATAGTCTCAGGGTGGCTTCAAACTCACGTCGATCCTCCTACCTCTGCCTTCCAAGATTAAAGGTGTGCACCACCACACCCAGCCCAAAAAGTAATTTTTAAACTAATTTAACTAATGATTAATTAGTAATAAATTTAAGTGGGAGATCCAATATAATTCTACTTGCATAAATTTAAAATACATGCACACAACTGAAATCAGTAAAAAAAAATAAATAAATAAACTTTATCATAGATGGTACCATGAAAATTCTTTTGATAATCATTTGGAGAAACTTAAAATTAGACATGTGTCTTGTATCGCATATTAGGACCATTTCATCTAGCTTTACATGGGTCCTGGGGAATCAAATACGGGTCCTTTGGTTTACAGGCAAGTGCCTTAACCACTAAGCCATCTCTCCAGCCCCAATTAAGACACTTTCAAATGGATTAGAGATCTAAATATTAAAGACAAAAATCAGCGCCAAAGAGATGGGTTAGCAGTTAAGCGTTTGCCTATGAAGCCTAAGGACCTAGGTTGGAGGCTCAATTCCCCAGGACCCACATTAGCCAGATGCACAAGGGGGCGCATGCATCTGAAGTTCATTTGCAGTGGCCAGAAGCCCTGGCACGACCATTCTCTTCCTCTGCCTCTTTCTGTCTCTGTCTGTCACTCTCAAATAAATAAATAAAAAATTTTTTTAAAAATTTAAAGACAAAAATCTTAGGATAAATTTGCACTTGGAAATTGGTCACTTGGAAAATATTTCTTCCTGAATAATTTCATCATTAGCCACTAGATGGGGCTGCAAATCCACCATCCATGCAGAGCGGCAGTCCTAGGCAAGACCCTACCACACATAGACTGCATTCCCTGACTGAAGGAGTCAGAACTGGGTTAAGGCGGTCACATGGGGAACAGTCTGAAGAAGACATGGGAAAAGAACAGATGCCAACCAGAAAGGACTTCCACTAGAAAAATACAAGACAAAATGATAATCATAATAATGAGTTGTAACTTGAATAAAAGGAATTGGAGGGTGGGCTGGAAAGATGGCTCAACCATTAAGGTACTTGCCTGCAAAACCTAAGGATCAGGGGTAAAGTGGTGCATGCATCTGGAGTTCATTTGCAACAGTCAGAGGATCTGATGCACAAATCCCCAGCCCATGCTTACAAATAAGAAAATTAAAAAAAAAAATTTTTTTAAGAAGCTGGACATGTGGACATGGTGGCACATGCCATTAATCCCAGAACTTGAGAGAAAGAGGTAGGAAGAGTGCCATGAGTTCAGGGCCACCCTGAGACCACACAGTAAATTTCAGGTCAACCTGGGCTTGAGTGAAACCCTACCTCAAAAAAAAATATAAATAAAATAAATAAATAATAATAATAAAAGAAAGTGGGGATGCAGCTCAATTAGTACAGTGCTTAGCATCCATGGAACCCTTAGTTCAATTGTGCCATCAAAGGTAAATGAGGTGCTAAAGAGATTGCTTAGTGGTTAAGGCACATGCCTGCCAAGCGTAAGGACCTAGGTTTGACTCCCCAGTACCCACATAAACCAGATGCACAAGGTGGCACATGCAGTTTGCAGTGGCTGCAGGCCTTGGTGTGCCCATTCTCTGACTCTCTCATTCTCTACCTCTTTTTCTCACTCTCAAATAAATAAATAAACTTAAAAAAAAAAAAAAAAAGGCAGGTGATGCCAGGTGTGGTGTAGCACACCTTTAATCCCAGTACTGGGGAGGCAGAGGCAGGAAGATCACCATGAGTTCAAGGCCAGCCTGAGACTACATAGTGAATTCCAGGCCAGTCTGGACTACAGCAAGACCCCCTCCCTACCTTGGGGAAAAAAAAAATAGTGAGGAGGCCAGACATGGTGGCTCCTACCTCTTAGCAATTGGGAAACAGTCATATAAATCAGGAATTCAATGTCATCCTCAGGTAAATGAGTTTAAGGCCAGCCTAGACTACATATGACCATATCAAAACAAAACAAAACAAAACAAAAAAGTACATGAGATGTACACCATATCACTTCTATGATATTCCTTCCATAAATATAAAAATGTGAGTCTAATCCAATCTAAACATCAGATAATCCCAAGTAACAAGATCATTTTAATCATGTCAGGAAGAATTTTATGCTACCAGACATTACAGGAATATGTGACAAAGTATTTTTTTTTACTGATTTTGATATTTATAATGTTATTCAAAAATATTCTTGTTTGTAGGAAGTAGACAGGATAATATTTGGGTGGTAGTACATCAGACTGGCAACTAACTCTCAAAGAGTACAAATGTACTTGTAATATTTTTACAAATTTTAAATTATTCCAAATGAAGAATATAAGCAAGAAAACAAGAACAGCCAGGTATAGCGACACATACCTTTAATCTCAGTACTTGGGAGGAAGATACAGGAGGATCACTGTGAGTTCAAGGCCACTCTGAGACTACATAATGAATTCCAGGTCAGCCTGGGCTAGAGCAAGACCCTACCACAAAAAAAAAAAAGAAAGAAAGAAAAAGAAGAGGGCTGGAGAGATGGCTTAGCAGTGAAGTTGTTTGCCTGCAAAGACAAAGGACCTTGGTTCAATTACCTAGGACCCACCTAAGCCAGATGCACATAGTAGTGCATGCATCTAGAGTTTGTGTGTAGTGGCTGGAGACCCTGGCGTGCCCATATTCATTCTCTCTCTCAAAAAAAAAAAAAAACAAATAAATTTCAATTTTAAAAAATAGGCCTGGAGAGATGGCTTAGCAGTTAAGGTGCTTGCCTGCAAAGCCAAAGGACTCAGGTTCAATTCTCCCAAACTCACATAAGCCAGATGCACAAGGTGGTGCATGTATCCTGAGTTCATTTGCAGTGGCTAGATGCCTAGGCATGCCCATTCTCCCTCTCTCTCTCTCCCTCCTCTGCCTCTTTCTCTCTCTCAAATAAATAACAAAAATAAAGAATAAATGTGTAAATGACTTTCATTATAACCTGAGCAAAGCCCTCTTTTGAAGGACAAAAAGGAGTATGGGGAGGAAGAGCAGCAGAGGCAACAATAAAAGAAATGATCCAGACCAGATACAGTGGCATGTAGCATGTGCCTGTGGTCCCAGCTACACAGGAGGTTCACTGATGCCCAGAAGTCCAATGCCAGCCTGGGCAACATACCAAGACCATCTTTAAAAAGAAACAATTAAGCCGGGTGAGGTGGCACACGACTTTAATCCCAGCACTCAGGAGGCAGAGGTAGGAGGATTGCTGTGAGTTCGAGACCACCCTGAGACTACATAGTGACTTCTAGGACAGACTGGGCTAGAGCGAGACCTTACCTCAAAAAAAACAAACAAATAAATAAAATAAAAAGAAACAATTAAAAGGAGAAAGTGGGAAGAAGACAATGCTAGCAAATCCTAAATTAAACAGATCATTCTGATTTCTATGGCTCAGAAATCATGAAAACTGACACTGTTAATATTCTTCCATATCCTTAAAGAATATATTCTTATAGGGAGGTAAGAGGAATACAGGAAGAAAAAAACAGTGAACCAATAAACAAAACATATTAGAAATTATGAATGTAAGAACACAGTGAAAAGCCAGGCATGGTGGTACACACCTTTAATCCCCCCACTCTGACCTAAGAATAAACTGAAGCCAGGCACAGTGGCACATGCCTTTAATCCCAGTGCTCAGGAGACAGAGGAAGGAGGATCACTGTGAGTTTGAGGCCAGCCTGAGACTACATAGTGAATTCCAGGCCAACCTGGGCTAGAGCGAGAAACTACCTCAGGGGGGTAAAAAAAGAACATGGGGGAAGCTTCAGGGCCAAACCCAGGATAGCGACTTTCTAGATCCCATCAGTCCCTTCCTTACGTCTCATTTTCCTCTGGAGTTAATAAGCCTCCTTGTAGTGCTGAATGTCAACTGCCTGCCCATGCACCTACTTTCCAGGTAGTAATATAACTCACATCACTGTAAAAGACTGGTTACTTACAGGAACATGCTGGGTTGAAGAACAAGAGTCCACAGACCATGGAGATGAGGCTGAACAACTTGAAGCTGGAGAAAATGGTTGAAGTTCTGCCTTAATATCTTTCACTGTAAAACATGGGGAAAAGTATTTCTCACCAATCCATATAAATTAAGAATAAACCGGGCGTGGTGGCGCACGCCTTTAATCCCAGAACTTGGGAGGCAGTGGTAGGAGGATCACTGTGAGTTCGAAGCCACCCTGAGAATACATAGTGAGTTGTAGGTCAGCTTGGACTAGAGTGAGACCCTACCCTGAAAAACCAAAAAAATAAAAATAAAATAAGAAAGAAAGAAAGAAATTAAAAAACAGAATAAGATGACTGAGAAAGAAGGTAAAATCCACTTGTAAAATTCAACCAAACATGGAAGGTAAGTGAGATGCAGAAAACAGTGAATCTAGTATGTCTAGTATGCCTCCATTTGAACAAGTTGTATATGTATACTGAAATATATCTACTTGCATCTTCCCTAATCTCTGGAAGTAAATACAAGTACAGTGATTGTTGTCTCCTTTCATTGCTGAGGATCAAGGACCAGAGGAAAACACCCTTTGTTGCCTTTTAAATATTATGCCATATGCAAAAAATACAGGCACCTGCACGCCTTTAATCCTAGTACTTGGGAGGCAGAGGTAGGAGGATCACCATGAGTTCAAGGCCACCCTGAGACTACATAGTGAATTCCAGGTCAGCCTGAACTAGAGTGAGACCCTACCTCAGAAAAATAAATAAAAAAGTAATACAGGCTCCCAAGTACGGCAACAGGAAAAGAAACATTAAGTCACTAGCACATTCTCCCATCTACCTATGCCTATTCCCCTTCATTTCCTTTCTCTGTCTCTCTTTCTCAAATAAATAAATGAATAGTTTTTAAAAGTCAGCATTGGGCTGGAGGGATGACTTAGTGGTTAAGGAATTTGCCTACAAAGCCAAAAGACCCAGGTTCGATTCTCCAGGACCCACATTAGCCAGATGCATAAAGGAGGTACACACATCTGGAATTCGTCTGAGGTGGCTAGAGGCCCTGGCGCGCCCATTCTCTCTCTCTCTCCCTCTTTCTCTGTCAAATAAATAAATAAATAAATATATTTTTTTAAATCAGCATTGCCAGGCATGGTGGTACATGCCTTTAGCCCCAGCACTGGGAAGGCAGAGGTAGAAGAATCACTGTGAGTTGGAAGCCACCCTGAGACTACATAGTAAATTCCAGGACAGCCTGGTCTATAACGAGAGCCTACCTCAAAAAAGAAAAAAAAAAAAGTCGGCATTTCTGCAGGGTGTGGTGGCACATGGCTTTAACCCCAGCACTTGGGAGGCAGAGGTAGGAAGATCTCTGTGAGTTCGAGGCCAGCCTGAGACTACATAGTGAATTCCAGGCTAGCCAGCTTGGACTAGAGTGAGACCCTACCTCAAACAAACAAAAACAAAAAAACTCAGTATTTTTATATCTGATATGAACTATTCATGCGTCACACTACTATGAAACTATATTCATTTGGTAAGACATTTATTTACATATTGCCAGACCAGAAATGGTATATGTAGTCCATGGAATCTTTCAACCCACTCCATTCTGAGTACTGCCAAACTATAGAATAAAATGACTTTGGTTAAAGCATCATTACCTGTACAGAACTGGCTGCTGGTGCTCCAAATGTCCGACTCCCAAGGCATCAAATCCAAATCAAAATTAAGATGATCAAAATTACTTTCCTGTGGATTTCAAATAATCAAAAAAATATTAAAACATAAATTTTATATATATGTGTGTACTTTGAAATAAAATTGACACAATTTGCCATAAATACCCAACCTAATAATACTACCCAACCTAATAGAAATAATTTCCAAGCCAATTGGTTCATCTTACAAATACATGTTGGAAAAAGCCAGGAATGGTGCCATACACCTTTAATTCCGGTTCTTGGGAGGTAGAGGTAGGAGGATCACCATGAGTTCAAGGCCAGCCTGAGACTACACAGTGAATTCCAGGTCAGCCTGGGCTAGAGTGAGACCCTAACTCAAAAAAAAAATTACATACACACACACACACACACACACACACACACACACACGTGTGTGTGTGTATGGATGGATGGATGTATCAGAGGCTAGAAGCCCTGGGGCACCCAGTCTTTCTCTTGAGTATATCTGCATCTATTTTCTGTCCCTCTGTGCTTACATATAAAATAATAATAAATAAATTATTTATTTAAGCCAGGCATGGTGGCGCATTCCTTTAATCCCAGCACTCGAGAGGCAGAGGTAGGAAAATTGCCATGAGTTCGAGGCCACCCTGAGACACCATAGTGAATTCCAGATCAGTCTGGGCCAGAGTGAGACCCTACCTCAAAAAACCAAAAAAATAAATAAACAAATAAAATAGTTAAAATATACATAAATCAGTTGCTTAGTCAACTAAACAATTTTTAAAAATGAAGTTACTGGATGTGATGGAACATGCTTTTAATCCCAGCACTTGAGAAGCAGAGGTAAGAGGATCACTGTGAGTTTGGAGGCCACCCTGAGACTACATAGTAAATTCCAGGTCAGCCTGGGCTAAAGTGAGGCTCTACCTCAGAAAAACCAAAAAAATAAGATAAAATAAAAATAATTTAATCAACAGAACATCTCATAAAGTAAATTAGACCATTAATATCCACTGATCTGAAAAAAAATGCAACATGGGCTTCTCTCTCTTCTATGGAGTCATAGTAAAGCAATGCTTTTCTTCAAGAACTGTATGAAACTAGCTAAGGAAGTATATATGGATTACTCTAATTGAAAAATTACTCAGTTCACTTGAAATACTTTCCAAGCTAAATAGTACTTCACACATTAAATAAGGCAAAGTTAAAAATTCTATATGCCAGCCAG
This sequence comes from Jaculus jaculus, assembly GCF_020740685.1. NCBI lineage: Eukaryota > Metazoa > Chordata > Mammalia > Rodentia > Dipodidae > Jaculus > Jaculus jaculus. Next base: position 314,514,259 of record NC_059102.1, read on the forward strand.
CTTCACATGTACTAATAAAAAAAAAAAAAAAAAAAAAAAAAGAGTGGGAGGAGGAGGTACAGCGATGCCTCAGCAGTTAAGGAACTTGCCTGTAAAGCAAAAGGACAAGGTCCCATGCCCCAGGACCCACGTAAGCCAAATGCACAAGGCAGCACATGAGTCTGGAGTTTGTCTGCAGTGGCTGGAGGCCCTGACATGCCCTTTCTCTCCCCCACCCAATAAATAAATTAAAATAAAATAAAATAATTTTTAAGGGAGGGATTTGAAGGCTTGGAGTGTTACAATAATAGCTTTTATATAGATTGCTAACCAAGCAAAGATAAAAGTAAAGTCATACCTGATTTCCAGTTTTCTACACTAATAATACAGATCTTTTAGGAAGGAAGTTCCACTTGACTGAATTCATGACTCATATGACTCACATTGGACCCTTAATATCATTCTATTCCCAATTTGCAACCAACTATCTGTAAAAATCAGGGGCAGAGCTAGGTATGGTGGCTCATATCTATAATCCCAACATTCAAAATGCTGAGGTAAGGTGGGCCAGCCTGGGCTGTATAGTGAAATACCCTCTTTACGAAAAATAAAAAGTAGCCCATCAAATGACTTTTGCAAAGGAAACAAGTCTTCTGAAACCAAGACAAATACAATTCTATAATTCTATATACTATCTAGAAAGTAGCTACTAACATTCATAATTAATAATATCATTTACACTTAAACTACTAGCCTAAATCTATCGTTCTAAAACCTTCTTACAATTGCTAAGATTAAATATCAAGGGCTGGAGAGAGAGCTCAGCAGTTAAGGCATTTGCCTATAAAGCCTGATGACCAAAGTTTGATTCCCCAGTACCCACATAAAGTCAGATGCACAAAGAGTGCATGCATCTGGAGTTCTTTTGCAGTGGTTGAAGGCCCTGACATGCCCATTCTATCTCACTCCCATCTTCCTTCCTCTGCCTCTGCTTGTAAATAAATAAAAATATATTTTTTAAAAAAAGATTAAACATCAGGTTACTCTAGAAAGTACTTACATAAGTCTCATTTCCTGCATCAAATTGCACCTCATCAGTGTCTGTGAAATAACCGAGTTCAGCAAACAATGTAGACTCTTAAAAAAAAAAAGATATGAACTGTCAGCTTGATGATTTGAAGAGAAGGAACACCGGCATAATCCTCTGCCAGCTCTACTCAGCAGTGTGAATGACAAGCAATTCAAAGCTGATTTCTAACTTATGTGTTGTTCACCACATAATTTTTATCTTTTTTAAAATATTTTTTCTAGATTTATTATTATTTACTCATTAGAGACAGAGAGAGGGAAAGAAAGAGAGAATGAGTGAGAATGGGCATACCAGGGTCTCTAGCCACTGCAAACGAACTCCAGACGCATGCGCCACCATGTGCATCTGGCTTACATGGGACCTGGAAAATCGAACCTGGGTCCTTAGGCTTCACAGGCAAATGCCTTAACCACTAAGCTGTCTCTCCAGCCTCCAATTTTTATCTCGTGGTGGCACACACCTTTAATCCCAGCACTCAGGAGACTGAAATAGGAGGATTGCTGTGAGTTTTTGAGGCCAGCCTGAGACTACATAGTGAATTCCAGGTCAGCCTGGGCTGGAATAAGACCCTACCTTGAAAAACCAAAAGAGAGAGAAAAAGTATTAGAGTTTGGTAATAGTACCCTGTGGGGTGGGAAATGCTGCTTCCAGAAGCCACAGATTATTATAGGAAAAGCCCATTGCCAGGGTTAAGATACCTCCCAGTGAGCTAGCTATTGGTCAGGGAGGCCACTCAGGCCCTCAAAATGATACAGGCTATTTCCAGTGCTCTTGGCTGCCCACTGGAACTAGATGATAAGACTCTATTACTGAAGACACCACATGCTTCAGTTGCAAGGCACTGAGGAATCCAGCTGAAACTAAGCTGGAAGGCTCCTCCCAGCTGGCAAGGTGTCCCAGTGATGCACGCAGTGTTATGCACGCAGACTGCTGGAGGTGAAAAGTCATCAACAGTCTTTGCCAGAAGTGGAACCTGCAAGCTGTAACAATCAACCAGCTAGGGATGTGCCCACTGGTGCAACAGTTCCATGACTGTTATGGGAGTAAACAACTGCTCTCTGATAAAATTTGAGGCCCACTCCACAAGAGATTAATTCATGCCTAGTACTGAAAACCTAGTCAAAACCTGGGAAGGTCATAGGCCCTGGAAGGGAAGCAACTACTAGTACTATTATTTGGCTAGATGGGTATACTGTGCCCATCAAATTACCCTCAAATATTTGTATTTATTAATGCTGTTCTTTTTTATTTTTATTTTTTGTTATTGCCAACTTCCATAATTATAGGTAATAAACCATGATAATTCCCTCCCCTCCCCCACTTTCCCCTTCACAACTCCATCATTTATCCTCCCCCCCCATCAGTTTCCCTTTTATATTGATGTCATCATCTTTTCTTCCTATTATGAAGGGTCTTGTGTAGGTAGTGCCAGGCACAGAGAGGTCACAGATGGTTAGTGCTGTTTCTTGCGAACAGCAGTGACTACTACACAGACTGAAACTCATCACAGTGCTAAGAATAGTAGTGCTCAGCACAAAATGAGATATGTCTATCACACCCTCCAAGGTTCAGGAAACGTTTTGGAAAGGGGGAATGAAAGAATGTGATAAGAAAGACTGTTCTGGAATACAGTCTTCTACACATAAAGTGGCCACTGCATTCATGACCTGTCTGTAGCGGTCGGTCATTGCCAGTGTAACACCTGCACTATATTGGGCTCATCACCATTTCCTCATGAATGATGAAGGAGAGCAAAAAAAAAGAGGAGGGGGCATCAAAATAGAAAAGGCAACTAATTGGAAATAAGGGGCTCAGTTGAAGGGGGTACAAAAAGGTAATGGGAGACTATTATGATCAAAATATATGAAAACTGTCCACTAAAAAGTCTTCTAAAGCCTCAGAGAGGTGAGAGGGATAAATTTAAAAAGAAACAAACGTAAAATGGCACAAAAAGCATGAGAAAAGAAAAATTTTTAAAAACTCAATACATTAGACCTCAGAAGACAAACTAAATGTGTATATGTATGTGTGTATATGTGTGTGTGTACATATATATATTTATATATTTCCATAAAAATACATTTCCTAGTTCTGTCTGCTAAGAGGCTTTTGTACAATGACACCCTAGTAGCAATGAAAACAATGTGTGATCAGATAATGAATACTAAGTACAATCCTCCCATAAACAGAAGTCCACTAAAGGGCTCCTTGGAGAAATGGTTGATTTTGGAGCTAAAACAGAGAAAGTGCAAAATAAGACAGGAAGGGAGGGAGGGAGGCTGGATAATGTTAAAAAATCAAAAGCCAAGCTGGGTGTGGTGGCACATGACTTTAATCCCAGTACTAGGGAGGTAGGAGAATCGCTGTGAGTTCAAAGCCACCCTGAGACCTGAGATTACATAGTGAATTCTAGGTCAGCCTGGGCTAGAGTGAGACCCTACCTCAAAAAAAAAAAAAAAAAAGTCACAGGCCTTGTTGGCACACGCCTTTAATCCCAGCACTTGGGAGGCAGAGATAAGAGGATCACTGTAAATTCAAGGTCAGCCTGAGACTACAATAGTGAATTCCAGGTCACCCTGAGCTAAGAGTTAGACCCTACCTCAAAAAAAAAAAAAAATGCTCCCAGTGATTACCTCTGGAAATCTGAGTATCAAAGTAAAATCAGAGTATAAGTTTACAAACCATTAAGTCAAAAAGGAATCAATGAATCCATAATGGATTAGAAGGGGAGAAGAGGGGAAGGGAGGGGGAAGGAAGGGAGAAAAGAGAGAGAAAGGAAGAAGGAAGGAAGGAAGGGCTCATTCCTACAGCTCAAGTATTATTTGTGAATTAATGACTATAGACAGGTTAGAGATAAACAATTCCCACATAGTAACCATTAGAGCAGTAGTTATTGGAGCTGGAGGACCCAATAAGGCTAGGGCTGGGGAGAAGGTTTATTAACAATAGAACATGGATGCCATGTCACATTTTATCTCTCCTGATATTAATGAAAATACAATATGAGAAACTGATTTTACAGTGGACTAACCTGACGATTAACAATTTAATCATAATTGTGTGGCCAAGGGAAGTATCACTTTGGGATGGGCCAGCATTGCATGACTTCACAAGCATTTCAGGGAGAAGAGCACAGCATCTTGTCTCTGGCATTTGCCATGGATGCCTAGCCTGCATCTGGTCATTAGAAAACAGTGGATACTGAGTCTCAGAAAAAGATAATGAAGAGGGTAGAGTGATCAAGTGACAATAGAAATCTAAGTGTGAACGCCACAAGCCCTGTTAGTGCACAAGGGAGAGGGGGGGTTAAGGCTGAGAACCAGATCCAGGTCTTAGTGGTCAGAAGGAACTGCTGTGCTTTGGACATGGGGTAAGTGTGTCTCCGAGGGCTCTGAGTATGGGAAGCTTAGCAGTCCTTGGCCACATTGGGAGGTGGTGGAACCGTTAAGACGCAGACCTTAGTGCAGGGTAATTGGGTCATGAGTGGGGGCGCTGCCCTTGGAAAGGGTTGATACTGGTCTCGTGGAGTAAGTCATTTGTTCTCACAAGAGTGAGCTAGAATTCACTATGCAATCTCAGGTCTCTCCCAATCTGTCTCTCTCTCTCAATCTCTCTCTCTCTCTCTTTCTCTTGCTCTCACTTCCTCTCTTGTCCCATGTTCTCTCCCTGTGTACATGCTCCAGCCAAGATGCTGCCCACCATGACATGATACAGCCAAGGAGGGGACTCACCAGTACTAGAGCAATGCTGTTTGGACCTAAAGCCTCTGAAACCATGAGATTAAATAACATTCTTTTCTCTCAAAACTTCCCAGCCTCAGATAGTTTGTTACAGCAGCAGAAGTGGTTGAGCTCCCATGGTTAAACTCATCACTGAACACCTATGCCAAGGACAGAGCCTTAACCAGGAAAGCAACACTCTGCGCAACACGAGGCCTCTCCATCCTCCATTGCACCTAAAGGTGAGTCCTCAGGCACCTCTAAAACTTTGGGGTTAGAAGTAACCTATTCATTTCTGTTAACAATAGGAAAATTCTTCTTGCTTTAAGAAAAGATAATTCAGGGCTGGAGAGCTGGCTCAGGGGTTAAGGCACTTGCCTAAGGACCCAGATTCAATTCCCCCAGATGCATATGGTGGTATGCATGTTTACAGTTTGTTTGCAGTGCCTAGAGGCCCTGGCATGCCCATTCTTTCTCTGTCTCTCAAATAAATAAATATTTTTAAAAAAAAGAAAATAGTGGATAGAGCCAGGTTATGATTATTTCCTAGGTAAGACCTCCAAGGACATGACAGACAGGAAGACTAAGGGGTTGTTACAAATTGAAGGACACTGAAAAGATATGGCAAGTAAAAGCAATGTGTGTTCACAGGAAGGATGAGAAGTGACACATATCTGCCTACAGCAATGGGAACCAGAGTCAGAAGAACCCTAAAGCTCAGGGCCAGCTAGTACACTTTCCCAGGAACTAAACCACGCCTTTAATCCCAGCACTTGGGAGGTAGAAGTAGGAAGATTGGTCGTGAGTTCAAAGCCATCCTGAGACTACATAGTGAATTACAGGTCAGCTTGGGCTAGACGGAAGCCTTATCTCAGGGTGGGGTGGGGGGACAATCATAAGAGTGCCTGTCTCAAACAAGGTAAAGAAGAGGATCAACACCCTGAGTTGTCCTCTGACCTCCACAGGTACGTCATGGCAAGCACACACCATACATACACACACACAGTAATTCTTAAAAATATTGAGAAATCTGGAGCTAAAGAGATGGCTCAGCAGTTAAGGAGATTGTCTGCAAAGCCTTAAGACCTGGGTTCAATTCCCCAGTACCCATGTAAAATCAGATGCACAAAGTGGTGCATGCATCCAAAGTTCATTTGCAGTGGCTGGAGGACCTGTGCGCCCATTCTCTCTCTGTGTCTCTCTCTGTATCTCTCTCTGTGTGTACAAATAAAGAAACAAAAACATGTTTCAAAAATTGAGAAATCTGAACCAAGGGGATACAACAGTTCTTTATTGGTCTTAAATTTTTTCTGTAGATTCTAAACTATTTCAGAACTTAAAAACAGATATCAAGCCAGGCACACACATAGTCCCAGCTACTTGGAAAACTGAAGCTGAAGGATCACTCAAACCAGCTAGCTGAAGAATAACAAAACTCTGTCTCAAAAATACACGTTGACAGGCTGGAGTGATAACAGTGGTTAAGGCCTGCAAAGCCAAAGAACCCGGGGTTCTATTCCCCAGGACCCACATAAACCAGATGCACAAGGTAGGACATGCTACTAGAGTTGATTTGCAACAGCTGAAGGCCCTGGTGTGCCCATTCTCTCTCTCACTCTACCTGCTTCTTTCTCTTTCTCTCTCTCTCTCTCTCTCTCTCTCTCTCTCTCTCTCTCTCTCTCTAGTAAATAAATAAAAACATGTGTCATTGGGAAACACAAAAAAAAAAAAAAATCTCAAAAGCCAAAACAATTTTGAGCATCAAAAATAAGACTGGCAATATCATCATACCCAATGTTAAGCTATACTATGAGCCATAGTTAACAAAAACAGCATGGCACTGGTGCAAAGACAGAAACGTACATAAATGAGACAGAATAGGGGACCCAGATGTAAATCAAAGCAGCTACAGCCATCTGATTTTTGACAAAAATGGCAAAAATATTCATTGGACAAAAGACAGCCTCCTAACAAATGGTGCTGGAAAGACTGGCAGATAGATGTATAAGGATGAAAATAGACCCTTATTTATCTCCATACACAAGAATTAAGTCCAAATGGATCAAAGACCTTAATATCAGACCTGAAACTCTGAAACTGCTAGAGGAAAAAGTAGGAGAAACCCATCAACATATTGGCATAGGCAACAACTTTCTGACGATAGCCACAGTTGCTAAGGAAATAAAAACACTAATCAACCACTGGTACCCCATGAGATTAAAAAGCTTTTGTACAGCAAAGGACACTGTGAATAAAGCAAAGAGGCAACCTATAGAAATGGGAGAAAACCTTTGTCAGCTATACATCTGACAGAGGATTAATATCTAGGATCTATAAAGAACTCAGAAAACTAAATGATAAGAAATCAAACAACCCAATTAAAAAATGGGCTATGGAACTGTTGCAGTCAGGTTCTCACTGCTGCTAGAAAATACCCGACCAAGAGCAGCTTGTGGGAAAAAAAAAAAGGTTTATTTTGGTTTACAGATTGCAGCGGAAGCTCCATGATGGCAGGGGAAAACAATGGCATGAGCAGGGGGTGAACATCACCCTCTGGCCAACACCAGATGGACAACAGTAACAGGAGAGTGTGCCAAACACTGGCAAATTTAAACTACTTTGAGATTCCATCTCACTGCTGTCAGAATGGCTATCATCAAGAAAAAAAAAAAAAATAGCTGGGCATGGTGGCGCACACCTTTAATCCCAGCACCCGGGAGGCAGAGGTAGGAGGATCGCCATGAGTGCGAGGCCACCCTGAGACTCCACAGTGAATTCCAGGTCAGCCTGGGCTAGAGTGAAACCTTACCTTGAAAAAAAAAAAAAAAAGTGCTGGGTGTGGTGGCAGACACCTTTAATCCCAGCACTTGGGAGGCAGAGGTAGGAGGATCACTTTGAGTTTGAAGCCAGCATGAGACTACATAATGAATCCCAGGTCAACCTGGGCTAGAGTAAGACCCTACCTCAAAAACTAAAAAAAATAAAATAAAATAGCAATACATGTGTACCCTTATGTTCATTCTCATATATTAACGCTAGACTCACTTCTGATTAGAGAAGCTTCTCTTTTCAGATGGCAATGACCATTGGGATGACCCAAATGGCAACATAGTGCTTAGAAGAAGGGACAGAGGAGTGTCCAGCACTGAAACATCTCACACCCTCCAAGGCTCAGGGTCCACTGTGGAAGAGGTGGCGGAAAGAATGTAAGAGCCAAAGGAAGGGTACCACTCCTTACATACAACTGTCCAGACAGAATTTGGCCTCGATATCCAAGACCTCACAGTGCCTAGCAATACCCACACAAGACCCTCATAATAGGAGAAAAAGATGATGACATCAAATTAAGAGAGACTAATGGAGAGAGGGAGGAGATATGACATAGAGCAGAGTTATGAAGGGGAAAGTGGGGGAGGGGAGGAAAGGGAAATACCATGGTTTGTTGTCTGTAAGTACAGTAGTTGTCAATAATATATATATATATATATATATATATATATATATATATACATGCGTACCTATGTGTGTACGCATGTATGGATGTATATGTGTGCACATCTACTGCTACTATGGAAATCTACTATGGAAATGCTACTCTTAGAAATAACTCCAAGAGCCTCCAAATAGTCTCCATTTCTGGTTTGCCCTCTGGCAAGTTCTGTTCAATGAAGCAGCTAAAATAAGGCTATAAAAACAAAGAATGGACAAGCATGATAGCACATCCCTTTAAGCCCAGCACTCAGGTGGCAGAAAGAAATGAGTACCAAGAGTTTGAAGGCAGCCAACCAGGGGGGTTGAATCAGATGTCCCCTATAAACTCATGTGTTCTGAATGCTTAGTGTCCAGCTGATGACAGTTTGGAAGGTGGAGACTTGCTGGAGGAGGTGTGTTCTTGGGGAAATGGAACCAGCCTAGATGTCCCTCAACTGATGAGAGGATAATGAAGATATGGCACATTTATACAATGGAGTTCTACTCAGCGGTAAAGAAAAATGAAGTTATGAAATTTGCAGAAAAATGGATGGATCTGGAAAGGATTATACTAAGTGACATAACCCAGTCTCAGAAAGCCAAGCGCCACATGTTCTCCCTCATATGTGGATCCTAGCTACAGATGATTGGGCTTCTGCGTGAGAAGGAAAAAAAACTCAGTAGCACAGGCCAATAAGTTAAAAAGGAGATATTAAGGGAAGAGAAAGGAAGGGAGGAGGGGACTCAATAGGTTGGTATTGTATATATGTAAGTAGAATGATTGAGATGGGGAGGGGATATGATGGAGAATAGAATTTCAAAGGGGAAAGTAAGGGGTGAGGGTATTACGATGGGATATTTTTTATAATCATGGAAAATGTTAATAAAAAAGGAGGGAAAAAAAGAAGTTTAAAAAAAAGGTTTACAGGGCTGGAGAGATGGCTCAGCGGTTAAGGTTCTTATCTACAAAGCCTAACAACCAGAGTTTGATTCCCCAGTACCCACATAAAGCCAGATGCACACAGTGGTACATGTATCTGGAGTTTGTCTACAGTGGCAGGAGGCCCTGGTGTGACTATTCTCTCTCCTTCCTTCCCTTGCTCCCTACAAATAAATAAATAAAAAATATTTTTAAAGAGTTTACACTAAAACAATATGCCAAGATCCACTGGAAGACACATCACACATTCCATACTGTGTCTCAATTACATTATTTTTCTCTCTTATTTAATTTAATCTCTGCTCATTTTATTCACTATGAATCTAGAAGCCATAAGCTATACCATATGTACAAATACCATCTAACTTAAGTGTGTAATAGACCATATAATCTAGGTTTTGTAAATACACTCCACTCTAAAATGTTCACACGATATACTTCTCTAAATATGTCCCTGTTGTTAAATGATACATGACTATATTTAACGCAAGGTTAGAAGGGATCCTATATTTTGACTTATAAGAACTGGCATGAATTTAGACTTTTTAAAAATAAATATTCCTGGACTTCCGATTAAGATGGCGGCGTAGGTACCACGCCAAAGCAGCCTAGGGGGGAAAAAGACCAAAAAAACTCAGCAAAATACACACTTTTACTAAAAAGTGAGGTGTATAGGAAATTGAAGCGGCAGCGGAGAAGTAGAAGAGTTCCAGAGCATCCAGAGCTGCACAGGTGGGAAAAGCGGCTCCGGCAGCTCGGCCAACCGCCGCGGCAACAGCGCACCAGAAAACCGCCAGACTTGGCTCCAGCCACAGGAAAAGCCAGGTGCGGGAGCTTTCCCTCACACCATGCTCTCCGCAACTCGGGAAACGTGAGGGGAGAGCGGCAGCGAGCAGCAGAGGAGCAGACCGCGAGGTAGAAGAACGCTTGGAGCAGCAAGAACCAGAGCAGCTGCGGCTCATTCCCCTCCCCCACCGCCTGAGCCCAGCTCCGGTGAACAGAGCAGCGGCCCGGACCCGGCCACGCCAACTTGGGCTGACAACGGGACCCAAGCAGGAGCAGAGTTCGGCAGCAACATCAGCGGCTCCAGCACCGGTAACAGCGGCCCCAGCAGCAGCAGACCCAGGAGTGGCAGAAGTGGCAGACTCGGCAGCAGCAGCTTCAGGGGGAGCAGCAGCAGTGGACACAGCAGCAGCAGCTTCAGCAGCAGTGGTGGCTCCAGCAGTGGCAGATACAGCAGCAGCAGAGGCAGCAGCAGCGGCTTGGTTTGCCCCGCAGGAAAAGCAAGTGCCCAGCTCCAGAAATCAGAACAGCAGCCCGACGACCCAGGCAGCAACTTGACTGAGACCAAAATCATCCAAGGTAACTGGGATTGCACCAGGGAAGGGTCTCACTTGGTGTCAAGCTGACTTGGATCCCTCAACAGACCAGAAATCTTAACCTCTTTGTTGATAGAGGATCTGGTCGTTATAATAACTACTCTTGCATACATACTCGGGGCTGTTTTTGATTGAATGTGTACAGTGTTTAGTTAAATTTTAGAATCTACCTGTATTTTATTCCACTCAGCCTGCTTGAATACTCCTATAGCAGGGAAACTCAATCCCTAAGAACATCTTTGTAGATACTCTGAGAGTCTCAAGAGCCACACGTAACACCTTAAGGTCCTGCCCTGAAAATATATTACATCAAATCAATTGATACAGCTAAGAATACACAGCTAGCTAGAAAATCCAAGCATTAACTTAATCCAAGATGCAAAAATATATACATTATAACACAAGAAACACTAAAAAGCAAGACAATATAAATCCACCTAAAAGTATTAATGCATCAGAAATGTCCTCCCGTGAAAAAGAGTTAGAGGAAATGCCTGAGAAAGAGTTTAAAAGAATAATTATAAATATGTTCAAAGAGGTCAAAGAACACACCAAAACAATCAAAGAAGAAATCAAAGAGGAAATCAAAGGAATCAAAGAAGATGCAGGACACCAATTTAATGAAATAAAGAAGGCAAGACAAGACATAAATAAGGAAATAGAAAAAATAAAGAAAAACCAGTCAGAATTACTAGCAATGAAGAACACAGTTAATGAAATAAAAAACTCTGTAGAAAATCTCACCAGTAGGATGGATGAGGGAGAGGACAGAATATCTAAGCTAGAAGACCAGGTGGCAGACCTAATGCAGTCCAACAAAGAGAAAGGAAAACTTATAGAAAAGTATGAGTGGGAATTTCAAGATATTCGGGACACTATGAAAAGATCCAATATAAGAATTCAGGGCATAGTAGAAGGAGAAGAACTCCACTCCAGAGGCATAGTAGGCGTCTTCAACAAAATCATAGAAGAAAATTTCCCCCAAATTGGGAAAGAGGTGCCAATGTAGATACAGGAAGCCTTTAGAACCCCAGCCAGACAAAACCCAGAAAGAACCTCTCCTCGCCATATTATAATCAAACTTCCAAACACACACACAAAAGAAAAAATATTGAAAGCAGTTAGAGAGAAAAATCAAGTTACCTACAAAAGCAAGCCCATCAGGATTACAGCAGATTATTCAACACAAACTTTTAAAGCCAGAAGGGCTTGGAGTGATATATTCCAAGTTCTGAAAGATAACAACTGTCAACCAAGGTTACTTTATCCTGCAAAGTTATCCATTCAAATAGATGGAGAAATAAAGACATTCCATGACAAAAGCACGTTAAAGAAGTATTTGAAGACAAAACCAGCTCTACAGAAAATACTTCATAGAACCCTCCATGCTGAAGAAAAGGAAAAGCACACATATAAGGAACCTAGAAAAAACAAACAATACTCAAATACTAGTTAACAGAAGAGAGCGCAGTTAGAACCAGAAACACACACACACACACACAAAAATGGCAAACACAGGGCTGGAGAGATGGCTTAGCAGTTAAGCGCTTGCCTGTGAAGCCTAAGGACCCCGGTTCGAGGCTCGGTTCCCCAGGTCCCACGTTAGCCAGATGCACAAGGGGGCGCACACGTCTGGAGTTCGTTTGCAGAGGCTGGAAGCCCTGGCGCGCCCATTCTCTCTCTCCCTCTATCTGTCTTTCTCTCTGTGTCTGTTGCTCTCAAATAAATAAATAAATAATGAACAAAAAACATTTAAAAAAAAATGGCAAACACAAGTACACACCTTTCAATAATATCTCTTAATACCAATGGCCTCAATGCCCCAACGAAAAGACATAGATTTGCAGACTGGGTTAAAAGCAGGATCCTACAATTTGTTGTCTCCAAGAAACTCACCTTTCTACAAAGGATAGACATTATCTTAGGGTGAAAGGTTGGAAAATGGTGTTTCAAGCAAATGGGCCTAGAAAACAAGCAGGGGTTGCTATCCTAATATCAGACAGGGTAGACTTTAGTCCGACGTTAGTCAAGAAAGATAAGGAAGGTCACTTTATATTGATTAAGGGCACACTCCAACAGGAGGACATTACAATCCTAAACATATATGCACCTAACATGGGGGCTCTCAAATTCGTCAAACAAACACTATTAGAACTAAGGTCACAGATAACACCAAACACAGTGGTGGTGGGTGACTTTAACACCCCACTCTCATCAATTGACAGGTCATCCTGGGAAAGAATAAACAGAGAGGCATCTGGACTAAATGAGGTCATAGAAGGAATGGACTTAACAAGATATATACAGGACATTTCATCCAAAGGCTGCAGAATATACATTCTTTTCAGCAGCACATGGAACATTCTCTAAAATAGACCATATATTAGGACACAAAGCAAATCTTAACAAATTCAGGAAAATTGAAATAATTCCTGGCATTCTATCTGACCACAATGGAATTAAACTACAAATCAGTAGCAAGAAAGGCTATAGAGCATACACAAAATCATGGAAGCTAAACAATACACTACTAAATGATGAGTGGGTCAATGAAGAAATCAAAAAGGAAATCAAAAAATTTATAGAGTCAAATGATAAAGAGAACACAACATACCAAAATCTCTGGGACACAATGAAGGCAGTTCTAAGAGGTAAATTTATAGCCTTGAGTGCCTATATTAAGAAATTAGAAAGGTCGCAAGTAAACGACTTAATGCTTCGCCTTAAAGCCTTGGAAAAAGAAGAACAAGGCAAACCAAACATCAGTAGACGGGAAGAAATAATAAAGATTAGGGCAGAAATTAATGAAATAGAAACAAAAAGAACAATCCAAAGAATTAATGAAACAAAGAGTTGGTTCCTTGAAAGGATAAACAAGATTGATAAACCCTTAGCAAATCTGACCAAAAGAAAGAGAGAAGAGACACAAGTTAATAAAATCAGAGATGAACAAGGTAACATCACAACAGATTCCAGAGAAATTCAAAAAATCATAGGGACATACTATAAAAGCATATCCTCCACAAAGTATGAAAATCTGAAAGAAATGGATGATTTCCTTGATCTATATGACCTACCTAAATTAAATCAAAATGAGATTAATCACTTAAATAGACCTATAACAAACATGGAGATCCGAACAGTTATTAATAATCTCCCAACTAAAAAAAGCCCAGGCCTGGATGGATTCACTCCTGAATTTTACCAGACTTTTAAGGAAGAGCTAACACCATTGCTTCTTAAGCTTTTCCAGGAAATAGAAAAAGAAGGAATTCTACCAAACTCCTTCTATGAGGCCAGCATCACCCTGACACCAAAACCAGGCAAAGATAGAACAAAAAAGAAAAGAAAATTACAGACCAATCTCCCTCATGAACATAGATGCAAAAATTCTCAACAAAATATTGGTAAACAGAATACAAGAGTATATCAAAAAGATCATTCACCCTGACCAAGTAGGCTTTATCCCAGAGATGCAGGGATGGTCCAACATACGCAAATCTGTAAATGTAATACATTACATAAACGGGTTGAAGGACAAAAATCACATGATCATCTCATTAGACGCAGAGAAAGCATTTGACAAAATCCCACATCCCTTCATGATAAAAGTCCTACAGAGACTGGGAATAGAAGGAACATATCTCAATATAATAAAGGCTATTTATGACAAACCTACAGCCAACATATTACTAAATGGGGAAAAACTGGAAGCTTTTCCACTAAAATCAGGAACAAGACAAGGGTGTCCACTGTCCCCACTTTTATTTAATATAGTTCTGGAAGTCTTAGCCATAGCAATAAGGCAAGAGACACACATAAAAGGGATACAAATTGGAAAGGAAGAAATCAAGTTATCATTATTTGCAGATGACACGATTCTATACATAAAGGACCCTAAAGACTCTACTAGCAAGCTGTTAGAGCTGATCAAAACCTACAGCAATGTAGCAGGATACAAAGTAAATACACAGAAATCAGTAGCCTTCATATACGCTAACAACAAACACACAGAGGATGAAATCAGACAATCACTCCCATTCACAATTGCATCAAAAAAATAAAGTACCTTGGAATAAACCTAACCAAGGAAGTAAAGAATCTATACAATGAGAACTTTAAAACACTCACGCGAGAAATTGCAGAAGACACTAGAAAGTGGAGAAACATCCCGAGTTCCTGGATTGGAAGAATCAATATTGTGAAAATGGCAACCTTACCTAAAGCAATCTACACATTTAATGCAATCCCTATCAAAATTCCAAAGGCTTTCTTCATAGAAATAGAAAAAACAATCCAAAAATTCGTTTGGAATCACAAAAAACCTCGAATATCTAAAATAATACTGAGCAACAAAAAAAGAGGCTGGTGGTATCACCATACCTGATTTTAACCTATACTACAGAGCCATAGTAACAAAAACAGCATGGTACTGGCACAAAAACAGACATGTAAATCAGTGGAACAGAATAGAGGACCCAGATGTAAGCCCAAGTAGCTATAGCCACCTGATATTCGATAAAAATGCCAAAAATACTCATTGAAGAAGAGACAGCCTCTTCAGCAAAAGGTGTTTTGAAAACTGGATATATATCTGCAGAAAGATGAAAAATAGATTCTTCTCTCTCGCCATGCACAAGAATTAAGTCCAAATGGATTAAAGACCTTAACATCAGACCGGAAACTCTGAAACTGCTAGAGGAAAAAGTAGGGGAAACCCTTCAACACATTGGTCTTGGCAAAGACTTTCTGAATACAACCCCAATTGCGCAGGCAATAAAACCACAGATTAACCACTGGGACCTCATGAAATTACAAAAATTTTGCACCGCAAAGGACACAGTGAAAAAAGCAAAGAGGCAACCTACAGAATGGGAAAAAATCTTCGCCAGCTATATATCTGATAGAGGGTTAATATCTAGGATATACAAAGAACTCAAAAAGTTAAATAATAAGGAATCAAACAAGCCAATCAAAAAATGGGCTATGGAGCTAAATAGAGAGTTCTCAAAGGAAGAAATACGAATGGCATATAAGCATCTAAAAAAATGTTCTACGTCACTAGTCATCAGGGAAATGCAGATTAAAACTACATTGAGATTCCATCTCACTCCTGTCAGATTGGCCACCATCATGAAAACAAATGATCATAAATGTTGGCGGGGATGTGGAAAAAAAGGAACCCTTCTGCACTGCTGGTGGGAATGCAATCTGGTCCAGCCATTGTGGAAAACAGTGTGGAGGTTCCTAAAACAGCTAGAGATTGATCTACCATATGACCCAGCTATAGCACTCCTAGGCATATATCCAAAGGACTCATCTCATTTCCTTAGAAGTACGTGCTCAACCATGTTTATTGCTGCTCAATTTATAATAGCTGGGAAATGGAACCAGCCTAGATGTCCCTCAACTGATGAGTAGATAATGAAGATGTGGCACATTTATACAATGGAGTTCTACTCAGCGGTAAAGAAAAATGAAGTTATGAAATTTGCAGAAAAATGGATAGACCTGGAAAGTATTATACTAAGTGAGGTAACCCAGGCCCAGAAAGCCAAGCGCCACATGTTCTCTCTCATATGTGGATCCTAGGTACAGATGACTGGGATTCTGCGTGAGAATGAAAATACTTAGTAGCAGAGGCCAGTAAGTTAAAAAGGAGACATAAAGGGTAGAGAACGGAAGGGAGGAGGATACTTAATAGGTTGATATTGTATATATGTAATTACAATGATTGTAATGGGGAGGTAATATGATGGAGAATGGAATTTCAAATGGGAAAGTGTGGGGGTGGGGAGGGAGGGAATTACCATGGGATATATTTTATAATCATGGAAAATGTTAATAAAAATTAAAACAAATAAATAAATATTCCTTTTTCTTAATAAATACATGATGTAGCCAGATGTGGTGACTGAAACCTGTACTTCAGCAGTCAAGAGACTGAAGTAGAAGGATCACCATGAGTTCTAGGCCCACCTGGGCTACAAAGTTCTAGGAAGCTTAGGGTAGAGTGAGACCCTGCCTCAAGGAAGAGACAGGGAGAAAGGGAGGGAGGAAGAAAAACAAGAAGGAAAGGAAGGGGAGGGCAGATAGAGAATTTAAGAGTTTGATATTATCTGTTTTAGTTTCAGATGGTAAAAGAGGAGGGGAACCAAGACAAAAAAAAATAAAAAATGTAACCAAAATTAGGCTGGTTGTGGTGACACATGCCTTTAATCCCAGTACTCAGGAGGCAAAGGTAGGAGGATCACTGTGAGTTACAGGCCAGCCTGAGACTACATGGTGAATTTCAGGTAAGCCTGGGTTACAGGGAGACCCTACCTTGAAAAAAAAGAAAAAGAAGAGGAAAGTATGAGTAATACTGAGATACAAAATAAGGCAGTTGGTACATCTAGATAACGAAAATATAGGCTACCATGTACTAATCTTTCAACTTTTCTTTGGTTAAAAAAAAATACTGAGGGGGCTGGAGAGATGGCTTAGTGGTTAAGCGCTTGCCTGTGAAGCCTAAGGACCCCACTTCAAGGCTTAACTCCCCAGGACCCACGTTAGCCAGATGCAAAAGGGGGCGCACGCATCTGGAGTTCGTTTGCAGTGGCTGGAGGCCCTGGCACACCCACTCTCTGTCTCTCTCTCTGCCTCTTTCTCGCTCTGTCTGTTGCTCTCAAATAAACTAATTAAAATAAACAAACAAACTAAAATACTGAGGGAAGCCGGGGTGTGGTATCTTTAATCCCAGACAGAGTTAGGTGGATCTCCCTGAGTTGAGGCTACCCTGAGGCTAAACAGTTAATTCTAGGTCAGCCTGAACCAGAGAGAGACCCTAACTCAAAAAAAAAAAAAAAAATACTAAGGGGCCTAGAGAGATAGCTTAGCAGTTAAGGCACATGCCTGCGAAGCCTAAGGACCCAGGTTCAATTCTCCATGTCCCACATTGTGGCAATGCATCTGGAGTTCGTTTGCAAAGGCTGGAACCCCTAGTGTGCCCATTTTCACTCTCTCCCTTTCTCTCTGACTCTAATAAATAAAAACAAAATCTTTTTAAAAAATACTGAAGGTAAGCTGATAAATATACTTTTATATTTATAAAATATTCCAAGCAGGGCATGGTGGCACATGCCTTTAATCCCAGCACTCAGGAGGCAGAGGTAGGAGGATCACGGTGAGTTCAAGGCCACCCTGAGACTACATAGTGAATTCCAAGTCAGCATGAGCTAGAGTAAGACCCCACCTCGAAAAACCAAAGAATAAAAATTTAAAAAAATTCCAGAAGACTCCATGAGAAACTGGTCATTAAAGTATTAAAATCGCCAGGCTTGGTGGTGCATGCCTTTAATCCTAGCACTAAGGAAGCAGAGGAGGATCACTATGAGTTCAGGGCCAGCTTGAGAGTACATAGTGAATTCCAGGTCAGCCTGGGCTAGAGCGAGACCCTATAACAAAAAACCAAAAATAGATAGATAGATAGATAATACAGAGGAAGAGAGAGAGAGAGAGAGAAATTACAATCTACTGCCTCATCCTATATCCCTTCCACCAATCCCATACTACCATTTAGGTTTCCCTCAATGGTAAATAAAATATGGCAATTTAGTGTGGTAATTAAAATATGCCTATAAGCTATTTTTTAAATTTTTATTTATTTGTTTGAGATCGACAGACACAGAGAGCAAGACAGGTAGAGGGAGAGAGAGAGAATGGGTGCACCAGGGCTTCCAGCCTCTGCAAACGAGCTCTAGACGCGTGCGCCCCCTTGTGCATCTGGCTAACGTGGGACCTGGGAACCGAGCCTCGAACCGGGGTCCTTAGGCTTCACAGGCAAGCGCTTAACCGCTAAGCCATCTCTCCAGCCCAATAAGCTATTTTTTTAGCCTTCTCAGGAGGCTTTTTCACTTCACCTCCACTATGACAATTTATGTTTTTGCCCCTTATAAGTTTAGTACAATGAAAAATGGCCACTGGGCTTAGCAAAGTAGAAACCAGTGGTAACCTTAGAAGCAGCAGTTTCAATGGAGTAGAAGAATCTTCCTAAAGCAGGTTCAAGAGACATGAGAGAAGAGAAACTGGAGTCAGGGAACATGAGCTTTTAAAGAAGTCTTCTGTAAAATACAGAAGAGAAATGTGATAGTAAGAGGGGAAGTAACAGTTAATAAAGGTTTTGGCTTTTGTTTTGTTTTTTAAGGTAGCTCAGGCAGACCTGGAATTCACTCAGAGTAGCCTTGAACTCATGGGAATCCTCCTGAGTGGAGTGCTGGGATTAAAGGCATGCAACACCACGCCCGGCTTTTTTTCACATATTTTTTTTAACATTTTTATTCGAGTGTGTGTTTGGGGTTGGTGCCAGGGCCTCTTGCCTCTTGCCACTACAAATGAACACCAGAAGCTTGTGCCACTTTTTTTAAAAAAATTTTGTTCATTTTTATTTATTTATTTGAGAGTGACGAGAGAGAGAAAGAGGCAGACAGAGAGAGAGAAAATGGGCACGCCAGGGCTTCTAGCCACTGCAAACTAACTCCAGATGTAAGCGCCCCTTGTGCATCTGGCTAATGTGGGTCCTGGGGAATCCAGCCTCAAACCAGGGTCCTTAGGCTTCACAGGTAAGTGCTTAAACGTTAAGCCATCTGTCCAGCCGTAATTTTTGTTTGTTTTTTGAGGTAGCATCTCACTATAGCCTAGGCTGACCTGGACTTCACTATTTAGTCTCAGGGTAGCCTCAAACACAGAGCGGTCCTCCTACTGCTATATTTTTTACTCAAAATAGGAAATGTGACTACATGTTTATTTGCTGACAGAAATGCAGGAAATAATGTTGTAGGAAGCAAAAGGAAAATAGATGGACAAGGATCTTAAGGGAAGGATTTAAACCTAGTAAGGGGAAGTGATGACCTGAGGGAATGGAGAAGAAAGAAAAGATTAAGGGGAGTCTTACAAAAAGTAAAGGGCTGTTGTCACTGGACTACGAAAAGAAGTGAATTGCTGGGTATAGCAATGCATGCCAGCAATGTCAGCACTCAGGAAGCTGAGGCAGGAGGATCCAAAATTTGAGACATAGCAAGAACTTGTCTCAAAGCAAACAGGGCAAGGAAGGTCTAACAAAATAGCAGACGGTGGCAAAGTGGAATGTTTGAGATTATGTTATTGGAAGTAGAAACCCTCAGGTTATGATCAGGGGAGTAATGGCTAAATTAGGGTGGGGAAAAAAATACAGCCAGGCATGGTGCCACATGCTTTTAACCCCAGCACTAAGGAGACAGAGGTTGAAGGATGTCTGTGAGTTTGAGGCCAGCCTGAGACTACAGAGTGAGTTCCAGGTCAGCCTGGACTAGAGTGAGACCCTACCTCCAAAAAAAGGGGGGGCTGGAGGGATATCTTAGTGGTTAAGGCACTTGCCTGCAAAGCCAAAGGACCTAAGTTCAATTCCTCAGGACCCACCTTAGCCAGATGCACAAGGGGGCGCATGCATCTGGGTTCATTTGCAGTGGCTGGAGGCCCTGGCACACCCATTCTCTCTCTGTCTCTCCCTCCGTCCCTCCCTCTCTGTCAAATAAATAAATAAAAATAAAATACT
Organism: Jaculus jaculus; assembly: GCF_020740685.1. NCBI lineage: Eukaryota > Metazoa > Chordata > Mammalia > Rodentia > Dipodidae > Jaculus > Jaculus jaculus. Next base: position 314,534,408 of record NC_059102.1, read on the forward strand.
TTTTTAAAAACACAGGATGGGGCTAGAGGGATGGCTTAGCAGTTAAGGCATTTGCCTGCAAAGCCAAAGGACCCAGGTTTGATTCTCCAGTGCTCAGTGGTGCATGAGTCTGGATTTCATTTGCAGCAGCTGGAGGCCCTGAGTGTTCCCTCCCCTCCTTCCTTTCTCTTTGTCAAATAAATAAATATAAATAAAATTAATTTTAAAAAACAGGATCACTGGCAGAGAGGAGATCCAGGAAATGAGTGTATTTGAAGGATCTTCTCTCAAGCTATTGAACTATCAAAGAATCATGCAGCAGTAATGCTAGAGAAAGCAGTAGAAAGCTAGAGAATAACCTTTTCAAAAAGTGAGCAAAAATGACAATAGAATCACCATATCGCCACAACAGAAAAGGCAGAAAATGGCATATTGTGATAAACTACTATTTACACAGATATTTGTAGGGTGGAGGAAAGGAGAATGATCTGGAAGAATCAGGGAAGGACGAGGAAGACATGCTGCCTTCACAGGCACTATGGTGAAAGGGACTTAAGAGAATCAAGCCACCCTCAGCAGGGCTTTAGGGAAAGGGTGGTCATCAGGGAAGCACCAGGTTTGGGGTAGTGTAAGAAGAGGAAGGGAAACTTCAAGGAAGAGACTAAAGACATAAAAGAAACCACAGTAGCAGGAAGTTTCTCATCTTAGTACATCTCTCTGATGTGGCTTAAAAAAAAGTGGCTTTTGTACAAATGCAAGCAAGGAGGTGAGAAGGGGAAAAGGTGTAAGTCAGCAAATGAGCATAAGAAAAACATACGGGGACATCGTGTCATCAGAAAATTGCTAATTTGCCCTAGTGGCCTTTAATCCCAGCCCTCCAAGGCAGAGGTAAGACTGCCATCAGTTCAAGGCCACCCTGTACATAGTGAATTCCAGGTCAGCCTGGGCTAGAGCAAGACCCCACCTAGAAAAACTTAAAAAAAAGAAAAGGAAAGGAAATTGCAAATTAAAACAACATATCAATGCACACCTATTATAGTAGTTAAACTCCAAAACACTGCAAAACCAAATGCTAGAAAGACAGGAGCATGCATTTATTACTGGTGGAGAAGCAAAATGATATAACCATTGTGGAAGACAGATCGACAGTTTCTTAAAAACCAAAACACACTCAGCATATGATCTAACAGCCATGCTCCTTTGTATCTACCCAATGGATCTATAAATTTATGTCCACACAAAAACCTCACACAGATGCCAGGTGCACAAGGTGGTACATGCATCTGGACTTTGTTGGCAGTGAGTGGAAGCCATTCATTCTATCTGTCTCTCTTCCCCATCTCTCTCTGCTTGTAAATAAACAAAAGTATTTTTTAAAATTCTAAACAAACAAACAAAAAAAAAACCTCACATGCTCATAGCAGCTCTGTATATCAACACCCAACTTCAGAAGCAACCAAGAAATGATTCAATAGGTAAATGGATACACAAACTGAACTATCAACTAAACTGTGTCCTCTCAAAATTCAAATACTGAAGCTCTAACCCCCAATACAGTACTAACCAGAGACAAAGCTTGAGAAAATAATTGTGGCAGTTTGATTCAGGTATCCCCCATAAGCTTAGGAGTTCTGAATGCTAGGTTCCCAGTCGATGAAAATTTGGGAATTAATGCTTCCTGGAGGCAGTGTATTTTTGGGGGCGGGCTTATGGATGTTACAGCCAGTTTCCCCATGCCAGCGTTTGGCACACTCTCCTGTTGCTATTGTCCACCTTATGTTGGCCAGGGGGCAATGTCCAACCTCTGCTCTTGCCAAGGTTTTCCCCTGCCATCATGGGGCTGCCCCTCAAGCCCATAAGCCAAAATAAAACTCTTTTTTCCACAAGCTGCGCTTGGTTGGGTGATTTCTACCAGTAATGTGAACCTGACTAAAACAGTAATTAAGGTTAAATTATACCATAATGGTATAGCCATAATCTCACAAGACTGTGATGCTTGCTTCTCTTTCTTTCAGTACCATGTGAGGGCACAGCAAAAAAGGCAGTCATCTGCAAGCCAACAGTCATCATCAAAACCTGAGCATACAGGCATCCAGATCTTGAACTTCCAGCCTTCAGAACCGTGAGAAACGAAATTCTGTGGCTTCAATCATGCTGTCTGGGATGACTGTTATGGCAGCCTGAGCAGACTACGGAACATCCACACCATCTGACACTATTCGAAGCTAAAAAGAAGTCATCAAGCCATAAAAAGATGTGGAGGGACTTTAAATGCACACTGCTAAGTGAAGAAGCCACTTTGAAAAGGCTACATGCTGTATGGTTCCAACTCTACAACATGCAGTAAAATGCAAAACTGTAAGGACTATGAAAAGACAAGTGGTTATGAGATGAAGGAAACTAAGAAAGAGGGAAGGAGGGATGAATAAATGGAATAGAGAAAGTTTAGGGAAAATAAACTATCACACTCTGTAGGATATTGTAATGATGAATATATGTCATTATACATTTCTCAAAATCCTTATATTGGGCTGGAGAGATGGCTCTGCATTTAATGCACTTGCCTGCAAAGCCTAAGGACCCAGGTTCAATTCTCCAGGACCCAGATAAACATGCACAAGGTGGTGCAGACAATTGATGTTCATCTGCAGTGGCTGGAGGCCCTGGAGCACCCATTATCTCTATCTGCTTCTTTCTGTCTCTCAAATAAATGAATGGATAAAGTTTAAAAATATATTTTTTTAATTCTAATATTAAGGTTTACTATTTACTTAGTAATAATTTATCAAGTCAGGAATGGTGGCTCATGCCGATAATCTCAGCCTCCAGTGGCTGAAGTATGAGGACTGAGAGTTCAAGGCCAGCGTGAGTTACATAGTGAGCTCCAGATCAGCTAGGGCTGCATAAAGAGACCCTGTCTCCAAAAATAACAGCAACAACAAAAAGTACCAATACTAGCTCCTCAGCTGTAACACAAGTCACCAATAGAGCAAGCTGTAGGGCGTGGGAAGTACAGCACTTATAGTCACTAACTGCTCAATGATCCTGTAAGGAAAAAACTATACTTTAGAAAAGATCAAATGCTGTAATAAATATAATTCAGGAGGCAGAGGCAAAAAGATTGGTGAGGGCTGGAGAGATGGCTTAGCGGTTAAGCGCTTGCCTGTGAAGCCTAAGGACCCCGGTTCGAGGCTCGGTTCCCCAGGTCCCACGTTAGCCAGATGCACAAGGGGGCGCACGCATCTGGAGTTCGTTTGCAGAGGCTGGAAGCCCTGGCGCGCCCATTCTCTCTCTCTCCCTCTACCTGTCTTTCTCTCTGTGTCTGTCGCTCTCAAATAAATAAATAAATAAATTTAAAAAAAAAAAAAGATTGGTGAAAGTTGAAGGCCACCCTGGAGTCACTGTCAATTAAGGGCTCCTGAGAGAGGGGGAGCAGTAGTGGCTTAGCCACTAACTAGTATACCACCCATGCTTCAGTTAATAATCTCCCCCCCACCATGCAGGCAATCCCAGCTGAAATCAGAGTCACAAAAAAAAAAGACATGAAAAACATACTATTTTAAAACACTAAGTACAGGCTGGAGAGATGGCTTAGTGGTTAAAGCGCTTGCCTGCATAGCCTAAAGAGTCAGGTTCAATCTCCCAGTATCCATGTAAGCCACATGCACAAGATGGCACATGCCCCCCCACCCTCTCAAATAAGTACATAAATATTTATAAAACATCAAGTACATGAGGAAACACCTGAAAATGCAAAAGAGTAACTTCCAAAAATTAAAATCTACCTACTGGACACCGGAGGAACACAACCAAGTATTAAACCAAGAAAAGATTGTTAGCAGTTTGAAAAGGGAAACCTGGAATACAATCACAAAGAGCTTCAGGGAGAGGCAGGATACCTGAGAAATAAGAGTCAGTCAACCAACTTCAAAGAACTGAAAGTTCTGTTCAACACTGTTAAGACTACTACATGTCAGGAAAGTGCAGCCTTGGGCATCAGAGCACAAGATGCAGCAATGCTTTCAAGAAGCACCTCCCAGTTACAGTTTAAGAAACAGCATGAAAATATAATAATCAACTAACTCAAGAAACAAATCACAACTACCCCCAACATAATGAAATAAGACTTGTTAGAACTGGAGCGTTGCAGGGCAAACGCCTTTAATCCCAGCACTTGGGAGGCAGAATAGGAGGAAGATCACTGGGAGTTCAAGGCCAGCCTGAGACTATATAGTGAAGTCCAGGTCAGCCTCTGGTACAGCAAGACCCTATTTTGAACCCCCTGCCCCCCACCCTAAAGAAAACCGAGGTAGCATAAGAAGAATACCAACCTGTAGAAATAATTTAGGGAAGCATTACAGAATAGAGACAACCCTGGTCCTGATCCTGCTTCTGTGCCATCCACAAGCTCTAAACCTCTGAGCACAAATTATCTTGGCCTCCCTTTCCTCCTCAGTAAAATAACAGTACCTCATTAGAGTGTTGTGAAGACAAGATGAAATATTGTGTGTGAAGTGCTTGCCCTGACAAAAATAAAGTACTTAATAAAAGACTAATATATTTGGCTTGGAAAAATTAACTTGGGGAAAAGTCTCAAGTTTTTCCAGAAACAGGAAATCGACTCAGAAGTTCAAATAAACTCCTCATGGATTATAATTTTAGAGACTATCTGCCAATGGAGAATTGAATAAGGATGTTCAGCAAGTAGATTTAAGAGTCCACTTATTCTGAAGTGGAATGTTGATGATTCAAAAGAGAAAAATGCCACTAGGGGGTTGCCCCAAACTCCAAAGTTGGTGAATGATTAGTCTCACTACAGTACCCTTTCAGATACTTGCAGAATCCCCCCCCCCCCGCAATTCATACTGGAACCGAAGAGAATATTAGTGTTACGTACCGTAATAAAAAGGGGAATAAAAGCTTCCTCTAAACACTTGGGTGGCAGTTTCTCGGCTGTCATTCCCAACTACAGTCCATTCCATCTTTCCTGAACACCAAAGCAAGCAAGCAAGCCACCCTTTGCGAGAAGATCCACAGCTGTGTCTGGCCAGCAACCAGGATTGCATCAGTTTGTAAGTGCTAGAGCTGATTGATCAGGCACACGAGGTCGGGTGCTTGTGTGTTTTGCTTCTCTGCCAATATGAACATTAGCCTTAAACCAGTAATGGAAGCGGAAGAGATGGGGGATTTTTTTCCCCCTATTTCATCCACATTCTCTTACCATAGCACGCGCGCGTGGACGTGCACAGATTCCACTGTGATCACCGCCCACACCCCACGGCCGGAGAAAACAGCCTGCGGCCGTTTCCGAGGCCACCGCCGTCCTGTCCCACATTCAGATCACCGGGTGCTTCGCCCCGGGAATAAACCGAAAAACCACGGCAATTCCAATTAAGACCGCACGGTACCCTGGCTGGGGCCTGGACCGGAGCCCGGCGGTTCTGTCGGTCTCTTCAGAGCCAGCACCGATGGGTCTCGCTCCGCAGGGGAAGCTCGTCCACACCTGTCACCGGCAGTGCGCGGAAAAGAGAAGAAACCCAGGGTCACAGCCCGGAGCCACCCTGGTACGTTCACAGATCGCACTCACCCCAATCTTCTTCTGCTCTGAGAGAAAGTCCCGGACTAAAAGGCGACTCCATGGTGCCGACCACACCTGCCGGCTCTCCCGAAACAAGCCCAGTCTGCCAGGGAACTCAGTGAGTAGTATCTGGGACGGCGGCGGCGAGCGGACAAAATACCCCGTAACGCTGAAGGACGGTGGCCGAATGAAGACAATCTATTTCAACAGCACTAGGCTCTTGTGGAAACCAGCCAAGGAAACGTCAGCTAGTCAGCCAAACGGATCTCTGAGTAAATATTTCCTTTTTGAGTTTTCAGCACTTTCTAGTACGCTAGGTTTTTTGTTTTGTTTTGTTTTGTTTTGTTTTCGGGGGAGGGAACACACACACCGCTTTGTTTAAACAAAATTTTATAATAAAAAATGAAACAGAGTAGTTAGTGCCTGGTTAGTCTTAGCATTTTGAAGTAGATAGAGATCTCACAACAGAATGAGACTAAGCCGGGCGTGGTGGTGCACGCCTTTAATCCTGGCACTCGGGAGGCAGAGGTAAGAGGATCACCGTGAGTTCGAGGCCACCCTGAGACTACATAGTGAGTTTCAGGTCAGCCTGGGCTAGTAAGCCAACCTCAAAAAAAATTTTTTTAAGCAGATATGTAAGATAAGATAAGCTCCCCATACTCACACTTATCTCCTAAGGATGAATTTTTAAACCTAGTAATAAAAGTTCTAACAAGGGGCTGGAGGGAGGGCTCAGCGGTTAAGGTGCTTGACTGCGAAGCATAAGGACCTAGGTTCGACTCCCCAGGACCCACGTAAACCAGAATGCACAAGGGGTCGCATGCTTCTGAAAGAGTCCGTTTGCATGACTGGAGGCCCTGGCACGTCTTCTTCTCATTCTCTCTCTCTCAAATAAAAAAAATATTAAAAAAAAAAAGTTCGAATGAGCCTGCCTACCCTTTACCTGCAATAAATTGTCAGTCGTTTTATTACTAAAATTCAAGCTCCGGATTTTATTTAAAAGAAAATCACACTGGTTGGGAATTCCATCTGAAAATACGAATTGAATTTGAGAAATAATTTCGAGAATCCTACTTAGTAATGTTACTCAATTTCAGCAGCCAATATTTGAAAGACGCTGTGGTGAGATAACACGGATCCCTCTAGGACCCAGTGAATCTTTCCCATGGTTAAGAACAAAACAAGAGTTTCCCAGAATCCTCGGGAATCCTCGTGGCTGGATGTTACTACTGATTTCACCATGCAGGAAAACGCTGGGATCAAAGCCAGGTCTTGAAGTTTGCGCACATTAAATCTGATTCTTTCGGTCATCAGAATAATCGATTTTTATTTAAGGTCAAATTTATAACACTCTTATTCTGGGTCAGCTGTACATTTAAAAGTTCACATAAAAATAAAGTCAGTTTGCTCTATCTAACAGAAACCTTCGTCTCTTGAAAGACAATCATGACTGAACTTCAAATGGCTTCAATTCTACCTCCAGAACTCCCTCAAACCTCTGACCTAAGAGTAAGCTGAAGCGGGGCGGGCATGGTGGCTCATGCCTTTAATCCCAGCACTAGGGAGGCAGAGGTTGGAGAATCACCGTGAGTTCGAGGTCACCCTGAGACTACAAGATAAATTCCAGGTCAGCCTGGGCTAGAGCAAGAGCCTACCTAAAAAAGAGTAAATGGAGGCAACAGTGGAGCGCCTGCCATCCAGGTCTTCTTGCTGCAGACCTAAGGAAGGGCTGGGAGAGGGAAAAGGCAGGTGCTAACTCTGCCTGCATAGCCATGCTGTGGTGGAGTTCTATAAGACTGGAGCAGTCTGGGCTGAAGAGATGGCTCAGCAGTTAAGGCACTTTCTGGCAAAGCCTTAAAGACCCAGGTTCGATTCCTCAGTACCTACATAAGCCAGATGCACAAGGTGGAGCATGCGTCTGGACCTACATAAGCCAGATGCACAAGGTGGAGCATGCATCTGGAGTTTATTTGCAGTGGTGGAGGACCTGGTGTGCCCCATTCTTTCTCTCCCACCCCACTGCTTGCAAATAAGTCAAATATTAAAAAAAAAAAAAAGCCAAAGGAAGGGTAGGGCTCCTTACAACGTGCTCCCTCCAGACATAAAATGGCCTGGATATCCATGACCTCATGGTGCCTAACACTACCTACACAAGACCATCATAAGAGGAGGAAAAGATCATGACATCAAAATAAAAGAGAGACTGATTGAGATGGGAAGGGGATATGATGGACAATGGAATTTCAAAGGGGAAAGTGGGGGAGGGGGGATGTTACCATGGGATACTTTTTATAATCATGGAAAATGTTAATAAAAATTGAGAAAAAAAATTAGAGCATTCTGAATCCAAACCTGGCCTCCAAGGTCATTATGAGAATGGATTTGTCAAGATAATAAAACAATGCAATGGGCTGAAGAGATGGTTTAGCAGTTAAGGCGCTTGCCTGCAAAGCCTAAGGACCCAGCTGGCACATAGGGGCCTCAATTTGTACTCTAGGGGTAACTTATAAATGGGTATTAATGAGGAGCATGAATAGTGTATTTACAACTTAGTTAAAATCGCATCACATTAAAATAAATAAATAAATAAAATGCATCACATTAGTACTATCAGATTTTATAATCAAATCAACATTTGAGTATGATATCTTTAGGGCTTAAAGGTTAAAATTCATATTTTGGACTCAGTCTTGGTATTAACCAAGGTTCAGCCATTTGCTAACAAGATAACTTTAGAGAAGTGACAATCTTTCTAGGCTTCAGTCTCACCTGTAAAGGGAGAATAAGGTAATCCACATTAAGTGCTAAGTGATGGGTACATGGGGAGCAACACAGTGCAGTTCTAGAGGGGAAAACCACTACTGGGTAGTGAAGTTTTAGGCTATATAACAAAGATCCTCACGTTATCCCATTTTATATAAGAATGAGTTAAAGCTGATGTAAATGCCTTTACAACTTTCTCAGAAGAACACTGATACCTTTGTGGAAAAAAGCAACAAAGACCTGCTCACTTTCCAGGAGTGACGGCAGAGTGGTTAGCACACACTGGCTTCTATGCGGCACTGTCTCCCCTGTGCCGTAATAATGCTCAGAAATCATTGGGGTGGTTTCAATAAATGTGTAAACCCAACTGTCCTAAATCATCATTCCTAAATTAAAGATTTTAAAATGATTCCTTTTTATTTCTATAAAGAAGAAAAGGATGATCTACCCCTTCCAAAGTAAAGCATTTAAAACTTTCCAGTTAGTGGTAGCATGGACCCAGGAAGAAAATGGCCCTGTTCTAGGTTTCTGAGAGTCTCCTCTAATCTAGACTGACCTCAATATCCTCAGTATTTTTTCAATGTGTGTACGGCTGTGTGTGTGAGGTCACAGGACAATTTTGGGGTATTTGTCCTCTCCTTCCATCTTAAGATGGCTCTCTCCTTTTGCAGCTGTGAGCCTGGCCCTGTGAGCTTCAATTCTCCTGGCTCCACCTCCCATCACTGCAGGCCTGTTGGGATCAGGTTTATGGGCCAATGTGTCCAACTTTAAGTGGGTGCTTGGAAATTGAATTCAGGCTGGCAGGCTTGCAGCTGTGAGCCAACCTCTCAATCTCCTTGAGCTTTTGATTCTACCTCCACCTCCTGGCAGACGCCACTATTGCTGCTAATTTTTTTCTTTACTGGTTTTTCAAGGGTCTTGCTCTAGCCCATGCTGACCTGGAATTAGTCTCAGGGTGGCCTCGAATTCAACTGGATTAAAGACATGCACCACCACACCCAGCTCCTGCTAAGCTTTTACATAAAGAAACCAGGCATGGCACACACCTTTAATTCCAGCACTCAGGAGACAGGAGGATCAAGATTCAAAGCCATGCTCCACTATGTATTAAGTTTGAGGCCAGCCTGGGCTACATGAGACCTTGAATCAAAAAAAGAGGGGTCTGGTGAGATGGCTTAGGGATTAAGGTGCTTGCTGGCAAAGCCAAAGGACCCAGGTTCAATTCCCCAGTACCTATATAAAGCCAGATGCACATGGTGTTGCAAGTATCTGGAATTTGTTTGCAGTGGCTAGAGAACCTGGCACACCCATTATCTCAATCTGTCTGTCTGTCTCTCTCTCAAATAAATAAGAAGGGCTAGAGATGGCTTAGCATTTAAGGCACTTGCCTATGAAGCCTAAGGACCCAGGTTCAATTCCCCAGAACCCACATAAGCCAGATGCACATGGTAGCACATATATCTGGAGTTCATTTGCAGGGGCTGGAGGCCCTGGTACAACCATTCTCTCATACACAAATTATTATTTTTTTAAAAAAAGGAGGGCCTGGGAAGATGGCTAAGGCAGTTCAAGGCACTTACCTAAAAAAGAGTAAATGGAGGCAACAGTGGAGCGCCTGCCATCCAGGTCTTCTTGCTGCAGACCTAAGGAAGGGCTGGGAGAGGGAAAAGGCAGATGCTAACTCTGCCTGCATAGCCATGCTGTGGTGGAGTTCTATACGACTGGAGCAGTCTGGGCTGGAGAGATGGCTCAGCAGTTAAGGCACTTTCTGGCAAAGCCTTAAGGACCCAGGTTCGATTCCTCAGTACCTACAAAAATATCTGATAAGCTGGTCATAGTGGCACATGCCTTTAATTCCAGCACACAGGAAGCATAGGTATGGGGAGTACCATGAGTTTGAAGCCAGCCTGAGACTTTATAGTGAGTTCCAGGTCAGCCTGGGCTAGAATACGACCCTACCTCCAAAAACCAAAAATAAAAAAAATCTACCAAACTGGACATCTACCTATAATCCTAGCACTTGAGAGGTGGAGGCAGGTGGATCATAAATTCAAGGTCATCCTCAATTATATAGCAAGTGAAAGGTCAATCTGGGCTACATAAGACCATGTCTCAAATAAACTATTATTTGTACTTTAAAAAATATACCTACCTGCTGGGCGTGGTGGTGCACGCCTTTAATCTCAGCACTCAGGAGGCAGAGGTAAGTGGATCCCCGTGAGTTTGAGGCCACACTGAGACTACATAGTGAGTTCCAGGTCAGCCTGGACTAGAGTGAGACCCTACCTTGAAATCATATGGGTGTGGTGGCACTCACCTTTAAGTCCAGCACTTGGGAAGCAGAGATAGGATTGCTGTGAGTTCAATGCCACCCTGAGATTACATAGTGAATACCAGGTCAGCCTGGATTAGAGCGGGACCTAAATCAAAAATAAACTATTAAGGGGCTGGAGAGATGGCTTAGCAGTTAAACACTTGCCTGTGAAGCCTATGGACCCTGGTTCAAGGCTTGATTCCACAGGACCCATGTAAGCCAGATGCACAGGGTAGTGCATACATCTGGAGTTCATTTACAGTGGCTGGAGGCCCTGGCATGCCCATTCTTTCCCTCCCCCCCCCTCCTCTTTTTCTTTCTGTCACTCTCAAATAAATAAAAAATATTAATACATTTCTTAACTTTCATTTATCTATTTATTTACTTATTTCAGGAAAGGCAGACAGAGAGAGAGAATGGGCATGCCAGGGCTTCTAGCCACTGCAAAAGAACTCCAGATGCATGTCCACCTTGTGCATCCGGCTTATGTGGGTACTGGAGAATCAAACCTGGGTCCTTAGGGTTCATAGGCAAGCACCTTAACTGCTAAGCCATCTCTCCAGCCCCAATAATACATTTCTTCATGTAGATTACTTCAGGTGGTGTTTCATTTTGTGTGTGGTACATGCACATGTGTGCAGATGTGTGCACCCCGTGTGCTCTGTAGAGTGGAGAAAGTCACTCACCTGTATGTTTCCTTGAGGGGGCAAGCCCCTCCCTATCTCTGCTCTCCACGGGCTGGGGTTATAGGTGTGTGTGACCACAGCCAACTGTTTATATGGTTATGGGATAATCGAAATCAGGTGACTCCAGCCCTCCTGCAAGTGTTCTTACCCACTGGACCATTTCTCTGGCCACAAGCTGCCTCAGTTTTATTAAAATGTCCATATAATTGGGATTTTTAAATAGTACAGGCAAAACCACATTTTAATTTAGTTAATATTTTACTAGGGCAGGCCTTTACATTTCCAAGAAAAATCCAGGGTATTGTATAGGCATTGCCCAAGAATGGAAAGATGCCCTCCAGAAGGCACCTCAGGAAACTTACAACGCACAGCAAACTGAAAGTCACAGGATTCGCAGGCCTCCCTAGGGCTGCATACTGCACAAGCCTCTCCCACAAGCTTAGCTGAGGGCAAGTTTAACAGGGAGCTGCAGGATCACTATTTCACCAGTGGTCTCTGATGCTGGAGTGGGCTTTCTGGGGAGTCACCCATCTCCTTTAAGTAACCTCCAAAACCTCATTCATTTACCAAGCTTGACTTGAGTAAAATTTCTTTGGGCTCCTATTGGTGCTCAGTCTGGGATGAATAAATGTTTGTTTGTTCCTCTTTCCAGAAAAAGTCACACAACATAGGCATAAGTAGCTCTCTTAAGAAAGAAAATTATTGAATAAAATCCTAGTGCCTGGAAAAAAAAGAAAGAAAGAAATTGGGCTGGAGAGATGGCTTAGTGGTTAAGCACTTGCCTCTGAAGCCTAAGGACCCTGGTTCGAGGCTCGATTTCCCAGGACCCATGTTAGCCAGACACACAAGGGGGCGCATGCGTCTGGAGTTCGTTTGCAGTGGCTGGAGGCCCTGGCGCACCCACTCTGCTCTCTCTCTCTCTCTGCCTCTTTATCACTCTGTCTATTGCTCTCAAATAAATAAATAAAAATTTTTGAAAAATTTTTTTTTTTTTTTTGGTTTTTCAAGAGAGTCTTGCTCTAGCCCAAGCTGACCTGGAACTCACTATGGAGTCTCAGGAAGGCCTCGAAGTCACAGCGATCCTCCCACCTCCACCTCCCGAGTGCTGGGATTAAAGGCGTGCACCACCACGCCCGGCTCAGAAATCTTTTTAAAATACAACCAATTAAGTCTCAGAAGTTTCTGAAAACCAACTGTTACCTAGATGTGGTGGTTTGATTCAGGTGTCCCCCATACACTTAGGTGTTCGGAATGCGAGGTTCCCAGCCGATGGAGATTTGGGAATTAACACCTGCTGTAGGTGGCGTATTGTTGGGGCGGGCTTATGGGTGTTGTAGCCAGTTTCCCCTTGCCAGTGTGTGGCACATTCTCCTGTTGCTATTGGTCACTCTGCTCATGCCATCGTTTTCCCTGCCATCATGGAGCTTCCCTTTGAGCCTGTAAGCCAAAATAAACCTCTTTTTTCCCACAAGCTGCTCTTGGTTGGGTGATTTCTACCAGCAATATGACCCTGAATGCAACACTAGGTATTCATATATTTTGAATTTCTAGTTTTTATCTAGTACTATTCACCACAAAATAACTCTTGCGCTCGCTTCGGCAGCACATATACTAAAATTGGAACGATACAGAGAAGATTAGCATGGCCCCTGCGCAAGGATGACACGCAAATTCGTGAAGCGTTCCATATTTAAAAAAAAACAATAATAACTCTTTATTTATTTATTTTTTTTTAATTTAATTTTTATTAACATTTTCCATGATTATAAAATATATCCCATGGTAATTCCCTCCCTCCCCACCCCCACACTTTCCCGTTTGAAATTCCATTCTCCATCATATTACCTCCCCATTACAATCATTGTAATTACATATATACAATATCAACCTATTAAGTAGCCTCCTCCCTTCCTTTCTCCACCCTTTATGTCTCCTTTTCAACTTACTGGCCTCTGCTACTAAGTATTTTCATTCTCACGCAGAAGCCCAGTCATCTGTAGCTAGGATCCACATATGAGAGAGAACATGTGGCGCTTGGCTTTCTGGGCCTGGGTTACCTGACTTAGTATAACACTTTCCAGGTCCATCCATTTTTCTGCAAATTTCATAACTTCATTTTTCTTTACCACTGAGTAGAACTCCATTGTATAAATGTACCACATCTTCATTATCCACTCATCTGTTGAGGGACATCTAGGCTGGTTCCATTTCCCAGCTATTATAAATTGAGCAGCAATAAACATGGTTGAGCATGTACTTCTAAGGAAATGAGATGAGTCCTTTGGATATATGCCTAGGAGCGCTATAGCTGGGTCATATGGTAGATCAATCTCTAGCTGTTTTAGGAACCTCCACACTGTTTTCCACAATGGCTGGACCAGATTGCATTCCCACCAGCAGTGCAGAAGGGTTCCTTTTTTTCCACATCCCCGCCAACATTTATGATCATTTGTTTTCATGATGGTGGCCAATCTGACAGGAGTGAGATGGAATCTCAATGTAGTTTTAATCTGCATTTCCCTGATGACTAGTGACGTAGAACATTTTTTTAGGTGCTTATATGCCATTCGTATTTCTTCCTTTGAGAACTCTCTATTTAGCTCCATAGCCCATTTTTTGATTGGCTTGTTTGATTCCTTCTTATTTAACTTTTTGAGATCTTTGTATATCCTAGATATTAATCCTCTATCAGATATATAGCTGGCGAAGATTTTTTCCCATTCTGTAGGTTGCCTCTTTGCTTTTTTCACTGTGTCCTTTGCGGTGCAAAATCTTTGTAATTTCATTAGGTCCCAGTGGTTAATCTGTGGTTTTATTGCCTGAGCAATTGGGGTTGTATTCAGAAAGTCTTTGCCAAGACCAATATGTTGAAGGGTTTCCCCTACTTTTTCCTCTAGCAGTTTCAAAGTTTCTGGTCTGATGTTAAGGTCTTTAATCCATTTGGACTTAATTCTTGTGCATGGCGAGAGAGAAGAATCTATTTTCATCCTTCTGCAGATATTTATCCAGTTTTCAAAACACCATTTGCTGAAGAGGCTGTCTCTTCTCCAATGAGTATTTTTGGCATTTTTATCGAATATCAGGTGGCTATAGCTACTTGGGCTTACATCTGGGTCCTCTATTCTGTTCCACTGATCTACATGTCTGTTTTTGTGCCAGTACCATGCTGTTTTTGTTACTATGGCTCTGTAGTATAGGTTAAAATCAGGTATGGTGATACCACCAGCCTCTTTTTTGTTGCTCAGTATTATTTTAGATATTTGAGGATTTTTGTGATTCCAAATGAATTTCTGGATTGTTTTTTCTATTTCCATGAAGAAAGCCTTTGGAATTTTGATAGGGATTGCATTAAATGTGTAGATTGCTTTAGGTAAGATTGCCATTTTCACGATATTGATTCTTCCAATCCAGGAACAAGGGATGTTTCTCCACTTTCTAGTGTCTTCTGCAATTTCTCGCGTGAGTGTTTTAAAGTTCTCATTGTATAGATTCTTTACTTCCTTGGTTAGGTTTATTCCAAGGTATTTTATTTTTCTTGATGCAATTGTGAATGGGAGTGATTCTCTGATTTCATCCTCTGTGTGTTTGTTGTTAGCATATATGAAGGCTACTGATTTCTGTGTATTTATTTTGTATCCTGCTACATTGCTGTAGGTTTTGATCAGCTCTAACAGCTTCCTAGTAGACTCTTTAGGGTCCTTTATGTATAGAATCATGTCATCTGCAAATAATAACTTGATTTCTTCCTTTCCAATTTGTATCCCTTTTATGTGTGTCTCTTGCCTTATTGCTATGGCTAAGACTTCCAAAACTATATTAAATAGAAGTGGGGACAGTGGACACCCTTGTCTTGTTCCTGATTTTAGTGGAAAAGCTTCCAGTTTTTCCCCATTTAGTAATATGTTGGCTGTAGGCTTGTCATAAATAGCCTTTATTATATTGAGATATGTTCCTTCTATTCCCAGTCTCTGTAGGATTTTTATCATGAAGGGATGTTGGATTTTGTCAAATGCTTTCTCTGCATCTAATGAGATGATCATGTGATTTTTGTCCTTCAACCTGTTTATGTAATGTATTACATTTATAGATTTGCGTATGTTGAACCATCCCTGCATCTCTGGGATAAAGCCTACTTGATCAGGGTGAATGATCTTTTTGATATACTCTTGTATTCTGTTTGCCAATATTTTGTTGAGAATTTTTGCATCTATGTTCATGAGGGAGATTGGTCTGTAATTTTCTTTTTTTGTTCTATCTTTGCCTGGTTTTGGTATCAGGGTGATGCTGGCCTCATAGAAGGAGTTTGGTAGAATTCCTTCTTTTTCTATTTCCTGGAAAAGCTTAAGAAGCAATGGTGTTAGCTCTTCCTTAAAAGTCTGGTAAAATTCAGCAGTGAATCCATCCGGGCCTGGGCTTTTTTTAGTTGGGAGATTATTGGTAACTGTTCGGATCTCCATGTTTGTTATAGGTCTATTTAAGTGATTAATCTCATTTTGATTTAATTTAGGTAGGTCATATAGATCAAGGAAATCATCCATTTCTTTCAGATTTTCATACTTTGTGGAGGATATGCTTTTATAGTATGTCCCTATGATTTTTTGAATTTCTCTGGAATCTGTTGTGATGTTACCTTGTTCATCTCTGATTTTATTAACTTGTGTCTCTTCTCTCTTTCTTTTGGTCAGATTTGCTAAGGGTTTATCAATCTTGTTTATCCTTTCAAAGAACCAACTCTTTGTTTCATTAATTCTTTGGATTGTTCTTTTTGTTTCTATTTCATTAATTTCTGCCCTAATCTTTATTATTTCTTCCCGTCTACTACTTTTTGGTTTGCCTTGTTCTTCTTTTTCCAAGGCTTTAAGGCGAAGCATTAGGTCATTTACTTGCGACCTTTCTAATTTCTTAATATAGGCACTTAAGGCTATAAATTTACCTCTTAGAACTGCCTTCATTGTGTCCCAGAGATTTTGGTATGTTGTGTTCTCATTATCATTTGACTCTATAAATTTTTTGATTTCCTTTTTGATTTCTTCATTGACCCACTCATCATTTATTAGTGTATAGTTTAGTTTCCATGATTTTGTGTATGCTCTATAGCCTTTCTTGCTACTGATTTGTAGTTTAATTCCATTGTGGTCAGATAGAATGCAAGGAATTATTTCAATTTTCCTGAATTTGTTAAGATTTGCTTTGTGTCCTAATATATGGTCTATTTTAGAGAATGTTCCATGTGCTGCTGAAAAGAATGTATATTCTGCAGCCTTTGGATGAAATGTCCTGTATATATCTGTTAGGTCCATTCCTTCTATGACCTCATTTAGTCCAGATGCCTCTCTGTTTATTCTTTCCCTGGATGACCTGTCAATTGATGAGAGTGGGGTGTTAAAGTCACCCACCACCACTGTGTTTGGTGTTATCTGTGACCTTAGTTCTAGTAGTGTTTGTTTGACGAATTTGGGAGCCTCCATGTTAGGTGCATATATGTTTAGGATTGTAATGTCCTCCTGTTGGAGTGTGCCCTTAATCAATATAAAGTGACCTTCCTTATCTTTCTTGACTAACGTCGGACTAAAGTCTACCCTGTCTGATATTAGGATAGCAACCCCTGCTTGTTTTCTAGGCCCATTTGCTTGAAACACCGTCTTCCAACCTTTCACCCTATCTTTATTTATTTTTAAGGCTTTTTAAATTTTTATTTATTTGAGAACACAGAGAGAATAGAAGCACCAGAGCCTCTAGCCACTGCAAACAAACTCCAGATACATGTGCCACCTTGTGCATCTGGCTTATGTGGGTACCAGGGAATCATACTTGGGTTCTTCAGCTTTGCAGGCTAGTGCCTTAACCGCTAAGCCATCTCTCTAGCCCATTTTTTTTTTTTTTTTTTTTTTTTTATGTTTTGAGGTAGGGCTTCACTGTAGCTGAGGCTGACCCGGAATTCACTATTGTAGTTTCAGGGTGCCCTCAAACTCACTGTGATCCTCCTACCTCTGCCTTTCAGGTGCTGGGATTAAAAGCGTGCATCACCACAGCCAGCTACAAAATAACTTCTTAAAATAGGAGGGCTGTGGATTTTTGCCTGGCACGCTCTCAAAAAAGTTGAGAATAAAATATAAAAATAAAACAGCACACTGAATCTAGATTATGGAAGATTTTAATATCAAATCAGATGCAATTTACAAAATTAACACCTTGGATTGCCACGTCTTCTAATTATTGCATGTGATGAGCTAACCAAGCAGTTTTCAGTTACATCAAGTGATTATCTCATATCCCAAATGAAATGTTTCCCTAAAAGCTAGATAATCCACTATGAAGGATGATGAGGGCAGCAAATATCAGGTTTCCTTCTGAGCTACCAGATGTCACAAGTTCATAATCTTCTTGTCTGTGACCCCAAAGCTGGCAGTACTTTCATTTCATCCACTCTGTTCTTATGTACTTGAAAAGCAGGAGTTATCCACCTACCACATGAGCATTGGTCACCATACCAGTTGAAGGAACCCAACTTGGCATTGCATTTTGGACAAAGAAGCTGAAATAAAGCAAATATATTACTATATTCACTTTTACACAATAAGTAACCATCTTGGCCATACGCTGTAGAAGACCACACACTACATTTATTGCTTACAGGGCATTTCCTACTTAGGAGGAGGAACAGGCTGAAGGCGACAAGCTCAAATTAAGGAAGATTTTTATGACTTTTAATCAGTTTGCAACCTAAGAGTTCAAGTCAGGGCTGGAGAGATGGCTTAGTGGTTAAGGTGTTTGCCTGTGAAGCCTACGAAGTCATGCTGGAATCTCCAGGTCCCATGCACGCATCTGGAATTTGTTTGCACCAACTGAAGGTCCTGGCACACCCATTCATTCTCTCTCAAATAAAGTTTAAAAAAACATAAAAAAAAAAAAAAAAGGAGTTCAGGGGCTGGAGAGATGGCTTAGCAGTTAAGGCACTTGCCTACAAAGCTTAAAGACCCAAATTCGATTCCCCAGTACCCACATAACACTAGATTCATAAAGCAGCGCATGCATCCAGAGTTTGTTTGGAGTGGCTAGACACCCTGGCACACCCATGCTCTCTCTCTCTCTGCTTACAAAAAAAAAAAAAAAAAGGTTCACAGTTGAAGGGATGGCTTAGTGGTTAAGGCGCTTGACTACAAAGCCAAAGGACCCAAGTTCAATTCCCCATTACCCATGAAAGCCAGATGTACAAGGGGGTGCATGCATCTGGAGTTCGTTTGCAGTGGTTAGAGGTCCTGGTGTGCCCATTCTCTGTCTATCTCCTCTCTCTCTCTCTATCTGCTTGCAAATAAATAAATAAATAAAATATTTTTTAAAAAGAGTTCAAATAAAAAATATTCTAGGGGCTGGAGAGATGGCTTGCCCATTAAGGCACTTGCCTAACAAACCTAAGGAGCCAGGTTCAATTTCCCCAACACCCACATAAGCCAAGGTGAAACATGTGTCTGGAGTCTGTTTGCACTGGCCAGAGGACCTGGCATGCTCATTCTCTCTATCTGCCCCTTCTTTTTTTTCTTTTCATTTCCCTCTCTCTCTCTGCAAAAAATAATTTTTTTTTAAATGAGGGGGAGGGGAGCACTCCAGGAGAAATGGCTAGGTCGTTCGCAAAGCCTGACTGCCAAGGTTATAATGTCCAATACCCATGTGTGGTGGTCTGAATATGAATATATGTCCGCTATAGCCTCACATATTTAAGCTTCCAGAGGAAGTCTCTAGCAGTCTACTGGAGGGGGCATGTCACCAGAGGCAAGCCTAAGATCTAATTCCAGCCAAAATGTATGTAGGGCAGTTTGTGCTCCGGCACAAAGCTCTGGGTTTGTGCGTGATGCATTTTGGTATTGGCTGGTTGTCTAGCTGTTTCTCTATACTTGGATCTATGAAGGGGGGGTCACCTTCTTCTGCAACTGCTAGAACTAAATCCCTTCCTCCCACAAACTGTTTAGAAGTTCATCCAAGCAATTTGGAACTGACTACACCAAGTGAAGCCAGAAGCTCAAATAAAAACATAAAGGTCAGGTGTGGTGGCGCACACCTTTAATCCCAGCACTCAGGAGGCAGATGTAGAAGGGCTGCCGCGAGTTCAAGGCCACGCTGAGACTCCATAGTGAATTCCAGGTCAGCCTGAGCTAGAGTAAGACCCTATCTCGAAAAACCAAACACACACACACACACACACACACACACACACACACACAAACCATAAAGGACAAAAATGCACAGTAGGAGCCAGAGAGATGGCTTACTGGTTATGGCACTTACCTGCAAAGCCAAAGGACCCAGATTTGATTCCCCAGGACCCACTTAAAGCCATATGCACAAGGTAGCACATGCATCTGGAGTTCGTTTGCAACAGCTAGAGATCCTGGAGCACCCATACTCTGTCTATCTGCACCCCCCTTTCAAATAAATAGATAAAAATATTTTTAAAACAATGCATGGTAGGATTCTAGTGCCCTACTAATTCTCTATTTAATATATACTTAGACGTGAACTCCTAATTTAAAGATCTGCTGTCACTGAGTGAATACTACAAAAGCTTGGAAGCTGGGCTAGAGAGATGGCTTAGGGTTTAAGGCCCTTGCCTGTGAAGCCTAAGGACTCATGTTTGACTCTCCAGGTTCCACATAAGCCAGACGCACAAGATGATGCAAGCACACAAGGTCACACATGTACTCATGGTGGTGCCTGCATCTGGAGTTCCACTGCAGTAGCTGAAGGCCCTGGCACACCAATTCTCTCTCTATTTCATAAAATAAAGAAAGGTTTAAAAAAAAAATTATTTTTAAAGACTTAGAAGCCAGACTGGAGAATGGCTTAGTGGTCAAGGCACTTGCCTGCAAAACAAAGGATCCAGGTTCTATTCTCCAGGACTCATGTAAGGCAGATGCACAAGGTGATACATGTGTCTGGAGTTTGTTTGCAGTGGCTGGAAGCCCTGGCATGCCCATTCTCTCTCATAAAAAAATACTGCCAGGCATGGTGGCACATGCCTTTAATCCCAGTACTCAGGAGGCAGACATAGGAGGATCGCCACGAGTTCTAGGCCACTCTAAGACTACATAGTGAATTCCAGGTCACTCTGAGCTAGAGTGAGACCGATCCTCAAAAAACCAAAAAATAAAATAAAATAAAATAAAATAAAATAAAATAAAATAAAACTTAGAAGCCATAAAAAAAAAAAAAAGAATACAACCAGGCATAGTGGAACAAATATATAATCCCAGTATTATTTAGGAGATGGAGGCCAGAGAACCATAAAAAGAGTTTGAGGAGAACTTTAGCTAAATTAAACAGAGCCAGCCTAGAATACTTCATAAGGTCCTGTCACAGGCAAAAGGGGAAAAATAAAAAAATAATACATTTGGCTACATTTTGACACTTTAATGTAAGTTATAACACTAATTTGAGTAGCATTAACATTTATACTATGTAAAAAGTACCTATAAAACAATAAGAAAAAGATCTAGGACATAAAGCATTTACAGACAAACTATAAACAACTGGTAAATTAACAGATATTGGTCTTAAGTAAAAAAGACATTTTAAAATGAACATTTTTTTTACCCCACAAAATTTTTTAATTTTTTTTTCAAGATTTATTTTTATGTATCTATTAGAGACAGAGGGAGAAGGAAATAGAGTGAGAATGGGAACGCCAGGGCTTCCAGCCACTGCAAACGAACCTTTCAAATTTGTTTCAAATTATCATTACATGTGGCTGGGTTAGAGTTCAGTGGTAGAATACATATCATGCATGAGGACCTGGATTAAATTTCCAACATCAAAAATATTTGAGGGCAGGAGAAATGGCTTAGGTGCTTGTCTACAAAGCCAAAGGACCCAGGTTCAATTTCCCCAATAACCAGATGCACAAGGTGAGGCATGTGTCTGGAGTTCATTTGCAACAGCTAGAGGCCCTGCCATGCCCATTCTCTCTCTCTCTTTCTTCTATCTCTCTCTGCTTACAAATACATAAAAATAAAGCTTCTAGTGGAGATTTAAAAAAAAAAAAAAAAAAAAAAAACCATGGCTAAAATATGGTTTAAATGCAGAAAGAAGCAAAATTCGATGACACAATGGAATTATAGACAGTAAATTTCTTCTCACCTGTCCATCTATTACTCCCAACAAAGCAGGCTCCATCCACTGTACAGGTTCAATGAAGTAGGATGTACACTGAGCCTGCCTCCCTGTGGCAAGCACAACAGATGGTGTCATTCTCTTGTGGGCAAAGGCTATAGGTCCATTTCCTTCATTATGATCCAAAATACTAGAACTTCGAAATAAAGATCGCCTAAAAAAAATAAAAAATCCAAAGCAAAACTATTAACTTCCAAAAAGAGAAAAAAGCAAATAAAATGTGCACTACTTCTCAGAGGCCAAAATAAGATAACATGTGTGCTACTTAAAATGTCAATAGCCCTACCATCTGATTACTGTTAAGACACTATACTCTTCCAAAAAGCTGACCGGAACTAAATATTTCTATAATATTCAATTAAACAAACTCTTTCTATAAATAAAATAAAATAAAACTCTAAGTGTTTTTCAGTGACTAAGAAAATGAAATTTTCAGAGAACACAAAAATATTTTACCTGCACTTTCTACATTTGTAGAGAATGTCATCTTTTAATCCTTGTGAAATGGTGGTTGGGTCAACAGCAAAAAGCTCTTGAGGTAAATTCTGCAATTCTGTAAGAAATAATTAAAATGTACCCATCAGTCAATATTGACTTTCTGTATTTTTACAAAAAAATTCAAGTGTCAATCTGAAGCAACAAGCTTAGAAAGTTACAAACTTAAAAGAAAAGACCCTTCCATGTTGAGAAGTCAGTATGAAATAAGTGTGGCCAGCAGTCTTCTGCTCTATAATGAACTGACGAATTCAAATCCCCGCCCTGTCACTTATAAAGACCCTTTGAATAAGTTGTTTCTGGATGAACCACAGTTTCAAAAGGAAACAACAATATCTGTCTCACAGGATTTCTAGAAAAGGATAATGCATTCAGCGTCCAGTAAATGATGTGTTTGTCCACTATATCCTAGCCATCAGTATATGCTTACCTGGATACTTCTCAGTAACCTTCTGCAGACGATACTGTTTATAAACCGCACTGGAGGTGTCCACTTCACAACCCATCGCCTGGTACAGTTTCAGTTGCCACTCAAATCCCTCATTCATCCTGGAGTGACAGACAAGCATGAATTTCTTCAAAGGAAATCTCATCACAAAAGTAACACTGTTACCATGGCAAAGTACTCACTTAGCATCTGGCTTGACAGCCCGGAGGTTTTCATAAGCTTTTTCAAAGGTCAGTTGGTCCGTCTTCATCATAAAAGCAGTCACTACAGCCACACTGCGACTCACGCCTGCATGACTGAAAAAGAGACCTTCAAAATAAAACAGCAAATAGCAACAATTAAAAAACAAGACAGAAACCCAGCCTTATAAATGGTGAAGTCCAGGTCCAGTTCATTTCTACTCTCTTGTTTTTCTGGGTTTTCCTGAGACAGGGTCTGGTCCAAGTGAGCACTGGGATCACAGACACACACCGCCATGGCCAGCTCATGTCGACATCTATTCAAGTTAACCCACAGCTTCTGAAATGCAGCCAATGTACAACAGTACTTCTGCACTTCCTTATTCCTTCTGAATTGAACAATACAGACACAGTAATGACTCAAAATAATTACCTGCCTTGTTACAACTTTTATAATGGCTACAGAACAAATCCAAGCTCCTCTGCTCTCAACATTCAAGTCTGTCCAGATCTGGTACCAGACTGCTTTTGACTTCTTTTGTTGTTGTTGTTTGTTTTCAAGGCAGGGTTTTACTCTAGTCCAGGCTGACCTGGAATTCACTATTATAGTCTCAGAGTGTCCTCAAACTCACAGTATCCCTCCTACCTCTGCCTCCCCATGTGCTGGGATTAAAGGCGTGTGTTCCCACACTCGGCTTTGATTTTTTTTAACACAAAGCACAAAAATTCAAGCTATTCTTTTGATTTTAATCACTACTTTCTGTCTATGCATATATTTAGAACAAGTGCTGACACACAAGTGCCCAACAAATTTAAACTACTACTATCAAAAACCGGACCGGACCGGACCGGATCAGACCAAAACAAAATAAAATAAAATCTTAGGTAAGACCCAAGGGATCCCCTTCATCAACCACCCTCCCTCACTCCAAACCAAGTATAAACATAAAATTCTCTTGGCGATGAGGGTACAGCTCAGTGGTACAGTTAATACGTGCCTAACATGTGAAGTCCTGGGCTCAGTCCCCAGCACTACCAAAAAAAAAAAAAAAAAAAAAAAAGCACACACACACACACACACAATTTTTTTTCATATTTTATTTATTGCAAAAGGAGGGAGAGAGAATGGGCATGTCAGAGCCTTTTGCCACTGCAAACAAACTCCAAACACATGTGCCAGTTTGTGTATCTGTCAGGCTTTGCAAGCCAAGCACCTAAACCATTGTGCAATCTCTCCAAACCCCATAAAATAAACATATATTTTTGTTTGTTGGCTGGTTTTGTTCTCTAGCTCAGGCTGGTCTGGAATTCACTATGTAGTCTCAGTGTGATTTCGAACTCATGGTGATCCTCCTACCTCTGCCTCCCAAGTGCTGGGATTAAAGGTGCATGCCACAACACCTGGCTTCCTAAAAATTACCTATTCTTACTCTGCAGCCTGAATAGCTTTAACAATTTTATTGTCTCCTTGGCTACAGGAATGCAAGGGCTAACACTCCATAATATGATACCATGGCACACTGATCATTCTAAATTAGCTGATTACAGCTGGGCATGTTGGCACACACCTTTAATCCCAGCACTTGGCCCCAAGGGAGGATCATGGTGAGTTCCAGGCCAGCCTGAGACATAGTAAATTGGTAGATTACTATGTCTCCATGTTTATTTCAAACCCAGACTCACTAAGAAGGAAAACAAAGCTGGATGCAGTTAATCCCAGCACTGAGAGGCAGGGGTAGGAGGATCACCATGCCACCTTGAGACATAATGAATTCCAGGTCAGCCTGAACTAGAGTGAATCCCTACCTCAAAAAACTCAAAAAACAGGGCTAGAGAGATGGCTTAGCAGTTAAGCTTTTGCCTGGGAAGCCTAAGGACGCCAGTTCAAGGCTCAATTGCCCAGGACCCACGTTAGCCAGATGCACAAGGGGGAGCACACGTCTGGAGTTTGTTTGCAGTGGCTGGCGTGACCATTCTGTCTCTCTTTATCTGCCTCTTTCTCTCTCTGTCTGTTGCTCTCAAATAAACAAAAATATGTTTTTTTAACTCAAAAAACAAAAAGAAGACTTTGTCACACACTGTTGTCTTCTATTTTGGTCCCTCTTGTATTCCAGACAATTATTTAGGAATCATTGTTCTGCAAGCCCAGATTATGTTCCAGGCTGTGTTACTCCATGCTTACAGAATTCCCTTTAAAATCATTTACTATTACACTGAAATTTTCCCTACAGAAAAGGAATATGTAAATTTATGGTTAAGCTAGTAGATAATGACACTTTCTGTCTGTGTGCACATAATAATGTGTATATCTGTTCTCCTATTTTTTTTTTTTTTTTTTTTTTGGTTTTTCGAGGTAGGATCTCACTCTAGCCCAGGCTAACCTGGAATTCACTATGGAGTCTCAGGGTGGCCTCGAACTCACGGCAATCCTCCTACCTCTGCCTCCCAGTGCTGGGATTAAAGGCGTGCACCACCACGCCCGGCTATTTAATCTTTTTATTCCTGCTTACCTTTCTCTCCACTACGGCAAGTTGTAGTAATTACAACACCTTGATCAAAAACTAGAAATAAACAGTGTGGGGTGGTACACACCTTTAATCCCAGCAATTTGGGAAGAGGTATAAAGATTACTCTGAGTTTGAGGCCAGCCTGAGACTCCATAGTGAATTCCAGGTCAGCCAGACTCTATCTGAAAAAAAAAAATTTTTTTAATCTAGAAATATGATTATAGGCATATACCTATAATCCTAGCACTCAGGAGACAGATGCAAGAGGATCCCCAGCTTAAGGACAGCCTGGGCTACCCAGTGAGACTTCAACATCAAAAAACTAAACAAAAATATATATAGGTAAAAGTATTGCTCGAGGGCTGGAGAGATGATTTAGCAGCTAAGGAGCTTGCCTGCGAAGTCTAAGGACCCAGGTTCAATTCCCCAGTAACCAGGTAAGCCAGATGCACAAGTGGCGCATGCATCTGAGGCCCTGATGCACTCATTCTCTCAATAAAGAAATTCCCTTAAGATTAGGAAGTAGTGGAATATTTGCCTCGTATGATTAGTTCTCTTGTCTAGTTGGTCTCACAAAGCCTCAGACCCTCACTGCTAACACCCCAGAGTTAAGACTGCAACACAGGCCAAGAAGATCCTAGCGCAGGCTATGCTGAGCTTTTCCTCACTCTTACCATTTGGTCATATCCTTTTTGTCCAATCACATTTACACGATGGCACATTCTTTTTTTTTTAAATCATTATTATTAGAGACAAAGAAAGTGAGAATGGGCGGGCCAGGGCCTCTAGCCACTGCAAACGAAATCCAGACGCATGCGCCACCCTATGCACCTGGCTTACGTAGGCACTGGAGAATCGAACCTCAGTCCTTAGGCTTCACAGGCATGAGCCTTAACTGCTAAGCCATCTCCCCAGCCCGGGAGTCCATTCTTTATCAATGCAAGCATAAAGAGGGACACTTTCCGGTTTTCATTTAAGCCTCCAGTGTCATGCAACACTTTGATTAAATGTCTCACGATTTTCTTTCTTGATCATTATGTTGTTGCCTCGCAGTGACCCTTAAGGACAGGAAGGAAAAGAATGACATCTTTGCAGCGCCCCAACACACCTGGTCTGCACTGCAGTCATGGGGAGGGGCGGTGTTTAGCTTGTGCTACGGGGATACTAAACCTTAGGGTACGGAGTTGTTGAACATTCATCTATTGAACTACAAAATCCAAAGTTGGTGGCTGCTGAATGAATCAACCCAAGCACGACTCGAGCACCCGTTCTCCTGGGGCCTTGTGGGGACCAAGCGACAACTCACCAGTGCACCAGCACCGCGCGGCCCTCGGCGCGCGCCTGGCCGATGAACGCCACGCACCGATCCAGACGGCTGAGCAGGTCGGCCTCGGGCTCGTCCAGCGCCGGCACGAAGAGGCTCCGCAGACCCTCGAGCCCAGCCCGCGCCTGGAAACCAGGCTCCGAGTCCACCGTCAGCATGGCCGAGATGCCCGCCTCCCTCAGGCGATCGGGCTCCGCGGCGGCCGCCGCCCCACCCAGATACAGCCCGGGCCGCACTTCCAGCATCTGCCCAGCGCAGCTGCCCGGACTCGCGCTCGGACTCCCGCACCCGCCGCCATGGCGCGAGCCCTCGGCTCCCAGCATGGCGGCGCCCTCCCCACCCCCACCCCCACCCCCACCACCGAGTAGCGGCGAGCTAGAGCGACCTTCGCCTGCGGCCAGCCGCTCCAGCCGCTCAGTGGCTCCGCTGGAGGACCACGGCCACAGGGGGAATGACGGACTTGAGCTACACCCCATTCAGAGCATTTCTGTCCAGTTTTTCCCCAATCCTTCAACTTCGTGGAAGAGAATGGACTCCCCTCAAATACGAAATTTCTCACGATTTTAGTGTTAACGAGAATAGGTACGAATAGACACACGAGGAGACAAAGGGTCCCCTCATTCTCCTGATGCTTATTTCCATCTCACTGGCTTAACACCCAGAAGTTTTCAACATGACTTACCAGACAAAAAAGAACTGCACTGTCCTTTCTGAGAAACATCATAAATGAAACTTTTTTAGAAAAAATGGCTAATGAACGATGCCTTGAGTGTGACCTATGTATAAGGATCTCTTAATGTTTCATCTCTATAGTACTCCCTTCAGCTGCAGGTCTGTACAGTGAACCTTTAACGCCGTCTCTTCAAGGACAGAATTGTGTGGGTTTTAAAAACGAATCTACCAACACATAGTTTCCCTACCATTTAGGCTTAATTGCAGATTAAGTAGCTCCAAATTCCTAAAAATCACATATGTAACTACTGAGGCACATGGATGTGGTCCTCTCTGAATGTCCACACTTGACTCTCTTCAAGTGCTCAGTAAGCTCACCAGCTCTATCTCACTCTGACTACTCATCCTGAAATTCTTTTCTGTGGCATATCTCAACAACCCCAGGTGTTCCCTGAGATTCTGAGCTGGACTCCTCTGGCTGCACTGCTCTCATCAGTGACCTGGCCTTCCCATGACATTAAGAATCCCACGAACCAACACTGCAAGCCTTATATTTGGCCAGCCAGGCCAAATGAGCCAACGGGTGCAATAGTGGCACATCTGTTATGGAGGAAACCAACTGCCCTCTAATTGGACTGGAGGCCCACTCCATGGGAGGGAATACATCCCTGATACTGGAAACCTATAACAGGGGTAGTCATGAGCCCTAAGGGTGTAACATCTGCTGTTGTCTGGCTAAATGTATGTATTATGCTTATCAAACTGCCAGTAAGCACTTCTGTTAATGTTCACGCCCTTATATACTTTTGGTAGAGAATCTTCTTTTTTCAGATGGCAGTGATCTTGGGATGACTCAGAAGGTATCATGGTGGTGGAAAGAAATGACCACAGTGCTCAGTACTGCAATATCTCTATCACACCTTCCAAGGCTCAGGGTCTAATGTGGAAGAGGTGGCCGAAAGAATGTAAGAGCCAAAGGAAGGGCAGGACTCCATACAACATGCTCCCTCCAGACACAAAATGACCTGTATATCGATGGCCTCACAGTGCCTGATACTACCTGCATAAGACCATCATAAGAGGAGGAAAAGATCATGACAACAAAAGTAAAAGAGGGACTGACTGAGATGGAGAAGGGAGTATGATGGAGAATGGAGTTTCAAAGAGGTAAGTGAGAGGAGGGAGGGTATTACCATGGGGTATTTTTTATAATGATGGAAGTTGTTAATAAATTTTTTTTTTAAAAAAAAAAAGCAAGAATCACGAACCAGAGGCAACAGTGACACAGGCGTACAATGTCGCGCATGCCCAGAAGGGGGCGCAGGCGTCTGGAGTTCGTTCACAGAGGCTAAAATGCCTTGGCGTGCAGTTCTCTCATTCATCCTCTCTCTCCCTCCCTCCCTCCCTTATAAATAAAAAAAGTAAGAATCTCAGGGGGGCTGGGGAAATGGTTCTGTGGTTAAAGGCACTTGCTTGTAATGCCAGTTGGAAAGGGTTCAGTTTCCCATTACCCACGTAAAGCCAGATGCACCGGGTAGGGCATGCATCTGGGTTTGTTTGCAATGGTAAGAGGTCCAGGCACGCCCATTCATTCTCTCTCCCTCTCTCCTTGCAAGTAAAAACTTTTTTTTTCTGTTTTTGGTTTTTTGAGGTAGGATTTCACTCTACTCCAGGCTGACCAAGAATTCACTATGGAGTCTCAGGGTGGCCTCGAACTCATGGTGATCCTCCTACCTCTGCTTCTTGAGTGTTGGGATTAAAGGCGTATGCCACCACTCCCGGTTTTAAAAACCTTAATAAAAAAAGAAAAGAGCCTGTTACAGGATATAGGCCTTCATTAGGTGATCTTTTTAAATTTTATTTGAGAGAGAGACAGAGAAAGAGAACGGACACACCAGGGTCTCCAGCTGCTGAAAACAAACTCCAGACGCATGCACCCCCTTGTGCATCTGGCTTACGTGGGTTCTGGGGAACCAAACCTGGGTCCTTTGGCTTTGCAGGCAAGTGCCTTAACGCTAAGCCATCTCTCCAACCCCATTAGGTTATATTAAAGAGGATTTAAGACCCAAGATGTGCGAAGGTGCTGTGTCCGTGGTTTCTCAAGTTTACAAACTATGTGGTCATCCTAGCCTCCTTGGTTTTGTTTGTTTATTTGTATCATTTATAAAAAGGGTCTCAGGTATCCCAGGATGGCCTTGAAACTCATGATCCTACTGTCTCCACCTTCCATGGGCTGGGTTAACAGGCGTGCTCATGCTAATCAAAATAGTTTTTAATTCCAGAATATTCCCATCAGTGTGAAAGGAAGCCTAGTCCCCACTCACAGTCTCTCTCTGAAACCCCAAGGCCCTGGCACCACAGATACACTTCTTGTTTGTCCCTTGCCTGGCTTCTCTGCTGACACATGGTCCCTGAGGCCCAGCCATATCATGTGTGTCAGCCTCGCCCTCCTCATGGCTGAGAGTTAGGCCTTCATGGAGCTGGACCTCTGTTGATGACTGGGTTATTTCTACATTTCCACAACTGTGAGTGTCAGCATGTTTTCATCTCTGTGCCCGTGAACTTAGGAGTTATCTGGCCACATAAAAAAAGAAAAAGAAAAAGAAAGCAGGATGTTTTGGATATTGTCAGGAAGTGGGAGGTGATTCTATGATTAGGTTTCTTAATAAGCCTTTAAATATTTTTACTTATTTATTTGAAAGAGAGAGAGAGAAAGAAAAAAAAACAGGGCCTCCTGTCACTGCAAACAAACTGTAGACACATGAACCACTTTGTGTGTCTGGCTGTGTGTCTGGCTTTACATGAGTATTTGGGCATTGAAGCAGGGCCACCAGGCTTTACAAGCAAATGTCTTTAACCACTGAGCAATCTTCCCAGTCCCAATAAATCTTATCTATAGGGAGGAGAAAGCTAGAGGGCTACCAAATCTGGTTAAGTAGCAGTTATAGCCAGGTGTGGTGGTGCATGCCTTGAATCCCAGTGCTTGGGAGGCAGAGGTAGGTGGATCACTGTGAGTTTGAGGCCAGCCTGGGACTACAGAATGAGTGTCAGGTCAGTCAGGAGGATTGCAGTGAGTATAAAGACACCCTTAGATTACATAGTGAATTCCAGGTCAGCCAGGGCTAGAGTGAAACCCTACCTCAACAAAAGAAAAAATGAAGTAGTTATGGTACTGACATAAGATAGATATACAGACGAAAAGAACAGAATATAGAAACCCAAAATAGACCCTCATACACTCATACATATATGATCATTTGATCTTCAATGGAGACACCAAAATCACACAATAGGAAAGGGACAGACTTTTCTATAAATAGTATTGGGAAAAAAATGGATACCTTTCTGAAAAATAATGAGGTTAGACCTCTACCTTATGCTATGTACAAGGGAAAAAGTTCAAAAATTTAAAAATAGAAACCCCCTAGAAGAAAAAATGGAAAGAAAGTTTGATCCTACCCATAATTGAGGGCTAACTCCACAATTCATGACCCATATACCTCAAGGGGAGAGGGTAAGTCACGGATGAGCCAAATAATGGTACCAAACTGACTGTGTTTTTTTGTGTTTTTTTTGAATACAAAACTAATTAATAAAAACAAAAAAGAAAGAAAAAAAAGTTTGATGACATTAGATGTGGCAGTGATTCCTTGGTTATAAAAATAAGTGTACAGGTTAAAAAAAAAGTAGGTCAGGTATGGTGGCATACACCTTTAATTGCAGCACTCAGGAGGCAGAGGTAGGAGGATGGCAGTGAGTTCAAGGACAACCTGAGACTACAGAGTGAATTGGGGTCAGCCTGAGCTACAGTGAGACCCTACCTCAAAAAAAAAAAAAAAAAACACCACCACTGAAGATTCTCAACAGTGGACACTGCAAGCCTTATATTTGCCCAGCCAGGCCAAATGAGCCAATGGGTGCAATAGTGTCACCTCTGTCATGGTGGAAACCAACTGTCCTCCAATTGGACTGGAGGCCTGCTCCATGGGGTGGAATACATCCCTGATACTGAAAACTTAAAACAGGGGTAGTCATGAGCCCTAGGGGTGTAACATCTGCTGATGTCTGGGTAAATGTATATACTATGCTTATCAAACTGCCCAGTAAGCACTTCTCTTAATATTTATACCCTTATATTAACGCTACTCTCACTTTGGGTAGAGAATCTTCTCTTTTCAGATGGCAGTGACCTTGGGATGAAGAAGGTATCATAGTGCTGGAAAGAAATGACTGGAGTACTGAGTAACAAACATCTCGATCACACCTTCAAAGGCTCAGGGTCTAATGCGGAAGAGGTGGCAGAAAGAATGTAAGAGCCAAAAGGAAGGGTAGAATTCCTTACAACATGCTCCTCCAGACACAAAATGGTCTGTACTACCTACACAAGACCATCATAAGAGGAGGAAAAGATCATGACATCAAAATAAATGAGAAACTGATTGAGATGGGGAGGGGATATGATGGAGAATGGAATCTCAAAGGGGAAAGTGGGGGGGGGAGGGAGGGCATTACCATGGGATATTTTTTATAATCATGGAAAGTGTTAATAAAAATTGAGAAGAAAAAAGCCAAAATAGGACTGGAGAGATAGTATAATAGGGTGTCAGGGGTCCAGGAAAGTCCTTGAACCCCAAACCATAGGTTCATTTCTGATTTTAATCAAAGAATTAAATAGAAAAGAAGACTGAGAAGGATAATTATTAAATTATGATATTTATTGGCCCTGGAGGAGCACTGACTTGAAAAGAATCCACTCACAGTGGGGGCTAAACCCAGGAAACTGGGGAGGAAACAGGAAGCTATTGCTGTTTCAAAGGAAAGATTAGGAGGCCGTGGTTTACAGCAATCATGGATGAGACTGAATCAGCCACCAGTTCTAGTCCCATCAGGGTAGACATAGTGGCCACCATGTTTCTGTGGACCAATCCCTAGCTGACTACCCATCAGGGAAAAGTTCCCTTGCTCCTAAGTGGTATCAACAGGTATCTAAATGCACAATGTATGGGTTTTGGTTTTATCACTAGTGAGCTTACAATCTTAATAATTTCCTCTCTCTCCCAACCCCCTTTGGTTATTTCGTTTGTTTGTTGTTTTGAGATGAAGTCACACTAAGAGCTCAGGAGTCACTTTTAGAACTCACTGTGTAGTTCCGGCTGGTCTTGGAGTTATGATCCTACTGCCTTAACCTCCTGAGTGCTGGAACTACAGGCATGCACCACCATGCCACGACAGTCAATGATTAAGTGGAAACTCTAGTAATTTCTAGGAGATCGTCAAGTGTGTGGAGGCTGGTGTTTTGAGAAAACACCCATTTTATTCAACACGCCCCATCGCATGAGAACACACACCACCAGTGTACGCACCTTTGGTTGGCTTCCTTCCTTCCTTTCTTTTCTTTTTTTTGCTTCTAGAGTATAGTCATATGTGTGGCTTATAACTGACATCATAACGGGATTTACTGTAAATGCTTCTCTCTACTGAGCAACAAGCAAGGAAATTTCCCCTCTTTCGTCCCTTCACCTCTCCACTATGGTCCAAAAGGAACTTCCTTTTTTTATTTCTAGCACATTGCCCTTCTGTTCCCAATGGGGTATCAGCAAATGTCAGGTTTTGCAATTGTGCTCTGACCTTTGGCTTTTTTCCCCTCTTTTCTTTCTTCCTTCTTCATATATATTTTTTCACACAGTCTCAATCTATAGCCTTCGAACACATTAGGTAGCCCAGGCCGGCCGCAGACTTATGGCAATCCTCCTGCCTCAGCCTTTCAAGTGCTGGCATTACAGATATGAGCCACTATGCCCAACTGCAATTTACATTCTTTTTGGACTTAAGATCTAGTAGAGTCATAAGCATGCACATAAAATGTGCTTGAGGATTCCAGATAACGATGTTAAACAGAAATAAACATGGGTGATAATGATATTTTGCCTGTGCGTGAGTAGATAGAAGGCAGATGCCTCGAAGGCTCCGAGTTCAGATACAGTATTGTCTTGGAAGGACAATGAAGCCAGAGGAAATCCCTGTGTGGATCTCGAGCTGTGTCTGGCCCACTCCTCACCAGAATGTGGTCATCTGCTCAGAGAAAATCATGTGATGTCTCTGGATCTCAGTTCCCTCATCAACGAAACAAGAATAAATACGGCTGCATGACAGGACTGTGATAAGAATTTACTTAGCCACATGTCTTGTTGGTGGGAGAAAGAAATCCCAAACTATACCACCACGGCAGAGGTCAAGACAACTGCAGCAGAGGAGCAAGAGCCACAAGGAAGGAGTGGCTGACAGAATTGGTGAGGAAGCCATTGAAAGAGATACCTCACCCTGATCAGCCAATCCAAAAACTCAATGGCCCTGAGAATCAGGGATAAACAGATCTGAGCCATCTACCTTGCCACAGTGATATTCCCAAGAGCATTTGTTCAGTTAGAAACTTGACCAGGCATGGTGGTGCACACCTGTAGTCCCAGCACTGAGAGGCAGAGGCAAGAGAGTTGCAAGTTCAAGGCTAGACTGATCTATGTAGCAAGATCCTGTCTCACAATAAACAAAAAAAAAAAAAAAAATCATTGGTTGGAAAGATGGCTTGGCAGTTAATGGTAGTTCTTGCACAGCATGTGCTCCTGGCTATTCCTAGTACCCACATATAGCCAGAGGCACAAAGTAGCACATGTGTCTGGAGTTCATTTGCAGCAGCAAGAGGTCCTGGTGCACCCATACTCTTTCTTTTTCTCTCTCTCTCTGTCTTGCAAATGAATAAATAAATAAAAATGTTTAAGTGTGTTTTTCAGAGGTCTATATATTCACAAAGGTGTGTCAAACTTTCCCTAATAGGCCATCTATTGTCAAGATTCTACAGAATTAACCTCTGAACCCCAAGACTAGAGTGGACTCGAGTTAAAGTACTTCACTGGGTAGGCCAGTTTGATCATTTGACCAAACCTTACATTCATCTCTCCCCACCACTGCCCAATGGACATTTGCAAATTTAGTGCATGGTGTTGCTGTCCTTTGAGAAGAGCTGGAGCAGGGACTCTCGGTTCCTTTTTGTGGCTCAAAGAGAAACTGGCAAATAGACGAGTGAGCAAGGGAGACCACAGAGGTTCCCTGTTCCATGCCTTGGTTTGCTGGCCTGCATTTTGTGCATTCTCTCACGTGCCATGCTTTCCCCAAACAAACAAGAAGCAGGGGAATGGCTGTGGGCCCCTTCCTTCCCCAGTATCACCACCCCTCAAGCTCTTGCTGCCTGTCTTGATCCAGTGTGTTATAGCAGGAAGTGCTCTGGGCTTGTATGCACAAGCCCCCATCCTTCAGTTTGATGCTATCATCTATTAGTTTCATGATCACAGCTAAGCCAGGTAGGCTGTAAAAGTCAGGAGGGTAATAAACTGTTCAAGTCAGTCCTCAGACTGCTTCCAAACCCTTTGAAATGTCTCACCTTAGAATTGCTAAGAGATTATCAAATTCCTCTTCTTCCACCAACCATATCTCATGTTCACAATAGCCAAGATATGGAAAGGGTCTATCAGCAGATGAATGGTTAAAGAAAATGTAGTATAAATACGCAATGGAGAGCTGGAGAGATGGCTCAGCGGTTAAGCGCTTGCCTGTGAAGCCTAAGGACCCCGGTTCGAGGCTTGATTCTCCAGGTCCCACGTTAGTCAGATGTACAAGGGAGCACACGCATCTGGAGTTCGTTTGCAGTGGCTGGAGGCCCTGGCATGCCCATTCTCTCTCTCTCCCTCTATCTGTCTTTCTCTCTCTGTCTGTCACTCTCAAAGAAATAAATAAAAATGAACAAAAAATTTAAAAAATATTTAAAAAAAATACACAATGGGGCTTTAGTCAAAAGGAAGCCTGGTAGCTGGGCATGGTGGCACACGCCTTTAATCCCACCACCTGGGAGGAAGAGACAGGAGGATCGCTGTGAGTTTGAAGCCAGCCTTAGACTCCATAGTGATCTCCAAACAAGCTTGAGCTAGCGAGACCCTATCTTGGAGAAAACAAAAACAAAAACAAAGCCTGAAGGAAGAAAGAAATTATGTCATTTGCAGAAAAACAGATGAAACTGGAGATGATGTTAAGCAAAAAAGGCCAGATTCTGAAAGAAACATTACATATAGCATCTATTTTCCCTTATATGCAGAATCTAGATTTGTATTGATGACACTGTTTGGGGAGGTTGTGGAATCTTGGGACCGGGACCCTAGCCAGTGGCCACGGGGCACTGGATATGGACCTTGAAGGTTATACTTATCTCTGGTTCTAGTCTGTCCTCTCTGATTTCTGATTCCACTGCCCAGCAAGGAGCTACGGTACACATTCCTGCCTACACGCACTGCTCCTGCCCCCATGCCTTCCCTGCCAAGATGTGCTCTCTGAATCTGTGAGCCAAATAAAATTCTGACTGCCTAAAGATGCTTCTGTCACATATTCTGTCACACTGATGAGAAAACAAAATATAGGGCCAGGCGTGGTGGCACACGCCTTTGATCCCAGCACTTGAGTGGCAAAGGTAAGAAGATCACCATGAGTTTGAGGCCACCCTGAGGCTACATAGTCAATTCCAAGTCAGCCTGAGGTAGAGCGAGACCCTTCCTTGGAGAAAAAAAAAAAAAAAAAAAAAAAAAAAACAGAAAAGAAAAAATATATATAGGGCTAGAAAGATGACTTAGTGGTTAAGATACCTGCCCGTGAAGCCTAAGGACCCAGGGTGTAATTCCCTAGTACCCACATAAGTCAGATGCACAAATTGGCATGTACATCTGGAGTTCATTTATAGTGGCTGGAAGCCCTGGTGGCACCATTCTCTCCCTCTCTATCTCATAATAAATAAATAAGATCTTTTTAAAAAAGAAAGAAAATATATACACACAACATGAAAACAAGAGAAGGACTATTTGGAGGGATGAGGGGGGCCAGTGAGAGAAGAACAGAGGACAAAGGAGATTATAATGGGTGAATATGAGAGAAGCATGAAAATGTTATAATGAAAGCCACTATTTTGTATTTTAACAAACAAGAACAAAAAAATGTAATAATAAAGAGAGCCAAAATTTCCAGGCATGGTGGTGCACACCTTTAATTCCAGCACTCTGGAGGCAGAGGTAGGAGGATCCCAATGAGTTCAAGGCCACCCTAAGATGACATAGTGAATTCCAAGTCAGCCTGAGCTAGAGTGAATCCCTACCTTGAACCCCCACACACACAAAAAAAAGCAAAATCTAAGCAATGTCCACTAGGTGCCAGCATCCGCTTACCAAGAATAGTCTTGCCCAGATAGCCTGTCTGTGTGACAGCTTCTAGACAGGCAGAAGAGGGGAATGCCCACACAGTGACTACATCCCTGAGACTTGTGGACAGATCATGTGGACAATAGAGAAAGAACCTTGAGCTGGATATTAGAGCAATGAAGTATGCCAGTAACAAGAAATTGTATCAAGGGCTGGAGACACACTGCTCAGTGGTTAAGGCACTTGCCTACAAAACCCAACAACCTGGTCTGATTCCCCACTAGCCACATAAAGCCAGATGCACAGAGTGGCTCAGGCATCTGGAGTTTGTTTGCAGTGGCTAAAGGCCCCAGCACGCACATACATTCTCTCTCCCTCTCTTTCTCCTTGCAAATAAATAATTTTTTAAAATTTTATTTATTTGCAAGCAGAGAGAGAATGGGCAGACTAGGGCCTTCAGCCACTGCAAAGGAACTTAAGACACATGGGCCACTTCGTGTATCTGGCTTTATGTGGGCACTGGGGAATCTTACTCTGGTCATTAGGCCTTCTAGGCAAGCACCTTAACCACTAGGCTGTCTCTTCAGCTCCCAGTTTTAAAAATATTTTACTTATTGAGGGACAGAGAGAGAGAGAGAGTGAACACGCCAGGGCCTCCAGCCACTGCAAACAAATTCCAGATGCATGTGCCACCTTGTGCATCTGGCTTACATGGGCACTAGGTAGTTGAACCTGAGTCCTTAGGCTTCCCATGCAAGCACCTTAACCACTAAACCATCTCTCTAGCCCAATAAAGAATATTTGGTGGCGGGGGCGGGGGGTGAGGTAGGGTCTCACTCTAGCCCAGGCTGACCTAGAATTCACTATGTAGTTTCAGGGTGGCCTTGAACTCATGGTGATCCTCCTACCTTTTTTATTTATTTATTTATTTATTTTTTTTTATTTTGGTTTTTCGAGGTAGGGTCTCACTCTGGTCCAGGCTGACCTGGAATTAACTCTGTAGTCTCAGGGTGGCCTTGAACTCATGGCGATCCTCCTACCTCTGCCTCCCGAGTGCTGGGATTAAAGGCGTGCGCCACCACGCCCGGCGATCCTCCTACCTTTAATCCTAGCACTCAGGAGGAAAAGAAAGAAAGAGAGAAAGAAAGAGAGAAAGAAAGAAAGAAAGAAAGAAAGAAAGAAAGAAAGAAAGAAAGAAAGAAAGAAGAAGAGAAGAGAAGAGAAGAGAAGAGAAGAGAAAAGAAAAGAAAAGAAAAGAAAAGAAAAGAAAAGAAAAGAAAAGAAAAGAAGAAAAGAAA
Organism: Jaculus jaculus; assembly: GCF_020740685.1. Taxonomy (NCBI): domain Eukaryota; kingdom Metazoa; phylum Chordata; class Mammalia; order Rodentia; family Dipodidae; genus Jaculus; species Jaculus jaculus. Next base: position 314,572,045 of record NC_059102.1, read on the forward strand.
AGGAAGGAAGGAAGGAAGGGAGGGAAGAAGAAAGAAATTATACCCAAAAGGTGGCACTTGGGTCAATTAACAAATTTCTTGTTTGAAAGATCCACACCTATATTTGCTTTCTTTCATTCTTAGTTATTTACTATATTATATTTTGGATAGGGAGATCAAGACAGGGTATTGCTACATGGCCCAGGATGGCATAGAACTCATGTTCCTCCTGCCTCAACCTTCCAAGCGCTAGGATTGCAGGCATGAGCCATCATGCCTAGTGATTTCTTTTCTTTCATCTATTTATTCAACTTTTTGTTTTTCAGTGACTTGTATTAGGGCACAAAGATATGCTTACCTAATTTGCAAAAGGGCTGCCTTTTGGATCCAACATTGTCTTATTACATTAACAATGACACAACCCAAAAGAGATAAGTACAATATTCTGTATTTTGATCCTCAAAATGAACTCAAGATAGGGAGCAAACAAATGTGCCACAGATGACAACCATCTCTCTGATGGGTTCACAAGCAAAATTCACTGACAGGCTAGTTAATATACCTGACTCCTGGGCTGGAGAGATGGCTTAGCAGTTAAGCGCTTGCCTGTGAAGCCTAAGGACCTTGGTTCAAGGCTTGATTCACCAGGACCCACATTAGCCAGATGCACAAGGGGGCACGTCTGGAGTTCATTTGCAGTGGCTGGAGGCCCTGGAGTGCCCATTCTCTCTCTCTCTCTCTTTCTTTCTCTCTCTCTCTCTCTCTCTCTCTCTCTCTGCCTGTTTCTCTGTCTGTCACTCCCAAATAAATAAAAATTAATATATATACCTGACTCCTGAATAAGTAGTTATCTCCTCAGGCATCAGAATTCCATGTAAGACCTGAGTTCTGCCATCACCAATAAGAAGCCATTTAGGGGGCTGGAGGGATGGTTTAGCAGTTAAGGTGTTTGCCTGCAAAACCAAAAAATCCTGTTTCAACTCTCCAGGACCCACATAAGCCAGATGCGCAAGGGGGCACGCGCATCTGGAGTTTGTTTGCAGTGGCTGGATGCCCTGGTGTGTGCTCATTCTCTCTTTCTCTCTCTCTCAAATAAATAAATATATTTCTTTTTTTTAATTTTTTGTTGTTGTTCATTTTTATTTATTTATTTGAGAGCCACAGACAGAGAAAGAGGTGGATATATAGAGAGAGCGGGCGTGCCAGGGCCTCCAGCCACTGCAAACGAACTCCAGATGCATGTGCTCCCTTGTACATCTGGCTAACGTGGGTCCTGTGGAATTGAGCCTCGAACCGGGGTCCTTAGGCTTCACAGGCAAGCGCTTAACTGCTAAGCCATCTCTCCAGCCCATAAATATATTTCTTAAAAAAGTTCATTTAGCCTCTTGCGTCTCAGTTTCTTTCTCTCAAAAATTACCAAATGGGCTATATCTCTATGGTGCTTTGATTCAGGTGTCCCCCATAAACTTAGGTGTTCTGGAGGTTAGGTTCCCCAGCTGATGGCAAGTGGAAATTAACACCTCCTGGAGAAGTGTATTGTTGGGGGCTGGCTTATGGGTGTTACAGCCAGTTTCCCCTTGCCAGTGTGTGGCACACTCTCCTGTTGATATGGTCCACTTTATGTTGGCCAGGGGGTGATGTCCACCCTCTGCTCATGTCATCGTTTTTCCCTGCCATTGTGGAGCTTCCCTTCAATCCTATAAGCCAAAATAAACCTCTTTTTCCCAGAAGCTGCTCTTGGTTGTATGATTTCTACCAGCAATGCAAGCCTGACTGCAACAATCTCTAATTCTTTCCAGATGAAGTTCTAAAATCACCTTCTACTTCTCTATGTAGGAGATATCCGTATCCATTCACTGACTTCTCAAATCCCTTTCTGAACTACAGAGCCTAAAAAAACTAAGGGGCAGTGAGACTTCTTTAAGCCAGGTGCTGGGTATCTCTTAGGTTTGTCTACCCAAAGGACAAATGGGAGGGGACAATAAAGGAGAGAAGCTGTAATATGAATCCTAGTCCTAGATGTTGATCAGTTTTCCAACCTGTATTCAAAGATAAGCCTTTGTCCTCTTGCCCAGATAAGGTCTTGTCTCCAGGAGGAAGCATGGTTGCCTCTCTCTCTCTCTCTCTCTCTCTCTCTCTCTCTCTCTCTCTCTCTCTCTCTCTCTGTGTGGGGGGGGGGGAGAAAGAGAGAGAGAGAGACCTCTTCCTCCTCTCCCCCTCTCATTCTCACTGGCATATATTTGCTTGGCTTCTCACCTTTGCCAAAGGAGGAGAGGAAGAAGGCAGGTGAGGGAACCAAATGTTTCAGTTTGACTGGCAATTTCCTGATCTTGGGGAATGACAAATGCCAGATCTTTTCTCATGGACACTGTGAACTTTCTAGAAAATGTTCTTCTAGGGTGCTGGACTTAAGGCAGATATAACCATCATCCAGGTGTTTATTTGCTCATCTTCCCTAAACCCTTAGGAATCCAAATGTCAATTCAGTTTTTTGTTTGTTTGTTTTCTTTTCTTTTTGTGAGGTAAGGGCTCACTCTAGCCCAGGCTGACCTGGCACTCACTCTGTAGTCCCAGGCTAGCCTTGAATGCACAAAGACCCTCCTACCTCTGCCTCCTGAGTGCTGGGATTGCAGGTGTGCACCACCATGGCCTGCTTAAATTCAGCTTTATTTATTGGGCTGGAAAGATGGTTGAGCAATTAAGGTGCTTGCCGGCAAAGCCAAGAACCCTGGTTTGATTTCCCAGTACCCACGTAAAGTCATATGCACAAAGTGGTGCATGCATGTCGAGTTTGTTTGGAGTGGCTAGAGGCCCTGGCATGCCCATTCTCTCTCTCTGTCTCTCAAATGGACACACCAAGGCCTCCTACCACTGCAAAAGGAACTCCATTTGCATGTACTACTTTGTGCATCTGCCTCTATGTAGGCACTGAGGAATCAAACCCAGTCTGTCCAACTTTGCAAGCAACTGCCTTTAACCACTGAGCAATCTCTCCAGCCCTAAATTCAATGTACACACACACACACACACACACACACACACACACACGGGGGTGGGGGGAGAAAGGGTATGCAAATGAACTCCAGATGCATGCACCACCTAGTGCATCTCACTTTACATGGGGTACTGAGAAATCAAACCTACATCCTTAGGCTTTGCAGGCAAGTGCCTTAACTGCTGAACCATCGCTCTAGCCCAAATTCAGCTTTTAAATGCATTTGTCTACCCCTTCTGATGGCCTAACTGGGTAAGAATCAAGACAACCCCATTTCCTGTCTTAAGTGTCCAAGGACATCCATATGCACATGGCTTCAGGATATTCTGTGGAGCAGGCTGATCCCCAAACAGGCTCTTCTATCCCACAACCAGAGGTTCTTCAGGTCCAAGTCAGAGCCCAGTCTCTGTAGCATCTCTCAGCTGTGGGGAACAGCTTTCAGACCAGTCTAGGTGATTCCATGGGTACCTCCCTCATTAGGCTTGAGAAGAAGGTAGTCAGCACCCCAACCCCAAACTTTCCCACTGAGAGAGAAAACCATGGGAAAGAAACATTTTCACAGGTCCTCTCTCTTCTCCGTATCCTGCCTCTTTTTTTATCTTGTGACTTCAGAGTCCAGAAACCAAGAAACAGATAAGTCCTTGGCCACTTCCTTAGTAAATTCTGTGTATGATGAGCTGACTTCTGTGGAAGATCACTGTTGACATCTGCTATCCTGTCACAAGTGCAGTTGCTCAATTGTTAAAAATAAAATGTTGCTTTCCTGTCTTATCCTCTTCGGACACACCCATCTAAAGAACTCTCTAAATTTTTTATTTGTTTATTTAAGAAGGAAGACCAAGGAGATGGTGGTGTGGAGGAAGATGGAAGATAAAGATAATGATGGATAAGGAGACCTTTTTCTTGCTTATAAAACATTTAACTCCCTGTGCACACCTTACTCCTTTTGGAGAGAAACGTTTAAGATTTATGTTTAGCCGGGCATGGTGGCGCATGCCTTTAATCCTAGCACTCAGGATGCAGAGGTAGGAGGATCGCCGTGAGTTCAAGGCCACCCTGAGACTACAGAGTTAGTTCCAGGTCAGCCTGGACCAGAGTGAGACCCTACCTCAAAAAAAACAAAACAAGGGGCTGGAGACATGGCTTAGTGGTTAAGCGCTTGCCTGTGAAGCCTAAGGACCCCAGTTCGAGGCTCAACTACCCAGGACCCACGTTAGCCAGATGCACAAGGGGGCACAACGCATCTGGAGTTCGTTTGCAGTGGCTGGAGGCCCTGGCACGCCCATTCTCTCTCTCTGTCTGTTTGCCTCTTTCTCTCTCTGTCTGTTGCTCTCAAATAAATAAATAAACAATTTTAAAAAATTAAAAACAAACAAACAAAGATTTATGTTTAAACTGTACGCTGTCCGCACCTGGTGGCATTATCAATAGCCACTAAGCAGTACGGTACGGGGGTTGCAAAATGGCATAGAATTTACAGCAGGTTGGAATGTTGTGCTTTTATTTTCTTAATTTTCACTTATTTATTTGCCTGTGTGTATGTGGAAGGAGTCATGCACTGGGTCTTCTTGCCACTGCAAATGAACAGCACAGTCTTGCCACCTTTTTTTTTTTTTTTTTTTACTTGCAAGCAGAGAGAGATAGAAGAGACCCAGACACTGGGGCCACTAGCCACTGCAAACAAACTCCAGGTGCATGCACCACTGTGCATCTGGGTTTACGTGGGTAATAGGGAATCAAACCTGGGACGTCAGGCTTTCCAGGCAAGTGCCTTAACCACTAAGCTATTTCTCCAGCCCATTGTGGCACTTTTTTTTTTTCCTGTCAGGCTTTATGTGGGTGGACGTCAGTTAGCAGGCTTTGCAAGCAAGCATCTTTATCCAGTAAGCCATCTTTTCAGCACCTGGAATGGGTTTTAAAGAAAATAACTGGGCTGGAGAGATTGTTTAGCAGTTAAGGCATTTGCCTGCAAAGCCAAAGGACCCAGGTTCCATTCCCCAGGACCCACTTAAGCCAGATGTACAAAGTGGCACATGCGTCTGGAGTTCATTTGCAGTGACTGGAGGCCCTGGGGCACTCATTCTCTCTCTCATAAACCAAAAAACATTTCTTTTTTCCAGGTGTCAGGATAGACCTGGAATTCACTCTGTATTCTCAGGGTGGGCTTGAATTCATAGCAATCCTCCTACCTCTGCCTCCCATGTGCTGGGATTAAAGGCACGTGCAACCACACTTGGCTAACAAAAATATTTTTAAAAAAGAAGAGAGCTACTCAGACCTTCCAAGACTCAAAGTCTAATGTGGAAGAGGTGGCAGAAAGAATATAAGAGCCAAAGGAAGGGTAGGACTCCTTACAACGTGCTCCCCCCAGACACAAAATGGCCTGGATATCCATGACCTCACAGTGCCTGACACTACCTACACAAGACCTTCATTATAGGAGGAAAAGATCATGACATCAAAATAAAAGAAAGGCTGATTGGGAGGGGGAGGGGATATGATGGAAAATGGAGTTTCAAAGGGGAAAGTGGGGAGGAGGGCGGTAGGGTATTACCTTGGGATATTTTTTATAATCATGGAAGTTGTTAATAAAAATTTGTAAAAAGAAGAAGATAGCTACTAAATATGAATTCAGCAATCTTGAGGATTTGTCTTAAAGTTTCCTCAAAGAGAATTTTCAATACAAATGTGCCTTCTCTTCTCCTCCTCCTCGACTCTTCCTTCTCCTTTTCCTTCTCCTTCCTAAGGTTAGTGTGGCCTGTCTGCCTGCCTGCTGCTCCCAGAGAGGATAGGTCCACTTAACATGGGGACAGGGGGTGCACTTGGGTGAGCCTACCAGGATGCGGACCCTTTCAGCCAGAAAGAAGAGGTTCCATTAAGATCTTTCCCTCTGTAAAACTAAATTTAATCCAGGAGTCTGAGACTGTCAGTTCATTAAAAGTGTTGTGGGGGGAAATGGTGAGCTTGGGCTGAAGCTTACAGCCCCGGGTTGGGGGTGCTCAGGGGCTTGGGCTGGGAGTCTGCTTAGGAGCTGGGCTTGCACTATGTACTGGTGAAAACGCCAAGGCTGGGCACAACCTCTCATGCTGTCAGCCGCTCCGTATAACCGTTTTAAGTGAGTGAGTAGAAAGCTTAAACTGGTTGTGCCGCCCTTCAACTGGCGCACTTAAATGGAGGGCCACCTCGCCAGCTGAGCCTCCCCTTTTCTCCAGGCCACCCGGACAGACCAGGTGGGGGGATTTGGCCTCGTCACCATTAGCCTGACCATCTTCGCCTACTACACCGCCTGGGTGATTCTCTTTGAATGTTCATCACCTACGTGATGTTGAAGAGCCGGAGGGTGGCCAAGAAGCCTTAGTGAAGGACCAGCGGGGATGGATGGAGCAGGGCAGTTCCTTCTACACAGCCCCGCCAGGGCAGGGACCAGGTTTGCAGCGTGCAAGACAGCTCTGCATGGCTCAGCTCTGACACACTGGAGCACCCTTTTCTTGAGCACCCTTCCAGAAGCTAAGAAGCAGAGGACTCCCTCCCACCCTCTTTGGGCTCAGAGCCCGAATGGGGCTGGTCCTGGCCACCTCACTGTCAGGGTCCTGTCAATTGTTCCTCTAGGTTCTGCTCTCTTGCCTCAGTTTCCCTCGTGTCAGTGCTGGTATTGGACTTCACAGGTTCTGAGGCTGCATGTGACCTCCCCGTTTCTCTCCACAAGGCCTGACCCTCACTATAAAGGCAGCTCTTTTGAGTCTGGTATCACCAGACTCCATGGGAACTTCTGTGCCTGGAAATCTCTGGAGAAAACCTGACACAAGGACATACTGGAGTTAGCCACACCAAGTCTAGGCGGGCTGGTTTTGGGAGAACTTACTAATAAATATTTAGCATGTGGGAAACCAAAAAACAACAAAAGTGTTGTGGAGTCGGGCATGGTGGCGCATGCCTTTAATCCCAGCACTCAGGAGGCAGAGGTAGGAGGATCGCTGTGAGTTCGAGGCCACCCTGAGACTCCATAGTGAATTCCAGGTCAGTTTGAACTAGAGTGAGACCCTACCTCACAAAACAAAACAAACAAACAAGCAAAAACCAAAGTGTTGTGGGTTCTGCACGGGTATGAGCTTGGGCTTCAGGGGGAAAAAAAAAAAAAAAAAGAGTGTTGCGGGACTTTCCTGAATGAGACTCAGAGCCGTGTGGACAGAGGGGAGGAAGATGTATTCATGCTAGCGGACTGACACCCATCTCTCTCTGTTACGGCGTCAGCCCCGGGTCTTGGGCAACAGGGGCTTTTTATATCTTTCTTCCTATAAGCAAGCCAGGTTACAGAAGCGCACATGGCCTGAGGGACCAGCTACATAGTTTACATTTCTAGTAATTTCTGTTCCAGTCAGCCAAAAACAATCAGTAACTTGCAGTGCGGCCGGGAATTTATCTTCATTCCCTGTGGGCAGGAAACTTGGCCCTCTGTTCTTTGGTCTCCCCTTGTGAAGCTTGGGTGCAAGCAGGAGTTTATTTCTCTGTTCTCTCCCTGTGGGTGGCTCAAGGGCGCCCAGGGATTTATCTCTGCTCTCTATGGGTAACTTCTGGCCTGCTGGGAGGCGAGGGGGCTCAGTAACCCAGCACAAATTTTTCTTTTATTGCTCTTTTCTGCTGGAAAACGACTGGAAGTCTTTTTAGGATCAGTAACTTCATCATGAATATTTACAATTTTGACCCTCAAATATTCTACAACGTTCAGTGAACTTAATTGCCTTCGCTAAAATGTGTACTTTGGGGGTTTATACGAAGATGTCAGGATGACTAAATTCACTTCCAAACGTAAAGCACAAAGTAGTAACAGGTTTGTAAGACTGAACACATCAGAGTCCACTTGTAGTTTCGAAGTACCACGTCAGGTCGAAATCGGTTACACACTGCCTTGTAAGGTCGAAGTCGATGCCACCACACTTCATGGGCAGTCCTTTGAAAACCACAGCAACACCAGGGGACCTCCCGCACGGCTCCCCAAAAGTGGAGGCAGAAGAGACCCCGCAGGAAGCTGCCTGGGGACAGGCTGGACGCCGCCCCCCTCAGCTCTCCACCACGGGGGTCTCGGATGCGCCCCGGTGCTCCGCGAGCGCCCGTGGCTCCTTTAGTCCCAGCACCAGTCGGCTCAGGAGGCCTTTGAGCAGCTGCATCTCGCGCAGCAGCAGGTCCGGGTCGGGGACGGGAGGTCCCGCCGCGGGCGTCTGCGGGGCGCAGGCGAGCGGTGCAGCCGTGGGGCCGCCGGCCGCGGGGTCCTGCAGCCCGGCGGAGGTGGCGTTGGGCATGGCCGGGACGGATCTGGACACGGGAGGCTTTCGGAAGGAAAGCGGCTTGCTGCCGGGGGCCAGCGCTGCGGCGTGCGGGGCCGGGGCGGCGGTGGGGGCCGGGCCCGGGGCAGAGCCTGTGAACGCAAGGCGCGCGCACGCGTGAGGTCGCCCCGGGATGGGGACGAGGACGCCTCGTGGGTCCCGCGGTGAGGACGTGCGGGGGGACACTCACCCCGCCCCGGAAGCTGCAGCCACGGGCTGCGTTTCCGGACACTGCGCGTGGCCGTGGCCGCCTCGCACCAGTACGCTTCCAGCTCGTCGAGCTCGGGCTCCGGGACCGTGTAGTCGGCGGCCCAGTCGAAGCGCCGCACCGGGCGGCTGTACTTGTAGAAGGCGAACTGCAGCGGCGTGTCGCGCTTCCGCGGGTGCAGGCGCGTGTCGCAGCGCAGCGCCACCCCGCCGCGGGCCTCCGCCGGGCTCGTCACCTGCAGCACGGGCGCCTGGAACAGCTCTGCGGAGGGCGGCCAAGCAGGGGCTTCGCACCACGGGTGGTGGTGGGGGGGACCCGCGAACCCACAGGTCACCACTAAGGAGTGGGAGAAGCTGTGTGCACAAGCGCACAAGGGGCAGGGGGGACCGAATCCACGGGGGACCCAGATGGTTCGATGGGAGGCCGGAGCAGACCAGACGTCTCAGGTTACTTCCCAACGGACACTCAGCTCTCGGATTCTCCATCCTTGAAGAAGAAACGCTGCACCTGCCTGGAGGTTGCTCCTCCCATCGATCTGGGGCTGTGACAAGAGCTCACTCCCCACAAGAAAGCCGCCCCCCCCCCAGCCACATCTAGAAGCCCGGGGGTGTGTCACAGGGAAGCATGAGCAAGCTCTCCTTCCCGAGTCACAGTTGTAGCTTTTTTGTTTTTTCGAGGTCGGGTCTCACTCTAGCTCAGGCTGACCAGGAATTCACTATGCAGTCTCAGGGTGGCCTCGAACTCACGGCGATCCTCCTTCCTCTGCCTCCCGAGTGCCGGGATTAAAGGCGTGCGCCACCACGGCCGGCTAGTGTAGCTTTTGAACACCCTCCGCGCCCCCACCCTCCCTCCTTTTCCCCCACTCTGGATTCCTGGCCCAGAATTTCCCAGTGCTTATTTGTCTGGCTTTGGGACCCCGGGTCTCCCCCACCTTGCACGGTCACAGCCACCTTGGCGGAGAACATGGGCGCGCTCTCCACGGGGATGCGCATGGTGCCCGAGCACTGGTAGCGCCCGCTGTCGCTGGCACGCGCCTGCAACACCGTGTAGTTGGTGCTGGAATGGAAGTAGCGCACGGCCTGGCCATCGTGGTAGTAGTGAAGCTTGTAGACGACCTTGTCGTACCAGCCGCGACAGCGCATGACCAGCGGTTCGCCCTCGAACACTGGAGCGTAGGGCACTTGCAGGATCAGCCAGTCTACAACGGACGAGGCGCACGCGGGTTACTTGGCGGAAAGTCCAGCCCTGCAGATTTCTCCCCTAGCAGCCGCTTTCTCTAGCCTTTCCACCCTTGCCCTCCCCTTGCCTAGTCTAGTGCTTGACACCTGGGAGACACTCAGTGCAGAAAGCTCAGGGTGAGAAAAGAAAAATGGTACAAATGCGACAAAGATGCTCAACGCTTGGTTCCAGTCTCACAGAGAATCAAGCCTAGACTTATTAAGATGGCTTCAGGTCCTTCCTGACCTAGCCCCAGTTAACTCTCCTCTGCTCCATTTCTCCTTTACTTCCCGTTCCCCCCTCCCCCCCGCATTCAACACAGGCAAGGTTCCAATACTGAACTCAGAAAACCTGGTTCTGCTCCAAGCCCACTGGCATTGTACCTGCTATTTCCTCATCCAAGAAGACCTACCTTCTCAGTTTAAGTTGGGGTCCACTTGTCCTACCTGCCTACAGTTACTGAAGAAACCTTCTCTGACACCCCAGGGCAGCCTTCATCACCATAGCTACCCTGGCACCATGCTAGATGTCGTTTTAGGTATTATACTATACGTTGAAAAAGAATTCTGCAAGTCAGGTGTGCTTATGCACATCTGTAATCCCAGTACTCAGGAAACTGAGACAGGATTATAAATTGAAGGCCAACCTGAGTTGCATACTGAGCCCCTATCTCAAAAAAAAAAAAAAAAAGGGGGGGGGGGCAAGGGAGATGGTGCAGTGGTTAAGGCGCTTGCCTTCGAAGTCTAAGGACCCAGGTTCGACTCCCCCAAACCTACATAAACCAGATGCACATGGTGGCGCATGCATCTGGAGTTTGCAGTGGTATGCCCTTTCTTTCTCCCTTTCTCAGAAATAAATATGTGAGTACGAGTCACAAGCGCTTGCTACTCAGTCTGTAAGCAATAATTACATCTGTGGTAGTCAGCGTGTCATTGCTGTCTTTTTAATAATTCCAAACTAGAAACCTGAAACTACTGTTAAGTGCTAATTTGAACATTGTGCAAAGTCCTTTAAATTATGAGGTGGCTAATTATGTATCTTTAATTTTTTTAAAAACATCTTTTATTTACTTATTTGCAAACACAGATGGAGAGAGGATGGGTGCCCCAAGGCTTCTTGCCTCTGCAAGTAAACTCAGATGCATTGGCCGTTTTGTGCATCTGGCTTTACACGGGTACTAGGGAATCAAACTTGGGCCATCAGGCTTTGCAAGCAAGGGCCTTTATCTACTGAGTCATCTCTTCAGCCCCTAATCATATATATTTTAAGGCGCAAGTTAATATTTCTCTCATCCCTTGATTTTTTTTTTTTGTTTGTTTGTTTTTGAGGTAGGGTTTCACTCTAGCTGAGGCTGACCTGAAACTCACTATGTAATCTCAGGGCGGCCTTGAACTCACAGCGATCCTCCTACCTCTGCCTCCCGAGTGTTGGAACTAAAGGCGTGCGCCATCATGCCTGGCTATTGTTGGATTTTTAAAAAACATTTATTTATTTGCACGCAGAGAGAGATAGAAGAGAAACAAAGAAAATGGGTATGCCAGGGCCCCTAGCTACTGCAAACAAACTCCAGACACATGCACCACTTTGCGCATCTAGCTTACATGGGTACTGGGGAATCAAACCTGGGTCCTTGGCCTGAGCCATCTCTGAAACCCTAGTTTTTTTGTTTGTTTGTTTTTGGTTTTGGCTTTGGTTTCTCTAGGTAGGGTCTCACTCGGGCTCAGGTTGACCTGGAATTCACTATGTAGCCTTAGGGTGGTCTCAAACTCACGGTGATCCTCCTATCTCTGCTTCCAAGTGCTGGGATTAAAGACGTGTGCCACCATGCCCAGCTTCCTTGTTTGTTTTGTGAAGCAGGGTGTCACTGTAGCACAGGCTGACCTGGAACTCATAAACCTCCCGAGTGCTTGGATTAAAGACATGCACCACCACATCTGGCTGTTGGTTTTGAGACATAAAAAGAGAGCTGGGCATGGTGGCACACGCCTTTAATCCCAGCACTCAGGAGGCAGAGGTGTGAGGATTACCGTGAATTCGAGGCCACCCTGAGACTACATAGTGAATTCCAGGCCAGCCAGAGGTAGAGTAAGACCCTACCTCGAAAAACAAAAAAACAAATAATAACAACAACAACAACAAAAAGAAAAACCAGGGCTGGAGAGATGGCTTAGTGGTTAAGCGCTTGCCTGTGAAGCCTAAGGACCCCAGTTCGAGGCTCAGTTCCCCAGGTCCCACGTTAGCCAGATGCACAAGGGAGCACAGGCGTCCGGAGCTCGTTTGCAGAGGCTGGAAGCCCTGGTGCGCCCATTCTCTCTCTCCCCCTCTATCTGTCTTTCTCTCTGTGTCTGTCGCTCTCAAATAAATAAATAAATAAATAAAAAGAAAAACCAAAAAGAGGGCTGGAGATATAGCTTAGTGATAGAGCACTTATTAGTATGGGTGAGGCTTGAGTTCAATCTTCAGCACCAAAAATGAGGTTCATTTTTAACACTAACAACAGACAGAGAATTAGATAGTATTATTCTATTAACTGAAGGAGACATTGTTCACACAGAAGCATCACGCTGTCAATCAAAAGTCATGTCTCTAGCTCCGCCCTTTCCTGCTTCCACAGTTCTCTGTCCAGAATTCCTGGTCTTCAGAGCCTCAGGTCTTCAGAGCCTCTGCTCTTCAGAGACACAAACAGAAATGTTTACTTGCTTTGTGCTGTGGCAGAAGGGTAAGGAGGCCCTTAGGGGCCAGTCAGATCTTTTTTTTTGTGGGGGGAGGGTTTATTTTGGCTTACACTCTAGGGGAGTTATGGCAGGGGAAAACGATGGCATAAGCAGAGGGTGGACATCACCCCCTGACCAACATAAGGTGGACAACAGCAACAGGAGAGTGTGCCAAACACTGGCAAGGGGAAACTGGCTATGACACCCTTAAGCCTGCCCCCAATAATACCCTGCCTTCACAAAGCATTAATTCCCAAATCTCCATCAGCTGGGAACCTAGCATTCAGAACATCTAAGTTTATGGGGGCACCTGAATCAAACCACTACAGTGCAGCTGGCTTTACTTGGTAACTGGCAAATCAAACCCTGATGATCAGACTTTGCAAACAAGTTCCAGACCCAGGTTCCATTCCCCAGTACCCAAGTAAAGCCAGATGCACAAGGTGGTACATGCACCTGGAGTTCTTTTGCAGGGGCTAGATAGAGGTCCTCACTCACCCATTCTCTACCTGCCCTACCCCCTCTCACTCACTCAAAATAAATAAATAAATAGTTTAATTTTAAAAAGTTGAGCTGGGCGTTGTGGTGCACACCTTTAATCCCAGCACTCGGGAGGCAGAAGTAGGAGGATCGATGTGAGTTTGAGGCCACCCTGAGACAACATAGCCAGTCAGGTCTTACTGCCTTTCTTTTTTTTTTTAATTTTTTTTTTTTTGTCCATTATTTATTTATTTATTTGAGAGTGACAGACACAGAGCGAAAGACAGATAGAGGGAGAGAGAGAGAGAATGGGCGCGCCAGGGCTTCCGGCCACTGCAAGCGAACTCCAGACGCGTGCGCCCCCTTGTGCATCTGGCTAACGTGGGTCCTGGGGAACCGAGCCTCGAACTGGGGTCCTTAGGCTTCATAGGCAAGCGCTTAACCGCTAAGCCATCTCTCCAGCCCATTACTGCATCTCTTACAGAGTGCTGTACAGGCTTCTGTCTACTCCTGAGACTCATGACGGGCTCAGTGGGGCCCTTGTTTCCTGTTTCTCTCCATCCCAGGAGGGCCAGTATCACCAGAAATCGTATTTACTCCACCCCCATGCTCACATTACTTACCATTAGATACAGAGAGGTGAATGGGGTCACTGACAGGTGCTCCCCGTGTCTGGCATCGATACACCCCTGGTGCCTGCACCTCAATGCTCTTCTTGTGAGAGGGCAAGAGGGCATGGCCCAAATACCAGAGAGTGCTGATGGGCCGGAGCTCCAGGAGCAGAGGGTGGTATCCGTCACATCGTAAGGTGACCCGCTCCCCCTTGAAGATTGTGGTCCAAGGTGGGTGTAGAGACAAGGTGGGCTTCTCCAGAGTAGCTGGGGGCCGGTGTGTGGGAGGGGGCAGTGTGGGAAAGAGAACAAAGTGAGATGCCCGCACAAATATGCAACCTGAAATTGGGAAAGCTTAGAAAACCCCAGTTCCCAAGACCCAGCCCATGGACTAACCCAGCCCTGCAGGGGAGACCGTGAACACTGGACTGCAGACCATCAGCCCGTTAGTCAGCACCTATTTCTGAGGGACTAGGAATAAACCTAGTCACCACTTCTAAGCAGGAGGGGGAGGAGGCACCATCCCAGAACAGCCTTCAAAAGAAGAGTTGGGCTGGAGAGTGGCTTTAGTGATTAAGTCATTTGCCTGCAAAGCCAAAGGACCCAGGTTCAATTCCCCAGGACCCACATGAGCCAGCTACATAAGGTGGCACATGCATTTGGTGCATCCATTTGGAGTTTGTCAGCAGAGGTTGAAGGCCCTGGCATGTCCATTCATTCTCTCTCTTTCTATCTCTCTTAAATAAATAAATTTTAAGGAGGGGGGAGGGAAGGAGAGAGAGAGAGAGAGAGAGAAGCATCTACCCAAGAAGGTTACTTAGGGAAGCTGGAGTGGAAGCTGTAGGAAACTGGAATGGGGGATGCATAACACTTACCAGCTTGCCCACTGTGAGGAACTGCAAAACAAGAAGTAAGGGAGAAAGTGGAGAAGGTTCTCCATGAGAGGAAAGAGACTTTCCACCCTAGGAAAGACTGAATGGTCTCAAAGCCTGTTCCCCTAATTACCCAGCTTTGGAAGAAAAAAAAAAAAAAAGTCCTTCCTTCTCATCCTGCAGACCAGACAATAAACCATTTGGAACTTGAGGTCAGAATAACCAACTCCTTAATCCTACACCTCCTGCCCTAGCCAACTCCCCACCACCCCAAATCCTACCGCCGCCACAGTTTTGTTGCCAACTCACCCTGGAGCAGGAGGGCTGTGAGTGTCCACATGACGGGTCTTCCTGCAGCAGCTGCAGAAAGGGGAAAAGGGGAGGTGTGCTGGCATGGGTCGGGGGCAGAGCGGAAGACCGTAGCCAGTGGCTAACCACTGGGTACTAGGAGACACTGCTGTGGCTGCCACCCCTGACTAGGTCCTGAAGATGGTGCACTGGAGAAAACAGATGGCTGAACAGGTGTCCCCTCTGTCATCCCAAACATGGGGCGCTGTCCCACCTACTGTCTCTGTAGCCACCCCCCGGCTCGGCTCAGCCCTGAGTACCCTAAAGAGCTCCCAAGGAGCCGTTCCCTCTACAGCACAAGAGCCTCACAGAACCCCAGGCTCCAACAGGTGACCCCGCCATTTTCAGGCTGTTACCCATATTCTACTCTGCTCCATCCCTTCCCACCAGCCAGTCCGGTAAGCCTCAGTTGAGGAAGACACCTTCATGTCCACGAGGCCCACTTGGGGCCTTCTTTCTGCTCCTTCCCTCGTGACAGCCATTGGTATAAAGCCAAGAAAGGTCAGCGTTGAGTTCCCGGCACCAGAGTTCACATCCTCCCACAAATCAGTAGAAAGGCATGACTCACCGAGCATCCTTCCTTACTGCTGATGGCCTGTTTCCTAGTCAAAGATAGGAGTGTAACTATGAGCTGGGCCTGGTGGCGACACCTTTAGTCCCAACACTTGGGAGGCAGTAGTAGGAGGCTCACTGTGAGTTCAAAGCCAGCCTGAGATTACATAATTAAGTCCAGGTCAGCCTGGACTAGAGTGAGACCCTCCCTCTAGGGGAAATAAAATAAAAAAGGATAACAATGTGCTCCTCTTTCTTCCCTCCCCAAACCATAAGCCTTCAGAAGTTAGAAAACTCTTTCCTACTAGGCCCAATGATCTCACCTTGCTGCCCCCCCACTCATCTTTTCGGGGCTTCTTTCCTTCCATGGGGCCTTGCAAACCCTCCCCAGCCAGGTGCCAGTCCCCAGGATGACTGACCTGACAGAGAAGTCGTTTCAGCCCCTCAGAGGTTTCTGAGATCCGATCTCTGTTCGGGTTCTCATGCTTTCTGAGCTAGATGACCCTACCTGAGCAACGAGGAGCCTGAATTCTCACATAAATACTTAATGAAGTTTCCAACCTGATAGTATGTCTAAATGGACTCTGTCTTGTCCTCACCTGCAATTGTTTAGAACCAGGGCACCTGCTTTCCTTGGAATTGTGGCAGGAAGGAGGTCAATTACCTGACAGGGTCAACTCTATGGTATCCTCCGGTTTTTAGTTTTTGTATTTCTTGAGGTAGGGTTTCACTTTAGCCCAGGCTGACCTGGAGTTCACTATGTAGTCTCAGGATGGGCTCAAACTCATAGTGGTCCAAGTACCTCTGCCTCCCAAGTGCTGGGATTAAAGGCATGTGCCACCACGCCCACCTATCCTTCAGTTGGGTTTTTTTCAAACACCAAGTTTCACTCTGAGAATCCCCTCTCCCATATTCTAGCTATTCCCTGTTAAAATGCAAATGTAAAAAAAACAAATGCCTCTCAGGGAAATTTGACCAGTCATTTAAACTATGCTGATCATATTGGATCCTGCTTTAGGAGCAGATTTTGATAAAAAGCGATAGACATGTAGGTCTGAAAGGTAGGGAGGTATCAGATAAGGTGCCAGGGAGATGGTGAGAGAGAGAAGAACTAAGAACTAGATTAGATCCAGGGAGCAGAGAGGATCAAGTGCCTGTCTGAGGAGTGCCCTGCGGGGGCAGAGCTCCCGTGCTGCCCCATGGGCTGATTGACTCCTCATCTTGTGTGAGGCGCCCCACATCAACCATAGCCTGTCCCAGAGCTTGACTTCTGCTCTAGCCTACTGCCTCTGCACTATGCACACAACACCCTGGCCCCAGTGAGACCCCGAGTGGACCTTGTGGACATGAAGCTGCTCTCTTTGGCTATGATACATGCTGACTCTATTTTGGCTTTGCATGATCTGGAACACAGATCTCCACCTATTGACTAGAATCCAGAGGAAAACTGACCTTACCAAAAATTAATGTTATATTATAGAATCTTTTCTAGAAATCTTGGAAATCAACCAGAGTTTCCTATCTATCATACAGGGATCAGAACTTGACTTGAAAAAATATCTTTACTGACATTTTTGTATTCCAGACTCTCCTCTGAATTTCTCTCAAATGTATCTTTTACTTTTCTTTTTTAAATTTTTTTGTTTATTTTTATTTATTTGAGAGTGACAGACAGAGAGAAAGAGGCCGAAACAGAGAGAGAATTGGCACACCAGGGCCTCCAGCCACTGCAAACGAACTCCAGATGCGTGCGCCCCCTTGTGCATCTGGCTAATCTGGGAAATCAAGCCTTGAACTGGAGTCCTTAGGCTTCACAGGCAAGTGCTTAACCACTAAGCCACCTCTCCAGTCCAAATGTATCTTTTTCTTTATGCAAGACTCTGTGCTATGAGAATTTTATCTTCATTCCTTTAAAATTCAGAGAAAGTTGAAGATTAATAATACCTGAGCAACTTGGCAGGCGGAGGCCAGGAGTGGGATCCTCATTATCTTCCTTCAGCTGTGTTCAAAGCCGTGAGCTAAAGCGATCCTCCTGCCTCAGCCTTCCTGGTGATGGGGCTGTGGGCACACACCACTATACCCTGCTTGAGTAATTCTTTTTCATTTTTTATTTTTTGTCATTGTCAAAATGGTTATCTTTTTATTAAATTAATGGATCCTTTTAATAATTTGTTGAGAAGAAATATATCATCATTTGATAAATACAGTAAATAAAATGCTCTTGGGGATAATGTTACTGGTATACTGGTTACAATAATGACAATTATTCAATTTTAGTGAGTGTCCCAGTGTATTACAAGGCTGGGGATCTAGCTCAATTGATTTCTAGCACTCAGGATGTGGAAACAGGAGAATCAGGAGTTCAAGGTCATCTTTAGCTATATATAGAGTTTGAGGGCCAGCCAAGAATACATAGGTCCTTGACTCAAAAAAAGCAAAGGTGAGGGGTGCTGGAGGGATGGCCTAACAGTTAAGGCATTTGCCTGCAAAGACAAAGGACCCAGCTTGATTCTCCAGGATCCACGTTAATCAGACGCACAAGGGGGTGCACGCATCTGGTGTTCGTTTGCAGTGGCTGGAGGCCCTGGCATGCCCATTCTCTCTCTCTCTGTGTCAAGTAAATAAATACATAAAGATAATTTTTTAAAAAAAGAAAGAAAAGGGGGGCTGGAGAGATGGCTTAGCAGTTAAGGTGCTTGCTTGCAAAGCCTAAGGACTCATATTCAACTCTTCAGATCCCACATAAGCCAGAGGTACAAGGTGATGCAAGTACTCAAAGGTCGCATATATGCACACGGTGGTGCACATGTTTGCAGTTGGATTGCAGTGGCTGGAGGCCCTGGTGTGCCAGTTCTCCCTTTCTGTCTCTCTCTCTCTCTCACTCTCTCTCTCACTCACTCCCTTGCTTGCTTTTGCTCTCTTGCATTTAAAAAAAAAAAAAAAAAAAAAAGGAAAAGAAAAAAGATAAAAAAGACAAGTCTGCTGGGCTTGTCTCAAAAAAAAAATTTTTTTTTAAAGGATGGAGCAGGGCAATGGTGGTGCATTCCTTTAATCCCAGCACTTGGGAGGCAAGGTAGGAGAATCGCCAAGAGTTCAAGGCCACCCTGAGACTACATAGTGAGTTCCAGGTCAGCCTGGGCTGAAGCGAAATCCTACGTCAAAAAACAAAAAAAGGGCTGGAGAGGTGGCTTAGCGGTTAAGCGCTTGCCTATGAAGCCTAAGGACCCCAGTTCGAGGCTTGATTCCCCGGGACCCACGTTAGCCAGATGCACAAGGGGGCGCACGCGTCTGGAGTTCGTTTGCAGTGGCCGGAGGCCCTGGCGCGCCCATTCTCTCTCTCTATCTGCCACTTTCTCTCTCTGCTGTCACTATCAAATAAATAAAATAAACAAAAAATATTTTTAAAAAAGTATAGTCCATCAGATTTGTTTTGTTTTTCTTTTTTTTTTTTTTCTCTTTTAAATTTTTTTTTTTTTTTTTTTGGTTTTTCGAGGTAGGGTCTCACTCTGGTCCAGGCTGACCTGGAATTAACTCTGTAGTCTCAGGGTGGCCTTGAACTCATGGCAATCCTCCTACCTCTGCCTCCCGAGTGCTGGGATTAAAGGCGTGCGCCACCACACCCGGCTCTCTTTTAAATTTTTATTAGCATTTTCCATGATTATAAAAACATATCCCATGGTCATTCCCTCCCTGCCCCCCCCCCACTTTCCCCTTTGAAATTCCATTCTCCTTCATATTTTGTTTTGTTTTTCAAGGTAGGGTTTCCCTTTAGCCCAGGCTGACCTGGATCTCACTATATAGTCCCTCCTACATGTGCCTCCCAAGTGCTGGTATTAAAGGCGTGCACCACCACTCCCAGCAGTCCATCAGTTCTTAGTGTGATCTCTAGAGGCTGGGAATGTGGTTTAGTGGTACAGCATTTATGTGGAAAGCTCTGGATTTGATCCTAAGTGACAGAGAGAGAGAGAGAGAGAGAGAGAGAGAGAGGGAGAGAGAGAGAGAGAGGGAGAGGTGATACTCCTGGAGGACTCATGTGACTGTCAGAAGGTGTGAAAATTCAAAGCTCTCTTTTATAGCAATAATAAGATGTTATTTGCTTTTTACAGTTGGCTGACATTTGCATTGAGGGTGCAAAGCAACAGATGATAAGTCCTCTGATCCCTTTACACACCTTAAAGCAATGGTATTTTTTGCTATTATGTACTCATTGTTGAAAAAATAAGTTCCCCACAACAGAAAGCTAATAAAGTGGGGCAGATTAGACTTCAAATCTGAAGTAGTAAAAAAATAATAATAATAATAACATATTACATCTTGAGCTTGTGTATACACTTTAAAAATCTTTTGTGTGATAAACTGGGGAGTTCACACTCTGTTCCATGCTAAAACATGTAGCTATCTTCAGAGAAATCATTTGTTTTTTTATTTTTTTATTATTTATTTATTTGAGAGAGAGAGAAAGAGGCAGAGAGAGGGAGAGAGAGAATGGGCACACCATGGTGTCTAGCCACTGCAAACGAACTCCAGACGCATGTGCCACCTTGTGCATCTAGCTTACCTGGGTGCTTTGGAGGCAAACACCTTACCCGCTAAGCCATCTCTCCAGCCCCAGAGAAAGCATTTTCATGACCATTTGCACTCTGAACTCTTTAAACAGCAGATACTAGCTGGGTGTGGTGGTGCATGCCTTTAATCCCAGCACTCAGGAGGCA
The DNA here is from genome assembly GCF_020740685.1 of Jaculus jaculus. NCBI lineage: Eukaryota > Metazoa > Chordata > Mammalia > Rodentia > Dipodidae > Jaculus > Jaculus jaculus. The sequence goes on from NC_059102.1 coordinate 314,592,055, forward strand.
GAGGTAGGAGGATCACTGTGAGTTCGAGGCCACCCTGAGACTACATAGTGAATCCCAGGTCAGCCTGGGCTAAAGTGAGACCCTACCTTGAAAAACCAAAAGAAAAAAGAAAAAAAAAAAAGGAGATACTACTTGTAAGAATGAATGAAAAATTATAATTACTCAGACTTGGGTATTCAATATGTTGCTGGTGGTAAAGTCTGGAGAGGTCTTAAAAGAGAGAGAGAACAAGAATGGGGAGATGGCTTAGCGGTTAAGGCGTATGCCTATGAAGCCTAAGGACCCTGGTTTGATACCATGTCCCACATAAGCCAGATGCACACAGTGGCGCATGTATCTGGAGTTTGTTTGCAGTGGCTAGAGGCCCTGGCACGCCCATTCTCTCTCTCTCTCTCCTTCTCTCTGTCTCTAATAAATAAATAAAAATAAAATCTTTTTTAAAAAACAGCTAGAGACCTTATCCAGTGCTTCCAGGTTCTTATGACCTTCAGAGAAACTATTACTATTCAGAGACAAGACAAAGGAAAAGGAGAGAAAGAACAGACCCGAGGCTTGAGGGGTGGGCGTCTCACACTGCTGGGGCTCTGCAGAGCTCCTGTGTGGACAGAGTCCATGGGGGAGAGGACTACTTATGAGAAAAGGAAGGGGGGTAGAAAAGGTGAGGAATTCCAAGAATGGGTTGGCATTTTCAGGATATAGGGTATGCACCTCTATTTTGTGTTTATGGTATTTCCAGGGGTGTTGGGGAATCAGAAGAATGATGGGTGCGGACAATGTTACAAAGCTGATGCTATGGATGTGGTGAGTCCCAGACCAGAAACGAACAGAAGACCACCCAAAAAAAACTAAAAAGAGTCTTTATTAAGCCAGCCAACATCTGTCCCCTCACAGCAAGGAGGAAAGCAGCCCTGACCTCCCATCCTACTTTGATAGTGAGGGGTTTTTTTTGTTTTTGGGGGGTTTTTTTGTAGGGTCTCTCTCTGGTCCAGGCTGACCTGGAATTAACTATGTAGTCTCAGGGTGGCCTCAAACTCATGGAGAGCCACTTACCTCTGCCTCCCAAGTGCTGGGCTTAACGGCATGCGCCACCACGCCCAGTTTACAGTGAGTTTTAAAAGGCAAAAACTACATTCCTTTACAATGACCTGAAAACCCCCCAGCCATCCCCTCCACACACAATTGTCTTTAGCAAGAGCAAACATGATTACAAAAGCAGAATTTTGCAGTTAACACCAGGTAGAAAGCAGATACCAAATAATCAGGTCATCTTGACTTCAGGATGCTGGGATTAAAGGCGTGTGCCACCATGCCCAGCTACATTGCTTTTCTTTGAATCACCAGGTTCTAGTCTAGGCAACAGGAAAAAAAATAAAAACGTTCTGGTCTAGAGAGAAGAGAATTACCTTGCCATGTTAAAAGAAAATATGCATTCATAGTTAAACTCCAACTATCACTTTATTTACAGTCACCCATCTGCATTATTCTAACAAAATGCAGGACAACAAACTAGGCTTATTGCAGTACAGAACAAAGAAAAAGTTGGAATTATTGACTCCTATCACAAGTGACTACTAGCTGTCATTTGTCAACAGCCTCTGTGGTTCTAGGATGCAGATGACCATGCGAGCCCCTCAGCTCTATGACCAGGTGACCAAGGAGAACTCTTACATCCTGCATGAGTTTGAGAAGTAAGCGCATCTGGTGATGTAGGTGAGGATCTGGGGAAGAATCGCTTGGGTGCTCAGGAGAAGGGGTGGGCAATGGAGAAACTTCTGGAGCAGCTGATTTCTGAGGAGCTGGATTCAAGGTGGAGGATGCAGCAGGACTAGAGGGACCTGGATTGTGACAAGAAGCACATACAAGAGTGAGTCTGGCTGGGTATGGTGGAGGCACACCTATAATAGTCCCAGTACTCTGGAGGCTGTGGCAGAGGGGTCAACCTGTGGGTTCAAGGTCAACCTGGGCCACATAAAAAGTTCCAGACCAATATGGGCTATAGAGTGAGACCTGCCTCTAAATAAATAGATAGATGATAGATAGATAGATAGATAGATAGATAGATAGATAGATAGATACATACATACATACATACATACATACATACATACATACATACATAGATACATAGATAGATACATAGATAAATACATAGATACATAGATACATAAATACATAGATAGATAGATAGATAGATAGATAGATAGATAGATAGATAGACAGATAGATGGATAGGGGTCTGACTCTAGCTTTATCCTCATATTATTAAACATTAAGTATTATAGGTGAGCTGGGCATGGTGGTGCATGCCTTTAATCCCAGCACTTGGGAGGCAGAGGTAGGAGGATCACTGTGAGTTTGAGGCCACCCTGAGACTACATAGTGAATTCCAAGTCAGCCTGAGCTAGAATGAGACCCTGCCTCAAAAAAAAAAACAAAACAAAAAGTATTATAGGCAACTTCAGGGGCAAACTCTTATATTAATGCACCTTCAAAATGTTCTTAATCATTTTCAGCTGAAACTTTGTGATGTAACCTGAGCATACCCAGAAATATTCTTGTCCATTGCTTTAATGTTTCTGTCGTGTATTCCATTTGAGCTAAGCATGTGCAAAAATGTATCTACTGTTTTTAATTCTTAACTTATGACCTTAGACTAAGCAAGCTCAGGAATGTGCTCCTTGGGCTGGAGAGATGGTCTAGCGGTTAAGCGCTTGCCTGTGAAGCCTAAGGACCCCGGTTCGAGGCTCGGTTCCCCAGGACCCACGTTAGCCAGATGTACAAGGGGGCGCACGCGTCTGGAGTTCGTTTGCAGAGGCTGGAAGCCCTGGCGCGCCCATTCTCTCTCTCTCCCTCTATCTGTCTTTCTCTCTGTGTCTGTCATTCTCAAATAAATAAATAAATAAAAATTAAAACAAGGAATGTGCTCCTTAACTGGGCATGCTTAAGAATGGGAAGCCCTTATGTGAATAAATAATACAAGCTCCCTGAATTAAATTCCCACGCTTCCTTTGTTCAAGAAGGGCATTGCTTTGGAACTAGCTCCTGTGTTTACCTTGCCTGGTGCAGGTAATAAATCTTTCTCTACTCTTTTATGTCCTGGCTATGCATAGTTTGGCTTTGTACTCGCCAAGATATGAACCCATTATGTTCAGTTACAATATTAATCTTTTCCTTTCTTCTGAAAGTGTCTATGGGAGTCAATAGCAACAGGGATTTGAGAACTCTAGAACCTGGGTCCTTAGGCTATGCAGGCAAGCACCTTAACCACTGAGCCATCTCTCCAGCCCAAGTAAAACTCTTAATAGTAGCTTCCAGAAGGTAACACTGATTCTACCCCTGGATGTTAATCCTAAATTCTATGGAGAAGTCCATGTGGGGATGGCTCAGGTCTTGGTCTAGTCAAGCATGCCCCATGGTCTGAGGAGAAGCTCCCTATGTGTGCTCTCTCCCGTCTCCAGGGACTCTGGATTATTGCTCTCATCTCACTTGTATCCTTCCTTCACCTTCTTTCTCGGAAGCCCAGCTGGTGGATCCAGTCATCCCATTCCCCTCCTCGTTTTTATACATGCCACACAGAACCTTACGTAGTAACTCACCATTCACCCTGACCTCTAGTTGTGGGCTCTGTTTCCGAATTTGGCTGTCCTCAGTGGTTACTTCACACCAGTACAAGCCAGAGTGCTCTATGGAAGCAACAGGAACCTCTAGTGCTGAGGAGCCACCTCTGCTACGCACCGTGCGTCCATCCTTGTAGAAGGAGAAGAAAAGGCGGGTAGCTGACCTCTGCAGGGACAGCTTCGTCTGACACTTCAGAGTCATCGGGCTTCCTTCCTGAGGCTCAGACGATGAGGCTTTGAGAACTGGGGCTGCAAATAGTTCTGGGGGAAAGATAGGTGGGGAAGAAAAACTTAGCCATGTTGCACTCAGGTAGAACCCAGCGCCTCCACCACACAACTTTTCCCTGTTTCCATTAGGTACAGCCTCCTTTAGAAAAGTCCCATTTGAACTTTTCAAGCTTTCTCTGTCAGATCCAGAGAGAGAGAAAGATGCAACTCAACAACAATCTAGATACCCCATCTACAAATACCAGAAAGCATAGATCTGGAGGACACTGGGTCTGAATGACCTGAAAAGAATGTTGAGATGTCAACTCTCCTGAATTCCAACATAGGAGTTTCCCAGCAATCTGCTCTTCTGGGTTTCAGTAATCTTTCCACCTCTATACCAGAGAAAGACAGTTTGGGTCCCTCACTGAATGCCACCATAGCAAGCCCCCCCTGCCCCCAGGCTCTCACCTTGGATTGTGATGGCTACAGGTGATGCCGTCTCTGGGCTCCCAGGACCAGGGCTCTTGAAGATGCCTGTGCAGTGGTAGTGCCCGCTGTCTGACTTTTGAGCCACAGCAATAGAGAATTCCTGGTTCTGTCCAGGGGGCCCCAGGGCTGAGGCGTCTCGGTAGAAAGTGACCTGAGTCAGTGGCCAGTCTTGCCAGGCCCGGCAGCGCAGAACCAGCGTGTCTCCTTCAAATATGGGTACAGCTGGACTTTGGAGGATCAGCCAGTCTGTGGCCCAGAACAAGAGCTGTCATCCACTATTTCCCTTGGGAGTTTCCCCAGCAATGCCCACAACAGACTCCCTTAAACCTCTCTGAGGGTCCAGGTCACTCCTCACCTCTTCATGCCCTACCGTAATGCTCTCTAACCCCTTGAGCTTTCAGCATCTAGGACCGAGAGCACCCTGGCTGTTGGGACCAGAAGATGGAGAAGAAACTAGCTCAACTCATGGTTGGCTTTTCGGAGGACACTTTCCCCAGGGAACTGGGTGGCTCTAAAGAGCGGCTTGGGACACTGGTCAGGTCTTGCCAGGACCTCACCATAGGACACGATCAGATGGAAGGGTTCACTGAACGTGTAGCCCTTGACCTGGAAGCCATCTTCTCCAGGGTGGGTCACATCATCATCATCATCATCAGTCTGGCAACTTCTCTTCCCAGTACTGGCAGGTCCTTCACACTGCAGAGTCTCCAAACTGGCAGCTGAAATGGACCAGGGAGAAATAGAAGGATGTTGCATGCAATTCAGAGAAAGAAGATAGGATATCACCTTCCACAAAGGTTCCTTCCGTATCTAGGGAGCCATTGCTTTCAAGGTGAAAATAGAAAGTTACCAAAACAAACTCTCTCTCTCTCTCTTTCTTTCTTTTCTTTTCTTTTCTTTTTTTTTTTTTTTTAGGTAGGGTCTTGCTCTAGTACAGGGTTCCGGAGAATTCACCATGTAGTCTCAGGGTGGCCTCAAACTCACAGCAATTCTCCTACCTCTGCCTCCCAAGTGCTGGGAGTAAAGGCGTGCACCACCACGCCCAGCTTAAACTTTCTTGAAGAGACCCCTATGGGTTTTTACAAGACATAGTCTTGACCTTGGCTCACTGGTGTCAAGACCTTGGCTCTTGGTTAAGTGACTAAGGTTTAGAGAAAAGGATGAGAAAGAATAAAAGAAAGGTGAACCAACCAGCAAGACATCCAGCTGCAGACACAGGAAACCAGAGGTCAAATACAACCATGACCCCACACAGGCAGAGGACAGGAGAGGTGGTGATATCTGGCTTTACATGGGGTACTGAGGAATCGAACCTGGGCCATCAGGTGTCTTTAACTACTGAACAATCTACCCAGCCTTTCCTTTACTCTTTTTAAAATTTAGGAATGCTAACTTACTTTTGTCAAGATAATTCTTCAAAATTTATAAAATGGGTGTGGTGGCTCAAATCTGTAACCCCCAGTGCTCAGGAGACTCAAGAAGAAGGATTACCATGAACTCAAAGTCAACCTGGGCTACAAAGTGAGTTCCAACTGGGCTACAGAATGAGAACAAAAAGATTATAGAGTAGGATGATACCTGGAAATCTTATGAAGGTTAAACAGGACATGAAAGTTCTGGCATCATGGGGCACACCATAAACACCCAATGACTGTTAGAACCTGATGTCTCTGGTTTGATACCCAGTACCCATGTAAAGCCAGACACACACAAATTAGTGCATGTATCTGGAGTTCATTTGCAGTGGCAGGAGGTCCTGGCATGTCCATCCTCTCCCTCCCTCCCCTAAAATAAATAAAATTAAAGAAAAAAAGTAAATGAAAACAGGATATAGTTCAGAGGTGGAAACACTTGCCTAACTTTCACCACAGACACCACAAAAATAATGATGCAAGAAAGCCAGGTGCACCTGATTTCAAAATTAGTATTCTTTTTTTTAAAAAAATTAATTTTTATTTATTTACTTATTTGACAGAGAAAGAGGGAGGGGGAGGAGAGAGAGAGAGAGTGAGAGAATGGGTGCACCAGGGCCTCCAGCCACTGCAAATGAACTCCAGACACATGCACCACCTTGTGCATCTGGCTAACGTGGGTCCTGGGGAATCGAACCTGGGTCCTTTGGCTTTGCAGGCAAATGCCTTAACTGCTAAGCCATCCCTCCAGCCCTTAAAAAAATATTTACTTATTTGCAAGCAGAGAGAGAGAGAGGAGAGAGGGGAAATGGGTAAGCCATGGCCTTTTGCCACTGCAAATGAACTCCAGGCACATGCACTGCTTTGTGCATCTGGTTTGGTCATCAGGGAGTTGAACTGTGACCTGCAAGCTTTGTGTGCAAGTGCCTTTAACTGCTGAGCCATCTCCCCAGCCCACTCCTTTTACTTTACTATGCAGGCATGGTCAGTTTCAGTTCTTAGATCTTCTTTGGGAACTTTTCCCCATATTCTCATTTTCCCAGAGTCCCACTTGGCTCTTTGGCCTAGTCGGTATTATCTACTAAAAAGCTTTGAGTACCTAGCCACACCCCTCCTTTCTCTTTGCTTTCCCTGTCATGTCTTATTTTTTAATTTTTTTATTTTTTGTCATCTCAACCATAGAAATGGTGAAGCCCCTTCTCTGTCCTCTCCTCTTCCTGTGGCCTCTCAAGGCAAGGAACTGTGGAAGAACTCTGTGCTTTGCAATTGAAACTTTCACCTAGTCAACCCATCTCTTCTCCATGATTGACCCCCACAAGGTAAACACCATGTCTCCCAGCTCTGTGACTGTCCCTTGCCTCTTTGAGTCTCTCTCCCCTCCATGGCCATTCATATGTGTTTATTTGTTGGCTCTGTTTTTTCCTGTCCCAGGTGCCTTTCTTCTTGTCCACTCCCAATGGCCCAAGACCTTTCTTTGGCCTTGTAACTTCCCTTGTCAAGGCTGCTGTCTACTTCCCGGTTCTCAGTCCACCAGTGCCAAGTGTCGTTTCCGTCACCATTCTGCTACCTCTTTTCAGTTCCTTCACTGGCACCCAGCTACACTCAGCCCCCTCTTATTTTGTCTTGTTTTGTTTTTCCTTTTAAAACCAAAGCCTGGAGCTGGAGGAATGGCTTAGTGGTTAAGGTGTTTGCCAGGTTCGATTCCCCAGGACCCCACATAAGCCAGATGCACAAGGCGGTGCATGCATCTGGAGTTCTTTTGCAGTGGCTGGATGCCCTGGTGTGCCCATTCTCTCTCTCTCTCTCTTTCTCTTCCTCTCTCTGCCTCTTTCTCTCAAATAAATAAATAAAAACTTTAAAAAACTGAAGCCTGTTGAGCTAGATGGCATTTCCATGCAATAAGCTTTATGCTAACTTCATTTCTACTAATAAATTAATTTGCGGGCTGGAGGTATGGCTTAGCAGTTAAGGTGGTGCTTGCCTATAAAACCAAAGGACCCTGGTTTGATTCCCTAGGACCCGTGTAACCAGATGCACAAGGGGGCGCATGCATCTGGATTTCATTTGCAGTGGCTGGATGCCCTGGCGTGCCCGTTCTCTCTCTTCCTCTCTCTGCCTCTTTCTCTCCCTCTCAAATAAATATATAAAAATAAAATATTTTTTTAAAAAAAATTAATTTGCAAGGGGAGAGAGACAGTGGGTGTGCCAGGGCCTCTAATGGCTACAAATGAACTCCAGATGCATGCAGTACTTTGTGTACCTGCCTTCACATGGGTACTTGGGAGCTGAGCCCAAGCCGTTAGACTTTGCAGGCAAGCGCCTTAACCACTGAGCTCCTCTCTTCAGCCCTGGTTCATTCTTTAAAACAGGTTATTGTGATGTGTCCCTGGACAGCCTGATATTTGCAATATAGCCCTGGCTGGTCTTGAATTTGAGGCAATCCTCCTGCCTATGTCTTCCCAGTGCTGAAATTACAGGCATAGACCACCAACCTCAACTAAAAGTGACTTTTACAAAGTGATATTGAGATTAAAAAAAAAAAAAAAAAAACTAGAGGAGGGGCTTGGAATCAGAGTATCTGAGTCCAACTCTGCAATTCTTGCCACAAAACAAAACAACCTTGGCTTTGCCCACAAAAAGCTCTCGTAGAGGTCAAGATTACTGCAGTGCAAGGATGAAGATAATAAGGATATAGGGGAAGAAAGGGAGGTTCGATAAAGTCTTCTTGGAGAAGATGCCACCAAGCCAGAGTATTTAGGGATAGCTGTAAAGCGGGAGGGAACCAGGGAGCCATGGAGAGAAGTGATTTCTGGTAGGAGTCTGGCTGTGGGTGAAATATAAACTGAGTGAGTTGTATTACAGGGTAAAGAATAGGACTTAGAACGTGGCAGTAGAGGCTGAAGAGGTTTAAAGGGCAACAGGTTCAGCACAAACAGCTTGGCTTTTAGAAGTCGTTCCGAATGCTGAGTAAAAATTCACCTCAAGGACACAAAGCTGAGATAAGGAGACCAGATAGGAAGTCATTGCATAGCTTGAGTCACAGATAAGGGCTTGTCCTAGCATCATATTAGCAATGGTTCAGGAAAGGAACTGGCCCTAAGAATAATTTAGGAAGTAAAATTTGCCAGACTCGATGATTAAGCAAATTAAATGACGGAGAAGGAAAAGTCCAGGTTGCTTCTTGTGTTTATGGCCTGAAGGTCCAGGTGGATGCTGGGGCCATTAACTGAGATCAGAAAGTGACAAGTGAGTTAGAAGAAGTGGCACCAGGAGGACAGATAAGTTCATCTCTGGTCATGTGACGAGATACCTGTGAGACGCATAGGTGGATATGTCATAGGTAAAGCTTGTTGTTTGAATGTGAGGGTCAAAAGCATGATTAGAGTGGCCAGAGAGATTGCTTAACACTTGCGGCATTTACCTGTGAAGCCTAAGGACCCAAGTTCTATTTCTTTTTTTTTTTTTTAATTGTTATTTATTTATTTATTTATTTGAGAGCAACAGACACAGAGAGAAAGACAGATAGAGGGGGAGAGAGAGAGAATGGGCGCGCCAGGGCTTCCAGCCTCTGCAAACGAACTCCAGACGCGTGTGCCCCCTTGTGCACCTGGCTAACGTGGGACCTGGGGAACCGAGCCTCGAACCGGGGTCCTTAGGCTTCACAGGCAAGCGCTTAACTGCTAAGCCATCTCTCCAACCCCCAAGTTCTATTTCTCAGCACCCACATAAACCAGATGTGTAAGGTAGTGCATGCATCTGGAGTTGTTCATTTGCAGTGGCTAGAGGTCTTGGTGTTCCCATTCTTTCTCTCTGTCTTTCTGCCATTTTTTTCTCTCAAGTAAATAAATAAAATAAAATTTAAAAAACATGATTAGAGCTGTAGATATATGAACGAACTCCAGATACACCCACCACCATGTGCATCTGACTTATGTGGGTCCTGAGGAATCAAACCTGGGTCCTTTGGCTTTGCAGACAAGTGCCTTAACTGCTAAGCCATCCCTCCAGGCCAAGAACAGTAATGTTTAAGGAGAAAAGAAGCTACCAAAGGGCCAAAAGAAGTCCATATAATATGTGAAGAAAATGGCTTGGGAGCCAGGAGAGTAGAGAATGCAAAAAGAGAATGTGCAGGGCTGGAGCGATGGATCAGTGGTTAAGGCATTTGCCTGTGAAGCCTAATGACCAGAGTTCAATTCCCCAGTGCCCATATGGAGTCAGATGCAGGAAGTGGCACATTTACCATGGCTGGAAGCTCTGGTGCATCCATTCTCTCTGCCTCTCTTCTGTCTCTCTCTGCTTAAAAATAAATAAAATAATTTGAGGAAAAAAGAGAGAATGTGCAGCCAGCACTAAGCGCCGCATGCAGCAGGGAAGTCCAGCAGGATAAGAACGGAAAATGCAACGACCTGGCCAGTCGGAGGCTGCCGCCCCCTCTGCACACCTGCCTGCAGTGGAAGCCAGACTGTGAGCCCTGAACAGTGAGTGAGGAGGGAAGAGGCAGAGAAGCAAGAAACGAAGCAGGGGCTGGAGAGATGGCGCAATGGCTAAAGGCGCTTGCTTGCAAAGTCTGGCAGCCTGGATTCGATTCCCCAGTACCCATGTAAAACCAGTCGCACAAGGTGGCACATGTGTCTGGATTTCACTTGCAGAAGCAGGAGCCCCTGGTGTGCCCTCCATTCTCTCTCTCTTTCTCTCAAATATATATATATAATTTTTTTTTTTTTAAAGAAACATGGCAGGGCATGGTGGCACACACCTTTAGTCCCAGCACTTAGGAGGCCAAGGTAGAATTGCTGTGAGTTTAAAGCCAGCCTGACACTACATAGTGAATTTTAGCTCGGCCTAGGCTATAGTAAGACCCTACATCAGAAAGAAAAAAAGGAAGAAAGAAAGGAAGGAAGGAAGGAAGGAAGGAAGGAAGGAAGGAAGGAAGGAGGGAAGGAAGGAAGGAAGAAAGACATCAAATTTGTAGCTGAAGAAGACATCATAGTTAGAATGGACTTTTCAGCATGGAAAAGGTTTGAAGATTTTTTTTTAATTTTTTAATTTGTATTAACATTTTCCATAATTATAAAATATATCCCATGGTAATTCCCTCCCTCCCCACCCCCACACTTTCCCCTTTGAAATTCCATTCTTCATCATATTACCTCCCCACTACAATCATTGTAATTACATATATACAATATCAACCTATTAAGTATCCTCCTCCCTTCCTTTCTCTTTCCTTTATGTCTCCTTTTTAACTTACTGGCCTCTGCTACTAAGTATTTTCATTCTCAAGCAGAAGCCCAATCATCTGTAGCTAGTATCCACATATGAGAGAGAACATGTGGTGCTTGGCTTTCTGGGCCTGGGTTACCTCACTTAGTATAATCCTTTCCAGGTCCATCCATTTTTCTGCAAACTTCATAACTTCATTTTTCTTTACCGCTGAGTAGAACTGCATTGTATAAATGTGCCACATCTTCATTATCCACTCATCAGTTGAGGGACATCTAGGCTGGTTCCATTTCCCAGCTATTATAAATTGAGCAGCAATAAACATGGTTGAGCACGTACTTCTAAGGAAATGAGATGAGTCCTTTGGATATATGCCTAGGAGTGCTATAGCTGGGTCATAGGTTTGAAGATTTTTATCCTTAGAGTCATTCAGTCTTGTGTATCAGGTTTTCTTCTACCTGTCCTTGTCCTCCCTGAACAGTGGTTCTCTGGAAGGCTAACACCAGCCCATATTTCTTACCTTGGAGTCATTGCTCAGAGCCAAGCGCATCTCCACTCCCACGCCAGCATTGGGACATTTACTCACCCCTTAACATCTGAGCTGCCAGGAGCAGAGCTAGGCAAAGGTCCGGGGCCCAGGCCAGGAGGCCACAGCACAGCTTCATGTCGACTGTGTTTGGCTCTCCTACAACCACAACACACTGATTTTCTTCAACATGAAAACTCTCAAATTAGAAAAGAGGAAATAAATCTAACTGTCTTGTCTCCACAGACACCTGTGGCCAAGTTTGTGATTGGCTTTTGACATTCAGGCTATTGGGCCAGGTTGGTTCTGGTACTGTCTGCATCCTCCTGGTACTGTCTGCATCCTTCAGGCTGCAAATGAAATGCTGGCGCTCTCAGTTGTTCCAGAACTCCCTCGCAGAGCTCAGGGAGCTTTCAAAGCATGGCACTGTCTGATGATTACTGACCTTCATGTTCCATCTGAGAAAGGCCAGCGCAATACCCATCCAGCTCACTGGTGAAGCAGCTGGGAGCAAGAGGGAGGCAATGGAGGGAAGAAACTCACCAAGAAATCAATGATGTGACTTCAAGTGTCCCGTCACACCTTGCTCCAAACTTTTTGTCCTTTCTTTCTTTCTTTCTTTCTTTCTTTTCTTTTCTTTTTCTTTTTCTTTTTTCTTTTTTTTTTTTTTTTTGAGGTAGGGTCTCACTGTAGCTCAGGCTGACCTGGAATTCACTATGTCATCTCAGGGTGGCCTCGAACTCACCATGATCCTCCTACCTCTGCCTCCCGAGTGTTGGGATTAAAGGTGTGCGCCACCACTACCCCAGGCTCCTTTTTTTTTTTTTTTTGTTCATTTTTTTTTTTTTATTTATTTATTTGAGAGTGACAGACATAGAGAGAAAGACAGATAGAGGGAGAGAGAGAGAATGGGTGCGCCAGGGCTTCCAGCCTCTGCAAACGAACTCCAGACGCGTGCGCCCCCTTGTGCATCTGGCTAACGTGGGATCTGGGGAACCGAGCCTCGAACCGGGGTCCTTAGGCTTCACAGGCAAGCGCTTAACCGCTAAGCCATCTCTCCAGCCCTCCTTTTTTTTTTTTTAATTGAGAACTTTAGTACATAAACAGACTGTCATTTGACTATAATCCCCTCCCATTACCCATTTTGTGGCCCTCCCCCACTCCCACCTTTACAACTTTTTGTTTGTTTGTCCATTTGTTTGTTTTGAGGCAGGGTCTCATTCTAGCCCAAGCTGACCTGGCACTAGTCTGTGGTGACCAAAAGCCCAATCAAATTTGTATCTCTAAACTGGGTGTGGTGGCGCATGCCTTTAATCCCAGCACTTGGGAGGCAGAGGTAGGAGAATCGCCGTGAGTTCGAGGCCATCCTGAGACTACAAAGTGAATTTCAGGTCAGCCTGGGCTAGAGTGAGACCCTACCTCGAAAAAACAACAACAAAAATTGTATCTCTAGACTCTTATCTCAGCTTTCTGCTTTAGTTTGATATTATTTGGCGGGGGGGGGGGGGGGCGTTGAGGTAGGGTTTCGATCTAACCCAGGATGACCTGGAATTCACTCTGTAGTCTCTAGGTGACCTTGAACTCACAGCAACCCTGCTACCTTTGCCTCCCGAGTGCTGGGATTAAAGGCACGTGCCACCACGCCTGGTTGTTGGTTGACTATTTTTTGAGGCAGGATCTCATGCAGCCCATGCTGGCCTGGAGCTTACCTTGTAGCCAAGGATGACTTTGAATCTCTGATCCTCCTCCCCAGTGCTGGCTTTATAAGCATGCACCCCCAGCATGCCTCGTTTGTGGTTTGTGGGATGCTGGGGATGAAGCCCAGAGTTTCATGTGTGCTAAGCTGGCACTCAACCATTGAAACGACATCCCAGCCCCTTAGCTCTGTTTCTACAGCATGTCATAGAGCTGTTCAGTCTCAGTGGAAATCGGAGTACAAGGCAAGGCAAGTCCCGTGGGAAAGAGCAAAGAGGGGGGAAAAAAAAAAGTCAATGTCCAGAGGCCTCAGCAGCAAGCCCACTGCTCAGGTTCCTGAGGAAAGGAGAGACAAGGGGCACCTGATCCCTTGTGCAACCCGAGGAGATTTGGGAATGAGGGCGAGGCGGGGGGAGGGGGGGCCAAGGCACCTCTCTTCAGCTCCATGTGGCCTTATGAGAACCACTGTCCCTGCCTCAAATGTTTGCTGTCTTGAAGCCTCCTCCATGGCAGGGCCATGCCTCCTTGCACAGCGACCACACTCTTCCCCTCTCTGTCATGACACCTCCCATGCCCCAGTGGGTTATGTGGAGGTGAGATGTGTCATCAGGAATGTGGGCACACCTTTGGTCCCAGCACTCAGGTGGTAGGGGTAAGAGGGTCATGGTGAGTTCAAGGCCACCTTGAGACTACATAGTGAATTCCAGGGCAGGCTGGGCTACAGCAAACCAAAACACCAAATAAAAAAAAAAAGAAGAAGAAAAGAAAGAAAGGTGAATCTTGGGGTCTTAAAGGCAGAGGGGACAGCATGACTAGTCAGCTGTGCCGAGACAGGTAAGGGCAGACAGGTTAGCAATGCCGGGGACAGTAGGCCTTTCTCGAACTAAAATTAGTATGTAGAAGAAATTTTCCATTATCTGAGCAGCATGTTTTTGCACAGATGGCCCCAGGGAATGTAGAGGTGGTTGAATATGGGTGTGGGGAAGGCAGCGAGGCAGGAAGGCTTGCAGCTGAGGTGGTATGAAAGGCCCAGCTGCCTCAGAAGAGGAAGAACACCCAGCCCACTCTAATCAAAGTTAAGTAGGTGAAATGTGCCCAGATGGCCTCTGAAAATCCATACCACATAGACCTTCACGTGAGATAGGGGCTAAAAGGCTTCTGAAAAATCATAAGAGGGCTGGAGAGATGGCTTAGCAGTTAAGGTGTTTGCTTGTGAAACCTAAGAACCCAGGTTTGATTCCCCAGTACCCACATAAACCAGATGCACAAGAGGCACAAGCTTCTAGAGTTTGTTTGCAGTGGCTGGAGGCCCTGATATGCCCATTCATTTTCTCTCTCTCACAAATAAATGAATAAAATTTCCCTTCTCGTGCTCCTCCTTATAAAGACCTTCCCCTAGGCCATCTGCATCAGTCTTTTTTTTTTTTTAATTTTTATTTATTTATTTATTTGAGAGCGACAGACACAGAGAGAAAGACAGATAGAGGGAGAGAGAGAGAATGGGCGCGCCAGGGCTTCCAGCCTCTGCAAACGAACTCCAGACGCGTGCGCCCCCTTGTGCATCTGGCTAACGTGGGACCTGGGGAACCGAGCCTCGAACCGGGGTCCTTAGGCTTCACAGGCAAGCGCTTAACTGCTAAGCCATCTCTCCAGCCCCTGCATCAGTCTTTCCAAGACCACAACTCAATACAGAAGGCAAGAATTCAGTCTCCACTGAGCCACTGAGGACATCTGCTCACTTGAAGAAGGGTCAATAAACTATTTAGAATATGTGTGACTCCTCAGGTCAGAAAAGCAACATTGGGAGCTGAGGCTATGGCTAGTGGATAAAGCCTTCGCTGTGCAAGCATGCCAACCCAGAGCCCACATAGATGCCAGGCTAGCAAACTGGCTAGCCAGACTGAGTAGGCGATCTCTAGGTTCAAATGGGATGCCCTGCCTCAGTAACTAAGGTGGAGAGTGATTGAGGAAGACACTAATGTCAACCTCTGCCATGCACACATAGGTGCACACACAGAAGTATGAGCATGCATGCACACACATACACATGCAGACACATGCAAAAACAGCAACAACGCTGGGACAACAGCTGTGTGCTATGAAGACAGATTCAGCTCGCTGAGTCAGTTCTGCCGTGTGAACCACCTCAGAATACTCACAAGGACATGGGGCAAATCCCAGGCCTTGGATGCCCCCATTGGCAGCTCCTGAATTATCACTAGTGGGCTGATAAACATTATTTTAATGTTCATTTTATTCTTTGGTTGTTTGTTTTTTTTTGTTTTTTTTTTAATTATTTATTTATTTATTTGAGAGCAACAGACACAGAGAGAAAGACAGATAGAGGGAGAGAGAGAGAGAGAATGGGCGCGCCAGGGCTTCCAGCCTCTGCAAACGAACTCCAGACGTGGGCGCCCCCTTGTGCATCTGGTTAACGTGGGACCTGGGGAACCGAGCCTCGAACCGGGGTCCTTAGGCTTCACAGGCAAGCGCTTAACCGCTAAGCCATCTCTCCAGCCCTGGTTGTTTGTTTTTATTTATGTGTTTGTGTATGGTGTGTGTGTGTGTGTGTGTGTGTGTGTGTACATGTAAGCCACAGTGTGATCAGAGGCCTCTCTTTCCACCTTCTTTTACCTATTCTATTTTTTACAACCTCCATAGATAGGGATAATATGTTTTATGATCCCACCACACTTTTTGCCCCTCCCAACTCCTCCCTCCACTGAATCCCTTCTTCTTTCCAACTAGTCTATTTTGATGTCATCATTTTTTCCCCTCCTACTATGTAGGTCTTGTGTAGGTAACACCAGTGAGGTCACGAATGCCAAGGCCGTTTTGTGGCTGTAAGCCAGTATTATTAACACTTCTCCTCTTCCTTTGTCTTTTACAATCTTTCCGCCACCTCTTCCACAGTGGTCTCTAAGCCTTGGAGAGTGTGAATCAGATTTCTTAAGGCTGAACACTCCACTGTCACTTCTCAGCACTTTGATGAGTTTTGGGTCTCCCCAGTGGTCACCACCATCTGAAATAGAAGCTTCTCTAACCAAAAGTAAGAGTAGCATGTTTATATGGGCATAAATACAGTTTGGTGGGCAGAACATATATTATATGTTCAGCCAGGCATCACAAGTAGTTTCCTGCTAGGGCTTATGGCCTCTCCAGCTTTTTTTTTTTTTTTTTTTTTTTAGGTAGGGTTTCACTCCAGTCCAGGCTGACCTGGAATTCACTGTGTAGTCTCAGGGTGGTCTTGAACTCACAGTGATCTTCCTACCTCTGCTTCCCAAGTGCTGGGATTAAAGACATGCACCACCATGCCTGGCTCCCCAGCTTTTGATTAGGTTTTCATGACACCGTTGCACCAGTTGGTACATTTGACCTGACTGGCCACCTATAGAGCTTGCAGGAACCACTGCTGGTTTAAACTAAGGAGGCTTCCAGCTCAGCTCCAGCTGGATTTCTCAGTATCCTGCAGTGCATGTGGAGGAGCACAAGACGTTTCTTTTATTCAATATTTTATTTATTTGAGAGAGAAAAAGAGGCAGAGAGAGAGAGAGAGAGAGAAAATGGGTGTGCCAGGGCCTCCAGCCACTGCCAAAGAAACTCCAGACGCATGTGCCACCTTGTGCATCTGGCTTATGTGAGTCCTGGAGCATTAAACCGGTATCCTTTGGCTTTGCAGGCAAATTCCTTAACCACTAAGCCATCTCTCCAATCCCACACAAGACATTTCTTGGAGGAATCCTACAAGCCCTCCTTGATATAGGCTAGATTAATAGTAACAAAGCAAGTTGATGAACAATTTTGAATACCCGCAAAAGACTGTTTATTGTTATTTTGGTGCTGGGGATTAAATCTAGGGCCTTGTGCATACTAAGCACATCTACCACTGAGCTATACTTACTGCCCCAAGTTTGCCTAAGAAAACAAGGTTGATATTGTGTTCAGTGTTAACACCTCATCAGATTGCAGCTTGAACTAGATTCATGATGCAAAAGACCAATGTTTCACCTGTTGATTAAAGGGAGGTGGAGCAACTCCTTTTATTAGCTATGAAGTTTGCATTTTTAATTTCATTTGTTTGTTTTTTGAGACAGGGTCTCACCATAGCCCAGGCTGACTGAGAACTTGCTCTGAAGCTGGAAATGACCTCTATCTGTGGAGAACTGAGGTCACAGGTTTGCGTCACCACATTTGAAGTTTGCATTTTTAAAAATATTTTGTTTATTTATTTATTTATGAGAGAGAAAAAGAGGCAGAGGGGATGGGAGAATGGGCGTGCCAGGGCCTTTAGCTGCTGCAAAAGAACTCCAGACACATGCGCCACCTTGTGCATCTGGCTTACATGTGTGTTCGGGAATTGAACCCGGATTCTTAGGCTTCACAGGCAAGTGCCTTAACCACTAAGCCATCTCTCCAGCCCTGAAGTTTGCATTTTTAAGGTTAGAGTGCAATTTTGCTGGCTAGCACCATATATTAGTTGCTTTTCTCATTACTGTGTCAAAATATCTGACAAAAGTGATTTAAGAGCTGCCGGGTTTATTTTGGGCCACAGTTCGGGGGTTTGGTTCATCATGGAGGTGAAGGCAGCAACAGGAGAAGAAGCAGCTGGTGGGCTGGTCACACTGTGTCCATGTGAGGAAGCCGAGGGAGGAATGCCAATGCTCCAGTCACTTTCTCCTCTTCCTCCTCCTCTTTCTTCTTTTTCTTCTTCTTTTTGGTTTTTCGAGGTAGGGTCTCACTCTAGCCCAGACTGACCTGGAATTCACTATGTAGTCTCAAGCTGGCCTTGAACTCACAGCAATCCTTTTACCTCTGCCTCTCAAGTGCTGGGATTAAAGGCGTGCGCCACCACGCCTGGCACTTTCTTCTTTTTATTCAGGCCAGGACTCCAGCACATTCCACATTCACAATGGGGTCTGAACAAACACTCATAGACATACCTAGAGGTAGGTTTCCATGGTGATTCTCATCCAGACATACTGACAATGAAGTTTAGCCATCACATACCATAAGCAAAATTAACCTATAAAACTCAATTTTAGTACTAGAAATGACATAGAAATAATAGGACTTTACTTAACAATGCTAAATTACAGACAGCCTCAACCTCCCAGAAGCCAATTATGACACTGAGAGTATTGTAAAAAAAATATGCAGACAACACAGAAAAAGGAAATAAATAAATGAAAGTCACCTATGACTCCTTTATCTAGAGACTGCTATTGATTGGCTTCCTTTCTTCTGCCCACCCCCAAGAAGTTCAGAGGAAAATACATACTATGATTGATATAAGACACAAACTCTATGTGATGACAGAAAATCAAAGTTTAATCTTCATTGTCAACTCAACTGGATTTAGAATTATCTAGAAGGTACACTTCTGAGTATGTATAAGAGGGTGTCTCCATAGAGATTTAATTGAGAAGACTCACCCGGAATGGAGGTGGCACCATCCCATGAGTTGGGGTCCTGGATTGAATAAAAAGTGGAAAAGGGCCGGGCGTGGTGGCACATGCCTTTAATCCTAGCAGAGGTAGGAGGATCACTGTGAGTTCGAGGCCACCCTGAGACTAGTGAATTCCAGGTCAGCCTGAGCTAGAGTAAGACCCTACCTCAAAAAAAAAGAAAAGAAAAGAAGGCTCTCACTTTACTGAGAATATGCAATAGATGTACTTTTTTCTATCCCACCTGCTAAGTATAGTTTAAAACCCTAGATATCATTTACAACAACAAAATAAAAACTAAAAATACTTTTAAAATCAAAGGAAGAGCCAGGTGTGGTGGTGCACGCCTTTAATCCCAGCACTTGGGAGGCAGAGTTAGGTAGATCAGAGTGAGTTCAAGGCCACCCTGAGACTACATAGTGAATTCCAGGTCAGCCTGAGCTAGAGTGAGACCCTACCTTGAAAAACAAAACAAACGAACAACAACAAAAAAAGCTGTGCAAAGTTCTAGAGGTAAAATGACCCAAATTGGGGTCAAGAAGGACTTCTTAAAATGTTTATTTGTGTGTGTGTGTGTGTATGTGTGTGGATGTATAGGCATCCATCCTAGAGTCTCTTGCCACTGCAAATGAATGTCTGTCTCCAAACTAGCTTTACATGGGTGGTTGAGGAATTGAACACAGGCCAACCAGCTTTGCAAGCAAGCATCATTAACTGCTGAGCCAACTCCCCAACCCCAAGAAGACCTCTTGCTAAAGAAAAAGAAACTGAGGTAGGCATGGTGGTGTACCCTTTAACCCCAGCACTTGGGAGGCAGAGGCAGAAGAAGGATCACCATGAGTTTGAGGCCACCCTGAGACTACATAGTGAATTCCAGGTCAGCCTGGACTAGAGTGAAACCCTCCCTCAACAAAAAGCAAAACAAAACAACAACAACAAAAAAAAAAAAAGCAAAGAAAGAAAAAGAAAAGAAAGAGAGAAAGAAAAACAGCCAGGTATGGTGGCACACACCTTTAATCTCTGTGCTCCAGAGGCAGAGGTAAGGTCATCACTGTGAGTTCGAGGCCACCCTGAGACTATGTAGTGAATTCCAGGTCAGCCTGAGCTAGAGTGAGACCCTACCTAGAAAAAAAGAGAGGGAGAGAAAGAAAGAAAAAGAAACTGAGGGCTGGAGAGATTGCTCAGTGGTTAAGGCACTTGCCTGCAAAGCCTAACAATCCGGGTTCAACTCTCCTGTATCCACGTAAAACCAGATAAGCAAGATGCACAAGGTGGCACATGTATCTGGAGTTCATTTGCAGAGGCTAGAGGCCCTGGTATACCCATTCTCTCTCTCTCTTCTATATCTCTTTGCTTACAAATAAATATATAAACATAGTTTTTCATTTTTTAAATATTTTTATTCATTTATTTATTTGAGATAGGTAGAGAGAGAGAGAATGAGAACAGCAGGGCCTTCAGCCACTGCAAACGAACTCCAATGGCCTGCCCCACCTTGTGCATCTGGCTTAGGTGAATCCTGGGGAATCAAACCTGGGTCCTTTGGCTTTGCAGGCAAGTGCCTTAACTGCTTAGCAATCTCTCCAGCCCAGTTTTTAATCTTTTTTTTTTTTTTAAGAAACTGAAAAATTATTCAATGGGTTTGACCACCTAGAAAACCAAAAAAGAAAAAGAAAAAAAAAAAAAACATCTCTATTGAGACACTTGATAGGGAAGGTGGGAAGTAACTGTGGTATAACAAGAACAGTCCTCACACGCTGCGGTAAGAAATAAAATGGGTATTACCTAGTATTGAAAACTCGAGAAATAGCATCATATTGTACTATTTGAAAACACAGAAGTAAATAGCACAAGACATAATGAAGTTGAAAATAGTTACTTCTGGGGAGCAGAACTGAATGGATATAAAAGAAGGCGGTAACATAACTATTTCCTTTTACATTCTTGTATCCTAGCACATAACTCAAATTACGTGTGAGTGTTGCAAAGTATCATTTCAACTTAAAAGCACTGTCTGCACACATGTACTTATAGATATTCACATACAGAAAAGTCAAACAGGCTATTTGCTGACCACTGTGTAATAAAAGTAGAGAATAGAAAAGATAATGCTCATTCCCCTTTTTAAATAATTTTTTACTTATTTATTTGCACATGTGTGTGCGCATGTGCATGCCTGTGTGTGTGGATGATAGTGTTTCGTCATTGCAAAGGAACGCCAGACGCCAGCACCACTTTTACATCTGGATTTACATGGGTGGTGGACTATTAAGACTTTGCAAACAAATGTCTTTAACCATTGAGCCATCTCTTCAGCCCTCAATAAAAACCTCCTAAAGGGCTGGAAAGATGGCTTAGTGGTTAAAGTGCTTGCCAGCAAAGCCCTAAGACCCAGGTTTGATTCCTCAGTACGCACGTTAACCCAGATGCACAAGGTGGCACATGCATTTTGAGTTCTGGAGTTTGTTGTAGCTGGAGACCCTAGTATCCCCATTCTCTTTGAGCCTCTTTCTCTCTCTCTCAAATAAATAAAATATTTTTGAAAGCCTTATAAGGGTGGAGAAAGGGTTTAGCGGTCAAGGAACTTGCCTGCAAAGCCAAAGAACCCTGGTTTGAATCCACAGGACCCACACAAGCCATATGCACAAGGCGGCACATGTGTCTGGAGTTCCTTTGCAGCAGCTGGAGGTGCACCTATTTTCACTCTCTCTCTCTTTCTCTCCCTCTGCCTCTTTCTCTCTCAAATAAGTAAAAAATGTTTTTAGCCAGGTGTGGTGGTGCATACCTTTAATCTCAGCATGGAGGCAGAGGTAGGAGGATCGCCATGAGTTCCAGGCCACACCGAGACTACACAGTGAATTCCAGGTCAGCCTGAGCTAGAGTGAGACCCTACCTCGAACCCCTCCCCTCCAAGAAAAAAGTTTTTTAAAATAATTTTACAAAGCCTTCTAAATAAACCTTTAAGAAGAAAATAAAACTAAAGTTATTGATTGTTTAGAAAGAGCATTACCAGCTGGGTGTGGTCCCAGAGCTCAGAAGACACAGGTAGGAAAATCACTGTGAGTTTGAGGCTACTCTGAGACTATGTAGTGAAGTCAGCCTGGGCTACATCGAGACCCTACCTTGGAAAAAAGGAAAGAAAGAAAGAGCATTACCAAAAGTGCATATCAAAGTCTAATGCAGATGCTGGGTGTGGTGGCATATGCCTTTAATCCCAGAGGCAGAGGTAGAAGGATCATTGTGAGTTCAATGCCAGCCTGGGACTACAGAGTGAGTTCCAAGTTAGCCTGAGCTAGAGTGAGAGCCTACCTTGGGAAAAAAAAATAATAATATATATATATATATATATATGTGTGTGTGTGTGTGTGTGTGTGTGTGTGTGTGTGTATTGCACATGGCTTCAACAACAGCAGAAGAAAAGCTACAGCCTTTTGTGAATTTGAAACAAGAAATTGAACAATAAATGAGTAATATAGGAAGTAAATCCACAGAAAGCAGAAAATAATATGTTTGAAAGAAAGCCAAAGGCAAAATATTTGATTAATAGGTGAAAAGCTATGACAAGACTAATAAACAGGCAAACCTTTGGCAATCCTGGTAGGATGTGGCCAAGGTGTCTGACTCTTAACAATCACACTACTTTGAAAGGATTCAACTAGGCAAGCTTCGGGAATCTTGGTCTCCTGGTTAGTGACTATTTAGGAATGGCCAGTCCTGATCAAAACAATATGATAGGAGAATCCCTAAGGGCTCCTTATGCTCAAGGGACACATAAAAACAGTACTTAATCCCTTTCTTTTTCTAGGTGTCTGGATTTGACCCTCAGAATTTGATCATCTTGCTAGCCCAAGGTGAATGGCCAGATAATTATAGGAAAATGGATCTAGAAGCCTCATATAATGAGACACTCTGTCTCTGAACTTTTTGTTATGGGAGATAAAAGATTTTCTTAGTGTTTAAGCCGATTTGAATCATGATTTCCTGTTGTTTCCAAATAAAGTCATTTCGATTAAAAAGAAAGAAAGAAAGAAAGAAAGAAAGAAAGAAAGAAAGAAAGAAAGAAAGAAAGAAAGAAAGCCAGCCAGCCAGCCAGCCAAGGATGGGGTATGTGCATGGGGGGAGGGGCTTTATGTATAAACACATAAATTTTTTAATTTGCTTCATCTTTTTTTTTTCTTTTACGTTTTTCAAGGTAGGGTTTCACTCTAGCTCAGGCTGACTTGGATCTCATTCTGTAGTAGCAGGGTGGCCTTGAACACACAGCACACACAGCGATCCTCCTACCTCTGCCTCCCAAGTGCTGGGATTAAAGGTGTGCGCCACCACGCCCAGCCTGCTTCATCTTCAATAATTAGAAAAATACATCAAATAATTATTTTAAAATAAATTTCGTTATGACTTATCAGTCAAAACAGAAGGAGGAGGAGGAAGAGGAGACGCAGCTGAGTACAGCTCAGTTGGCAAATTGCTTGCCTAGCATGCATGAAGTCCTGGCTTCAAGCTCCAGCACTCAGAAACCAGATGTGGTAGAACATGCCTGTAACCCCAGCACTGAGGAGGTAGACGTAGTAAGATCAGAAACTCAAAGTCATTTTCAGCTTCATGGGAATTTTGAGGCCAGCCAGGGCTACACAAGCCCAAAGGTGAGTAAAGGGAAAGGAAAGAACATTAGCCAGATGCACAAAGTGGTGCATGCATCTAGAGTTCATTTGCAGTGGCTAGAGGCCCTAGCGCACCCATTCTCTCTCTCTCTCTCTCTCTCTCTCTCTCTCTCTCTCTCTCTTTCTCTCTCTCTCTCTCTTTCTCTCAAATAAAGAAATAAAAATAAACAAAAAAGAAAAAGAAGAACAAAGGAAAGGAAGGAAGGAAGGAAGGAAGGAAGGAAGGAAGGAAGGAAGGAAGGAAGGAAAAAGAAGGTTCAATTCCCAAGCCACCAAGTAAGCCAGTAAGTGCTGTTTTCATAATACTTTATTATAATAGTAATATGTGATTCTTATAGAAAACAAGAAAAATAAAAGTCCCTGATAATTCTATTGCCCTGAAACAATCACTTATAATATATTGGCACAATTCTATTTTATCATTTTATAAATCGTGTACAATTACAAAATTATTCTGCTACAACCTGTCACATAAGCATTTCCCCTGTTGTTGCAATCTCTTAATGACAGTAATTTTATCAGTTGTGTGGATGCATAACAAGAGTTTTGATATTGGAAAATAGTGAATTTCAGAAGCAATCAGTACAGTCAACCACTGGGGACTGGGACCATATTGTCTGTTGGTTTCAGGACTGACATAGGTACCTCTGGAGTTCTCCTTCTTGGGGACTACAGTGTCCCCTCAACCACTCCAAGGGTAATTTGCCTAGGAGACACTAGATTCTCTGCTCTCTGATTCTCTTCTCCCATTCTCAGGGCAAAACAAGAGAGACTAAATGTGGTTTGGGTTCTGGTAATTGGGCTCTGTTTCTTCCTCTGGATTCTCTGGGTGCTTCAGAAGAGAATAGGTGATTGAATTCTTATCCTAGAGAAAGCAAAAATGAGCCATGAGATTCCCCAGAGAGGTCATGGGAAAGAGATAGCAGGAGAGAGGGGAGGAGAAGGACAAGAAAATGGGTTCAAGGCCACCCTGAGATTACATAGTGAATTCCAGGAAAGCCTGAGCTAGAGTGAGACCCTACCTCAAAAAAAAAAAAAAAGAAAAAGAAAGAAAAAGAAAAAGAAAAAGAAAGAAAATGGGGCTGGAGGGATGACTTAGCAGTTAAGGCGCTTGCCTGCAAAGTCAAAGGACCCAGGATCGACGTCACAGGGCCCATGCAAGCCAGATGCACAAGGTGGCACATGCTTCTGGAGTCCGTTTGCAGTGGCTGAAGGCCCTGGCACGCCCATTCTCTCTCTTTCTTTCTCTCTCTCTCTCTCTCTCTCTCATCTATCTTTATCTGCCTCTTTCTTTCTCTCTCTCTCTCTCTCAAGTAAAAAAAAAGTAAATCAATTAAAGTTTAATGATAATAATAATAATAAAGAAATGGCTGGGCTCACCTCAGATTTGGCAGCTTCCTCTGGTTCAGTGCAATTGGCTGTAGGCAAAAGGAAGGGGTCAGCTGGGGAGCTGATGGACAAGGGCCTACAGCGCCCTGATGAGGCTGCAAAACCAAAGCTCAAAGCAAGCAAGAGGCAGAAACAGCCAGACCCAATGCAGGCCTGCAGGCCAAACGCCCAGTCGGTACAGCATTACTCCCCAACCCTCCACAGACGCAGCTATCCCAGGGCCATCAAGGCAAATGGAACCAGTCACTTGTGCCACATTCTTTTCAGATAATTGTTGAGTTTTCCTAGCAGTAAAGTGGGCAGCTTTGGGGATTTGGGATACTTGAGAACAGGGAAGCAATTTGGAATCAGAGTGAAATTAAACCTAGACTTTTGTTAGCCACAGAAAAAAACTGTCATTTCGATATTGGACAAATGGAGTGCACCCTTGTTGGAACTCTGAAGAATCAAGTAATCACTCTATGGCATTAAAAAGAGAGTGAGAGGCTGGAGAGATTGCTCAGTGGTTAAGGTACTTGCCTGTAAAGCCTGAGGACCCAGGTTTGATTCCCCAATGGCCACGTAAAGCCAGATACACAAAGTGATGCATTTATTTGGAGTTTGTTTGCAGTGGCTGGAGGCCCTAGTGTGCCCATTTCTCTCTCTCTCTCTCTCTCTCTTTCTGTACTTGTAGAAGTAAAATATTTAAAAATATATATTTCAAAAAGAGAGAGTGAAAAAGAGAAAACAGAGGGCAAATGAGAAAAAGGAAAGAGAAAACGGGGAGACAGAAAAGAGTAGCGAGGTGGGAGGAAGGGAGGGAGGAGAGAACAGTAGTTCTCTGATATATATCCAACACTAAACTCCCTCATGTTTTTGCCACAAATTCCCTTTGCCAGGATTAAAATCTGCCTCAGATTTTCACTTCTTAGGAAGTGGGGGCAGGATGGAGACAAGGCCTCCAGTCTCTCCACTCACTCCCGGGACACAAAGAGCCCCGTTTTGCTGTCACTGACCACATTCAGAATTCCCCCTTTAATACATTCCTTCTCCATCCCTGCATCTTAACTATGCCTTTTGGGAAGCCATCAGCTCCAGGGCCTAATGCATAGGTGCCTTGGAAAGTGTGTTTATGCCAGTATAGACAAAACCCAGGAGAAGACAGTAGATGGATCTTGTGTTTTTCTAGATCTGGTTTGACCCCAGATGTAGACCCAGGCTCGCATTCCCACATGGCCTGAGGGGCACACGGGCCTTGTACAAAGCGCAGCTTGATAAATTGCTGGTTTCCTCAAGCACTCAAATCTGTTGGCTCTGTCCTGAGTCTTACTCCAGCCATCTTAAGTGGAATCGCCAAGGACCTCTTTCTCCTGCCTGTTTCTGCTGTCATGGAAGCCTCCAGAGAGAACTCCATCTTCCCTTTGCTCTGTCTTTACAGTCAAGCAGTCACCTAGATTATCTCATTCCCTTTATAGTCTTCCTCCTGGCCCAGGGTTAGATGGCCACAGGTTTTCAAATCTCAGAGGAGTTCAGAGGTCATCTAAGCCAACTGCCCACTTCCTCGGTGAAGTGACTCTGACCCGTTAACAGGAGTGACTTGCATCAGTCGATCGTATGGTGGGGCAGAACCAAGCCAGTATTTCATAAACCAGCATGAGTGCCATTAGAACTATGATATGCCACAAAGTGAAATTCATAAATAGCTCTAATCCCCTAGAGATTTCGCAAGTCCAAATCTCTCAATATTCCACTAAAAGCTGAATTCTACTATACCCACTGCCATGCCTCCAGGGAGAGTCTTCAAGAAATCTCCGGCTTTCCCCAGGCATCCTCCTTCATCCCACTGGCCTCCGTGGTGCAGGGGCCAGCCCCCTACCCTTTGCCACCTAGCTGTGCCACAGAAAGATCCAAATGGCCGTGGTTTCCTGCAATGGAAGTTCCTCCAGATTCCTAGTTTATCCAAAACTTTGAATGCAGGTCACTCCCACCTCCCCCGCCCTCTCTCCCCGCTTTTCTCATCTGTAGTAAGATGCTCTTTAGGTCCAGGAGTTAGACTCAGAACTGACCAAGTGATTTGAGTCCCTGCCCCCTCCCTCCGCCCCCTCCCTCTCCTGTGCACCCGCTCAACTCGCCGGAGCTGCTTCTAGCGGGCTCCAGTCCACAGGGTGGGCCTGGGCTAAGCTTCACTGGGCCCCCAGTGGGCACGTTGTACTCACCAGGTTCCTCTGGGAGGGCCTCTCCCATTTCCCTGTGCTCAGGGTTTCCTGGGAGAGCTGGGGGGGGGGTGCATGTAGGAGGTTAGTAGGATTATGGGGTGGGACCTAAGTCCTCAGAACCAAGGACAGAACTAGGTTAAAACTAACATAGACCTTGCCTCACACAGTGGCCTCCTCCCTTCCCCACTCCCTGGCTTCCTTGCCCAGGAAGTTCTCTATCCTGTAAAGAGGCTCTTCCAGAAAGATGTCAGTGGACAAATCTGAGACTTCCACCAGGAGGGTCAGAAAGGCAGTTGCACATCTTTTTCTCAGGATCTCAATATTTACTTATCAGTAATTGAATTCCTATGAAGAAATTGCAAAGTGCTGTGTGAGGTATTAGTAGTAATTTCTTTCTTACTGGCCTCCCTTGAGCCGCATCCTGCCTACAACATTCCTCATTTCCATGCCTTGGCCATGGTACCCAGAATGCTCTCTTCCAGCGCTCTGCCTAGCCAGTGACTGACCACAAACGTCATATCTCCACAGTGGCAACAGCTTACATTTCTGGGCTATTTGCTATCTGCCAGGGATTGTTACAAGAGCTTCAGCTACGTTCCTTGATGGTCCATTAACAGCAGATCCTCTGAGTGTCTTTACTTTCTGGATAAGGAAGGTGAGGCACAAAGGTTGAGTAAGTAACTCACCCAAGATCATCTGATGAGCTGAGACTTGAACCACACAATCTTGCTCCAAGTATGTGAGCTTCAATCACCACAGTACCCTTCCTCTCCATGAAACCTTCTCCTCCTGCCCCAGGCCCAAGCCCAAGTGGGTGTTACAATTCAGCTCTTGAATGTTCCCAAATGTTCATGTGTTAAATATTTGGCCCCCAGGGTGGAAGTATTGAGAGGGGCTAGAACCTTAAAGAGCCTACTGGGAGGGAGGACTTTAGGTCACCAGGGCCATTTTCTTGAAAGGGGTTGTGGAACCCCTGGTCTCTTCCTTGATCTCTGCTTCTTGGCCATATGGGGAGCAATTTTGACCTACCAGGTACTCACGCTATGAAATGATAGCTTGTCACAGGCCTAAAGCAATGGGGCCAGCATACGTGGGCTTGAGCCTTCAAAACTGCGAACTGAAATAAATCTTTCTATTTATTTATTAATATTTTTATTTTAAGACAGGATCTTGAATTCATAATCCCCTTGCCTTAGCCTCCTGAGTGCTGTAATTATAGGCATGTTCCATCATGCCCAGCAACCTTTTCTCTTTATAAATTGATTATCAAAATACTTTGTGGAAGAAATACGAATGGCATATAAGCATCTAAAAAATGTTCTACGTCACTAGTCATCAGGGAAATGCAGATTAAAACTGCATTGAGATTCCATCTCACTCCTGTCAGATTGGCCACCATCATGAAAACAAATGATCATAAATGTTGGCGGGGATGTGGAAAAAAAGGAACCCTTCTGCACTGCTGGTGGGAATGCAATCTGGTCCAGCCATTGTGGAAAACAGTGTGGAGGTTCCTAAAACAGCTAGAGATTGATCTACCATATGACCCAGCTATAGCACTCCTAGGCATATATCCAAAGGACTCATCTCATTTCCTTAGAAGTATGTGCTCAACTATGTTTATTGCTGCTCAATTTATAATAGCTGGGAAATGGAACCAGCCTAGATGTCCCTCAACTGATGAGTGGATAATGAAGATATGTCACATTTATATATATATATCCAAAGGACTCATCTCATTTCCTTAGAAGTACGTGCTCTACCATGTTTATTGCTGCTCAATTTATAATAGCTGGGAGGGCTGGAGAGATGGCTTAGCGGTTAAGCGCTTGCCTGTGAAGCCTAAGGATCCTGGTTCGAGGCTCGGTTCCCCAGGACCCACGTTAGCCAGATGCACAAGGGGGCGCATGCGTCTGGAGTTCGTTTGCAGAGGCTGGAAGCCCTGGCGCGCCCATTCTCTCTCTCTCCCTCTATCTGTCTTTCTCTCTGTGTCTGTCACTCTCAAATAAATAAATAATAAATAAATAAATAAAAATAAAACCACGAGTCTTAAAAAATATATATATATATATATATAATAGCTGGGAAATGGAACCAGCCTAGATGTCCCTCAACTGATGAGTAGATAATGAAGATGTGGCACATTTATACAATGGAGTTCTACTCAGCGGTAAAGAAAAATGAAGTTATGAAATTTGCAGAAAAATGGATGGACCTGGAAAGGATTATACTAAGTGAGGTAACCCAGGCCCAGAAAGCCAAGCGCCACATGTTCTCTCTCATATGTGGATCCTAGCTACAGATGATTGGGCTTCTGCCTGAGAAGGAAAATACTTGGTAGCAGAGGCCAGTAAGTTAAAAAGGAGACATAAAGGGAAGAGAAAGGAAGGGAGGAGGATACTTAATAGGTTGATATTGTATGTATGTAATTATAATGATTGTAATGGGGAGGTAATAGGATGGAGAATGGAATTTCAAATGGGAAAGTGTGGGGGTGGGGAGGGAGGGAATTACCATGGGATATTTTTTTATAATCATGGAAAATGTTAATAAAAATTTTAAAATTTAAAAATAAAATACTTTGTAATATTGACAGAAGGCTGACCAACACACATGGGGTTATATAACCTCTTTTAGTTTTGTTAATTTTAGACAGGGTCTTGTTATGTAGCCCAGACTGACCTCAAATTCACTGTGTAGCCCAGGCTGTCTTCAAACTCTTGATCTTTCTGCCTTGATCACATTTGCTGGGATTCCAGGCATGGCCACCACACCTAAGTGCTGAAATGTCTAGGTATGTTCCATCATGCCCAACAACCTTTTCTCTTTATAGATTGGTTATCTAAAGAACTCCCTCAGCCGGGTGTGGTGGTGCACGCCTTTAATCCCAGCACTAGGGAGGCAAAGGTAGGAGGATCACAGTGAGTTCGAGGCCACCCAGAGACTTCGTAGTGAATTCCAGGTCAGCCTGGGCTAGAATGAGACCCTACCTCAAAAAACCAAAAAAAAAGAACTCCCTCAGGGCAGGGACTGGACTTATTTATCTTTATTTATCTTGGTATCACTTAGCTTCTGGCACAGTGGTTGACACATCATCAAGTTTGTTTAAACCTTACTGAATGGATGAATGAGTGGACTAGTGAATGAAGAGATAATGGTAGAGCTGTAATGAAGTCAAAGGATTTGTTAGTCCTTTGGCTAGGGGTTCTGGAGAGATTGGGGTTAGGGTTTAAGCCAAGTAGGAACCAATAACAAGAGGAACCAAAGAGAGCCACCAACCTGGAGATCGCTTTTTCTTGAGACACATCAAGGCTGCTAGGATAATGACAATGACTGCTACAATAATCCCAGTGGCAGCAATCACAGCTGTCAACACTGGTGAAAAGGATGAGCTGCTGGGCTTGGGTGCTGGAGAAGACAGACATGCGGACAGGTAAAAGCATTGCCTCTGTTTTCCCTCTACCTCCCCCTCCTCCCAAACACTATGCTCAGTGCTTATCACCAAGATCCGCTCTGGGTCACGTCACTCATCTGCTCTCTGGGTTTCTATGGCTGGACTTGCACTTCACTCACAGTAAGTGTCTCCACAAAGTAATCATGGCACCGCGGTGAGTGTGCCACAGCAGCAAGACAGCCCTCAGGGCAGTGGGGAGGTGGCCTGCAGCCTTCCAGAGTCAGAGGTCACTATCTAGAGCATGCAGGGCCTTCAGGGGTGAATGGCCATTACACGAAGCTTGAGAAGAAGGAAGGCCAACTCAGCTCTCAAGAGTGTCCAGGAGCTTAGGGTACCTGTGTACTAATGAGGGGTTCTGTTTCACGGCTGTCCTCAGTATGGGGCTGCATTGCAAGGAGGGACATTAGCCTCGTCACCCATCACCTACAAGCTGAGGGCACTGAGCTCTCCTCTTAGGTCCAAGCCCACTTTTGCTGCTACAGCATTTCCCAGCTCTCCATGGAGGCCTATATGACCAGAGTCCTTGTCTGTCTCCTCCTCTGCCCTCCCTACATCTTGACAGAATTCCCATACCTTGGACAATGATGGTCACAGTCTTTGATGAATGGAGCGTCCTTCCCAAATATCCCTTGCAGTAGTAATCACCACTGTGACTTTGGTTGGCTTGTGGGATGGAGAAGTTGCTTTGGAAATGGGAAAAACGCTTGGATATTCCATTCTGGTAGAATGTGACCCTGTTCAGAGGGGTGTTCCTCCAGCCGTGGCATCTCAACATGATGGTGTCCCCTTCCTGGAACACCAGTTGAGGGGTCTGGAGCAGCAGCCAGTCTGAAAGACATAAAACGATCACAGAACCAAGAAGGTCTTGGCTTTGCTCCAAGAACCAGACCATCCTTGTGGTGGGACACGACAGGCTGAGGGAAGAGCTTGAGTTTGGAAAGGGATGCTCTTGATCTCTATTTCTGCCTTTATTCTCTGCCGTCCTGGGCAGGTGATTTGTTTCCTCAACTTTGGACATGGCCATAAGACATCGTGTACCATAGTTCCTACCACACAGCAGGTGTTCAGAACCTGCTCATCTTCTCTTTCCTCTCCCAGGAGAAGGCAGCTGCAACCCTGTCCTGGGATGACCCTGAGACATGCTGTCCCTTCCTAAGGGGAAAGAGGGAGGATTACAGTCTGAGGAGATGATGTATGTGAGAAGGACATTGCAGAAACAAAGTGTGTATATATGCAAGGGTGGGGGGGGTAGTAAAGTGTCTCAAACTTCCACAAAATGTTGGTTTTCTTGATGAATGTGGAATAAATGTGAAACCTCAATTCAGCAGGGTCAGAAGTACATTGTTAACTTATGGGGGACACTCCAGGATATATACTCGGGAGGAAAATCTAAGAATCAGGCAACGGCTAGAAAGATGGCTCAGCAGTTAAGGTGCTTACTTATAAAGCTTGATGGCCTGGGTTCAATTCCCCAGAACCCACGTAATACCCGGATGCATAAAGAGGTGCATGTGTCTGGAGTTTGTATGCAGTGGTGGGAGGCCCTGGCACACCCATACTCACTCTCTGCCTCTTTCTCTCCCCCCTTTCTTTCAAATAACTAAATAAATACATAAATGAATATTTTATACTCCAGTGAGAAAAGGGAGGTAAGACTTCCACAAGTCACTACCCCAGTCACAGAACAGCTTTTCTTTATGAACAATCTGCTCTTGGCCAAGAGCTTTGGAATTCGTTGCTCTGCTCAGCAAACACTTACTACGCTCTGCCCTGTCTCAGGTGCTGCAAACATGAAGACAAATGAGGTGCAATGTTCACCTCAAGTGTCCACAGGGTGATGAAAGTAAACGACAGAGAAGGGCGCCCAGGACTGTGAGAGCCCAAGAGAAGGGGTACAAGGGAAATGCCAGTTCTCCTCAGAATCCTAGTTAGCAGACAAAGAAACAGAGAGTCGGGGTTCATGAGTTAACTCATCATATTTATATAGGGTTCAGTTGTGGTCTGTGTGTTCTTTTGGCTGTCACAAAAATGGAAGGATTTCTACAAAGTAGGCCTTCCTTCTTTAATACTCAACCGCCTTTCTGTGGCCTTGAGCCTCTCTTACTCAATCAGAGCTGAGACAAAAACAACCATTCACACACAGTGAGGAATTTCTTAGGCATGTACACCGCCCCCCACACACTAAGCAAAGGAGTGGGTGAAAAGGGAAATGAGTGGGCAAAAGTACTGCAGGCAACTCAGAGATGCTTCCCAGAAACCAGGCCACCCCCTTTCCTCAAACCTCTGCACTGTAAGCAGATTCCTCTGCTCCTGGTCTCCCAGCCCTTCCCTGGGCCTGCCTCTACCAACCAGCAATCACGCTCAGTTGTACAGGGTCACTTAGGCTGGTCTGGTCCATCAGGCACTGGTACGCCCCGCTGTCATTGTTCTTGGCCTTAAACGTGTAGCTGGGCTGGAGCTGGGTCAGGATGGGGGTCCCATCGTGGAACCACTGAGTGGAATGGTTCTCAGAGTTGTGGGGCCCCCGGCACGCCAGTGTTACAGTGTCATCCGGGAACACTTGGATCCACGGGGGCTCAAGTCTTAGGACAGCCTTTGGGAGGTCTGCTGTTGGGAGATTGGGGAGAGAAGATGGTGTAAGGAAAGAGAGCCCCCAAAGCCTTTATAGGCACCAGATCAGATAAACAAGCAGCTGCAATCCTCTTGGGGCATCAGGACTACATCCAGAAGGCTTTTACAACTGATGGCAGATCTTCCTCCTCCTATCCCTCCCAAAGGGCCCCTGGAACTCTCAACGAGTACCAGTAGTATTCAGCAGGGCAGGGCAACCTTGGGCAAGGGCAGAACTCCAGAAATGCACTTATACCTCTCCAAGGCATATCTAATCCGCGCCAAACCTTTCTCCCCCCTCCCCTGTAAACGGAGGCATTCACACACTAATGAATCAACTCTGCAGAGCCACCTCAGGACAAATGAGGCCTCTTGGGCATGGGAATCAGACTTACATTCTGACCTAATGTCACTCTTTATAAAGGAGGTCAGGATGGCCAGTGCTCACACCCAAGCACGTAGGAACCTCTGTGAGCTGGCTGGATGCACAGAGAAGGAAAAACGTGTTGGCAGAAGCTTACTCCAGCTGGGTGTGGTGGCGCACAAGCCTTTAATCCCAGCACTCGGGAGGCAGAGATAGGAGGATCACCATGAGTTCGAGGTCACCCTGGGGCTACATAGTGAATTCCAGGGCAGCCTGAGCTAGAGTGAGACCCAGCGTTTAAAAACAATAAAAGCTTACCCACCCCACCCCCAAGCTACAACCAGAAGCATAGAGATGGCTCTCTGTTAGGAGCCCTCCAATGCAATCTGTGTAAGGTAGAGGATTTATCAACACACAATGTGATTTTCTATGTGCTTGAATCTTATTTGGAAAGAAAAGGCATGTTTCTAGTAAGACTTTAAAAACAAACCTTTGACACACAATAACTACACTGTGATGCTTCATTGCCACCCTCAATGTGTAATGGTCAGGTCAGAGTAATGGGCATGTCTATCACCTCAAACATCATTTCTTCATATTGGAAAACTTCAAAACCCTCTGTACTGGCTGCTTTGAAATATACAATTGTCAACCATGCCTACCCTTCTATGGGAACCCCAAAAGTTAGTCCTCCTACCTAAGTACACCACTTTATGCATTAACTATCCTCTCACGCTCGCCTACCCCTCCCGGACTCTGGTAACTGTAAGTCTACTCTCTGCTTTTTTTGAGCTCAGCTTCCTAGAAACTCTAGATTTTACTTAGAGAATGGAAGGCAGCTGAGGAAGAAGACAGGCATCTCATTGTCTGTGACAATACTGCACCTATGCACCATGATCCATGCACCTCCTGCCTCCCTTGGAGGGGCAGGGTGGGGCATCTTCTGGGAACAAGGACCCATTCTCAACCCTGGCCTGGTACTGAGTTTGGTTGCTGGTACATCCAGACAGGGCACTGGCATAAAGGGGAGGTGGCAGATGGAGCGTGAGAGCGGTGGGAAGAGCACTTACCATGTGCACCAGCAACAAGATCTGTGGGATAGAAAGCAAAGATCAGTTGGGGCCTGAACTCCACATTGAGGCATGACAGGCCCAGAGCCTCCTCCATCCACAGCCCAACCTTCACCCCATGACCATTCCTGAGGACTATCTGGATGAGGATGAAGTCTATTTTCTTTTTCTTTTGTTTTGTTTTGTTTTCAAGGTAGCGTCTCAGTCTAGCCCAGGCTGACTGGAACTCACTCTGTAGTCCCAAACTGGCCTTGAACTCACAATGATCCTCCTACCTCTGCCTCCCAAGTGCTGAGATTAAAAGTGTCTGCCAGGGCTGGAGAGACGGCGTAGCGGTTAAGCGCTTGCCTGTGAAGCCTAAGGATCCCGGTTCGAGGCTCGGTTCCCCAGGTCCCACGTCAGCCAGATGCACAAGGGGGCGCACGCGTCTGGAGTTCGTTTGCAGAGGCTGGAAGCCCTGGTGCGCCCATTCTCCCTCTCTTCCTCTATCTGTCTTTCTCTCTGTGTCTGTCGCTCTCAAATACATAAATAAAAAATTTAAAAAAAAAAAGCGTGTGCCACTACCTCGCCCAGCTCTATGTTGTCATTTTTCAAACACCTGCATTCCATCCAACTGTTTGACTCGCCTGTGCTTTGTGTCTCTATTGCTTAACATTTAGGTCCAGATTTGATAGGAGGTGACTGCAAAAAGACACCAGATCTGTGGCTTCATGTAGGGGAGGTGGAAGGACGCTGGGTGAAGGAAAGGCCTCCTTGCACAGCAGTCAAGTGTGGAACAGCAAGGACCAAGAAGGCTGAATGGAAGTGAGGAGCTGCACGGCAGCACTGTTGGGTGCAGAAGCAAAGGTAGGTCCTTAGGTGAGCTAGCATGCCTGCATGTGTCCCTCCATTGGTGGAGGTTTTTTGTTGTTGTTGTTTGTTTGTTTTGTTTTTTGAGGTAGGGTCTCAGCCTAGCCCAGGCTGACCTGGAATTCACCTTGTAGTCTCAGGGTGGCCCCAAATCATGGCGATCCTGCTACCTCTGCCTCCTGAGTGCTGGGATTAAAGGCATGCGCCACCACGCCCGGCTTTGGTGGGCGTGTTCTCTAGCATTTGGCTTGAGAGAAGTCCAAGAGCCTTCCATGTCTGTATTTTCAGGGACAAAAGTATGGAAGAATACTGTAGCAGGAGCAAGTGCTGAGAAGGGGTTACTGGGGGGAAGAGCAGTGGCCCGGGAAATTAGAACATTGGAATCTGGTCCAGTGCTACCACAGCTCCATATAAATGCTCAGACCCATCACGCCTTCCCTTTGCAATCCCAATAACTACATTAACTTCCCATTGTCCTGAGTGCACCTCAAATCCCTAACCCCCATAGAAGCCAACAGCCTAATCATAAAGATAAACATCTGTGTAAAAGAGATGCTCTTGGAGCTGGAGAGATGGCAAAGCTTGATGGCTGGGATTCAATTCCCCAGTACCCACATAGAGCCAGATGCACAAGATGGTGCATGTGTCTGGAGGTTGTATGCAATGGTAAGAAGCCCTGGTGTGCCCATTCATATTCTCTCTCTCTCTCTCTCTCTCTCCTTTCAAATAAATAATAATTTTTTTAAAAGATATGTTTGCCAAGCATGGTGGTGCACATGGGAGGTAGAGGTAAAAGGAAGTCCTTGAGTTCAAGGCCACCCTGAGACTACAGAGAGAATTTAAGGTCAGTTTGGGCTAGAGCAAGCCCCTACCTTGAAAAACCACACCAAAAAAAAAGATGTTCTTAATGTCATTGAAAGTGTAGAGATAGGGCTGGAGAGATGGCTTAGTGGTTCAGCGCTTGTCTGTGAAGCCTAAGGACCTTGGTTCGAGGCTTGATTCCCCAGGACCCACGGTAGCCAGAAGCACAAGGGGGCGCACGCATCTGGAGTTCATTTGCAGTGGCTGGAGGCCCTGGCGTGCCCATTCTCTCTCTCTCTGTCTCAGCCTCATTCTCTTTCTCTGTCCCTCTCAAATAAATAAATAAAACAGAAAAAAAAATTTAAAAAAAAAGAAAGTGTAGAGATAAAATGCTGTGGGAGGTCAAAGGAGTCATCTCAGGGCTTTGTATTTGGCCGGTTTGAAAATGGGAAGGAGGGAAATCCACTGGAGAGAGTCGCCAGCATCATGGAACTCCCGGAGTTGCTAGGCTTTTGACCATGAGGGAAGGGCTATTCCCGGAGAACGACTGGCAGATACTTTTCAACATCCATAGCAAGTTGTAGGCCAGCTTCTGCTTGATTTCTGGTCTCTGCTTAAGCACCTCCGGTCGTGAGGAAGAAAGTTGGATACAGCCGAATATGGGTATGAAGCCATGCTCTGGGGCTGCCAATGCCAACTGGTGAGACAGTGGGTTGGAACATACATTTGAATCTATGTGTCAGCTTCATGGTTAAATCTTCAGATCACTTTGCTTTTCTCTGTCTTGGTCTCTTCACTTGTAAATGGGGATAATGACTGGAATATCAACTCCACTGGGTTGATGGAAGGACTAAATGAGATAACACAGATAAAGCATGTTGTATGGTACCTACAAGGTACCATGCGGTACCAAATGTACCATGTGAGTGCATTTTAACTAAATATGAGCTAACTTTTTTGTTTTGTTTTGTTTGTTTTTTGAGGTAGGGTCTCACTCTAGCTCAGGCTGACCTAGAATTCACTCTGTAGTCTCAGGGTGGCCTCAAACTCATGCTGATAGTCCTACCTCTGCCTCCCAAGTGCTGGGGTTAAAGGCATGCACCACTACACCTGGCAATAAGCTAATCTTTAAAGTTTGCTCTTTGGTAAACAGTGAGAAGCCATTTAGAATGTTCCAGTTGAAGCTGAAAGTAAGATTAGCTGGAACAGAGGAAGTAGCATAGATGAGTTAAGAACAAGTTGATTTTAGTGATCCAGAACACATCAGATGACCTGTCCAACAGCCAGCTTCTCCATTCACTGACCTGTGCTCTGCCAGTGAACTTTCTTTCACACAATTTAACCACATAGGCCCATGTTATGCCCAAAGACATTGTTATCACTACAAACCACGCTGACCTTCAAAATTACAAAATTTCTGGGCATGGTGGAGCATGCCTTTAATCCCAGCACTCAGGAGGCAGAGGTAGGGGGATAGCTGTGAGTTCAAGGCCACCCTGAGACTCCATAGTGAATTCCAGGTCAGTCTGGGCTAGAGTGAGACCCTACCTTGAAAAAAAAAAAAAGAAAAGAAAGAAAGAGAATATGGGCACACCAGCGCCTCCAGCCATTGCAAATGAACTCCAGATGCATGCGTCCCCTTGTGCTTCTGCTTACATGGGCCCTGGAGAATGGAACCGGGGTCCTTTGACTTTGCAGGCAAGTGCCTTAACCACTAAGCCATCTCTCCAGTCCTGCTCTTAGCTTTTTCGTGTTATTTTTCTTCAGAGGCTGGGTTGTGTGAAGACCAGGCTGGTCCTCCTACCTCCATCTTTCCAAGTACTGTGTCTACAGGTGGATACCTTTAACTTTTTTGCCCTTTTCTGTCTTTATCAAATATTCCTCATACTTTATGTGTTCATTTGTGCTCACAGTAGAAAGTTGAGAGAAATTTAAATGGCAGAACTGAAAACATCTGGCACTTAATGAGTTGTGGGGAGGATAAAAGTGGGTGACCAAGAAAAAGATGGCTGTGCTCATGCAAATATAAAGAGCAGAAGGATAAGAACATCTTAAGGGAAAGATAATAAGTTTGATTATGAATAGATTTTTGTTTCTGAGCTGGCAAATCTATTTAGAGGTGTCCAATCAGAGGCTGAACTATGAAAGTATAGAGATGGGGAAGATGAATAGGTTTGGGAATTATTGATATCGAAGTAACAGCTAAAATCCTCAGTGCACGGGATTGGCAATGGAGACAGTACAGTGGAAGAATGAGTGAAAGAAAAAAGGAGGAAGCTGGGCATGGTGGCACATACCTTTAATCCCAGCTCTAGGGAGGCAGAGGTAGGAGGACTGCCAAGAGTTCGAGGCCACCCTCAAGTGAATTCCAGGTCAGCCTGAACTAGAATGAGACCCTGCCTCAAAAAAAAAAAAAATAGGAAGAAGAAAACAAAAACAAGACAGAGACAAAGAAAAGAGAGAAGTCACCAATTTTGTATCCATCTCACATTCAACAGATAGTAGTAAAATTTGTTCATATCTCCCCATTCATTGTAAGGAAGACAAAGACCCATACTGTGGATCAGGAAAATTGTCTCCTTTATTCACTGATAAGTCCCCAAGTCCTAGGACAGTGCCTGGCATGTAGAACTTATACAAAAGTTAAACAAGACAGTTTGAGAATCAGCAAAAACAAACAACAAAGGTCAGGCCAGGCGCGGTGGCACACACCTTTAATCCCAGCACTGGGGAGGCAGAGGTAGGAGGATTGCTGTGAGTTCCAGGCCACCCTGAAAATACTTAGTGAATTCCAGGTCAGTCTGAGCTAGAGCAAGACCCTTTCTTGGGAAAAAAAAAAAAAAAAAAAAAAAAGATATCAGTATGCACCTGGCTTTCGAGTAAGAGCCACAGGGAGTGAAATGAGAACAAGGTTAGTGGGGTAGGACTGCAGCCTGTGGCAGTAAGAGCAGACCAGCACTACAGGGACTGAGGAAGTGTGGGGGCTTATCATAGCTGCATTCAAAGATGCCACAGCCCCTGCAGAGAGTCTTGCTGAACGTAAGGGTTTAGACGTGGATTCTCTGGTCATTGAGCATGTCCAAAGCACCCAAGATGCGCCACCGTACGTATACAGCTCATGGTGGGCTGAACCCAGACGTGAGCTCCTCCTACCACATTGAGATGATCCTCACTGAGAAGGAACAGATTGTTCCGAAATCAGAAGAGGAGGTTGCACAGAAGAAAAACGTATCCCATAAAAAACAAACAAACAAACAAACAAAAAAAAAAACTGAAGAGACAAAAACTTATGGAATAGATTCAGGAATAGATTCAGCATGAAAATAAATGGGAATAAAATTTTAAAAAAGGGCTGGAGAGATGGCTTAGCAGTTAAGCGCTTGCCTGTGAAGCCTAAGGACCCCGGTTCGAGGCTCAGTTCCCCAGGTCCCACATTAGCCAGATGCACAAGGGGGCGCACGCGTCTGGAGTTCGTTTGCAGAGGCTGGAAGCCCTGGCGCGCCCATTCTCTCTCTCTCCCTCTACCTGCCTTTCTCTCTGCGTCTGTTGCTCTCAAATAAATAAATAAATAAATAAAATTTTAAAAAAAGTTAGGAGCAATCAAGATACAATCAGAGCATGGTACAACATTGAATCATCAAGTGATGAGACCTAAATGTGGAAGTCCAGAAAAGAATGGGAAAAACAGGGGCTGGAGAGATGGTACATGCCTGCAAAGTCAAAGAACCCAGGTTCGATTCTCCAGGTCCCACGTAAACCAGATGCACAAGGGGGCGCATGCATCTGGAGTTTGTTTGCAGTGGCTAGAGGCCCTGGCACACACATTCTCACTCTTTCTTTCTCTCCCTCTGACTGTAATAAATAATAAATAAAAGAAAATAAAAGAATGGGAAAAACGGAGCAGATCATTGGGCCATTAGCAAAAGGCAAATGAATGAAATGACAGAATCTTTCTTAAGAGTCTTGCCCAGGCAGAAAGAATGTAAGAGCCAAAGGAAGGGTAGGACTCCTTACAACATGCTCCTCCAGACATAAAATGGCCTGGATATCCATGAC
Source organism: Jaculus jaculus (assembly GCF_020740685.1). Lineage (NCBI taxonomy): Eukaryota > Metazoa > Chordata > Mammalia > Rodentia > Dipodidae > Jaculus > Jaculus jaculus. The sequence continues at coordinate 314,632,120 of NC_059102.1, forward strand.
CTCATAGTGCCTGACACTACCTACACAAGACCATCATAAGAGGAGGAAAAGATCACGACATCAAAATAAAAGAGAGACTGATTGAGATGGGGAGGGGATATGATGGAGACTGGAATTTCAAAGGGGAAACTGGGTGGGGGGAGGGTATTACCATGGGATATTTTTTATAATCATGGAAAATGTTAATAAAAATTGAGAAAAAAAGAAATACACTAGGATAGAGAATAGCTAGGCATTAGGGTACATGCTGTGATCCCAGTTTCTTGGAAGGCTGAGACAGAAATGTAACAAATTTGAAGCAGCCTGGATAACTTGTCTCAAATAATTTTTTTTAAGGGCTAGCCCAGGCTGGTTATGGTAGTACATGCCTGTAATCTCAGCACTTTGAGAACACTGACAGGCAGATTAACATAAATTTGAGGTCAGCCTGGTCTATATGGTGAGACCCTGTCTCAAAAAAAACAAAAGAGTAGGAGGGCTGGAGAGACAGCTCAGCAGTTTAGGTGGCTGCCTGCAAAGCCTAAGGACCCAAGTTCAGTTCCCCAGTACATATGTAAAACCAGATGCATAAGGTAGCACATGCATCTGGAGTTTGTTTACAGTGGCTACAGGCCCTGGCATACCCATTCTCTCTCTCTCTCTCTACCTCTTCCCTCTCTCTCTCTCTCTCTCTCTCTCTCTCTCTCTCAAATAAATTTTAAAAAATTTGAAAAAGGAGTAGGGGGCTGTGATGTAGCTCAAGTGGTAGGATGCTTCCATAGGTGTAGGGCTCAATCCCTAGTACAGGGAAAAAGAGAATTTCTTAAAAGATATATCAAAGACTGGGCTAGGGAGATGGCTCAGTAGTTAAAGGTGCTGGCTGGCAAAACCTGTTGGCCAAGTTTTGACTCCCCAGTACCCACATAAAGCCACATGCACAAGTTCCTTTGTAGTGTCAAGAGGCCCTGGTGTGCCCATATAATCCGTCTCTCTCCCTGTGCTTACAAATAAAAATATTTTTAAAAAGATTAAAAAAAAAAAAAAAAGAGTCTCGCCCAGGTAACTAGCACAATGGTAACTCTGTTAGCACAAATAGAAGAGGATATTGTCTCTCTAAAGCTGAGCCTTTCCTTGTGAGTGATATAGTCGTCCAGTGTTCACGGTAATCTGCTCTTGGGGATATACCCTCTCTCCCCTGTCTTTGCCTCTGGAAGCCCTGTACTACACAGCACTGAGGGCTGAGGTCTCCCAGGGCTGATCAGATTTTACTGTGGGTCCTGGCATGTATCCTGGGGATTGGCTGTATGCTTTCCTTTAAGTAAGCTTGTAAACCCCAGGAACTGAGCTTTAGACGAGGGTCCAGGAAGCAGGGCGCGACTTCCTTGCTTTAATCCAACCCTTCCAACCACCCAGCACCATTAGTCCTCTGACATATAGCTAAGAATATGACCAGAACATAGTTTTCTATCTTGACCTAAGACCCTTGTTGTTTTTACTGATCACAGTCAGGATCCAGACCTTATGGTCTGGTAATAAAAAGATATAGCCAGGTGTGGTGGCACACACCTTTAATCCCAGCACTTGGGAGGCAGAGGTAGATGGATCGCCACGAGTTCAAGGCCACCCTGAGACTACAGAGTGAATTCCAGGTCAGCCTGGGCTAGAGTGAGACCCTACCTCGAAAAACCAAAAAAAAAAAACAAAGAAAGATGTGTGACACTCAATTAACAATTCCAGACTTGTCCTGGTTTGTGGCTTCTTGAGCTCCAGCTCCCTGGGTAACTCAGACCTTCTTTATACACGAAGAGAATGGGCTTCTGCTGTATGGGCTTCTGCTGTATGGGAGCTCAGAGAACAGCCACTGCCACCTGTTTAAGTGCCTCTGAGAGCTTCCTCCCCATCCCTGGCCAAGGCAGCATTAGACATCTCGCCTAAGATTTGATCCCAAGTGAATTGTAAATTCAGAGTGAAACTATAATTACTCATTTGTCCCTCAAGTCTGGATGCTTGATTTTCCCCCAAGCAGGTTCTAAGGGGGGAGAGGGAAGTACATCAGTGATCTGGGTACCCAGTGAGATTGGATAAGAGGCAGTAAAACAGATGACAGAATCTCTGCTCACTTTGATTGTCAACACTAGCCAGGCTGTCATAGCCTGTTATCAATCACCTGCCATGATTTTCCTGACATGCTTCCTAAGCCTCCCTCATCCCTACCCAAGTTCAGCCCCAACCCAGGTACCCTTATTCCTGCCTCCCAATAGGGACCTTGACTCACCCAAGGCAAGCACAGCTGTCCACAGTAGCATGTGACTCAAAATCTGTGAGGGCTTGTCAACAGCCCAGTCGCTCTCAGTGGCAAAAAGGGGTAGAAAGGAGGGAATTCCCATTGCCTGTCAAGAGAGCCAGATCCACGCGGGAGCAGGCACGGACTTCTCTCCAGACTTGGCAGATTGTACCCAGAGAACAGACAAATTCTGGAGTCTGAATGAGGAAGTGAAAAGAAACGGTCTGTTTAATCCTAGGCTCCTCCCTTTCCACCCTCTTTCCTCTCATCTGTTCCCTCCTAGAAGATTCAGGGCTTACGGGAGTCAATTTGGCTTTGCTGGAATCACAGAAGTTTCAGAATTTCAGAAACAGGAAAGCAGGTTCCTTCTCTGGGATCATAGCTGGGCAGGTCTTCTAGGGCAAAGAGGGAAATGTCACCCAAACTCAGCTCACAAATATTCTAACTCAGTCTCTACACTCCTGGAGAAGATGCTGGAAAATGGTGGGCAGGAGCCTTCTGGTACTTCCTCCATTTGAAGACCTGGATGCTGGAATCTTGATTCCTTCAGAAAATGAGCAGAGGGGCAGGAGATCCCTCACCATCATGTGACTTCCCCCCCCTTTCTTTGCTGGATTGTAGAGCAAGAACATAAATAACAATAGGAGGAACATTCCCATCATGATTATTTTCTGCCTTCACTCATTCTTTTACTCATTGTTCATTCATTAATTCAATGGATATCTCAGTAAACACCTGAAGGACTCAGGAAGCCATAGTAAGCCTCAGAATCATCAATAGGCCTAAGTTTCTGCTTCCCAGAAAGATCAGTTTCCTGATAAGGGGGAATAGACTGTCTGCAGCATGCGTTCCTGTGGTCATAGATAAGTTTACTTAAAATAAGTTTGCTTAAAGTTCCTCAAATACACATATCCAATTACAATAGAGGTTACCTAATCTGCTTGGAATTCCTCTAGCTCCCTGCCCACCAGCTTTGCCCACCAGCATCCTAAGCCTATCAGAAAAATACAAGTGCAGTTACTGCCTAAATCTACCAATCATGTAACCATTCCCCTACTTCTTTGTTCAAATCCCTATAAAAAAAAAAAACCTGCCCCCTGCTGCTCGGGGCTCTTGTACGGATCCACTGCGCTGGTGAAGTCAAGAGTCCGAGCTTAAGCCCGAAATAAAGCTCTTTGCTGTTGCATACATGTCAGACTCTCGGTGGTCTTTGGGGACTCCGTGATCTGGGCAGAACACACCCACTGAGTGCCACCTTGTGTCCTGATTTGTCATCCTGGTCACTTTCCCCCATCCCTGTCCTCACTCCTGTGGCAGAGTGAAAGAAGACAGGCTTCTGAGCTGAAGTCCAGTTTGAATGTCAGGGAGCTTCTGAGAGCTTCAGGCTCTAGATCCATATAAAAAGGAAGGTCATCATTCCAGGAGAGTTTCTCAACTTCTCCACCACTAACGTTGTAAGCCAAAATAAAAATAATAATCATAAAAAGCTTTGTTTTGGTGTTGGTTTTCTTCGAGGTAAGGTCTCACTCTAGCCCAGGCTGACCTGGAACTCACTTTGTAGTTCCATTCAGGCCTGGAGCTCACAGCGATCCTCTTACCTGCCTCCCAAGTGTTGGGATTAAAGGTGTGCATCACCATACCTGGTAGTAAAGAAAAAAAAAAAAACATTTTATAAGACAGTGTTTTGCTCTATAGCACAGGCTGGACTTGAACTGGCTATGTAGCCAAGATTAGCCTCAAACCCAAGATCCTCCTGCCTCAGCCTCCTCAGTGCTAGGATTACAGATGTGTGCCACCTTACCCAGATGCCAAATAATTCTTATGAGGACTCTCCCTGTGCACTATAGGATGTTTACATGCCAGTGGTATCTCCTACTAATGAACACAAAAAAAAAGTCTCCAGACATCAGCAAATATTCCCCTGGAGGCATGAGCAAAATTGCCTCTGGCTAATAACCACTGTGCTCAAGCTTTCTAGAGATAAAAGAGACTATGAGTGTTAGCAACTGCCTGATACATCACGAGTGTTCAATGAATGCTCCTTTTTTCCTCTTTCTGTCATCATCCTCATCATCATTTGTTCACTGTCAGTATCCTCAGAACAAGAGATGTTCGGCATCTATCTGCAGGCCCTCTCCAAGGACCCCTTTCTCAAATGTCCTTTCGGAAAGTAAGCTGTGATACTCAAGGAAATGACATTACAAGACCATCTTACACTCTGGTCTTCAGAAACCTTCAACAGTTCCACCCTGTGTACCACATGATTTGTTTTGTTTTGTTTTTTGAGATAGGGTCTCACTCTAGCCCAAGCTGACCTGAAATTCACTATGTAGTCTCAGGCTGGCCTTGATTGAACTCATAGTGATCCTCCTACCTCTGCTTCCCGAGTGCTGTGGTTAAAGGCATGTGCCACCACACCCAACTATACTTGCATTTCTAATTATATTTAGAAAGTACTGATGTCATCCCATGGCCTTTTCACTATAGGTAAAAATTAGATAAGGGCTGGAGGGGGCTTGGGATGGTAGATGTCACCAGTGGAAAAATCATGTGGTGAGCTGGGCATGGTGGTGCATGCCTTTAATTCCAGCACTTGGGAGGCAGAGGTAAGAGGGTTATCGTGAGTTCAAGGCCACCCTGAGAATACATAGTGAATTCCAGGCCAACTTGGGCTACAGCAAGACCCTACCCTTAAAAAAACTTAAAAAAAAAAATGGCTGGAGAGATGGTTCAGCAGTTAAGGCAGTTGCCTCCAAAGCCAAAGGACTCAGGTTTGGTTTCCCAGGACCCACATAAGCCAGATACACAAAGTAGCACATGTGTCTGGAGTTCATTTAAAGGTCCTGAGAAAGTATATGAACAACATATAGTTAACATACCAAGAAACCAAACTTAATAAGTACCTTGTAGACATATGAATGCTACCTCCAGAGAAGGCAGTAGACCTATCTTTAACTTTTATAACCACGCCAGAATATAAATATGATCCTCATTTGCACAGGAAGAAACTTAGCTTCAGAGAAGTTAAAGTGGTTTGCTCTAGGCTAGATGGTACTAAGTGGTAAACTCAGAGTGCAACACCAGCTCTGTCCAGTGGTGAAGATTTTGTGTTTTCTACATTAGAGTATCTCCCCAAACTCTATGGGAACCACCTATGGGCCTCATTTGTGTGACAAATGCCCTGAACCACTGAGTGTACCTCTGGCCTGGGGATGGCTTGGTGGAGCTAGTTGCACCAGCTGTGAGTAACCTCATTTGTTTACAACATCGCACATGTGGTTTTCTCTGAGCACCCGGATGTAAGAATGGCCAGAAAGCTTTGCACACTGCACACTTTGCTTCCCTGAATTGTCCCAAGGCTCCAGACACTGTTACCAGGCATTTCACTGAGATGACAGAATCAGGTGACATCTTTTGGCCAACTTGCTAAATGAGATAGTCACAGAGCCAGGTAGGACATCTACAGAGACACTAAAAAGGAAACTGAGATAGGAGACATAGAAGTCTCTTTTCTGTCACAGATGGTCAAGCACAAAGTATGAGCTATTTCTAAAAGAAAACGCTTACAAATATAGAGGCCCATGACTGAAAACTGAAAATGTGCCAACCAGAAAGGAGAATTCTTCAAAAGGTACAGCTTAACAAAATGTGTGTTTCTGGTAATGAAAAAGATCTGAAAGTTGGGTGTATGGTGGCCCATGTCTTTAATCCAAGCACTTGGAAGGCAGAGGTAGGAGGATCTCTGTGAGTTCAAGGCCAGCCTGGGACTTCAGAGTGAGTTCCAGGTCAGCCTGGGCTAGAGTGAGAAAATCATGAAAGTCCAGTGATGGGCATGGGAACCAGGCACAATGGTGCACACTGTCATCTCCACACGCAGAAGTCTGAGGCAGGAGGGTAGTGAGTTCAAGGATAACCTGGACTACATAGTAAATTTCCGAGTGGCTTAGTATTAGGGTTCAATTCAGTTGTGAACTTGATCAGATTAGGAATCCAGTGAGAGACCACAGTTTGGATAAAATCTGCGAGGGTGTTCCAGGAAGGACTGACTGAGTGAGGAAGTCTTTCTCCAGAGTGGGTGGCCTCATCGGGTGAGGGACTGGAGGAGAATGTGGAGTTGGGGTTTTTTGATCTGGCTGCCTGCACCACTTGCTCATGTGCATTTGACTTTTGTAGAGGTCAGCTTCAGGTCGATGGGATGGACTTCCACATCAGGCACAATTTATGGAGGAAGAAGGAATTTATTTGAAGCTTACAAATCCAGGGGAAGTTCCATAATTGGCAAAAAAGAGAGAGAGAGAGAGAGAGAGAGAGAGAGAGAGAAACCCACCACCAAAAGCAAGAGCAAAAAAAAAAAAAAAAAAAAAACTGGCAGCCAAACTACAGGGAACCCCACACAAAACTCAGGCACTTTGCATATCTTACACTGGAATTCAGATCCACCCCCACCAGGGGACGGGACGCCTCCTCCAGCCAGACAGCTGGAAATCCAAGAAGCTTTAATAAAACTCCTGAATCTATTGGGGACATCTATTCAAACTGCCACAGCTATTAATTATCTAAGAACATTGGAATCCAGCCTGCATCCAGCTCATGAGCTGAGCAATTAGTGGGCTTTCCAACTCTTCAGCTTATAGATGCCATTATTGGACTACCCAGCCTATACCTTATAAGCTAATTCAATAAATCTCCTTTAAAAAATATTGGAGGGGGAGGCGGGAGAGATGGCTTAGCCTTTAAGGTACTTGCCTGCAAAGCCAAAGGGCCCAGATTTGATTCTCCAGGACTCACATAAACCAGATGCACAAGGTGGCACATGTGTCTGGAGTTTGTTTGTAGCAACTGAAGGTCCTGGTGCGTGCGTGCTCTCTCTCTCCTTCTTTCTCTTTTCTTTCTCTCTCTCAAAATAAATATTTTTTTAAAATTATTTACTTATTTGAGAAAGAGAGAAGCAGATAGATAAAGAGAAAGAATGGGCACATCAGGGCCTCCAGTCACTGCAAATAAACTCCAGACACATGTGCCACCTAGTGCATCTGGCTTACATGGGTACTAGGGAATAGACCCTGGGTCTTTAGGCTTCACAGGCAAGTGCCTTAACTGCTAAGCTATCTCTCCAGCCCTGAATCTCTCTCTCTCTTTTTTTTTTTTTTTTTTTTTTTTTTTTTTTGGTTTTTCGAGGTAGGGTCTCACTCTGGTCCAGGCTGACCTGGAATTAACTCTGTCATCCCAGGGTGGCCTTGAACTCATGGCAATCCTCCTACCTCTGCCTCCCGAGTGCTGGGATTAAAGGCGTGTGCCACCATGCCCGGCTTTTGAATCTCCCTTTAAGATAAATCCATTATGTTATCCAAAATGTTCTGTTCTTTTAGAGAACCCTGACTGACTCATTGGGATCTTGTCTCAAATTTTAAAAAGAGGGGCTTGGAGAGATGGCTCATTCACTAAGGCACTTGCCTGCAAAGTCTAATGACCCAGGTTCAATTCCCCAGTGCCCACATAAGGCCAGATGCACAAAGTGGCACATGCATCTGGAGTTCATTTGCAGTGGCTAGAGGCCCTGATGTGCCCATTCTCTCTCTCTCTTCCTATCTCTCTGCTTTTCTCTCATAAATAATATATATATATATACATATATATACATATATATAATTTATTATTATTATATAATATATATATTTTTTTTAATATCCCTGTGTGCTTTAGAGACAGACCTGTATCAAAGCTTCATTCCTCAAACTCACTTGCCATGAGCTGTGTAATCTTGGATATGTTCTTCATTTTTCCTATAAAATAGAGAGTTTGATTATACTTATAATGTGAGGATTTAATGAGAATGAATGAAGTTACACTCAAAACTTGACACAAAAATTATCTTGACCATTAATGACTAGAAAGGTCTAATTTGTTGCTTCCAGTGGGAACAGACCCACGGTGAAGAGGACACATAAATGCTGCAAACTCAAATAGACACTCAGATCCTGACCTCTTCGTTCAGGGTGCACTCTTGTCTCCCTATTCTTGGTTAGGGTTTGTGTCTCTTCCTCTTAATATCCTGATGGCTCTTTCGCCGGATCCCTGTGATTGCTTTATCGGTCTTCTGTAGGATTTCCTGCCTACAGCCACTTCCCCATGAACTGAGTCACCCGAGACAACAAGCAGCTGCCCACTGCTGAGGAAGGGGAAACTACACACCAGGGAATTCAGGTCTTCCAATTGAATCATTGTAATCTCTAATAACATTTTGAAATGTAAATGCCCTAGGCTGTGTGGACCATGAACCCCAGGATGTAAACTCGATCACAAGTCAGTTTTCTGGAAAAAGGTCTGATGAGGAGGAGGGAGCAGTAATATGAGAGGATAGTTATTTCCAAGAAGGCCAAGATCTTTGATATAGTGAGGTGCTTAAACTACAAAGAAACACTTACCTCTAAGGACCTATGTTTTCCCAGCTACGGAACTATATTGAGGCAAGAGAGAAAGACAGGAAATTTCCCTAAGATCTAATCTGCTTTTCCTGCTGAGACAGGGTAGGAGATTTCAGACTTCAAAAGACTTCAAATTTCAGTCACCACTAGTAGAGGCCAAATGGCCTACTGAGATAACACCTTGAATTTTTGGCAGTCCCCCCTCATTCCTAGGTCTGGGACAGCACCACCAAAAACTTTTATTAGCAAGAGAGATTCTTTAACTTTTAACCCAGTTATAGTTACCTTCATGTTCCTGGAATAGGACATCTGACCAACAGCAGCCTATGGGAGGAAAGGTTCTATTTTAACCTGTAGTCTCAAGGAGAAGTTTCATGATGGCAGGAAAGGATGGTAGAGCAGAGGCTGATCACTTCTTACCACAGCAGGTAGAAAATAACAGTAAGAGCAAGCCTGCTGGTGCATGCGGTTAGACCTAGCACTCAGGAAGCAGAAGGAGGAAGATCATAGCATGGGACTACAGGATGAGTTCCAGGTCAGCCTAGGCTAGAGTGTGACCATTCCTCGGGGGGGGGGGGGGGGAAGAGCTGGGCATAGTGGCACACACTTTTAATCCCAGCACTCGGGAGGAAGATAACTGTGAGTTTGAGGCAAGCCTGGGATTACAGAGTAAGTTCCAGGTTAGCCTGGGCTACAGTGAGACCTTTCCTTGGGGAGAAAAAAAAGAAGAAGAAAAAAGAAAGAAAACAAATTGGGCATGTGGTACATGCCTTTAATCCCAGACCTTGGGAGGCTGAGGGAGAAGGATCACTGTGAGTTCAAGGCCACTCTGAGACAACATAGTGAATTCCAGGTCAGCCTGGGCTGGAGTGAAACCTTACCTTGAAATACCAAAAACAAAGAAAGAAAGAAAAGAAAATAGCAAGAGAGTGAGCTGAATTCTGGCAAGGGGGAAGCTGGGCTATGAGACCCCTAAGCCCATACCTAGAAACCAGAAACACATCTTCTCCAGCCAGGCTCAACCTCCCAAATTGCCACTAGCTGGGGACCAAGCATCCAAAACACATGAGTTTTCTGGGAGACATCTGATTCAAACAACCACAACCTTGTTATAAGTTAGACTCTTCAAGCAATGTTACAGAGGAAGGGTGTTGTGGTGGTTTGAATGTAAAATGCCCCCCATAGGCTCATGTACTTGAATACTTGATTCCTGGATGGAAAGGTTGTGTAACCTTTAGAAGATGGAGCCTTGCTGAAAGAAGTCAGCCACTGGGGATGGACTTGAGGTTTTCTAGTCCTCCCCCACACGCCCTTCTCCCTTTACTTCGTGACTCTGCTGCAATGTGATGTCATCTTCCTGTTCCCTCATGCTTTCCTCAACATGATGAACTCACTCTCGGCATCTATAAGCCAAAATAAACTCTTTCCTTCCCTAAACTGTTTCTCTCTGTATTTAGTCACAGCCACAAGAAAGTAACTCATACAGCTGATTTCCTAACATCCTTTATGGATATAACCAGAGAGCCATCAAGATGGCTAACGATAAGTATAACTCTCCCTTGAAGCACCCATACCCAAACTTGGATACGTCATTTCCTTTCCCTCAATGTGGTAGTTTAAATGAAAAGTGTCTCCCATAACTCATATATTGGTGAATTAAGCCTCATTCTTCATATCCAGCCTTGCTGGAGGAGGTGTGTCACTATGGGTGGGTCTTGGGATTTTATAATGCAGCCCCATTTGCCAGGGCTAGCAGTTCACACTCTCTACTTGCTCCCTGCCGACATGTGGAGACGTCACACCCTGCTGTCTGCTCTTGGCATCCTTTTCCTACCATGATGAAACTTACCCTGGCTAAGGCCAAGAGTATGGGAGTGGAATTTCCTTTCCTCTTATAGCCTCTAACAGTCTGACCTAGAGCGTGGCACCATACTATAGACCTCAGCAAAGGAAGGGGGTGGACTGGATGTTCTTTTGCAGGTGTGTTTTTTGTCAGTGTTCTCTCCCAGTCTGTGGTATATCTTCTCATTCAGTAACTACAGCCAACCCAACCTTTCAGGCAAGAAGATAGTCTGAAGACACCTATGCTTCTCTCTGGTTTTCAGGCTATTGAAACTATCTCCAGTACTGGGATTACAGGCACACACTGCTATTGAGACTGTTTAGGGGTGACAGGAACCTGAAAATAAAAGCAAAGAATGTTCCCCTAAAACCTCACCAGAAGAGGTGAATAGGTGCCTCTGGCCTTTTTCTTCCTTAGAAGAGAAAGGAATGGGAAGAGATTACTTCCTTCATGAGAACCTGGCAGGACCCAGCCTGGCATCAGGACTAAACTGATCAGTCCATTCTATCTTGTAAACTTCCATGAAAGACCCCAATCTGGATCTCTAGGTGAAATTTCCCATTTCCGGGAACCTCACTTCCGTCCAGTTGGACAGGAATCTATACTCTTTCCTTCTCTTAAGCTCTATAAACTCTATCTCCATAAGCTCTGTGATAAAATCTTTCTAAACCTTATCCTCTGCTCTGTGGGTTTCCTTTCTCAAAATTCACAAGATAAGAACCAAGAGGCCACTGGTTCAGTGGAAGTTCTGTGTGACTGTGTCTACCCAGCACCTTAGCTCCTGGATTATACCACACCCAAGAGCTGAGAAAGGCTCCAATGCTCTCAATTCCCATATAACCATGACCAGCATTTTTATGTAGGTGCTAGGGATCAAACTCACATCCCTCATAATTACATGGCAACCACTTACCCACTGAGCCATCTCCCCAGTCCCCACTTTAATACTTTAGGAAATATACACAATAAACTCTGAAGTATCATTTAATAGGTTTCAAGAGGTTAAGAGTACCTAAGTTAGTAAAATGGTATAAATTTATAAGGTCTTTGAACAAATAGTTAATGCAAACTATATTTATGACAAGATAATCTGCTTTCATTTTGAATCTTTGTTGCAAATCATTTTATTACATTTCTTGTAAATCTGCAGCAAGATTTTTTTTTCTGCCTCAATTTCAAGAATTAACATTTGAAAGTGCCAAACCCAAATCATTCCACTGGGAAATTCAAAATTAACATTTCATTTTTTGTGTGTGTGTGGGCAGGGGGGGTGGTGAGGTAAGGTTTCATTGTAGCTCATGCTTACCTGGAATTTACTATGTAGTCTCAGGCTGGCCTCAAACTCATGGTGATCCTCCTCCCTCTAAAATTAACATTTTAATATCCAGAGTTGAGTTGGTCCTTAATGAAGGATATAAAGTCCTTGCATAACGAGATTTTTCTTCATTCCTCAATACTGTTACCTCATAAATGTCTTTATTTTATCTAGTCCTGGCAAATATGAACACCTAGAATAACAGGCTTTTCAAAAGAAGAGAAGGAAAGAGAAAAAAATTGAGGCAACAGTTCCTATATATTTACATAGTCCACCACACACACACACACACACACACACACACACACACACACACCATATTTTAAATCAGCATACCAAGAATAGTCATTTTAGCCTGCAATACATTTTTGTAAAGTACTACTTAGTTTTTTTCAAGAACAGAATCACTTTTGCCCGTGCTGTTTTATACACGAAATGATACATAAAAACAATGACATTAATTCAAGATGTACTCTTAGATAAATCATAAGTAAACAGTTCCAAAGGCTGATCAAGCACAAGTTAGCCAAGATAGCACAAACAGTATTTTTCATCGTTACACAGTCAGTAACAGTCACTTGAGCAACCTTATTTCTGAGGGTTCCTTATGTCCCTTTCCTGCTTGACAACAGAATGACAGGAATTATGGGTGTCTCTGAGAGTAACAGAACCATTTTTAGCTCTTGGTAGAGCTTTGATCCAGGAATTAGGGTGCCAGACAGTCAAAATCACACAAAATCTGAGTCAATGGCCTCTACGGTCTTATGTTATGAATTTGAACAATGAAATTCTCAGACCATAAAAGGGTAAGGTTTAGGAATGTTTTATCACAGAGCTTAAGAGAAGGATGGGCTAGAGAGATTGCTCAGTGGTTAAGGTGATTGCCTGCAAACCCTAACAACCCAGGTTCAATGGCCCAGTACCCACGTAAGGTCAAGTTGATTTTTCACAAAGTTGAGCATGCATCTGGGGTTTGTTTGCAGCAGCTAGAGCCCAGGCATGTCCATTCTCTCTCTTTCCTATTTCCTTTGCTTTCTTCTCTCAAATAAATAAATGAATACAATATTTTAAAAGAAAAAGAAAGAGAGAAGAAGGCAGATTTCCTACAAGATAAAAGAGGGTCCCAGAAATGGGAAAACAAACTATTAAGGAAAGCACAAAGCTCCCAAGTGGGAGGGGTCCTGAGCAGGGATGGATTCGCTCAGGGTCTTTTGTGGGAATTCACTGGATGGGAGCTGAGCGGGTAGGTCCAGCCCCCATGCCAGGTATCCAAGCACTTTGCAAGTTTTCCAGGAAGGAAGAGATTAGGAAAGAGCAGTTAATCAGGTCTCTAGGAAGAAGGTAATCATCTAGGAAAGGAGGTAGTCTTCCAGGAAAGAGATAAGGAAAGCGCCAGGCAAAAACCAGGCTCAAGGCTCAAGGACATTTCCTGCTTCTACTTTCAGGGACCTTGCTAACCCTAAAGTGCCTCACCAACACAATTTAAGCTTCTATCACTTTTTAAAAAATTTTTTAAAAAATTTATTTGAAAGCAGAGAGAGAGAGAGAGAAGAGAGATAGACAGAATGGGTGCACCAGGGCCTCCAGCTGCTATAAATGAACTCCAGACGCATGTGCCACCTTGTGCATCTGGCTTTTTATGGGCACTGGGCAATCAAACTTAGGTTGTTAGGCTTTTCAGGCAAGCACCTTAACCACTCATATCTCCAGCCCATGTTTTTTTTGACAGTACTGAGGATTGAACCTATGACCTCATGTATGTTGGGTGCTTTACCACTGAGCTGGATGTCTAGCCCAGGACCCACCTCTTAAACGTTTCCACCACCTTCTAATCGTGCTACACTAAGATCCAAACCTTTACATAGGCCTTCGGGGAGGCATTCCAGATCCAAACTCTAACAAACACCGCTGAAAGCGGTGACAGCAGCATCATCGGAGTGAGGAAGAAAGAACCGAAAGCGCAGAGAAGCCAGATAGTCAGCCAGGGACAGAGGCCCAAAAGATGCCACCTTGCCTGCCCTGGCAGGACTAGAACCTGTGTCTGACCCAGTCTCATGCAAGATGGCTGCAAATGACAATTTAGCAGTGATTCCTCCTTCAAGTTTTCTAGGGCTTTAGCCTCTTGAGTGCACCGACCAATCGGGTCTCTCCCTTACCACCTCAGTCTGCGGACAAGGCTCATTCTAATTGGATGTACGACCATGTGTGGAGCTCTCTCTATTCTCCTGGAGCCTGGCTCTCCTGGTCCTGGCTTTGATAAGCTCTCCCCTTTCCTAGCCAGGCTTTTTGCCTGGGTGTGTTCCTGCTTGTTTTCCACACGTCTTTTGTTTTGAGGACTTTCTTGCCTTGCTACATGTATAATCTCTCTTTAAGCTCTGAGTCCTTCACTATCTCCTAGTCTTCTCTGACCCCCTATGTGAAGGGATCTTGAGGCTTAGGGTCTCCTGCTTTACTTTCTCTCTCTCTTTCTGTGTGTGTGTGTCCTCAGACTTTTCTCTATGTGAGGGAGATTGTCTCCATCTCTGCGCTCTTTCCATGCCCTGCTAGGAAGGGAGAGAACCTTTTAAATATATATATAATTTATTTATTTATTTGACAGAGAGAGAGAGAGAGAAAGAAAAAGAGAGAGAGAGAGAAAGAGAGAATGGGCACGCTAGGGCCTCCAGCCACTGCAAATGAACTCCAGACACATGTACCTCCTTGTACATCTGGCTAGCATGGGTCCTGGGGAATGGAACCTGGGTCTTTTGGCTTTGCAGGTAAACATCTTAACCACTAAGCTATCCCTCCAACCTGAGAACCTTTTTTGTTTTTTTGCTTGGGCTTTTCTGCTAGCCTTCCTTCTGGATTCTAACTCTCTCCTAAAATAAACCTTGTTACTCATAATTAGAAGAGGTAGTAGGATGGCCATGAGTTTGAAGCCAGCCTGAGGCTACATAGTGAATTGCAGGTCAGCCTAAGCTATAGCAAGATCCTATCTTGGAAAAAAAAAAATCTTACATAGTGGCACCTCATGTCTATATGTCTCAGCTAACACAGGAGGATTGCCATGAGTTCTAGGTCAGCATAGGCTACAGAGTAAGACACTGATTCAGTAAATTAACTAATTAATTAACTCTATAAGCAAGTAAGATAATGTATAAGATGAAAATCTTTCTTGGGTTCATCAGAGTGGTAAGGTAGCAGAGAATTCAATCACACCGTCATCTGCAGGCAAGTGCTAGGACGTGAAGTCAGGCTCACCTGTAGCTGCTCATAGGAGGAAAAACAGGATTGATTTACACGTGGATTAAAAGAATTCAGCTAGAAGGTTTTATGAGGGCTGGAGAAATGGTGATTAAAGGCACTTTTGCAAAGCCTGACTGCCTGGGTTTGATTTCCCAGTACCCATAGGAAGCCAGATGCACAAAGGGGAGCATGCAGCTGGAGCTCATTTGCAGAAGCCAGAGAACCTGGTGTGCCCATACTCAGTCTCAATCTCTCTGTCTCTCTCTGAAATAAATAAATAACATTAAAAACAAATGAAACAAAAGGTTTCACGAGTCACTGAAAACCAGAAACAACCCCAAACTGGGAGCTGATGCATGAATAATTTTTTCTGTTTAATGGGTCTTCCGCAAGTCCTTCCACTAGAGTCCTAAGAAAGACCAGGGAATGCCTGGCGCTGGGAGAAGCTGCCATTGGGGGAAAAGCATGAAGCCCACCTGATCTGTTTTCTCGGAGGACAAAGCCTTACGTCACTGGAAGGGACGGGCACATCACACCTGGAGGGGTATGAGCGTCATCGTCACTGCCAACTCGACTGGGTTCAGAATCACAGAGGAGACACACCTCTGGGCATGTATGTGAGGGCATTTCCAGAGTTCTGTCACTGAAGCGGGCAGACCTGCTCTGAATGTGAGTAGCAACACCCACCCCGTGGCCTGGGGTCAGAGCCTGAGTGAAAAGGGAAAAGAGAGAGAGCCAGCCGAGCGCTGGCAGCTGCAGGCTGGCAAGGCATTCCCCCTGCTGGCTCCTGGCCTGGGCCACAGACTCAACTCCTTTCGCCTTCCTGCCACAATTCCTCTGAACCATGAGTCAGAATGAAGCACTTCTCCATTAAGTGGTTTCTTTTTCATGTTCGTTTTGTTTTGTTTTTTGGGATAGGGCTGACCTGGAATTCACTATGTTATCTCAGGGTGGCCTCAAACTCACAGCTATCCTCCTATCTCTGCCTCCCAAGTGCTGGGATTAGAGGCATGCACCACCACGCCTGGCCAACTTTCTTATCAGAAACTTGGTCGTGGTAACCAGAAAAGTTTCTAACACTAGGAAAGAAACAAGGGGGGGAAAAAAAAATCAAAACAAAACTCTCTATCCCTGGGGAAAGGGGGCACACTATTCCAGGCCCAGGCCATTCAAAGTCTTCTACCTCTGAGGGCCGTGTAGAATCACTGAGAAGGCTCCATTGTCAAGATCTTGGGACAGTCTGTCCAAGACTGAGGAATAACTAAGACATCAGAAACCCGTATTCCCGCTCCCAGGCTGGCGAGTATGAGTAAGGAGCAGCAGCATTGTAACTGGAGAGAGCTCTTCCTGTGCTCGGGCACATAGGGAAATTGGGGGGTAGAAGAGAAACACACAAAAACCCTTCAGGAAAACCAGCCCACAACCTCAAGCACAAGATAGCACTAGACGAATCTAGATGTAGCCACAATCACAACAAAACACAAGCAGTTTGATTCCTCAGTAGATTGCCTCAACTCCCCACCCTCTCTCCTCACGAAGTGCTTGCCAGAAAAGGAATGCCTACTTCTCAGCAGAAATACAATTGACTTCCGCAAATTGTCCTACAAGTAATGTCAAGCATTCAATAAAAATTAGGGGGCCAGGAATGGTGACACACGCCTTTAATCCCAGCACTTGAAAGGCAGAGGCAGGTGGATCACTGTGAGTTTGAGGCCATCCTGAGACTCAATAGTGGATTCCAGGTCAGCCTGATTAAAGAAAAAAAAAAGGGGGGGGTCCATACCAAAAAAGCAGTCTGAAAACAATCCTGTTGCTGGGTAAAATGAGCGCATGCCTGCTAATCCCAGCTCCCAAGTTCAAACCCACACTGGACAAGTTAATGAGACCCTGTCTCAAAATAAAAATAATGAAAAGGCATGAGGAGGTAGCTCTGCTATAGAGTGCTTGCCTAGAATGTGTAAGACTCTGGGTTCAATCCCCACAAGCCGGCGGGGGTGGGGGGGGCAGTGAACAAAAAAGAATGTCAGAGGCAGGGAAGGTAGCTACAGGGTGCGCATGAAGACCTGAGTTCAATCCCCAGCACCTGATAAATAGCTGGGCAGGATGACCGATGTAGTGGTGCACACCTTTCATCCTAGCCCTTGGGAGGGTGAGGTAGGCAGATCACTGTGAGTTCAGGACTACAGAGTGAGTTCTAGGTCAGCCTGGGCTAGAATAAGACCCTACCTCGAAAACAACAATGAAAATGCTGAGAATGGCTGTGCCTGCCTGTAAACCCATCACTAATGGGTAAAAACAAGATTGCTGGGCATGCTGATCAGTCAGTCTAACATGGTGAGCTCTGGCTTCAGTCAGAGATTCTATCTCAGGGAAATAAGGCAGAAGAGCAATAACGGAGGACACTTGATGTCCTTGTCTGGTTCCCACACAATATGCACATACCACACACAAACACCACCTCCCCGCGCGCGCACACACACACACGAACACCAGCGAGTGGTGGAGCCCAGCTTCTAAAGCATGTCACGCAATACTCTACTTCCGAAAGAGGGGACACCAACCCAGACTTTATTTTCTAGTATTGCCTTCAAGACCAAAAACCTCCAAGCTTCTCTATTTCCTCAATGAAAGAGGAAGCTATAGTTCTTTATGAATCTCAAAGGTTCCTTCCTAGTAGGTCCTGCCACACAGGCACTGCTCAGAACCCTCTCCCTCTTCTCAGTACCACTGTGAGTCACAGGGACGGGCTTGATACCCCTGAAACCCATCACGGCGGGGGAGCGGGGCCCAGACACCATGAGGTCATACAGCATCTCTCATCAAAACTTTTCAGACTTGCGGGGCGTGGTGGCGCACGCCTTTAATCCCAGCACTTGGGAGGCAGAGGTAGGAGGATCACCATGAGTTCAAGGCCGCCGTGAGACTACATAGTGAATTCCAGGTCAGTTTGGGCTACAGTGAGACCCTACCTTGAAAAAAACTAAAAATAAAAACAAGCAAAAAAAAATTTTTTTCAGAGTCCCTTTTTTTTTTTTTTGAGGTAGGGTCTCACTTTAGCCCAGGCTGACCTGGAATTCACTATGTAGTCTCAGGGAGGGCTGGAACTGAAAGCAATCCTCCTACCTCTGCCTCCCAAGTGCTGGGATTAAAGAGAGTTCATCTCCAGGGCACTGACACAAGCTTTAGGTTTCAATAAGAAAGAACTGGGCCTGGGCTGGAGTGATGGCTTAGCAGTTAAGCGCTTGCCTGTGAAGCCTAAGGACCCCGGTTTGAGGCTCGGTTCCCCAAGTCCCACGTTAGCCAGATGCACAAGGGGGTGCACACATCTGGAGTTCGCTTGCAGTGGCTGGAAGCCCTGGCGCGCCCATTCTCTCTCTCTCCCTCTATCTGTCTTTCTCTCTATGTCTGTCGCTCTCAAATAAATAAATAAATAAAAACAAAAAATTTTTAAAAGAAAGAACTGGGCCAATTGTATATAATCATGGAAGTTGTTAATTATAAAAAGTTAAAAAGAAAAAAAGAACTGGACCAAGGGAGAAGAGGTTCACATAGCTAAGCAGTCCTGCCTAAGGTGTGATTTGGTTGATCCAGACCATCTCAGTCTTGGTTCTGCAAGGTGGCCCCTAGAAATCCCATCACTGTTACTACTGGAGGGGAGCTATCAGGTGCCTACAAGATGACGACTTCTGTTCCAGGATGCTGCCTCTAGAGAAGCTGTCTTCAGGGCTTGCCATAGGGCTTCCTCTCAAGTGCACATATCTCTAGCAAGTATAAAAATTCAGGAAGGGGCTGTAGAGATGGCTTAGTAGTTAAGCGCTTGCCTGTGAAGCCTAAGGACCCTGGTTCGAGGCTCAACTTCCCAGACCCATGTTAGCCAGATGCACAAGGGGGCGCACGCATCTGGAGTTCGCTTGCAGTGGCTGGAGGCCCTGGCGTGCCCATTCTCTCTCTCTCTGTCTGTCTGCCTCTTTCTCTCTCTGTCTGTTGCTCTCAAATAAATAAATAAACAACAAAAAAATTAAAAAAAAAATCAGGAAGGTACAAAAGACCTGGATAGCCAGAATAAAGAAGAATGATGGGCTGGAGAGATGGCTTAGCGGTTAAGCACTTGCCTGTGAAGCCTAAGGACCCTGGTTCGAGGCTCGGTTCCCCAGGTCCCACGTTAGCCAGATGCACAAAGGGGCGCATGCGTCTGGAGTTCGGTTGCAGTGGCTGGAAGCCCTGGCGCGCCCATTCTCTCTCTCTCCCTCTACCTGTCTTTCTCTCTCTGTCTGTCGCTCTCAAATAAATAAATAAATAAATAAATAAATAAATAAATAAATAAGAATGATGTTAGAAGTACGGCAGATTAGAATGACTGGTCTCAAAGTTAAAACGAAGAAAGTCCTAGAAGGCGCCCTTACAGTCTCCACTGTGCAAGAAGTCAGAGAAGGATCTGGCTTCTCCTTATCTCTTGCTGCCTAAAGCAGTTCCCTAGATCTGTTGTTGCATAAGTAACCAGTGAAGGGTTAATAAGTCACAGCTGACCTCTGTGCAGGTTCAGAACAAGAGATCTCCCTGAAAGTCTCTGGGCTGCAAAACACCTCAAATGTTTTTTCCAATAAGAACATTTACCAGGGGCTGGAGAGATGGCTTAGTGGTTAAGGCATTTGCCTGCAAAGCCAAAAGAACTCGATACAGCTCCCCATGTAAGCCAGATGCACAAGGGGGCACATGTCTAGAATTTGTTTGCAGTGGCTGGAGGCCCTGGTATGCCCATTCTCTCTCTGCCTTCTTCTCTTTCTCTCTCTCAAATAAATAAGTAAATAAAAATAAAGGTATTTAGGGAAAAAAAAAAAAAAAAAAAAGATCTACCAGCACTCGGGAGGCAGAGGTAGGAGGATTGCTGAGAGTTCAAGGCCTCTGAGACTACATAGTAAATTCCAGGTCAGCCTGGACTAGAGCAAGACCCTACCTTGAAAAAAAAAAAAAAAAAGAATATCTGGAGTGCACAGACATTCACCCCAAGATCATAAAGAAGACAAACAGGGGCTGGAGATCTCACTTAGCAGTTGAGGTGCTTGCTGGCAAAGCCAAAGGACTCCGGTTCAATTCCTCAGGATCCACATAAACCAGATGCACAAGGTGGCGAATGTGTCCAGAAGTTGTAGTGGCTAGAAGCCCCGACTTGCCCCCCACCTCTTTCTCTCTGCAAATAAGTAAATTTTTTAAAAAAAGACAAACAAACTTGGGTGGAATGGACTGATGCCCCCTTTCTTTTCCTCTGCCCCTTTTCCATTTGCTCTTTTTCTCCCTTTTTCCCACCTCTGACTCCATAAAAACCCAGATCATCTGTGCCTAAACTGATCCTGCAGAGAGACTCTGTGCTCTCCATTGTCCTTTGTTCTGAGTGAAGGACAATCTATTCCTGTTGAGGTTGGTTTTCTTTCCAGTCCCAGTCCAGGTAGAACAATGTCCCTCCCTAGGGACTAGGGACCAGGACTCCGCCCCTTGGAGGAATTTCCTCTGCTAGAATTAAGTTTCTTTTTCCTAGAATTAAGAGTCCTGAAGGAAAAAGAAAAAGATTCCTGAAGGAATTACCCTGAACTGAGGTTGGTGTCAGGGCTGCTTAGCTCAGCCCCCATTCAGAATTTATAAATAACTCCAGTTTGGGTCTCAGGTGGGCTTTACCCCATCCTGCCTTCTCATGGGCAGGAACTCTTCATGCCCTCTCTGCTTTCCTTCTCTTAATCTAATAAAGTCTCTCCACACTTTATCCTCTGGTCTATGTTTTTCAATCTTTGAATTCATAGATAAGAATTTGGCCAGGCATGGTGGTGCATGCCTTTAATCCCAGCACTTGGGAGGCAGAGGTAAGAGGATCACTGTGAGTTCAAGACCAGCCTGAGACTACATAGTGAGGTCAGCCTAGGCAACAGCGAGACCCTACATAAATAAATAAATAAATAAATAAATAAATAAATAAATAAATAAAATGAAACAAGCTGGGTGTGGTGGCATGGCTTTAATACCAGCACTTGGGCGGCAGAAGTAGGAGGATCACCGTGAGTTCAGGGCCACCCTGAGACTACATAGTGAATTCCAGGTCAGCCTGGGCTACAGTGAGAAAGAGGCAGATAGAGAGAAAGATAATGGGCGCACCAGGGCTTTCAGCCACTGCAAACGAACTCCAGACTCATGTGCCTCCGGCTTACGTGGGTCCTGAGGATTCAAACTGGGATCTTTCATTTTGCAGGCAAGTGCCTGAACCGCTAAGCCATCTCTCCAGCCCTCTCTCTTTTATTTCGATGTCATCATCTTTTCCTCCTATTATGATGGTCTTTAGTAGGTAGTGTCAGGCACTGCGAGGTCATTTTGTGTCTGGAAGAGTACATTGTAAGCAGTCCTACCCTTCCTTTGGCTCTTACATTCTTTCCGCCACCTCTTCCACAATGGACCCTGGGCCACACCTACCTTTAAAAATCATTATTTATACCAGTGCAATAGTGGTATGTCTGTCATGTGAAAACCAACTGCCCTCTAATTGGACTGGAGGCCCACTCCATAGGAGGGAATACATCCCTGATACTGAAAACTTAAAACAGGGGTACTCATGAGCCCTAGGGGTGTAACATCTGCTGATGTCTGTCTAAATTTATACACTATGCTCATCAAACTGCCCAATAAGCACTTCTCTTGATGTTCATACCCTTATATTAATGCTATTCTCACTATTGGTAGAGAATCTTCTCTTTTCAGATGGCAGTGACTCAGAAGGCATCATGGTGCTGGAAAGAAATGACCAGAGTGCTCAGTACTGCAATATCTATATCACACCTCCCAAGGCTCAGGGTCTAATGCGGAAGAGGTGGTGGAAAGAATGTAAGAGCCAAAGGAAGGGTAAGACTCCTTATAATGTGCTCCCCCGAAACATATATCCATGACCTCACAGTGCCTGACACTACCTACACAAGACATCATAATAGGAGGAAAAGATCATGATATCAAACTAAAAGAGAGACTGATTGAGAGAGGGAGGGGATATGATGGAGAATGGAATTTCAAAGGGGAAAGTGGGGGAGGGACAGTATTACCATGGGATATTTTTTATAATCATGGAAGTTGTTAATAAAAATTTGGGGGAAAAAAGGGGGTCCTTTGTAAGCCCCTTTTGTTGCCTCTTAGTCCTGCTTGGCTCTCTTGGTCCTTGGCCCTCTTAGCCTCTTGGGTAGGCTCTGGCTTGACTCTTATTATGTGAAGGGGATCTCTTCAGTCTCCCTCCCCGTTCTCAGCAAGGCAGCGTGGATGTAGAATTTCCTTTCTGCCTGGCACTGACCTGCATGTTTCCACTTGGGGAAGCCCTTTCCCAGAGACCTCTCAAAACTGTGAGGGAGAGGTTGTCTATCTCCCTTCCCCCATTCCAGCCTGACTGGGGAGGGGAGGACTGCTTTTGGCTTGGGCTTTCCCACTTTGCCTTCCCTATAATAAATCTCATAATTCATAATTTACCCTCCTCCGAGTCTACATTTTCAATTCCTTGATGACTTGGACAAGGACCCGGTGCTGTGGTCCACAGGCTTGAGTCTCCTGAATTTTTATAGACATCTGATCTCTCTCCCTGAACTCCACAGAACTGCATTGGGAGCCTCAGCTTTTGGTCCCCTCTTTGCAAAGCATGTCACATTGTTTCCACTGATTATATATATATATAATTTATTTATTTAAGAGAGTAAGAGAAAGAGAGGCAGATAGAAAGGGAGAGAGAGAGAGAGAGAGACAGCGAATGGTCATACCAGAGCCTATAGCCACTGCAAACGAACTCCAGGTGCATGTGCCACCTTGTGCAACTGACTTACGTGGGTATGGGGAATCGAACCTGGGTCCACAGGCTTTGCAGCAGGCACCTTAACAGCTGAACCATCTCTCCAGTCCTCAAGGCTTTTACTTACTTGGTACAGAGATTAAAGGTCATAGATTTAGAAGAACTAATGCAAGTGTGTCAAGCTAAAAAAGCCCAAACAATAAATAACTTAATAAAGTGAATAGACAGGTCTCAAAAGATAAAGTATGAGGGCTGGAGAGATTGTCAGATGCACAAAGTAGCACATGCATCTGAATTTTGTTTGCAGTGGCTAGAGACCATGGTGCACCCATTCTGTCTCTCTCTCTCTCTCTTTCTCTTTCTTTGTCCATATCGCTTCTCTCCATTTGCAAATAAATAAATAAAAATAAAAAGATAAAAAAAAAAAGTGCAAATGGCAAATCAACATATGATAAAATGGTCACCAACACTAGCCACCAGAAAAATGAGAAATGTAAATCAAAACTCCATGATTCCATGCATAGTGGTGCATGCCAAGTTCTATCTCAGTACTTGGAAGGCAAAGGTAAGATGATTGCCATAAATTCAAGGCCAGTCTGGTATACATAGTGATACTCTGTCTCAAAAAAAAAACAAACACTCACCTTAATTAACATTCCAGCTCACCCAAGGCAGACTGTTGGTCACTAAAACAAGGAATGCTGAGGAGGATGCAGAGGAAAAGGCGGGATGATGCTGCTGGGGATGTAAATTAGTCCAACCACTGTGGAAGTCAGCACAGAGGTTCTCAAAACTCTAACAGATACATCCACTACAAAACTAGCTATGTCACTCTTGAGTGTTTACCAAATGATTCTAAGTGAGCTGTCCTAGAGATACTGGCACATTGTTTATTGCAGCACTATTTACAATAGCAAAGTTATGGGCCCAACCCAGGTGCCCATCAACAGAGGGCTGGATAAAGAACATACGGTCCATATCCATGGTGGAATTTTATATGGCCATGAGAAAGAAAGAAATTATGTCATTTGCAGAAAAACGGATGCAAGTGGGGACTATCATATTAAACAAAATATGTCAGTCTCAGGAAGACGAATATCACATTTTCTCTCATTTCTGGGTCCTAAATTTTACATAAATTCATAAAATCATGTACATCTACAAGACATGAAAGTAGAAGTGAAACTGGGGGAACAGAGAAGAGTGATATAAGGAGGAGAAAGAAGGCAAGGGTCAAAGTGCATTACATACTTAAATGCCTTCAGGCACCATGGTGCTGGAAAGAAGTGACAGGAGTGCTCAGCACTGCAATATCTCGATCACACCTTCCAAGGCTCAGGGTCCATTGCGGGAGAGGTGGTGGAAAGAATATAAAAGCCAAAGGAAGGGTAGGACTCCTTACAACATGCTCCCCCAAGACACAAAATGGCCTGGATATCCATGACCTCACAGTGCCTGACACTACCTACGCAAGACCATCATAAGAGGAGGAAGGGATGAAGAGATGGCTTAGTGGTTAAGCGCTTGCCTGTGAAGCCTAAAGACCCCAGTTCAAGGCTTGGTTCCCCAGGTCCCACGTTAGCCAGATGCACAAAGGGGCACACGCATCTGGAGTTCGTTTGCAGTGGCTGGAGGCCCTGGCGCGCGCATTCTCTCTCTCTGCCTCTTTCTTCCTCTGTCACTCTCAACTAAATAAATAAAAACAAAAACAAAATTAAGAGGAGGAAAAGATCATGACATCAAAATAAAAGAGAGACTGATTGAGACGGGGAGGGGATATGATGGAGGATGGAATTTCAAAGAGGAAAGTGGGGGAAGGGAGGGTATTACCATGGGATGTTTTTGAGGGTTTTTTTTTTTTTTCAAGGCAGATCTCACTGTAGCCCAGGCTGACCTGGAATTCACTATGGAGTCTCAGGTGGCCTCGAACTCACGGCAATCCTCCTAGTGCTGGGATTAAAGGCATGCACCACTACACCCGACCTCCATGGGATATTTTTTATAATCATGGAAGTTGTTAATAAAAATTTGAAAAAAAGGGCTGGAGAGATGGCTTAGCGGTTAAGTGCTTGCCTGTGAAGCCTAAGGACCCCGGTTCGAGGCTCAGTTCCCCAGGTCCCACGTTAGCCAGATGCACAAGGGGGCGCACGCGTCTGGAGTTCGTTTGCAGAGGCTGGAAGCCCTGGCGCGCCCATTCTCTCTCTCTCTCCCTCTACCTGTCTTTCTCTCTGTGTCTGTAGCTCTCAAATAAATAAATAAATAATTTTAAAAAAAATTTGAAAAAAAAAGAAATATATCCTAATTAAAGCTGTCAAAAAAAATGCCTTAAGGAAACCCAGTACAGAGAATGTATGTCACTTTAAGGGAAAAAAAAAAAATGGTCAGGCATGGTGGTGCATACTTTAATCCCAGCACTCCAGAGGTAGAGGTAGGAGGATTGCTTTGAATTCAAGGCTAACCTGGGCTAGAGCAAGACCCTACCTTGAAAAAGAAAAAAAAAAAGATTCAGGAGGGCAGAGCAGAAACTCTATCCTCAGCCTAACATGCAGAGGGGTGGGGTGTGGAAACTTCGGGACTGAGACTGCCCTACTCAGAATTAGGAATACTTAACAAGAACATCTGGGGCCAGGGAGATGGCTCAGCACTTAAAGGTACTTGTGTACAAAGCAGCCTGGAGAAGAAGCTGTGGCATGTCCATAATCTCTCTCTCTCTTTCCTTTTCTTTCTCCTCTTCAATAAAAATAACACTTAATATTTAAATTTTAAAATATATTTATTTATTTGAAAGCAGAGAGAGAGAGAAAGAGAGGAAGAGAGAATGGGCATGCCAGGGCCTCTTGCCACTACAAATTACATGTATGTGCCACTCTGTGCATCTGCCTTGAAGTAGGTATTAGGGAACTGAGCCCTTGCTGGTGGTCTTTGCAAGCAAGTGCCTTGAATTGCTAAGCCATCTCTCCAGCCCTGACAGGGTTGTTTTTTTTTTCGGTGGGGGGGGGGCTCTTTGTATGGTTTGTCGAGGTAGGGTCTCCCTCTAACCCAGGCTGACCTGGAACTCTAGTCCCAAGGCTAGCCTCGAACTCACAGTAGTCCTCCTACCTCTGCCTCTGATGCTGGGATTAAAGGCATACACCACTGCTCCCAGCTTAAATACTTAAAATATTTAAAAAGAAAAGAAAAAAAGCTTGGCCGCCCATCCCAACACATCATTTAAAGAGACTAATACTGATGAAAAGCAGAGAAGAGATTTAATCAGCGTGGTTCAGTGGGTAGGGTAGAGGTCCAGCACCCCAGATCCACCTTCAGGTGCTAACATGAGCTTTAAGTTTCGCTCGACGAATGCATAGCTAAGCAGTCCTGGTCAAGGTGAGGTCTGGTTGGTCACCAGCTCAGTTCTAGCCCTGCACTATGGAGAGGTTCCTTCTGATTGTTACAAGAGGATTTCCTCACCAGGGTGCAGCCTTGCCATCACAGATAACGTTCTTCCTTTGGAGGGAGGGGTCTGCCCAAGGGGGACTTTGCTATTCCTAGAATCCAAGGCGGCTAAAACTTTGAAACAAGGGCTGAATACATTTAGGCCTGTTTGGGGTCCTGGAACTGGGCATTGGAAGAACTAACAGTAACAGGTACTCTTATGTTTTCAGTCCTGGAGGGAAATAAGATAGGTTAGGTATTATTATCAATAATCATCTGGCTGAAGGTCCTTTTGCTCTAGAAAAAGGGAACTTGGGTAGGCAAACACAAGCTCTCCAAGTGCTGGGCTCCCAGCAGTTTCATTTCCTCCAGTGCTTGGCAGCAGAGAGCAAGTGGCGCCCTCTAGTGTTCCAGTACACTGCAGGCCTCCAGTACTGGCATGCTGAGGCCTAAAGGCGTGTTAAAAACTCATAGGAGCCTAGGAAGCAGGAACTTCTCAGCCCTTGATTGTGGCTGGTGGTGTAGCTTCCAATCAGGCCTAGGTATTGAGATTCCTCAATCCTTTACAGTAGCGTAGCCAGTATTACAACCTTTATGTAGGCCTAGGGAGTGGGGATTCCTTAGCCCTTGATACTGGCCAGTGTTACAGCTCTTGGCCTGGGGTCTAAGACCTGCCCCTGCAGGCTTGACAGGAGCAAGGCCCCGCAGGCTCTCTGCCCTCTTTATGCCCAGGACCTTTCTTGCTGCCCTGACCTTACTGGAAGGGTTCTGCTCCTGCTTCAGCTGTCAAATGCCCTTCAACTAGTACTGCCCTTGCTGTTTCCTTCTCCATGCTGCCCGCTCAGCCTATGTTACTACAAGTAGGCACAGTAAGACCATGCAAGAGAGGATTTTTGAGGGCTGGAGAGATGATTTGCCTGTGAAGACTAAGGACTCATGTTCAACCCTCCAGGTCCCATGAAAGCCACGTGCACAAGGTGGTGCACACATCTGGAGTTTGTTTTCACTGGCTAGAGGCCCTGGAGCACCCATTCTCTCTCTGTCTGCCTCTTTCTCTTTCAAATAAATAAATAAACAAAATATTTTTTCAAAAGAGAGAGGGGGGCTGGAGAAATGGCTTGGTGGTTTAAGTGTTTGCCTACAAAGACAAAGGACCCAGTTTGATTACCCAGAACCCACATAAGCCAGATGCACAAGGGGGCGCACGCATCTGGAGTTCGTTTGCAGTGGCTGGAGGCCCTGCGTGCCCATTCCCTCTCTCTCTCCCTTTCTCTCTCAAATAAGTAATGAAGAATAAAAATATTTAAAAGAGAGAGAGAGGCCTTTTGTGAAGAACTAACATCGCAACACAAGGGTAAATTGCTTATAAAGTCAGAAGGGATGAAGTGAATTCCAGGTTAGCCTGGGCTAGAGTGAGACCCTACCTCGGAAAAAAAAAAAAGAGTGCTTATGAGAAACACTTTAAGAGTTTGCCTTTAATATTCGTTGTGATATTAATATGTATAGTATTGGTTATTTCAAGGTAGGGTCCACTCTAGCCTGGGCTGACCTGGAACTCACTCTGTAGTCCCAGGATGGCCTCAAACTCACAACAATTCTCCTACCTCTGCCTCCCAAGTGCTGGGATTAAACCATGCCCAGTGCTAACTGTGATATTTTTGAGGCAGTGGCTCACACTCTAGCCCAAGCTGGCCTGGTAATCATAGTGAATGCTGAAATTAAAAGCCATCACGGGCTTCTGGTTGTGACTTTAAAAGCGCTTAACATCTGCCCAGAATTGATAGGTTTTGTTTTTTTTTTTGTTTTTGTTTTTTTTTTTTTTGGTTTTTTTTTTTTTTTTTTTTTGGTTTTTCGAGGTAGGGTCTCACTGTGGCTCAGGCTGACCTGGAATTCACTATGTAGTCTCAGGGTGGCCTCGAACTCTCGGAGATCCTCCTACCTCTGCCTCCCAAGTGCTGGGATTAAAGGCGTGCGCCACCACGCCCGGCTTGATAATTTTTTTGTTGTTGTTTTAATTTTACAGAGAGTGAGAGAGAGAGGGAATTGGCATGCCAGGGGGGCCTCAGCCACTGCAATCAATCTCCTAGTGGGCATGTGCGACCTTGCACTTGCCTCACCTTTGCATGTCTGGCTTACATGGGATCTGGAGTGTAGAACATGGGTCTTTAGGGTTCGTAGGCAAGTACCTTAACTGCTAAGCCATTTTGCCAGCCCTTTTTTCTTTCTTTAATAAAGGATATTACAGGGCTGGAGAGATGGCTTAGCAATTAAGCGCTTGCCTGTGAAGCCTAAGGACCCCAGTTCGAGGCTCTATTCCCCAGGACCCACTTTAGCCAGATGCACAAGGGGGCGCACGCATCTGGAATTCGTCTGCAGTGGCTGGAAGCCCTGGCGCGCCCATTCTCTCTCTCTCTACCTCTTTCTCTGTCTGTCGCTTTCAAATAAATAAATAAAAATAAACCAAAAAAAATTAAGGACATTACAAAGACTATTGATGAAAGGATACACAATAGCAAGAGCCTAGTGTGGTGGTGCCTATCTATAATCTCCACACTCAGGAGGCTGAGGCAGGAGAATTAATGCGTGTTTGAGGTCAACTTGGACTATATAGTGGGGTTCTGTCTTTAAAAAAGAGGGGGGGTTCTGGGGAGATGCCTCAATGGGTAAAGTGATTGCTATACAAGGAAAGGGGTGGGGAGCAGTCCCTGGGATCAGTATGACACTCCAGCTGAGATTCCAACTCAGTTCCAATGAAGATTTTTGGGTGGGCCTGGCGTGGTGGCACACACCTTTAGTTCCAGCACTGAGGCAGAGATAAAAGGATCGCCATGAGTTCAAGGCCATCCTGAGGCTATATAGGGAATTCCAGGTCAGCCTGGGGTCGAGTGAGACCTTACCTCAAAAAGAAAAAAAAGATTTTTTTTTTTTTTTCCATTGGAATGCCTTTACTAGCACCAGCCACTCTGCAGTGGGAGATTCTCAGATGGTTAGCAGCAGAAGCTCTCAGAATAAAAGACATTCCTTACTTTTATGACATTTTAGGCAGCATTCCTTAACAAGAGGTGCAATCTTGCTGCAGGATGGATGTGACTTGGGTTACCAGTGTCTGAGAGATGGTACTGGTCAGGTTACAAACCATAAATCAGAATATGATCTGGTCCTGCTGTCCTGCCCAGGCTGGTAGCTTTTTCCCTGCTATACCTGGGGTCCGAAGGATCTGCAAGAGGGTATGTCTCCTTTGTCTCCAGGACTAACATCTGTCCTTTTAAAGGAATAGTGCCTATGACCTAACAAGTGGCAAGGAATAGTGCCTATGACCTAACAAGTGGCAACTTACAATAAGATGATAGCTTTGCATGCTTTGGTTAAGTTCAAAGATTACCTTCCTGGGCCACTTTGCTTGCCCTCAATTCAAGAGCCCGCTTTCCCAGGAAGCTGCCTAACATGTATATAGGCAATGGTCATTTAATGGCTTCTTGAATCCATCTTGAAATACTCTTTGAAAGTAGTTTAGTTGGTAGAGTGCTTGCCAAAGGCCTAGGTTCAAATCCCAAATGCCTCATAAACTAGTCATGGTGATACATGTCTATAACCCTAGCATTCAGGAGGCTGGAAGTAGAGGAAAGAAGATCAGAAGTTACAAGATTAGCCAGACATGGGGACACACACCTTTAATCCCAGAACTCAGGAGGCAGCAGTAGGATAGCTGTGAGTTCAAGGCCAGCATGGGACTATTGAGTAAGTTCCAAGTCAGCCTTGTCTAGAGTGAGAGAAACTCTACCTCGAAAAAAAAGTTGGGGAACAGGGCTGGAGAGATGGCTTAGCGGTTAAGCACTTGCTTGTGAAGCCTAGGGACCCTGGTTAGATGCTCAATTCCCCAGTACCCTCGTAAGTCAGATGCACAAGGGGGCGCATACATCTGGAGTTCGTTTGCAGTGGCTGGAGGCCCTGGTGCGTCCATTGTCTCTCTTTCTTTCTCTGCCTCTTTCTCTCTCTGTCTGTTGTTCTCAAATCAATAAAAATAAAACCAAAAGATTTTTTAAAAAGTTGGGGGAGATGGAGAGATAGGTTAGCATTTAAGGCGCTTGCCTGAGAAGCCAAAGGACCTAGGTTTGATTTCCCAGGACCCACATAAGCCAGATGCACAAGGGGGCACATGCATCTGGAGTTCGTTTGCAGTGGCTGGAGGTCCTGGTGCGCCCATTCTCTCTCTCTCTACCTGTCTATTTCTCTCCCTTTCTCTCTTTCTCTCTCTCTCTCTCAAATAAACAAATAAAATAAAGAAAAAAAAAGAAAGAAGTTGAAGATTAAGGTCAATCTCTGATACACAGTGAGTACAGCAGTTGTGGAACAACCTCCGGTGAACAGAAGCCATCATAAGGAAAGGCTAACGCAGAGCAGTCACTACAGAGGCATGATTCCTGTAAGGACATCTGACCTTAGTCTTGCCCCGAGGTCAAGGTGGCCAGATACTCCACACAAGCCTCATCCGCTGTTTGGTCGCACCCTTACCTGGTGCTCTGCCCAAGTTCTGCTTTTGTAAATCGTGCTTTCTTGCTCTCACAAAAGAAAATTGGGGGACAGGAATGAAGAATGAGGGGTAGGTCATTGTAAAGGAATGTTTTTTTTTGTTTTGTTTTGTTTTTTCTTTTTTGTTTGTGTTTTTGTTTTTTCAAGGTAGGGTTTCACTCTAGTCCAGACTGACCTGGAATTCACTATGTAGTCTCAGGGTGGCCTCGAAACTCAACTGTTACCGTCCTTTCTCTGCCTCCAGAGTGTGCTGGGATTAAAGGCATGTACCACCATGCCTGGCTCTTTTTTTTAATTTTGGGGGTTTTAAAAAAATTTTTATTTTTATTTAGTTATTAGAGACAAAGAGAGAAGGAGAGAGAGGGAGAATGGGCATGCCAGGGCCTCTAGCCACTGAAACAAAACATGTGCATGTAGCTTACATGGGACCTGGAGAATCAAACTTGGGAGAATCCAGCTTGGGTCCTTAGGCTTCACAGATATGCACCTTAACCGCTATGCCATCTCTCCAGCCCTATTTTTTTTTTAATTTTTATTTATGTATTTGAAAGAGTCAGAGATAATGGGCACACCAGGGCCTCCAGCCACTGCAAAGGAACCCCAGAAACATACTTGCACCACCTTGTGCATCTGGATTATGTGGGTCCTGGGGAGTCAAACCTGGGTCCTTTGACTTTTAGGCAAGTGCCTTAACCACTAAGGCATGCCTCAAGCCCATTTTATTCTTACTTATTTATTTATTTGTTTTGAGGTAGTGTCTCCCTCTAGCCCAGGCTGTCCTGGAATTCACTATGTAGTCTCAGGGTGGCCTCAAACTCACTGTTACCATCCTACCTCTGCCTCCCAAGTGCTGGGATTAAAGACGTGCACCACCACATCCGGCTTTTTTTTTTTTTTTTTTTTTTTTTGAGGTAGGGTCTCACTGTAGCCCAGGCTGACCTGGAATTCACTATGTAATCTCCCAAGTGCTGGGATCAAAGGCATCCCCCACCATGCCCAGCCTGCTTAATGATCTTATCAGGGGTTTTGGAAAAGAAAGACCACTACTCTCTGTTCTCTAGTAAGTATCATTGGAAGCCGATATCCAGAAGTATACATTTTTTAAGATGGAAAGAACCAATACAATCTGCCCAATTACCTCACTTTATGGTTGAGGAAAACAGATTTAGGGAAGAGATGTAGTCTAATGACTAACCCCATCAGATTGAAACCAAAACCTGGACTTCCTTCCTCCTAGACCAAAATTGTTCTCATAATATCACCCCACCAACATTATTCTCTCTCTCTCTCTTCTTTCGGGGGCAGGGGCTGGCGAGGCTCGAGGTAGGGTCTTGCTCTCGCCCAGGCTGACCTGGAATTCACTATGTAGTCTCAGGGTGGCCTCCAACTCATGGCGATCCTCCTACCTCTGTGAACAAGTTCCTTAGCCACTAAGCCATCTCTCCAGCCCTCTGTCCTCTTTTTATGATTTTTCCAGGCCCACCATGTGGGCCCTCAGACAACATGGGTGTATACATTTTCCTTCCCTTGGTTCTGTACTTTCCTCAGTAAGCATAATAATCCAATAATTATCCTTCTCAGTTTGGTTTGCCCTATTCTTTATGTTGAAATGTAGACAGGAACCTAGGGTTTGGGGTTCAAGGACTTTCCTGAACTCTTAACATCCCATTTCAGAATGAGTTGCTAATAGGAAGGCAGGGAAATGGCTGGGCAGCCAGGACACTCCTTTATAATGGAGATTCCGAAAAGGGATAGGAAGTCATTAAAACCTCCACTGAGTCTTCAGCCAAAGCCATCAAACTTCTGTCCTTCAACCCCAGACTCTCAAAATCACTCAGGCCTGAGTCATTTCTACTTTGCTGATTGTGACATTGAGGGAACTCCTTGGGCCCTTGTCAACAACTTCCAGAGCCGCTGGCCACACCCACTCTGATGAGTTCCTTCCAGAGCTTCCCTGTTAGCTTTTCTTCTGGCCTTTCCTGCCCAGACTCCTTTGTCAGCTCTTCTTCCTTTCACACCATGTAAAAATGTCTGGGTGCCAGATTTATATTATGAGCTCTCTCATCTTCCTCCTTCCTTTCCTCAGTCCCTCCCTGTCCCTCTTTCTTCTCACTGGATACTCTTACGGAGGTCTTATCTATACTGTATTGTAAGTTTCTTCTCCCCCAGTGCTGGGAGCTCACACGAGCAAGCCACTCCACAGCTGAGCCATATTCCCAGCTGTAGACTTTCTCTTAGGCTAGGATCTCTCAGAAGGGATCTGCATGGACCTTCGTAATTACAGGGAAAACAGTAGACAGGTTTGTGTCTGGGGGTGGGGAGAACCTACACTTCTATCACAGTTTAAAACAACCACCATATATTGCCTCTTATATTGTGTCTTTGGTCTTCATGTCTTCTGAGGAGTAAAACCATATGTCTACCCTACTTCTTGACATCTTCACCTGTAAATCCCACAACTACTTCACATTCAACTACATTGAAAGAATATTATCTCCCTCTCCCACAGCTTGTTTTTCTTTCTATATTTCCATCCATGAAAGTTGCCACCATGCTCCTAATCAGAGAGAAAAAGTCGAGCCTCACCCTATCACCTCTCATGGCCCACCACTCACCCAAGTCTTGTCAATTCTACCTCCTTAATATCTCTCTTACATATTCGCCTTGTGCTTTTTTTTTTGTTTTCTTTTTTTTTAAATTATTTATTTATTTATTTGAGAGCGACAGACACAGAGAGAAAGACAGATAGAGGGAGAGAGAGAGAATGGGCGCGCCAGGGCTTCCAGCCTCTGCAAACGAACTCCAGACGCATGCGCCCCCTTGTGCATCTGGCTAACGTGGGACCTGGGGAACCGAGCCTCGAACCGGGGTCCTTAGGCTTCACAGGCAAGCACTTAACCACTAAGCCATCTCTCCAGCCCTTTTTTTGTTTTCTTAAGGTAGGATTTCACTCTAATCCAGGCTGACCTGAAACCTGTTCTGAAACATACTCTGGAGTCCCAGGCTAGCTTTGAACTCACAGCAATCCTTCTACCTCTGCCATCACACCCACCTTTTTCTTTTTCTTTTTTTGAGGCAGAGTCTCACTCTAGCTCAGTCTGATCTGGAATTCATTATGTAGTCTCAGGGTGGCCTTGAATTCATGGTGATCCTTCTACCTCTACCTCCTGAGTGCTAGGATTAAAGGCACGTGCCACCATGGCCAGCCACACCTACCTTTAAAAAACATTATTTATATCAGTGCAATAGTGGCATGTCTGTCATGTGAAAACCAACTGCCCCCTAATTGGACTGGAGGCCCACTCTGTGGGAAGGAATACATCCTTGATGCTGAAAACTTAAAACAGGGGTAGTCATGAGTCCTAGGGGTGTAATGTCTGCTGCTGTCTGGATAAATGTATATACTATGGGGCTGGAGAGATGGCTTAGCGGTTAAGCGCTTGCCTGTGAAGCCTAAGGACCCCGGTTCGAGGCTCGGTTCCCCAGGTCCCACGTTAGCCAGATGCACAAGGGGGCGCACGCATCTGGAGTTCGTTTGCAGAGGCTGGAAGCCCTGGCGCGCCCATTCTCTCTCTCTCCCTCTATCTGTCTTTCTCTCTGTGTCTGTCGCTCTCAAATGAATAAATAAATAAATAAATAATAAAAAAAAGAGAAGTGAGAATGGGTATGAGTGGTTGCCTAATTCTTAAAAAAAAAAAAAAATGTATATACTATGCTTATCAAGCTGCCTAGTAAGCACTTCTCTTAATGTTCATACCTTATATTAATGCTACTCTCACTTTTGGTAGAGAATCTTCTCTTTTCAGATGGCAGTTACCTTGGGACGACTCAGAAGGTATCATAGTGCTGGAAAGAAGTGACTGGAGTGCTGAGCAACATCTCGATCACACCTTCCAAGGCTCAGGGTCTAATTCAGAAGAGGTGGTTGAAAGAATGTAAGAGCCAAAGGAAGGGTAGGACTCCTTACAATGTGCTCCCTCCAGACACAAAATGGCCTGGATATCCATGACCTCATAGTGCCTGATACTACCTACACAGCCCATCATAATAGGAGGAAAATATCGTGACTTCAAAATAAAAGAGAGACTGATTGAGATGGGGAGAATGGAGTTTCAAAGGGCAAAGTGGATGGGGAGGGAGGGTATTACCATGGGATGTTTTTTTATAATCATGGAAGTTGTTAATAAAAAGAATTTTGAAAAAAGATTATTTATGAGAGAGAGAGAAAGAGAGAAGACCAAGAGAGTGAATATATGGGCACACCAGGGCCATAACCTCCTGACTCCTTATTCTGCTCTCTAACAAACTTTTGTTTTTATTTTGTTTTTTGAGATAGGGTGTCACTCTAACCCAGGCTGACTTGGAATTCACTATGTAGTGATGGCCTTGAACGCACAGTGATCCTCCTACCTCTTAAAATGAATCTTTATAATAACCTCAACAACACTGAATTTAAGCACTGCTCCACAGACACTCATAAACACCCACTGAACACTTCTACCCTGCCTCGCTCCTTCTCTCCTATGCTCCCTTCCCTTCCTCTCTTTCCTGCCCTGGCCCATCCTCTCTGCTGTTAACAATTCCTCCCTCCATCTGAAGGCCACAGAGAGAAAATAAGTCAGAAAAGAAAATGAGAGCTGAAGAGATTGCTCAATGGTTAAGGTGCTTGTCTACAAAACCTAACCACCCAAGTTCAATTTGCCAGTGTTAGGTCAGGATGGGCATCCAAGATGGAGTCACCAAGGTCAGAAAAATGGTGGCAGAGGGATAAGGAAATGGATTATCCACATTCCTCAAGAAACCTCCCAGTCCTTATCCCCTTCTTGCCTGAGAATGCCCCAGGCCATAGTTTCCTGTCGCCTTATCTTGTAAGTCACATGGTCATTGTTCTGGTATCACACCCTAGCTATTTTAATGTAATGATCTCCCCTAAAGGAACTTTTATTTTCCTTCCTCACCTTGCCCTAACTGAAAAAGCCCTATAAAGCCCACTACCTGAAAATTCAGGTCGGCTGTGCTCCTCTCTTGTGAGTCAGACCTGGCAGCTCAGGCTTTTCCCAAACAAAAGCTTTCACACAGATTTGGAAAGAAAACATTCTAGAGTAACATCATTACACACAGTTCTGCATCATCTCTCTGTGAATGTAGAATATCTTGTACCTGCTTTATGATGTGTAGTAGTGACTGTGCTTTATCAGAGCTGTGTGTAATCTTTCCAAATGATGATGGGGAAACTTAAACAAAAACAAAAAAAATAAATAACTGGTGCCAGGTACAAAAAAAACAAAAGGAAAGCTTTCATCTTTGCCTCAGAGTGGTTTGTGTGGTCTTGATCACTCCCAAACCTTACACCCAGTATATATGTAAAGCCAGATGCACAAAAAAGGATGCATGTCTGGAGCTCATCTGCAGTGGCTGGAGGCCCTGGGGTGTCCACTCTACCCCTCACTTTCTTTCTCTCTCCTTGCAAATAAATGAAAATATAAAGAGAGAGAGAGAGAAAGGGGGGAAGGAAGAGAAGAGGAGAGGAGAGAAGAGGAGAGAAGAGAAGACAAGAAGGGCTGGAGAGATGGCTCCACAGTTAAGGTGCTTACCTGTGAAGCCTAAGGACCCAGGTTCCATTCCCCAGAACTCATGTAAACAAGAGATTAAAAAGGAGAAGCAAATGAAATTTACAAGGGAATACCTTAAACCACAAGCTAGAGTGCAGAAAGCCACTGGGAATGGAAGACCAGAGAGCTCCTAGAGATGCCCACCCTTGCCTCAGAGACCACCTTGCAGGTGCATTTCCGTTTAGATAAGCAGCCAAAGGGTGCAACAGGGAGCTTGAAGTTTCCAGACACTCTTCTGGATTTTACAAGATGTCAGTCAGTCACAGAATGGCTCCCTGGATCATGCCATCGCCCACCTGTGCCGGCTGGCAGCACGAAGGTCGAAAAGGGCCTCCAAGGAGGGAGTGGGGATGGATCTGAGACAAGAACCCAAGGAATGGAGCCAAGACAAGCTCTGATCAGGGCTCAGGTTTATTCAGGCAGACACAAGCTTATAGACAGAAGAAGATAAAACTTTCTCAATAATCCTGACGTGCCTAAGGTCAGCTTCATCAGGATCATATGTTAATGCCTCTGTATCTGATGCCCACTCCACCTAGGCTGTATACTAAACAATGCCTTAGTATCAGGCCTTATGGATAAGGCCTTTGTATTAAGAGATTAGAGATTAGAGATCACCCTTGGCTCCCAAGGTCGAAGAGCAGCTGCAGCTGACAGCCACCCTCATCAGACACCTCCGCGTGAGTCGCTGGTGGGGCGGCTGCAAGAACAGAAACGGGGGATGGGTGGGTGGCCAGGAGGAAGGACGGACTGACTCTACCTAGTAGCAAAACAACACAAAAGCCCAACTTGAAAAGTGATTTTTGGATGGTTCTGGCATGGAAAGAGCATTAACCCGAGGTGTGCTCAGCAGGCCCCTGTGGCAGCCCGGGCCTCCACTCAACTCCGGCTCAGCAAGCATCGCCTTTCCTCGCCTGTCTGCGCTCCCCTCAGGTTGAAACTGCCCAGTTGTCTAGAAACCCACTATGTGGGGGAGGGTGAGCATTATCAAGCAAGGTTGTGGAATTGTTTTGTTTGGGTTTGGGTCTGGGACTTAGGCTGGTGTGACAGTTAACATTTAAACTGTAAGAGGAGGTTGTGGGAGGATGGGTGTGTGAATGTTAGAAAGAGACGCTATCACCACTTCCTGACCTCCCACCTCCACCTCTGCTGGTAAGGAGCAAAACTTGAGTGATTTCTGAGGTGTCTGAAGTGATATCCGTGGTCCGTTTATCAGTCCAAGGAGGCTTGGCTCCCAAACATCATATCCACCAAAAACTTGGAATTCAAGTCAGCATATGTTTTCAAGTATGAAGCCCTGGGCCAAGTGTTTAGGACACAGTGACAAATAAGATATGGCCCGTATCATAAAAGGTTCTGGAGGGCTGGAGAGATGACTCGATGGCTAAGGAGCTTGCTTGCAAACCTGACTGCCCGAGTTTGAATCCCAGTACCCACGTAAGGCCAGCTGCACGAAGTGGCACATGTATCTGAAGTTCATTTGTAGTGGCAAGAGGCCCAGGTCCAGCTGGTCACTAAGGGTAGCACGACCCTGAGCTGCTGTGACAAGCACAACCCTAGCAACATAGGGTTGAAGCCAGAGTCCCTCTCGGTTCTCTATTTACTGCCTGCTTCAGGGGAATGGCCTCCTCTGCCACACACTCTTGTCACCATAGAAGTGTGTGTCGCCAAGATGTTCTGCCTCATCACAGGCCCAGAAACAATCAAGTGGCCCTGGGCTGAAACCCTTCAAAGCTGAGAAAAGAAGGGACATGGTGGGAACAGTCTATAGGACAGCGGCGTATCAGATCGTCTTCTCACAGCGGTCTCCCCTGCGACAACAGAAGTGACGTCTGGGGGGTCCAGGTACCAGTCGCTGTTTGCATGTGGAAGCCACAGCTCACATCATCTGGGCTTTACCACAGACACAGCAAATATATCTGGCATGCTTGCTGATTTCAAGTCTCTTCACCATTTTCCAGAAAGGGGCACCGTCATGGTCCCTCACTGACCAGTCATTCTGACCTTCTTGTGGGTTTAGTCATGTCATCACCGGCCCAGGTGCCACCTGGGAAGCATGTGCTTGAAATTTTTTTATTTTTACTCCTACCTTTCCTGTGGTCCTCTCAGCTTTTTACTGGGGCTTCCTCCTCACAGAACCCGTTTCTCGCCCATAGCTGGGTTTCTTCCAACAGAAAATGGAAATTTAATGATCAAATCCACACTAAGAAGTCAGTAGCTCCTGTAGATTCCATATCTGGGGACATGTACATTTTGAATTTCATTGTGCATTTAAATGTTGATAGAGATCATGCTGGGGACAGAGTTATTTCAGTGGCTTGAAGACTCAAACAGCCACTTCTGTGTGTAGACAGGCCCTGGGGCTGGATGAAAACGGTCTGGGCCTGGAGTGGTGGCACAGCCTTTTATCCCAGCTCTCTGGAGGCAGTGGTAGGAGAATCAAGGCCACCCTGAGACTACATAGTGAATCCCTGGAGGGGAGGGGAGGGGAGAGGAGGGGAGGGAAAGGGAGAGGAGAGGGAAGGGAAGGGTCTGGGCCAGGCAAGGAAATGATACCCTCTGAGGTAGAACCAAGGGACCCCAGGGAAATGGCCCTCCCTTTTGAGATTTGTCCCTAAGATCATGCTGCCCCATTGCTGGCACTGGGCAGGCCCAGTCCCCGTTACATCCTGAGGTTGCTGAGGGTACCCTCTGAGTGTCCCGCAGAAGATAGTCTGCTGTGGCCTACATGGTGCTAATGTGCCACTTCCCCTTGGTGGCTCCTCTGGGTCCTCTCACTCCTGTTCCTGCCCTTACACCCACAGGGCTCCCTTGGCAGAGTTCATGTTCAGGAATTACATATGTTCCCGGAAAAGGAACCACACGAGAGATGGACGGAGGGGGGTAGGGAGGCTGGGGGAAAGGCTCTTGACTTCCTCTCTTCGGTTTAGCTAAGTTCCTTAAGGGCTCCGGATATCTGTGGTGACTTGTTCTGTCTAGTAGAGCAGCATGTGGCCGCTGCTGCCAGCGACGGCTCTGCTACTTCTAGGTAAGTCAGGCTCACCCTCGCTGAGGGTAAAGCGCTCGGGCCGCCCTGGGTTGGGCACAGAGCCCAGGACCGGGTGGCATGCCCAACAAGGGACGGGACCGCTGTCCCAGATCTACAGCCCCGGATCGGGCTGCTAGGACACACTGCCTGGGGGAGCAGAGCCACGCCGAACGCTGGCTCTGACTTGTGTGGGAGGTGAGGGGCGCTGGGAGGCCAGTTCCTTCTCCCCTCTCGGTCTCCGTGTCTCTCTGTGCAAACTGAAGAGCAGGAACTAGATGGTCCCAAAGGTCTGTCCCGAGTCTGACACACCAGGGCTCCTTTCTCCACCTTTGTCATTTCTACTCTTGGGTAAGGTGGTTCCTGTGGCCCCATTCAGGGAAATTCAGTCTGTACTCTTTTGACAGATTGAACCAGACACAAGGAGTAAAGAAACAATGTTAAAAAAAAAAAAAATAAGAATTTAGGCCGCGTGTGGTGGCGCACGCCTTTAATCTTAGCTCTTGGGAGGCAGAGGTAGGAGGATCGCCATGAGTTCGAGGCCACCCTGAGAATACATAGTGAGTTCCAGGTCAGCCTGAGCTAGAGTGAAACCCTACCTCAGAAAACTTATAAAAGAAAATAAAATAAAGAATAAATAAATAAGGATTTAGGGCTGGGCAGATGGCTTAGCGGTTAAGGCACTTGCCTGTAAAGCCTAATAACCCAGGTTCAGACCTGGGTTCGATTACCTAATACCCATGTAAAGACAGATGCACAAAGTGGTGCACACATCTGGAACTCATTTGCAGTGGCTAGAGGCCTGGTGTGCCCTCTTTCTCTCTCTCTTTGTAAATAAATCAATTGTTTTGTTTGTTGGTTTGGTTTTTTGAGGTAGGGTTTCACTCTAGCTCAGGCTGACCTAGAATTCATTATGTAGTCTCAGGGTGGCCTTGAACTCATGGTGATCCACCTACCTCTGCCTTCCAAGTGCTGGAATTAAAGGCGTTCACCACCACGCCTTGCTGAATTATTTTTAAGTCACTAAAAAGTAAGGATTTGGGTGTCCAAGGGGGACAGAAATCAGAGGCACTGAACACTGGAAGAGGGACTCACTAGAAATGTCTTTATTGGGACACTGGACTCCCAGGACAGCAGTGAGCATTTTAGACCACTTTGTACTCATGATCTAATTCACTTTTTTAAAAAAGTATTTTAGGGCTGGAGTGATGGGTTAGTGGCTAAGGCACTTGCCTGCAAAGCCAAAGGACCCAGGTTCGATTCCCCAGGACCCACGTAAGCCAGATGTACAGGGGAGTGCATGCATCTGGAGTTTGTTTGCATTGGTTAGAGGCCCTGGCATACCCATTCTCTGTCTGTCTCCTCTCTAGCTCTCTCTCTCTCTCTCTCTGCTTGCAAAAAAGAAAAAGAAAGAGTCAGACCAAGGGAAAGAGAAGGATAGAGAAGCGCACCAGGGCATCCAGCCAGTGCAAACAAACCCCAGATGCATGTGCCATCTTGTGCATCTGGCTTACGTGGGTCCTGGGGAATTGAACCAATAGGTCCTTTGGCTTTGCAGGCAAACGCCTTAACTGCTAAGCCGTCTCTCCAGCGCCCCATTTTATTTTTATATTATTTTATTTTATTAAATTTTATTTTATTTTATTTTATTATTGGTTTTTCTAGGTAGGGTCTCGCTGTAGCCCAGGCTAACCTGGAATTCACTATGTAGTCTCAAACTCATCTGCCTCCCAAGTGCTGGGATTAAAGGTGTGCACCACCACACCAGCTCTAATTCACTTTATTTTTTTCCTTTCAGTTTCCTATGGTGTTCAAGCTGGTGAGTTGCTACATGGTCTTGGATTGGTCAAGTCATACACATGACTTGAGTACATTGGCCACAGAATGTTGGGAAATGACTGCTGCATGGGAAACTGCTGGTGCAGGGTGGGCGGGAACAGCATCCAACACAGCGGGGCTCCACTCCAGATGTCTCTGTCCAGATTCTCTCAAGCTGTAGGGTGGCCCACGCGGGGGTTAGGATGCGTTAAGATCGGATGGCAGGCTTGAGCTGAGTTTGCAGAGAGCTCGCTGGCTTTGAATGACCCTGAGAACGCCAGTGTGGGGCCTGCCCGCCTCTCTGTCCTCACTCCACATTCTCTTGGTTTCTTATCAGGTCTCCCAAAGGCTGTGGTGATCCTCGACCCTGCATGGGTCAGGGTGCTCCAGGAAGACAGTGTGACCCTCAAGTGCCAAGGTGCCTACGCTCCTGGGGACAATTCTACTAAATGGTTCCATAATGGAAACCGCATCTCAAACCAAGATTCCAGCTACATTATTGAAGCCGCAAGAGTTAAAGACGGCGGGGAGTACAGGTGCCAGACGGGCGGCTCCGTCCTCAGCGACCCGACGCGCCTGGAAGTCCACACCGGTGAGTCGGTGAAGGGCCTATGAACGCTGACACTCACTCCATCCTCCCTGCCTGCTTCTTGCTTCTCTTTCCTTTTCCTTCCTTCCTTCCTTCCTTCCATGCCTCACTGACTTTCACATTGAGTACTCCTGCAGCCACTTGTGAAGCCAAGCAGTCACCTTAATCCCGATCACTGCACGTCTTTCAGTATTCCTACAACTGCCGATTTCTTCTGAAATCTACCTGGGACAAGTCACCATTTTCAAATGCAATCTTTATCCTTTGGCTGGGGATCCAACCTTTTAGTTTCTCTGGGTCACACTGGATGAAGAATTGGCAGGGGTGCATATGTTTACAGGTTGTGAAAGCATACGTGCATTTGTTTTTCATGGCACTGCAACACAGTGTCATGTACAAAACTCGTGCTTGGCCATGCGTGGTGGCACATGTCTTTTATCCCAGCACTTGGGAGGCAGAGGGCTAGAGCAAGACTCTACCTAGAAAAACCATGCCTGAAAACCGTGCAATCAAGTTACAAAACAACCCTCATGCAGGGCTGGAGAGATGCCTTAGCAATTAAAGTGCTTGCCTGTAAAGCCTAGGGACCCAGGTTCGATTTCACCAATACCCATGTAAGCCAGATGCACAAGGTGGCACATGCATCTGGAGTTTATTTGCAATGGCCAGAGGCCCTGATGTGCCCATTCTCTATCTATCTGCCTCTTCCTCTCTTTTTCTCTCAATCCCTCTCTCTCTCTCTTTCAAATAAATAAATAAATAAATAAATAAATACATTTTAAATAAATTTTTTGTTTATTTTTATTTATTTATTTGAAAGCGACAGAGAGAGAGAGAGAGAGAGGCAGATAGATAGAGAATGGGCACACCAGGGCCTCCAGCCACTGCAAACAAACTCCAGATACGTGCGCCCCCTTGTTCGTCTGACTTACGTGGGTCCTGGGGAATCGAGTCTCGAACCAGGATCCTTAGGCATCATAGGTAAGCACTTAACTGCTAAGCCATCTCTCCAGCCCCAAAAATATTTTTTAAACACTCATGTTTTAAGCAAGTTTACAATTTTGTGTTGGGCCACATTCATAGCTATGCTATGTGTAGCCTGCAGGACATCCCTGGTAGCTTCTAGAAGCTAGAATTGACTGTGATTCCTTATTTCAGGTCCTGTAGACTTCCCCAGCTTTGCTTCACACGTCTCTGATTCTTGGACCTTCCCTTTAGCTTTGATTTGATCATGCATGCATCTGTCGTTGTTCTTCCTTAGATCAAAGTTCCCTCTGGCGGGGGCCTGCCAGCTTCTCCTCAAAGGGCGC
The DNA here is from genome assembly GCF_020740685.1 of Jaculus jaculus. Lineage (NCBI taxonomy): Eukaryota > Metazoa > Chordata > Mammalia > Rodentia > Dipodidae > Jaculus > Jaculus jaculus. The sequence goes on from NC_059102.1 coordinate 314,675,293, forward strand.
TACATAGGGTGGTTCAGAGGTGACATCCTACTGTGTCCCCGAATGCAGGTGGCGAGCATCCCCTTCACAAAAGCACTGCATTGAGTTTGGCCTCCTGGTTTGAGATCTCTGTTTCTTCCAGGCTGGCTAGTGCTCCAGACCTCTCAGTGGGTGTTCCAGGAGGGGGACCCTATACGGATGAGATGCCACAGCTGGAGGAACAATCCTTTACATAAGGTCACATATCTGCAGAATGGCAGAGGCAAGAGGTTTTTTCATCAGAATTCCGAGTTCTACATTCCAGAAGCAACACAAAGTGACAGTGGTTCCTACTTCTGCCGAGGGCTTATTGGCACTAAGAACAAGTCTTCAGAGAGTGTAAACATCATCATTCAAGGTGAGAGTGTTAGAGTCTCTGTGTGGGTGTATTTGAGATAGAGCCTCCCAAGACTGGCCTGGAACTCATTATGTAGCCCAGCCTAACCTTGAACTTGTAGCAATTCTGCCTCAGCTCCCCAAAATGTGGCATCACAGGCAATTATAGGCATACACCACCATGTTGGATTTATAATGTGCTAGCTTCTTTATGTGTACTCTACCTTGATAATCATAGTGGGCCTTTATATGTAAGGTTGACACCATTTTACATATAAAGTACAAAGTCTTCAAAACCCAAGTGTGGGGTTGGAGAGATGGCTCAGCGGTTAAGGCACTTGCCTGCAAAGCCTAACAACACAGCTTGATTCCCCAGTACCCATGTAAAGCCTGATGCCCAAAGTGGCACATGCATCTGGAGTTAACTTGCAGTGGCTGGAGGTCCTGGTATGCCCATTCTCTCTCCCTCTCTCTTTCTTCTCACTCTCTCCCTCTGTGCAAATAAAATATTTTTTCCTCCGGGTGTGGTGGTGCACACCTTTAATCCCAGCACTCGGGAGGCAGAGGTAGGAGAATCGCTGAGAGTTTGAGGCCACCCTGAGACATAGTGAATTCCAGGTCAGCCTGAGCTAGCATGAGACCCTACCTCAGAGAACAAAAAAAAAAAAAAAAAAAAAAAATCCGAAAATATTTTATTTTATTTATTTCTTTATTTGCAAGCAAGACAGAGAGAGAATGGGCACACCAGGTCCTCTAGCCACTGAAAATGAACTCCAGAGACATGTGCCACCGTGTGCATCTGGATTACATGGGTTCTAGGGAGTTGAATCTATGTCCTTAGGCTTTGCAGGAAAATGCCTTAATCTCTCCAACCCTAAAATGTTTTAATTTAATAAAAAAAAAAAAAAAAAAAAAAAACCTGAGCTGGGCTTGGTGGTGCACACCTTTAATACCAGCATTTGGGAAGCATAGGGAGGAGGAACACTGTGAATTCAAGGCTACCCTGAGACTACATAGTGATTATAGGTCAGTCTGGGTTAGAGCAAGACCCTATTGCAATAAATAAATAAAAATTAAATAAAATAAAATAAATTTTAAAAGACCCCTGAATGTGCAACCATTAAGTAAAATGAAAGAACAGGCCAGTCACCAATATCTCAGGGTAGAATATTGGATTTGTTCTTTGTTTAAGGAGGTTTTTCTTTTCTTTTTTTATTTGAACATGCTTTGTAGCCCAGGCTGGCTTGAAAGTCATGATCTTCCTGAATCCTGTTGCCATGGCCTCCTATCTGTTGGGATTACAAGCATGCACCACCAGACCCAGACTTCCCAGGATAGAATTTTGGATCCCATTAAGTCACCTAGAAAACATCTCTAGTGGCAGGTGTGGTGGCACATGCCTTTAATCCCAGCACTCGGGAGGCAGAGGTTGGTGGATCACTGAGGTCAAGGCCACCCTGAGACTAACAATAGTGAATTCCAGGTCAATCTGGGCTAGAGCGAGACCTTACCTCAAAACAAAACAAAAACAAAAACATAAAAAAAAGCCGGGTGTAGTGAGTGGTGCACACCTTTAATCCCAGCACACAGGAGGCAGAGATAGGAGGGCTGCCATGAGTTGGAGGCCACCCTGAGACTACGTAGTGAATTCCAGGTCAGTCTGAGCTAGAGTGAGACCCTACCTCGGAAAACCAAAAAAAAAAAAAAAAATTTCTAGTTTCTGTGGTGCCAATCTAGATCCAAAATACTGTTCCTGGAGTTATTTCAAAGACCTCCTATCTATAATTGGGCCAAAAAAATGTCAGTTGTAAGCAATTTACTCGTTGTAAATTTAAAGGCAACAAAATACTTTTATTTATTTATTTGAGAGCGACAGACACAGAGAGAAAGACAGATAGAGGGAGAGAGAGAGAATGGGCATGCCAGGGCTTCCAGCCTCTGCAAACTAACTCCAGACGCGTGCGCCCCCTTGTGCATCTGGCTAACGTGGGACCTAGGGAACCGAGCCTTGAACTGGGGTCCTTAGGTTTCATAAGCAAGCGCTTAACCGCTAAGCCATCAAAATACTTCTTGAGATTGTTTTTTAAAATCTATTTGAGAGTGACAGGCAGACAGAGAAAGAGGCAGAGAGAGATAGAGAGAATGGGTGCATCAGGGCCTCCAGCCACCACAAATGAACTCCAGACACATGTGCCACCTTGTGCGTCTGGCTTACATGCGTACTGGGTAAGGGCTTAAGTTACCTCTCCAGCCCTGAGATTTAATTTTTTGTTTTTAATCTGGCTTTATGTGGGTACTGGGGAATTGAACATGGACCAACAGGCTTTGCAAACAAGCACCTTTAAATATTTTTTTTGTTCATTTTTTATTTATTTATTTGAGAGTGACAGACACAGGGAGAAAGACAGATAGAGGGAGAGAGATAGAATGGGCGCGCCAGGGCTTCCAGCAACTGCAAACGAACCCCAGATGCGTGCGTCCCCTTGTGCATCTGGCTAGCGTGGGACCTGGGGAACCGAGCCTTGAACCAGGGTCCTTAGGCTTCACAGGCAAGCGCTTAACTGCTAAGCCATCTCTCCAGCCCAAACAAGCACCTTTAAAAGTCATCACCAGAGCCTATTATCTCAAATATCTTTTATTTTTATTTCTTTGGTTTTTAGAGGTAGGGTCTCACTATAGCCCAGGCTGACCTGGAATTCACTCTGTAGTCTCAGACTGGCTTTGAACTCACAGCAGTCCTCCTACCTCTTCCTCCCAAGTACTGGGATTAAAGGCGTGCACCACAATGCCCAGATCAAATATTTTTTTATCTAAAAGCATTTGAGTCTGAGGGTGAAGAACCGGCAGATGTAGAAAGCCTATTGGAGGGAAGATAACAAGATGACGCCCATGAGACAAGATGGAAATGATTAAGCAAAGCTGAGTAAAGGACATCAGAGAGGTCTTTATACTGTGCTGCCAAATTTGTTTGACGTTTAAAATTACATCCATTGGCTGGAGAGATGGCTTAGCAATTGAGGTGCTTGCCTGCAAAGCCTAAGGACCCAGGGTCAATTCCCCAGACCCATGCAAGCCAGATGCGCATGGTGGCACACGGGTCTGGAGTTCGTTTGCAGTGGCTCGGGGCCCTGGCACACTCATTCTCACTCTCACTCTCTTTCTGTCTCTCATAAATAAATAAATATTGAAATATTGAAAATTACATCAAAATTAAAAGAAAAAAAGGAAACTAAAAATGCTCAAATTTGTCCAGTTTATAGGCCACAGCATTCTGTAATAATTTCATAATTGTCACCTAGCTCCCAGAAACAACTTATCTTGCTGGATGTTCTCTCTTGCATCCCCACCAGATAAGCGAAAGGCAAGGCTGAGGACACTTGTTGAGCTTCAGGTGGAGAGGCCATGGCAGGGAGCCACGAACTCCCCAGGCTCTCCCACCATTCATCTCCTAGTGCCCTTCCCACCCCCATTCTTGGCAGATGTTGACAATGTTTCTCAACCGTCCATTTATCTCTCTTACTAGGTCCAGCATCTCCATCCACCTCACTGATCTTTCTACCTTGGCATCAAATCACTTTCTGCTTGCTGATGGGACTCTTGTTTGCAGTAGACACAGGCCTGTATTTCTCTATGCAGAGAAACCTTCGAAGCTCAAACCGGAGGAAACCTGAATTTCAGTGGAGCCGCGACCCTCAGGACAAATGATTCCTTGTCCCACAGGGTAGTGATACAGCAACTGTGGACCTCTCTCTGGACTTGCAACCTCAAACCGCAGGAAAAATACAGCTCAGCCTAGGCTCAAGGATTACCACCCACCCCCAACTCCCTGTTTTCTATTGGGCTCCAGTGGATGGTTTCCAATAGAAAGGGAAGGCCTGGGACTGCCAAGGGTCAGCAACAGTGGAGCTCTCGTGAGTAGCTGCGCTCCCAGGGACTGGTGCCTCTGAGCTATTGGCTTTCTCTGCGCCAGTCACTTCCTCTCAGCAAAGCAGCAGCAAGTGTTCTGGATGGTGGCCCTGTAAGTGTATAACAATGACTCCTAAATAAGTGGATAAGTCAAAATGTGAATGAATGACTGAGCAGGGCTCATGGGACAGTGGCCTGCACTTGTCACTGCTGGGCTGATTGCCTTCCAGGGACCCCTAAACTTCTTCCAGAGGGTGTGGGAACTGCTAGGGATGTTGGCCATGTAGCAGCACTGGTGAAGTGGGGGTGGCTGAGGAGAGTTTAGAACAGACCGGGGTAGGTGCTCTCATCTGGGCCTGGAGCTCAAGCTGTCTTCCTAGACCAGAAGCTATGGGTGAATGAGTTCACAAGAAGTCACACAGGTGACATGGGCTTGGGTTGTCCAGAGAAGTCTTGACCCAAATTGCCACGCTCTGTGAGCATACAAGGATGCCTCTTAAGGTGTGAGTAGAAAGCAAGACTAGAGCCTGGGCCAGTTGTGGAGTCTGGAGGGTGGGCTTTGCAAAAAAGAACAACCCTGTGAACTCTGAGATACCTCAGCCTACGGAGAAAGCACGTCAAGAGAGTCCACCGCCAAGTCACAGGAAGGAGTGGGTAGGGGGTGAAGAACGGCCACAGCGGTAAGATTTGGAGCGAGGAGCTGAGCGGACTACAATACAGAGGCGGCTATTCTGCTGCGCCGTGTGACTCCGGCCTAGCTGTGTTCACATCATTCGTTAAACAAATGTGAGGGAATCAGCGCTCGGAGTTGCAAATCCCTCTGCGTGTGTCGCTGCCGGGGGTGGGATGGGGAAGGCAGCCTCTGCTTATGGAAGAAAGCTTTGGTCCTTTCTACTTTAGATAACATTTGTTGCTTTCAATAAAAGCATTTTATAAGATCGTGCATACTACTCTCGGAAGGTGAGAAAAACTGGCCGGGGTGAGGAAAGGGCAAAAGGACATGCGACACGTAAACAGAAAGGAGGGTGATCCTGGGGAAGGGGAAGGGTACTGGGAGGAGGCGGGAACCAGCAAAAACAGATTGTAACTCAAAACCGTCAGAATGAAGGATACCTAAATCTCTGCATGCCAACTAAAAAATTAAAAATTGGAAAATGGAAAGAGCCTGTATGGTTATTATCAAATTCATATTTTCCCTATTGTCAAAATTCTGCCAGAGGTTCGTTTGCATTGATCAGAAAACCCTCCCTTCAGGGCTGGAGAGATGGTTTAGCAAAGCCTAAGGACCCAGCATCTGGAGTTCATTTGTCTGCGGTTCATTTGTAGTGGCTAGAGGCTCTGGCATGCCCATTCTCACTCACTCTCTCCCTCTCCTAAATAATTTTGGTTTTTTGAGGTAGGGTATCGCTCTAGTCCAGGCTGACCTGGAATTTGCTACATAGTCTCAGGATGGCCTTGAACTCATGGCAATCCACTTACCTCTGCCTCTCGAGTGCTGGGATTAAAGGCGTGTGTCATCACGCCTGGCTAATAAATAATCTTTTAAAAATTAAGAAAAGAGGGCTGGAGAGATGGCTTAGCGGTTAAGCGCTTGCCTGTGAAGCCTAAGGACCCCGGTTCGAGGCTCGGTTCCCCAGGTCCCACGTTAGCCAGATGCACAAGGGGGCGCACACGTCTGGAGTTCGTTTGCAGAGGCTGGAAGCCCTGGCGCGCCCATTCTCTCTCCCTCTATCTGTCTTTCTCTCTATGTCTGTCGCTCTCAAATAAATAAATAAAAAATTTTAAAAAAAATTAAGAAAAGAAAACCCTCTCCTCAATTCATAGAAAGTAGCCCACTCACTTTCCAAATCTTGCTGAGACAACTGAGTCAAGGCAGATATATATACATACATACATACATACATACATACATACATACATACATACATATATATATGGGTTTATTTTGTGTCTCACTTTAGCTCAGGCTGACCTGGAATTCACTATGTACTCTCAGGGTGGCCTCGAACTCACAGTGATCCTCCTACCTCTGCCTCCCGAGTGCTGGAATTAAAGGCGTGCACCACCATGCCTGGCTCCAGTTTTTTGTTTTTGTTTTTGTTTTGCTGTTGTTGTTGTTGTTTGTTTGATTTTTAATCTTATGTGGCATAGGAAGGTGAACGGGAATCAGAGGTCATGTCAGTGCATAGGGGCTGGTAGAAGTCACAACAACGGGGCAGGAGTCGAGGCACCAGTAGAGATAGAGGACCAGCTAATGAGTGAAATAAAAGCTGTACGTTAGGATCATTGAAGCCAAATGCAGAAGTGACCATTCCACGGGGTTCAGACCAAATACAAGTGCACTGGGAAGTGTTGGCCATTGGACTTGTGTTTACTGAGTACTTAGGAGGCACCAAGGTTGACCAAGGGTGCCGAAGAGATCAGATGGACTCGGGATTCGTCCTCTAAAGAAGCTTTTAGCCTAGTGAGAGAAACAGGCAGGCGGCAGGGGAATGAAGAAAGCGCCACAGACAAGAGGCTTCGTTTAGGGTAGGAGTCTGCCGGGCAAATAAAAGAAATCTCGAAGATCAGAGTCAAAGATTTGAAGATGGTGGGTACGACACCAGTGAGTTTCAGGTCAGCCTGGACTAGAGCGAGACCCTGCTTCAAGCTCAATTCTAAATGTGTAAAAAGACATGAAGCAGAAGAGAGTTCTGGGGCCAGGTCTTGAAAGCCTGAGATTGTATCAGACCTTGCAAGCTACTGAGGGAAGTTTATCTGGAAACTACCAGGGCCATTGAACAGCAGAGGAAGGCACCAGTCCAAAAGTATTTACCAGGCAGTCTCCAAGGAACGAAAGCCAGGGACTCACAAATCAGGAAAGACAAGGCAAGGCTGGCACAGGTCTACAGGAAAGCCAAACAATTCCTGTGTGGATCATTACTATGGAACGTCCTTTAATCAGCCAGTTTCCTGATGCAATTTCTGCAGATAAGAAACAAAACAGTTTAAAAAAAAAAAAAAAATCTGCAACCTGAATACCTCACAGGGATTCCTTAGAAACCACTGCCAAAACAAGCAGGTGAGAAACTCAAGGAAAGGCAAACCCCAGATCCTGGAAGTTAGAAGAAGGAAAGGTGAGTTTTAGTTCCTAGAACTCAAGGCACACAAAATACTCCTCCGTCCCTGGGTGGGCTCGAACCACCAACCTTTCGGTTAACAGCCGAACGCGCTAACCGATTGCGCCACAGAGACGGGCGGCTGCCGAGCATCCCGTCAAGTCTGTTTTCTAAAGAATTAATCCGTGGTTCTCTACGTGGGCAGGACGCTGGGCTGGGAGCTGACCCGGCCCGCGGCTCGGGGCGATCAGGACCCGGCTCGGTCCCGACAAGATGAAGGGAGCTGAGAGGAGGAGACCAGGGGCTTCGGGAAATCGATGCCGGATGCCCTTCGTGGGCTCGGGAATTCAATTGGTTTTGCTCAGACACATACGTAACAAACATGTCTATTTTTTCGGATCTAGGCAATTTGTGTGTGCAAGCGTGCGTGCGTGCCTGAGTATTGATTCAGGATAAGCTGATTATGTTGAATACCACCGTCATGTGTCCCATCGTGCCCAGCAAAACTTGTAAAGTCCAAGTAAGGGCCGTGTTTATGACACAATCAGTCTTCAACCCCAGCATTTTTTAAAAGGGTTCTTCTAACCCTCTGGTCACCTGGGCAGAACACCAAGGTCATAAATGGCGGTAACACAAGGATTTTCGCGCTGACACATCCGGTTCCAAATTCCTAAGGGCAGAGACTGATGCTCTCACTTTTAGGGGTCCTCATCAGAGATGGGGACTATGCCCCAGTCCCAGAGGCCCCCTGGCGTCTCCACACAGTACCTCCTTCATTTCCTGCCCTGCCACCCTCCAACAACTGAGTTTCAGTTCAGGCGCAGGTCAAAGTTTTCAAAGATTTCATTGAAATTAGAATACATACAAATATAGACACCCATGTGCCAAAATTAGATGTGTATTTACATATACTTTATGAAAAATATACACGTCTGTTGCATGACTGAAATTAATTCAAAGTTATGGAATATACATATATGTTGTCAAGGTTAAGGTCAGTTGTTAAAGTCAGTGACACCAGGTTTCTTTTTTATTTATCTGTGTGTGTCTGTGTATTAATTATATACTTTAATTTTTTTATTTACTTTTTTTTAAGGTAGGGTCTCATTGTAGCCCAGGCTGACCTGGAATTCACTATATAGTCTCAGGGTGGGCCTCAAACTCATGGCAATCCTTCTATTTCTGCCTCCCAAGTGCTGGGATTAAAGGTGTGCACCATCATGCCTGGCTTTTTAATCTATCTATTTATTTTTGGTTTTCTGAGGTGGGGTCTCGCTCTAGCTGAGGCTGACCTGGAATTCACTATGTAGACTCAGGGTGGCCTGGAACTCTTGGCTTCTAAATTTTTGTTTCTAAATGTCTTTTTGTTGTTGTTTTTCAAGGTAGGGTCTCACTGTAGCTCAGGCTGACCTGGAGTTCACTATGTAGTCTCAGGGTGGCCTAAAACTCACCGTGATCCTCCTACCTCTGCCTCCCAAGTGCTAGGATTAAAGGCATGTGCCACCACTCCCACCTAAAATATCTTTTCTTTTATATAATTGTAATTAGGATAGATGATTGTGAGAGTTAGAAGCCAAAATGACCATGGACTTCGAAATGAGATGCAACGCCAGCATCAGCAGAGGACTCAATCTCTCATGGAGGAATGCCTTAGTCTGAGACGTGGTGATGTTTCATTGTGAATTAAGACAAAGAAAAATGTGTGTATGAGGTAAAACCAAAAGTTGTACCTTGCCAGGCATGGTGGTGCACGCCTTTAATCCCAGCACTCGGGAGACGGAGGTAGGAGGATCACCGTGAGTTCGAGGCCACCCTGAGATTACATAGTGAACTCCAGCTCAGCCTGAGCTACAGTGAGACCCTACCTCAGAAAACCAAGAGGAGCTGCACCCGGAGCAAAACAGGGTGTAAGAGCGCAATCTCTACTTTCTACGTTATTTATAATATTACTACAAAGTCTTATAATGCAAAGCCTTGTTCAATTCCCCAGGACCCAGTCAAGCCAGCTACACAAAGTGGCCCATGCATCTGGAGTTCGTTTGCAGTGGCAGGATGTCCTATGCGCCCATTTTCATTCATTCATTCGTTCATTCATTTCCTCCTCCCCTTCCCTCCACCCCCCCCCCCATTGGCCTGAAATCAAAGAGCTAGTTAAGTAGAAAAGCAGATCACACTGTTATTTTTATTGTTTTTCCTAGTGTAGGAGCCTATTTCAAAGTGTGTCAGTGATCATGGAAACCAACACCCAGAGGAACTAAATGATTAACGCCAAAGCAAGCCTTTCCGTAGTGAATTAAACAACAACCACAACCAAACTCTAAGGCCGGCCTCCCCAATCTCACACACCGCTCCTGGCCGGGGCCAGGTTCAGAAATGACATCTTTGCTGTTCTCCACGGCCCGCAGCAGGGGCTGCTGTTTCCCAGGCAGGCAAGGGGAGGGTGGGGACTGGACTAGAGCAGGAATTGGCTAGAAGGAAAGGCGGGAATACGGAAGCCCAGGGCTCAGGACAGACCCTGAACCGCGGAAGCGGGACCCACAGTCTTGATCTTCACCCAGGAATTTAGAGAGAACGTGAAACCCAAACCTTTAAGGTGCTTAGGAGCGATTATTTTTAACAGCAAGACTGATCAAAGACAAGAGTTTCAAAAGTGTAGTAGTCTCCCCGTCGGGGAATCGAACCCCGGTCTCCCGCGTGACAGGCGGGGATACTCACCACTATACTAACGAGGACAACCGCGAAAGGTTTCTCAAGTTTTCTACCCTAGGAAAGTTACTTCTAAACTATCGGCGCAACAAAAAAGTTGGTTCGTGACTATACGTTCTTTGTCTGCATCCGCAAGTTACAATAGAAATCTGGTGCGAAGGAACACAAACTACTGTGAACTTTCGAATTGGCAGAAGTAAACAGTAAGAACAGCAAATGCTCGTTTTAATAAGCCTACAACACACCCAAAATAGCATTTCAACATGTACTCAACATTAAACACTTATTAATTAGGTATATTTTTCTTGGTCTTCAAAATCTGATTTTTACACGTAGACAGCATACTTCGACTGTTAAGTTAAATTTCCACAAGAAGTTTAATCAGTACCTAGAATTCATAAACTTTACAGATGAAGCAACTTTTTTTTTCCAAAATGCACCTAAAAGTTCTCCAATTACTGAAGTATTGTTTATATTTATAGTAAGTTTTTGTGTTAATGATTTCACTTAATGAACTTGAATTAGTAAATTAAAACTAAATTTCACAATGTGATGTCTTAGTCACACCCGCCTGTTTTAAGTGCTATATATGAGCCTGTCGGATAAAGTAAAGGTCCTTTTCTAGTGCCACGATTCAGAATCCAGAAATTGAGTTGCAAGCATTCGTTCTTGCGCTCCTTCCGGGGGGATTGGAGGGAGAGGATGAAGTCTGAGTGGGAAAAAAAAAAAAAAATTTAAGAAAAGGGCTGCAAGTATAGCTCGGGGGAGGGTCGTTTGGCTGTAGAGGGCCCGCTAGATCTGTTCCTGCATAAACACACGAAACTTCTCCATCTTTTGCCACTATCAGCCATTGAGAGACAAGGAAAAAGAAACGGCTGCGTTGGCCGGGAATCGAACCCGGGTCAACTGCTTGGAAGGCAGCTATGCTCACCACTATACCACCAACGCTTCACGCTGTCCGAGGCTGGAAATCGGTACCTAATGGAAGTGGTAGTCCTGAGTAGCTTATTGTCACGGTTTTGTTATTTGTTTCCTGAAACAGGAGTTAGAAGGTCCGCCGTCCGCGCGGCTCTTTCCCGTCTCTGCTCCCCTCGCAGCGGGCGTCCCCAGCTCCTAGCTCAGCAGCAGCTCGGCCCTGCCTCGCAGAGCATCGGATCCACCGGGTGCGGGATCCGGTAACGACGGCCCAGGACGGAGGTGCGAGCAAGACTGGGCGGCAGGACGTCCGCAGCGGCCTGGCTTGGGCCCCGGGGAGGGGAGCGCTCCAAGGGTCAGCAGAGGAAATGGAGGTTTAAAGTGATGGGGAAGTAGGCAATAGGAAAGATCTTTCACTTTTCCTGCTTCCCAGGGGTACTCAGAGACGCTCCAAAAATTATTCGAAGCATCGAAGCAGTGCCATACAACGCTTTGTATGTGATAAATATATACGCGAATAAACGACTTTATTGGCACATGTCAGGATGGCCGAGCGGTCTAAGGCGCTGCGTTCAGGTCGCAGTCTCCCCTGGAGGCGTGGGTTCGAATCCCACTTCTGACAAAGGCAAACATTTTCCAGATATTTCTTCCTGCAACTATGTGTATTTGCATGGCGGATTTATGGACAAATTCTTACACACAAGAATGTTCATAATTTTTTTTCTGACTGATGAAGTTTTTATAAATTTTTTTTAATCTGTGTGTCCAAACAAAGCAAAATACAAAAGTTTGTATAACTACCTGTACAAAGATCATTTATGCTTCACTCTAAATATAGACCCAAATTATTGACAAGACTGATTTAGAAAATCAGTGGTGACCTGGGAGTAAGATCTATCCCTAGCTGTGAAAAAACATTTCTCTTATTACTCAAGATTTTCAGTATCTGTTTGCTCTTATCAGACAACAGTGTATAAAACCTCCTCTGCATGGCCGCACAAGGAAAAAAAAATCCCTCAACCAAAGACTCCTTAATTCCCTCTGATTAGCCTTCTTTTAATGTAATGTTGTAAAACGTTGGTAAATAGGAAGTTCTCCCCTGCTTTATCCAATCCACCCAGACCACCGCATCTAATTCAGCAGGTTTGCTATCTCATACCAGGAAGAGAAATCAACAGATTAAATGGACCTAATGACAATGTTGAAGTTACAATAATCAAGCTAAGGCTCTATTTAGCATAAGTATTTTTAGATGCTCTCTATATAAGAAGCAATCTTCAAAGAATTTATCCAAAATGATCAAAAACAACCAATTATAAGTAGATAAAAGCCTTTAATCCCAGCACAGAAGGCCTAGGTAGGAGGATTACTGTGAATTTGAGGCCAATCTGAGGCCGCATAGTTCCAGGTCCAGGTCAGCCTGGGCTAGAGCAAGCCCCTACCTGGGTTGAGGGGGACAGGTGGGGAGCAGATAAAGTCCTTAATTTACTTAAGTCCGACTATAGAAAAGTAGATACCACCTACTTGGGAGTATCTGAGGTACTTTCATGACAACCACAATAAAGTGTATGTATTCTTAAAATTAAAAGAAGAAAGGCATGCCCATGTCCTAAGAAATTGAAACCTGCCAATTGTCATCAGTCCTCTTGGGAAGGACTAATTGGTTGAATTGGTCAACGCTGAAAGTTGAAAACAAAGGCACATGTAGTGCAAGGAGTTTATGCAACTATGTGTTCTTTTTTTTTTTTTTTTTTTTTTGCAAGTTCCTACAGTGTCTCTGTGTGTGTGTGTTTTAACAGTTTCCTTCAAGGTAAAACCATATTACAATGGACACAGTTTAAAAAAAAAAAAAACTGACATGACATCCAGGGACAAGATGATTGTCCCTACACAGAATACCACAAGCTGAATATGTTGTAGCAATGCTCAGACTTCTTATTGCTGAGGTAACAGCAAATCTCCCACTGCTCATGTAATAGGTACAAGATGGACGGGATTGATTGGGAACTAAGTTAAGTGTTTTTCCTAATGTTATGTTGTCATTTATTTAAATGGTAGTAAAGTTTGAGTTTGGGCATATTTCCCAGTTTGGGTCACTTGCCATATATATACACATACATACATACATACACACATACATATATACACACACACATAAAGGGGGCCCAGCAATTAAAGGACTTGCTTGCAAAGCCTGATGGCCTGTTACCAAATACTCATGTAAAGCTAGATGCACAAAGTGGCATATGCATGCCAGCCTGAGACTACAGAGTAAATTCTAGGTCATCTTAGACTACAGTAAAACCCTACCTCGAAAACAAACCAAAAAAGAAACAAAGTGGCTCATATGTCTAGAGTTCATGCGCAGTGGAAGGAGGCCCTGGAGTGATCATATCCATACTCTCTCTGGTTGCCTCTTTCTATCTGTCTGTCCATCTCTCTCTCTCCCCCCCCCCCCCCCTCTCTCTCTCTCTCTCTCTCTCTCTCTCTCTCTCTCTCTCTCTCAAATAAATAAATAAAAATTTAAAACAGGAAGCCAGGCATGGTGGTGCATGCCTTTAATCCTAGCACTTGGAGGCAGAGGTATCACAGTGAGTTTGAGACCACCCTGCGACTACATAGTGAATTCCAGGTCAGCCTGAGTTAGAGTGAGAATCAACCTTGGGGAGGGTGGAGGAGGGGACAGGAAAAGAAATTCAAGTGTTTACTTACTAATTATAGCAGACAGCTTCAGGTTGGCTAAGATGAACTTCCAGACCAGGCACAGTTATGGAGGAAGGGATTTATTGAAGCTTACAGATCCAGGGGAAGTTCAATAATGGCAGAAGAAGCTGGCCTGCCTTTACAGGTCCAAACACAGAGAGAAAGAAGTACAAACCAAAAAGCCAAAAGCCAAAAAGCACAGCACTCTTCAGGAACTCTAGCTAGGCACATTTTGCATATCTTTAGATTGAAATCTCAAACCCATCACCACACCTTAAGATCCGCCCAGTGACACCGCCTCCAGCCAGGTGGCTGCAGATGCAATCTACAAACTAATAAAATACTGAATATATTGGGGGCCATCTACTCAAACTACCACACTAATGAAATATAAAATAAAATGCATACTTTTCATCTCAGCAAATAATAGTTTCACAGTATCTGGGGGAAGGTGTAGAGAATTATGGCCTGTTTGTGGGATGACACACTCAGGCTTTAAAAAGTAGTCAGGATCTGATCACATTCCACATTGGTCCTTTTTTTTTTTTTTTTCTCTTTTTTGAGGGCCTCACTCTAGCCCAGACTGACCTGGGATTCACTGTGTAGTCTCAGGGTGCCCTCAAACTCACAACGATCCTCCTACCTCAGCCTCCAAGTGCTGGGATTAATGGCGTGCTGCGCCACCACGCCTGGCTCTCCAGATGGGTTCTTTATCCCCTCCAACCCCCTATATAGCAGGAACTCCTTGAACTTTATTTTCTCTTTTCTTTCCACACCTTTTCACTTAGACCCATATCTGGTTATGAAAGGCCCAAGAATTCAGAAGCTCAGAAATACTATCATGCTCCAAAGGGAGCTTAAGCGGGCCACCTGCATACCTCAAACTCCAGGTTTTACTCTCTGTCAGAAGCAAGTAAAGAATCCCTCTTCTCATTTTATCAGAGCCCACTCCTAATATAAAACTAGGTAAAAGGGCATGAGATAGCCCTCAAGGATGGGAAATGAGTAATGAAGTGAACCACTTATTTGGTTTCTGTAAATAGCCTGCACCATAAGCCTTAATAGCCCACACTGTAAGCCTTAGTAACTCACACCATAGGCTGTAGCAGCCTGCCTCAGACCACCAAGGTCATAGGAGGCTGATACCATACTCTGTTCCCCCCACCTAAGGAATTGCACAAGTGCTGACCTCCAAGGTCACAGGAGACTGATACCACACTCTGCTACTCCCACCCAAGGACCTGCGCAAACGCTGACCACCAAGGTCATAAACTAATTGGCTTAGAAACTATGGGGTGGCACCAACTGACTGGCTAACACCCTGCGGGGCTCCTAATATTAGAAAATGATTGGTCTAAGGCACAGGCTTTGTTAGAAACCCTATAAAAACTACCCCATTCCTGCATTCGGGGCTCTGCAGTCCTCTACCCCTGTGCGGTGTACGACTGTGGGCCCCAGCGCGCTTGGAATAAAATCCTCTTGCAGTTTGCATCAAGACCGCTTCTCGTGAGTGAGTGATTTGGGGTGTCGCCTTATCCGGGCAGAGCGTGGGGACCCCCTGTGGGGGTTTTTTCCTACAGTTACGTGGACTCCTGAGCTATACGTGGCCCACATGGGCTTTTGGGCTCCGTGTGGTGAACTTCTCTTCTCCCCACTTTATCTCCCCTTACCTCCCAGCCTTCCCCTTTCCACACTCCTTTGTAAAATCTGAATAAAATATGGTATTTTATAAATAAAAAAAAGAAGGCAGGAAGGGTCTTAATTCTAGCCTTTCCCCTCATTTAATAACCCCCATTTAATAACTGTGTCCTTGAATAAATTCTTTGATTTCTTTGAACTTCAGAATCCTCATCTTTAAAATGTATAATGGCCCATGATATTGCTGTCGGAATTGTGTATGTCAAATTGTGTGTGTCAGAACGAGAGGGTGAGACACCTCATGTTTTTGCTGCAAGACGCTGAGAAATCAAGCTGGAGTTGAGCGGGATGCCATCCCCCACCCCCATGTTGACTGTCATAGAGCTGAACAGTGCTGGGCATCCTGCTGGGAGAGAAAAGTCACCCACAGGCTTAACTAGCAATGGACTCCGCAAGCTACATGTCTGGCCAATGTCCCAACTAGTACAATGGGAGTATGTCTGTTATAGAAGAAGCCAACAACTACTCTCTGATTGGATTTGAAGTCCACTCCATGGGAGGATATTCGTACCTGGTACTGAAAAACCTATAACTGGAGAGGTCACAAGCCCTATGTAGGAGGGAACTACTACTGTGGTTTGGCTAAACAGATGGATTATGTCCACCAAAATGTCCTCTAAATACCTATGCCTATATATTAATGCTACTCTTATTTTAATATTGTACTTATTTATTCATTTATGATTTGAGAGAGAGAAAGAGGCACAAAGATAGAGAGAGTGGGCGCACCAGGGCCTCCAGCCACTGCAAACAAACTCCAGGTGCATGTACCACCTTGGACATCTGGCTTTATGTGGGTACTGGGGAAATTAAACCCGGGTCCTTGGGCTTTGCAGGCAACTGCCTTAACCGCTAAGGCACCTCTCCACTCCTAATCTAACTTTAAAAATCTTTTTGTTGTCGTTGTTTGTTTTTCAAGGTGGGGTCTCACCCTAGTTCAAGCTGTCCTGGAATTCCCTCTGTAGTCTCTGGTGCTCTCGAACTCAGGGCAATCCTCCTACCTCTGCCTCCCAAGTGCTAGGATTAAAGGCTTGTACCACCATGCCTGGCTAAAAATATCTTATTTTAGTTTATTTATTTTAGAGAGAGACAGGGAGGGCGTGAGGGACAGAAAGAATGGGTGCGCCAGGGCATCCAGCCACTGCAAACAGAATCCAGATGCATGTGCCACCTTGTGCATCCTGGGGAATTGAGCCTGGGTCCGTTACAGACGAGCACCTTAACCATTAATCCATATCTCCAGCCCTACTGTCACTTTTGAGGTAGGGTCAACTGCCTTAACCGCTAAGCCATCTCTCCATCCCTACTCTAACTTAAAAAAAACTTTTGTTTGTTTTTCAAGGTAGGGTCTCACTCTAGTTCAAACTGACCTGGAATTTCCTATGTAGTCTCAGGGTGACCTTGAACCCACAGCAATCCTCCTACCTCTGCCTTCCGAGTGCTGGGATTAAAGGCGTGCGCCACCACGCCCGGCTCCTATTCTCACTTTTTTTTTTTTTTTTTTCGAGATAGGGTCTCACTCTGGTCCAGGCTGACCTGGAATTAACTCTGTAGTCTCAGGGTGGCCTTGAACTCACGGCGATCCTCCTACCTCTACCTCCCGAGTGCTGGGATTAAAGGCGCGCGCCACCACGCCCGGCTCCTATTCTCACTTTTGACTAGAGAAGTTTCTCTTTTTCCGATGGTAGTGGCTTCTGGGGTGAGTCAAAACTCACCAGAGTGCTGAGAAGTGACCGGAAGAACGTTCAGCACTGAGACATCTCTGTCACACCCTCCAAGACTTAGGGGTCACTGGGGAAGAAGTGGTGGAAACAATGTAAGACCCAAAGAATGAGGAGGAGTGCTTACTGTATTGTCTTTCAGACAGAAGGTGACCATTTATTTCATTTAGGATCTCACTGTGGCTGATGTTAGCTACATAAGACGTGCATACTGTGAGGGTGTGGTGGTTTGAATGGACCCTCGCTCACCACCTGGCACGGCCAGTACCTCGCGTCCGACGGCACCGTCGAGCCGGTGAACTTGCGCCCTGTCCGCCTCTTGGCATCGAGCACCGTGTGGCGCGGGTTCGGGGGCGCCCGATTCATGGCGGCGTCGCCCACCTACCGCTCGGCGTCGGTGAAAGCCACGTGGCTGGGCTTGGTGCGGTTCCCCTGGACGTTGGCCAGGACCTCCACTCGGCCATGCTGGAACACACGCACGCACGAGTACATGGTGCCCGGGGATCGATGCCAATGACCACTTCCCTCAGGGCGGACACGGCTGTGGTCTTCGCGCTGCAGCTGCCCTTAGGATGTTGGAGTGGGATGCTGGAGTGGAATGGAGGAGGGTGCTTAACTGGGACGCTGGAATGAGATAGAGGAGCGGGGTGCAGGAGTGGGGTGCAGGAGTGGGGTGCAGGAGGGAGTGCAGGAGTGGGATGCTGTAGTGGAATGGAGGAGGATGCTTAACTGGGACGCTGGAATGAGATAGAGGAGCGGGGTGCAGGAATGGGGTGCAGGAGTGGGGTGCAGGAGTGGAGTGCAGGAGTGGAGTGCAGGAGTGGGGTGCAGGAGTGGGGTGCAGGAGTGAGCGAGTGGATGCTGGAATGAGTGGGAAGCCCGAGGCTGCGTGCGTTGGCGCTGCTCGGCCGCTGGGGGCGCTCGGCGCTCCTCCGCTCTCGCTTCCTCTGCAGCCGGGATGCTCCGCCCCGCCGCCGCCGCCGCCGCCAGCCTTCTCGCACCTCTCCCCGCCCGCCCGGGCCGACTCGGGCGGGGGCGGCCTCGGTGACCGGCGCAGAGGGCTCGGGCGTCAGGAGGCTGGGCGCCCTCCTACGAGCTCGGCGCTGCTGAAGAGAAGCCGGGGGGCGGCAAGCTCCAGCTCTTCCCGGCTGGTTCTCGGGGCGCTGCGCTGGGTGACCCCGGACACGCTCAGCCGCGGCCTGCGGCTCCGGAAAACCCCAAGCGTGTGACCTGCCGGGCCCAGAAACCAGAGTCTCAGCGTCAGCATTTTAAGTAGTTGATGATTTGTTTCGATGTATATACATATATTGGTAAATCGTAGTTTTTACGTAGTGAAAACGTTTAATCTTGAGACGTGAGAGTAGTAGTTTCGGAATTCGATTTATGAATGTTATCGGTAATGGAACGCAGCTAGTGATCAGGTGAAGTAGGAGTACTGCAGAAGCTTGCTCTTGGGAGCATTGGTGGTTCAGTGGTAGAATTCTCGCCTGCCACGCGGGAGGCCCGGGTTCGATTCCCGGCCAATGCACAGAGTTTAGTTTTTAGGACATAAGTCAACAAAACCAGTTAAAGCGACATTTTATTATTATTTCCTGTTTCTTCACTGGCTTACTTTAGAGAAGCTGACACTGGTCACTGTATTCAGGAGCAACAACAAAACCAGTTAAAGCGACATTTTATTATTATTTCCTGTTTCTTCACTGGCTTACTTTAGAGAAGCTGACACTGGTCACTGTATTCAGGAGCAACCTAGCCTATTCACTAACAGGAGATGAGGTGCAATGTCGCCGTATTGCCCCTTCTGATTTTGAGTTCCGTCCTAGCACCAAAGAACATCATACCCAGAGATCTTTGAAAAGTTAAAAGTGTGAGGTTTTCCCTGCATCCTGGGCGAGATCCCAGCCAGGATGAGTCCGAAGATTCAACTGTAAATTGAAGTTCCGATCTGTCTCGGGCGCTGAAGGTCGAGGTGGGCTCACAGAGCAGTAAAGCCACACTGTTTCTACCAAGTCTGAGGTCTTATGAGCTGCTGGCTGGCTCCTTTCTTTAACTCAGAACATAACATTTTAGTGTTGGACTTCTATTGAAAGCCAATAGATGATACATTTCGAAGAAGTATGTGGAAGAAAAGGACAAAAGAAAAATAAAAAAATATCCCAGCACTGGGAAGGCAGAGTTAGGAGGATCGCTATGTTCGAGGCCGCTCTGAGACTACACATAGTGAATGCCAGGTCAGCCTGGGGTAGGGTGAGACCCTACCTCGAAAAACGAAAAAAAAAAGAAAATAAAAAAATAAATAAATAATAAAACATAAAATTAAAAAGTGATAAAAGAAAAAAAAGGATGAAACACACACCACTCCTCTCCAGACAACACAAACCACACACATTCTCATGTATGACACCAATAAACTATCTAGGGCAGTAAATTGGGTGGCAGCTAGAAAGCCTGTGGTGCTTTCTGATATCACACTTTAACAGAATATTAAAGGAATTTAATATATTAAACATTTAAAGCAACTTAAGACATTGCTGCTGCCTGATTAAAAAGAAATTATTTATTTATGAGACAGTGTTTCATGTAGCCAAGGAGCTGGCCTTAATCTCCCTTTTTTCCTGTCTCTACTTCCAAACTGCTGGGATTATAGGCATATGCTACCACACCCTGAAATTCATATTTGTAAAAACAGCTCCTCTGGTGGCTGTTTTCTTGGAAAGATTAGAACCCACTGGAAGTTCCAGAGACCTTAAAGAGGATGAGGGGAGTCAGAACTTCTCCCTGGGCTGGTTTTCTTGTCAGTCCTCTCCAGGTGTACCAGTGAGAAGGAGCTGACTGTTCACTACCACAGAAAACTGCTATACTGGGAAGGTACTCAAGGGCAGAAATGAAAGAATACTTCAAGAAGTATAAAATGAATGGCTTCCACTGTGTAAAGTTCAGCTAATCTTCCAAAGGTTGTCAGGTTTAAATGGACTCTTAGAGCCGGGCATGGTGGCCCATGCCTTTAATCCCAGCACTCAGGAGGCAGAGGTAGGAGGATCGCCATGAGTTCGAGGCTACCCTGAGACTACATAGTGAATTCCAGGTCAGCCTGAGCCAGAGTGAGACCCTACCTCGAAAAAACAAAAAAAGGACTCTTAAAATCTGCGTAGGTCTGGTAGGAACACATGGCCTGGCCTGGGGACTTGCGCCTTCACTTGTTCAGGGATGGCCTTGTCTGGGGTCTTCCAAAACCCTTCCGCAGTACCCAGGAGTTCCAAAGCCTACCAGCCTCACTGGGAATAACAGCCATGGCACTTGTCTAGACCACAGATTTGATACCCAGCACCACATACACATACAAAAGCGCCACCCACCCACTCTCCTTTTCTTTTTCTTTTTTTTTTTTTAAATTTTTTGTACATTATTTATTTATTTATTTGAGAGTGACAGACACAGAGTGAAAGACAGATAGCGGGAGAGAGAGAGAGAATGGGCGCACCAGGGCTTCCGGTCATTGCAAGTGAACTCCAGACGCGTGCGCCCCCTTGTGCATCTGGCTAACGTGGGACCTGGGGAATCGAGCCTCGAACCGGGGTACTTAGGCTTCACAGGCAAGCGCTTAGCTAAGCCATCTCTCCAGCCCTTCTTTTTCTTTTTTTATAAGGTGGGGGGGAGAGAATTGGCAGGGCCTCCAGCCACTGCAACCGAACTCCAGATGCATGTGCCATCTTGTGCGCATGTGCAACCTTGCTTGCTTGTGTCACCTTGTGCGTCTGGCTTATGTGGAATTGAAGAGTTGAACACGCATCCTTAGGCTTCGCAGGCAAGTACATTAACCACTAAGCCATCTCTCCAGCCCCACCTACCCGCTCTTTATAGTTATGATCATTATTTTTAAAATGTTTTAATTTTTAATTCCTTACAGAACAAAATGGCCTGGATATCCATGACCTCACAGTGCCTGACTCTACCTACACAAGACAAGCATAATAGGAGGAAAAGATCAACACCTCAAAATAAAAGAGACTGATTGAGAGGGAGAGAGGGTATGATGGAGAATAGAGTTTCAAAGGAGAAAATGGGGGAAGGGAGGGTATTACCATGGGATTTTCTTTTATAATTATGGAAGTTGTTAATTAAAAAAATTGAAAAGAAAAAAAATTTAACAAAAAAATATTTATCTGAGGGCATGAAAAAAAGCAGAGAGGGAATGGGTGTGCCAGGGCTTCTAGCCACTACAAACTCCAGGTGCATGCACCACCTTGTGCATCTGGATTACGTGAGTTCTGGGGAGTCGAACCAAGGTGTCTTTGGCTTTGCAGGCAAGTGTCTTAACCATCGCCAGCCCTAGTTCATGTGTATTTTAAAGTAAAATAGACATTAATGACTTAGCCACTGTGAAGTGAAAGGACACTATGATCTAGTATTCAGTACAAAACAAAGTCAAGCTACATTATATAGTATGATTCACACTTTATATAAAGGTCTGTTATACCAATTACCTATATGTTCTAAAGTCATTTCATCTATCTGAGCCACTGCTTCTTCTGTTCTAAAACGAGGAGATTTGAACTACATTGATGTAAAGATTTTTCAGGCCTAAAGATCTATGATTTCAAAGATCAAAGAAATGATTCAATGAGAGCTTGAAAGGTAGCTTAATTGGTAATGGTGGCTCATACTTGCAATCCCAGTGCTGGGGCTCACTGGCCAGCTTAGCCTACTTGATGAGCTCCAGGCCCATGAGAAACCTTATCTCAAAACTAGATGGGCCGGGTGTGGGGGCACATGCCTTTAATCCCAGCACTCAGGAAGCAGAGGTAGGAGGATGGCCGTGAGTTCAAGGCCACCCTGAGACTACATAGTGAATTCCAGGTCAGCCTAAACTAGAGTGAGACCCTACCTCAGGGAAAAAAAAAAAAAAAACCAACTAGGTGGATGGCTGGGTGTGGTGGCGCATGCTTTAATGTTAGCACTCAGGAGGTGAAAGAAAGAGGATCACTGTGAGTTCAATTCTCAAACCTGAAAACTACAGAGTGAATTCCAGGTCACCCTGGGCTAGAGTGAGACCTTACCTCGAAAAATCAAAAAGAAAAATAAAAATAGGATAAGTGGTTGGACCTCACAGTGGCTGACACTACCTACACAAGACCTATACAATAAGAGGCACCTCCTGCTGCGCCTCACCTCCCAACACTGCCGCACCTCACCTCCCAACACTGCCGCATCTCCCACTGCACCTCATCTCCCAACACTGCCACACCTCACCTCCCAACACTGCCGCACCTCCCACTGCACCTCATCTCCCAACACTGCGCACCTCACCTCCCAACACTGCCGCACCTCCCACTGCACCTCATCTCCCAACACTGCTGCACCTCACCTCCCAACACTGCCGCACCTCCCACTGCACCTCATCTCCCAACACTGCCGCACCTCACCTCCCAACACTGCCGCACCTCCCACTGCATCTCATCTCCCAACACTGCGCACCTCACCTCCCAACACTGCCGCACCTCCCACTGCACCTCATCTCCCAACACTGCCACACCTCACCTCCCAACACTGCCGCACCTCCCACTGCACCTCATCTCCCAACACTGCCACACCTCACCTCCCAACACTGCCGCACCTCACCTCCCAACACTGCCGCACCTCCCACTGCACCTCATCTCCCAACACTGCTGCACCTCACCTCCCAACACTGCCGCACCTCCCACTGCACCTCATCTCCCAACACTGCCACACCTCACCTCCTAACACTGCCGCACCTCCCACTGCGCCTCACCTCCCAACACTGCCACACCTCACCTCCCAACACTGCCGCACCTCACCTCCCAACACTGCCGCACCTCACCTCCCAACACTGAGGCTCAAGGGGGATGAGTTATATCCCCAGCTCTCTTTTTCTGGAGACAAAATTTCACTAAGTTATCCAGGCTAGACTTGAACTTACTATGTAGCCCAGGCAGGGCTTGAACTGGTTTTCATGCTGCCTCAGCCTCCTGAGCAGCTGATGTCACAGGGGTGCACCACCAGACCTGGCTTCCGAGTTTCTTTCTTTCTTTTTATTAAGAGTATACTTTGTATGGACACATTATGTGTTGGTACCATCATTTCCCTCACACCTGTCCTCATCCCACTTCTCCTCAGTGGGATGCTGGCATTCCCCATGAGATTGTGGCTTATGAGCTATGGAAACAGCAGTCAGTCACTGAGGGGGGTGGGCGATGCCTCTGGATCTGGAGAGTCCCTCCCATCCTGTGGCTCTTATAATCTTTCCACTCCCTCTTTTGCAAAATTCCCTGAGCCGTGGTGGGTGTGTTTTAAGTCAGCTTCAGTGTTGAGCTCTCAGGAGCTTCCGGGTTTCTGCTTGGGTATGTGCTCAGTGTCCACAGCATCTGTAGCTTTCAACCTGGTGCAGGTTGTCAGGATCACCATGGGAGCAGAACTCTTGCTCATCATACTAATTCTTCTGCAGTTTCACCTGGGCCCTGGCTGCTCTGCGAAGGTTGGTTTATCTCCTCTGTCCAGGTTGCTTTCAAGGGAAGGTCATGGAAGAAATATGGTAGAAACAGAGACCACTGTCATTGTGGTTTTACCATTGTATGTGGGCCCTGGAGCCATCTGATTTGCTGATTCCTCCAGTCCCCCATTGAGTTTGAATCTTTCTGTGCACAGAGAAATACAGGCCTGTGTCCACTGCAAACAGGATCCCCATCACCAGGCAGAAAGCAACTTGGTACCAAAGCCGACTGGTAGATGGAATGACTGGACCTAGTGGGAAAAGCAGAGAAATGGAGAGCGGAATCGATAGTCATTAAAGTGGAAATTCTGAAGGCACTGTGATGTCCCTGGTGGAGAGCTTTTGCAAATTCACCAGTGTCATGTATCTAAGACAAAGTCAGGAGCAGATAAGTAGGCCAGAACATCTTCAGAGGACATTTTCTTCTCTCCCTTCCCTAAAAAAGCACTGAATCAGCATTTCTCAAAGGGTAACCATGGGGACATCTGTCTGAAGTTATAGAAGACAGAGATTTTGTTGTCATCTAGATTTGGCAGTACAGCATATGCAACACAGTTTTTTGTTTTGTTTTGTTTTGTTTTGTTTATTTTGGTTTTCCAAGGTAGGGTTTCACTCTAACTCAGACTGACCTGCAATTCACTATGTTGTCCATTCCTTGTTGTGTTTTTTTTTTGTTTGTTTGTTTTGTTTTGTTTTTCGAGGTAGGGTCTCACTCTAGCCCAGGCTGACCTGGAATTCACTATGTAGTCTCAGGGTGGCCTCGAACTCACAGCGATCCTCCTACCTCTGCCTCCCAAGTGCTGGGATTAAAGACATGCGCCACCACGCCCGGCTTAGCCCTTGTTTTTTTTAAGGTAGGGTCTCACTCTGTAGTCTCAGGGTGGCCTTAAACTCACAGTGATCCTCCTACCTTTGCCTCTCCAGTACTAGGATTAAAGGCATGTACCACCATACCCGATCCAAGACAGGGTGGTTGGGTTTTTTTGTTGTTGTTGTTTTGTTTTTTTTTTTTTGCTTTTTTGTTTGTTTTCAAGGTAGGGTCTTACTCTAGTTCAGACTGACCTAGAATTCACTATGTAGTCTCACGGTGGCCTAAAACTCATGGCAATCCTCCTGCCTCTACCTCCTGAGTGCTGGCTAATGTGGGTCCCAGGGAATCCCAGGCATGTGCCACCACACCTGGCTTCAAGACAGTTTTAAAATTTTCCTTCCAACACTCCTGGTACCACACACTTGTAACAGGATCTTGCCAGGTATCCCAGTTTGGCCCCCAACTCACAATCCCCCTGCCTCCACTCCTCAAATGCTGGAGTTAGAGACATTCATCAAGTTGGATTTACAACAGGTCCTCTTGGAAGTGTTCAGTGTGCACTATGCATATAAGAGGAGATGGAGAGAAGACACAGCATGCTGTGCACTACCCTGAGATGGCTTAATGATTAAGGCACTTGTCTACAAAACCAAAGGACCCAGGTTCAATTCCCTGGGACCCACATTAGCCAGGTAGACAAGGTAGCACATGTGTCTGGAGTTCATTTGCAGCAGATGGTGGCCCTGGTATATACATTTTTCTCTCTCTCTCAAATAAATAAAAATAAAATATTTCAGTGCCCTGTGCATCTGGAGTTCCTTTAGAGTGAATATAGACTCTAGCATGCCCATTCTCTCTCTCTCCTCTAATAAATAAATTTTTTAAAAGATTTTATTTTTATTAATTTATTTATTAGAGACACACAGAGAGAAAGACAGAGGGAGAGAGAGTGAGAATGGGCATGCCAGGGGCCCTAGCCACTACAAATGAACTCCAGATTCATGTGCCACCATGTGCATCTGGCTTACGTGGGACCTGGAGAATTGAAGCTGGGTTCTTAGGCTTCATAGGCATGTGCCTTAACCACTAAGTCATCGCTCCAGACTGAAATAAAATAAATTGTTTTTTAATTTAATTTAATTTATTTATTTATCTGATACAGAAAGGCAGATAGATACAGAGAGAAGGAGAGTGAGCACATCAGGGCCTCCAGCCACTGCAAATTAACTCCAGATGCATGCACCACCTTGTGCATCTGGCTTATGGGAGTCCTGGGGAATTGTACTGAAGTCCTCTGGCTTTGCAGGCAAGTGCTTAACCACTAAGCCACCTCTCCAACCCAAATTTTTTTTAAAAAAGAAAGAAAAAATCTGGGTGTGGTGGCACACACCTTTAACCCCAACATTTGGGGAGGCAGAGGTAGGAGGATTGCTGTGAGTTCAAAGCCAGCCTGAGATAACACAGTAAATTCCAGGTCAGCCTGGACTAGAGTGAGACCCTACTTCAACAAAACAAAAGAGAGAAAGAGAGAGAGAGAGAAGGTGGTTATGATTTGTGATTTGTAGAGGGACAAAGATGGCTTCCATTAAAATTCTGAGTGAACAACACCCATTTCCACAATCTCTAATGAACAAACTGGGACAGAGCTGCATATCCACACAGATGTCAGGTCAACTAGAACTTCAGTGTCCCATTAACATCAAGAAGGCCACTCAGAAGAATGTAAATAATGATCTCCAAAAAGGATCAGTGTCCCCACGCCTCCCCTTTTTTTCTTTTTGGTTTTTCAAAGTAGGGTCCTGCTCTAGCCCAGGCTGACCTGGAATTCACTAAGTAGTCTCAGGGTGGCCTCAAACTCACAGTGATCCTCTGCCTCCCAAGTGCTGGATTAAAGACATGTGTTGCCAGGCCTGGCTAGTCTTTTCCTTTCTACTCAGCTTTCCAAGCCCCTTGAATAGCCCTGGCTCCTACCTTGAACAATGATGGTCACAGTCTTTGAAAAGTGGAGTATCCTTCCTAAATATCCCTTGCAGTAGTAATCACCACTGTGACTGTGGTTTGCTTGTGGTATGCAGAAGGTTTCATTGAAGTGGGAAAAACTCTTGGATGTGCCATTCTGGTAGAATATGACCCTGTTCAGAGGGGTGTTCCTCCAGCCATGGCATCTCAACACGATGGTGTCCCCTTCCTGGAATACTAGTTGAGAGGTCTGGAGCAGCAGCCAGTCTGAAAGATAGAAAGACACGGTGTTGCAGGATGCTGTCCTACGGGCATAACATGTCAGTTGCCCTGTTGATTCCTTGCAGCCGTGACAGTTATGATTACTCAAGGGAGGTCCACACAAAATTACATGTCCTCAGGGAGGGTGGAAGGGCTCATGAGGCCCCCTGATTCCCTCTCCTCCTCCTTAAGGATACATAAGCAGTTAATGGTTGCTGGGAGATAGACATTTTCCTCAGTGGTGTATCAACTCAACTGCCCATAAATTGCTCATACTCCTGTAAATAACCCTTATTAAACTCATTGGTTCACCAAGCTAGATTTGGGTGAAATCATTAATTTGGTCTGTCATTGGCACCCTATCTGGGGTGGACAGATGTTTGTGAGTCTCCCCAGGAGAAATTCACATAACATATGGGAAAAATAAAGCCAGGTTTGGTGGTGCACACCTTTGATCCCAGCCCTCGGAAGATAGAGACAGGAGTATTGCTGTGAGTTTGAGGTCAGCCTGGGACTACAGAGTAAATTGCAGGTCAGTCTGTGCTAGACTGAGCCCCTACCTCCACAAAAAAAAAAAAAAAAAAAAAAAAAAAAAATCCAAAGAGTAAAATCCCAAGGCCTTTGCAGCAGCTCATGTGCAGGGTAACATTGCTTACAGAACTTGAAAGAATAGCAGGCAGAGCCAGGTGTGGTAGCACACCACTTTAATCCCAGCGCTCAGAAGTCTGAGGTAGAAGGATCACTGTGAGTTCAAGGCTACCCTGAGACTCCATAGTGAATTCCAGGTAAGCCTAGGCTAGAGTGAGACCCTACCTCAAAGAAAAAATAAATATATCAGGCAGAGGAAATTGAAGATGCTTCATGGATGACATGAGCATTCTCTTACAGGGAAACTCTGTAGCTCAGACTGGCCTCAAACCCTCAGAAATCCTTCTCTCTCAGCACCCTGAATATTGGGCTTATAGGTGTATTTCCCCTTTTGAATTCAGTGTTCCCTCGTGGTTCTGAACAAAATGACCCTAAAACAGCTTTGAAGGGGTGGGTAGATAGCTCAGTTAGTAAAAGGCTCACTATATGCATTCTGACTATAGTTCAATCCCCAGAACCAACATAAAAAGAACCAAGCAAAATGAATAAATAAATAAAACATGAAAATGAAAATAGAAAAAGAGTCAGGCATGATAGCACTAATTAATCATTCTAGTGTTAAAGAAGCAGAGCTAGACTGATCCCTACGGTCTACCAGTTTAGCCTAATTGGCAAGCTCCAGGCCTACGAGAAACCCTGTCTCCAAAAAGATTGATGGTGCCTGAGGAAACACACACACACACACACACACACTTTTAAACTGCAAAATCGCTAGGTAAGGTGGTGCATGCTTTTAATCCCAGCACTCAGCATGCAGAGGTAGGAGGATCACTGTGAGTAGTTCCAGGTCAGCCTGGGCTACAGTGAGACCCTGCCTCAAAAACAAACAAACAAAAACTTCAGAAATCACTTTCTCCTCTTTGTTGACAAAAACCCTCACTCCCAACTACCTGCATCCTTTCTTGCTGGCACAGTAATCAATTGGAGAACAAGTCTGCAAAGAATGTTATTACAAGCTTTCTAGAGAATACAAGCAAATTTATCTATTACAGGATTAAATATCTCAATTTGTTATATCTTTTTATAATTTTTTATTTTATTTATTTGTGAGAAAGAGAGAGAGAGTCAGATAGAGAGAGAATGGGTATACCAGGGTCTCTAGCCACTGCAAATGAACTCCAGATGCATGTACTACCTTATGCATCTGGCTTTTGAGCCTTAACCACTAAACCACCTCTCCAATTTGTTACATATTATTTAGATGAAAACTCATTTTGAGGAAAAAGTTTGTGAAAGGCTAGATACCATTACTGAAACAGCATGATGGGGCTGGGGAGATGGCTCAGTGGTTAATTGTAAGTCTGCTGACTGGAGTTTGGATCCCTGGTACCTGTGCTGGGCACAATGTGGCACACCCATTGATAATTCCATAGCAATGGGAGGTAGGGTCAGGAGAATCATGAAGCTCCCAGACCAGCTAGTCTGGCCTTCTCAGTGGCAAACAAGAGAAACTGTCTCAAACAATATGGGAAGATTGGGATTATAGGTATATATCCCTTTTTTAATTCAGTGTTCATTCGCGGTTCTGAACAAAATGACCCTAAAACAGCTTTGAAGGGCTGGTTATCCTCTAACCTTCGTGTGTGTGTGTGTGTGTGTGTGTGTATTTTGGTTTTTCAAGGTAGGGTCTCACTCTAGCCCAGGCTGACCTGAAATTCACTATGTAGTCTTAGGGTGGCCTTGAACTCACAGTGATCCTCCTACCTCTGCCTCCCTAGTTCTGGGATTAAAGGCGTGTGCCACCACATCTGGCTACAAATTTTTTTTTTAAAGGGAGAACATTACACAGAAATCTAAAGAAATATATTTTTAATTTCTAAGTCTATATTTTCATAGGAAAAAGCCAGAATATCCTTAGCTGTTTCTAGACAGGTAAGATGTAAAGGGAGGAGTTGAGTAGTCATGCTAACATGAAACAGATTTTTGAAATTAAGTCAATGTTTATTGACATTTCATTACAGCACTGTCACAAGAAAGTGACCACACCTCCAGGACTCTCTAACATAGAAGCCATTTGAAAAGCCACCTTAGTGTTAAACAGGAGAATCAAAAAACTCTGGGTGTAGGGCTGGAGAGATGGCTTAGCAGTTAAGGGGCTTGCCTGCAAAGCCAAAGCACCTGGCATACCCTTTCCTTATTTGTCTCTGTCTCTCTGCTTGCAAATAAACAAATTAAAAAAAAAAAAAAAAACAAACCTGGGCACATACCTGTACCATCCTTGGGGCTTAGGTAGAGCTGAAGTCAACTAGAAGCAGATTCATGAGCTGAGGCTATAGTCAGAGTGCTTACCTAGCATGCATGAGGCCCCAGGTTCAACCATTTATTTATGGGCCAAGTGTCAAATTGTGAGAGGCCTTGTTTCAGTCAGTAAAGTGGAGAGTCATCAAGGAAGATATCCAACACCAACCTCTGGCCTGCCTCTGAGTGTGCGCGTGCGACACACGCATGCACGTTTACCCGCAAATA
The DNA here is from genome assembly GCF_020740685.1 of Jaculus jaculus. Taxonomy (NCBI): domain Eukaryota; kingdom Metazoa; phylum Chordata; class Mammalia; order Rodentia; family Dipodidae; genus Jaculus; species Jaculus jaculus. The sequence continues at coordinate 314,705,047 of NC_059102.1, forward strand.
GGTGCTCTGCCAATATGCTCACACCACACACAGATACAGCAAAGCCCCCGACAAAGCCAGGCTCGTATTCTCAGACCTCATCTTCAGGAATTTGAGTCCTCCCTGGGGAGGGGCGTGGGGTCAGCCTTTGCAGGTGTGTCTCTAGCTCCCACGCTTAACCATACTGCCATCACAGCAGAGCGATTTCACGAATTAGAAGCTTTCATGTGCTTCCTTCCCCTCTCAGCTGCCTTTCAGGACATTTCTTACTCAATAAGGACTAAGGCAAAAATAACCTTTCCCTTGAACGGAAAGATTTCCCCCACCCCCACCATACATATTAAGCAAAAGCAAAGGGAAATGAGTGGACAAAAATACTTCAGGCAACTCAGTGATGCTTCCCAGAAACCAGGCCACCCCCTTTCCTCAAACCTCTGCACTGTAAGCAGATTCCTCTGCTCCTGGTCTCCCAGCCCTTCCCTGGGCCTGCCTCTACCAACCAGCAATCACGCTCAGTTGTACAGGGTCACTTAGGCTGGTCTGGTCCATCAGGCACTGGTACGCCCCGCTGTCATTGTTCTTGGCCTTAAACGTGTAGCTGGGCTGGAGCTGGGTCAGGATGGGGGTCCCATCGTGGAACCACTGAGTGGAATGGTTCTCAGAGTTGTGGGGGCCCCGGCACACCAGTGTTACAGTGTCATCCGGGAACACCTGGATCCACGGGGGCTCAAGTCTCACCAAAGCTTTTGGAAGATCTGCTGAGGGTCAGAGAGCAAAAAGGGATATCAATAAATAACTTTATCAGACTGTGGATTCCAAAGGAACTCCCAGGGGAGACCAGGGGCCAGAGAGTCCTTTCATAGACCCAGTTAAAGATCTTGTTTGAGAGCCATGCGTGGTGGTGCACGTCTTTAATATCAGCATTTGGGAGGCAGAGGTAGAAGGATTGCATAAGTTCGAGGCCATCCTGAGACCACATAGTGAATTTCAGGTCAGTCTGGGCTAGAGCAAGACCCTATCCTGAAAAACAAACAAACAAAACTCTCACCAGGCATGGTGGCACATGCCTTTAATCCCAGCATTTAGGAGGCAGAGGTAGGAGGATCACTGTGAGTTCAAGGCCAGCCTGAGACTACATAATGAATTCCAGGCCAGTCTGGACCAGCCTGGACTAGTGAGACCCTACCTCAAAACAAAAAATAAAAAACAGAAAAAGGGCTAGAGAGATGACTTAGCAGGTAAGGCCAAAGGAGCTAGGTTGGATTCCCCAGGACGCACATAAGCCAGATGCACAAGATGCAGTGGCTGGAGGCCCTGGAGCATCCATTTTTCTCTCTATCTGCCTCTCTCTCTCAAACCGTTTAAAAAAAAAATCCAGGCATGGTGGCACACGCCTTTAATCCCAGCACTTGGGAGGCAGAGGTAGGAGGATCACCATGAGTTCAAGGCCATCCTGAGACTACATAGGGAATTCCAGGTCAGCCTGAGTGAGAGTGAGACCTTACCTCGAAAAACAAAAAAAATCTGTGTTTGAGCTGGAGGTCCTTGCCTGTAATCATAGCACTGGGAAGATTAAAGCAGAAAGATCACAAGTCTGAGACTTGTGTCTAGGTACATAGTGAGCTCAAGAACAGCTAGGGCAATTTATCAAGACTGTTTCAAATTATAAAAATATTAAGTCAGGCTAAGGATGTAGCTCAACAGTAGAGAAGCTACCTAGCATACTCAAGGCTCTAGGTTAAAAAAAAAAAGATCTAGGGCTGGGGTGATGGTTCAGCAGTTAAGCCAGATGCACAAAAGTGGTATATGCATCTGGGGTTTGTTACAGTGGCTAGAGGCCATGGTGCCTCCATTCGTTCCCTCTCTCTCCCTCCCACTCTCTTTCTCTCACTCTCTTTCTCTCTCTCTATGCTGGGCGTGATGGCACTTGGGAGGTAGGAGGATCACTGTGAGTTTGAGGCCAGCCTGAGATGAAATAGTGAATCCCAGGTCAGCCTCGGCTAGATCAAGGCCCTACCTCAAAAATAAAATAATAAAATAAAATAAAATACAAACATAGTTAGAATCTTACTAAGAATCATATCCCTATCACCTATGCTGACCCCACACCTGATTCTTGGTAGAACAGATATTTCTCTACAAAGTAAATGCAGCATTTCATTGTGATGAAGTAACCCAAGAAAACAAGCAAAGAACAGACTTACCAGTTGACCTGCCTGCAGAGGCTGTAAAGGAGAAGAGAATGGTCAATGTGGAGGGGCACCAGAACAAGGTCAATTGTGTGTGTAAGTAGAGTTGGTTTGGGTGTCTTTTTTCTCCAGGAACTATCTCAAGAGCTTGTTTCCAGTTTTCCTCAACAGAATGTTTATTATTCATGTCCTACAAAGTAAGCAGGAATGTTTGGGTGCAGGACAGACTTCCTAGAGACTCTGTAAAAGTAATTCTGAATTGTAACCTTGGGAAGCTGTGGGACAGTAAAAATTTTGGGTCCTTTCCTCTTTTTTTTTTTTTTTTTTAGACTGTAATTGGGGGAGCCCTTGATTCTTCCCTGTACCTCTCCAACACCGTGCCCAAGTCTCTTTCTTTTTAATCTGTCCCCAGTTTTAATCCAGGTCTGTTCCTTTCTACTCTGATTTTAGGAGTCAGGACACTAGGAAAGGCTGAAATTACCCTATTAAATGGATGACCCTCACTCACCAAACAACAGCAAAATCGCCAGTGGTTGGAACAGCCATTGGCTTCCAGGATGCACATTCTGAAACATTTGGGTCTCCGAAGTCATTCAAGAACTGGGGCAGAGTCAAGGGTTGTTTAGGAAGTAAACTAAGAAAAGAGGAAGGAAATTGTTTCATCTCTTTCAGCTGTCATCAGTCACTAGATTGTAGTTCTGCTAACCAAACAGTGACAAGTCAAACAAGAAGTGGAGTCTGCTTTACAGACATGTTTCTACAAGTATCACCTTGTTGTACCCATGGGGAAACCCTGAGTTATTGTTTAATGGTAAGAAAACTGACTGGGGAAACACCAAGAAGTAGATGTGAGAACAGAGCTCTTTGTTGTTATTTATTTATTTACTTGACAGAGAAAGAGGGAGAGAGAGAATGGGAACACCAGGGCCTCCAGCCACTGCAAAGGAACTCTAGATGCATGTGCCTCCTTGTGCATCTGGCTAACGTGGGTCCTGGGGAATTGAACCTGGGTCCTTTGGCTTTGCAGGCAAATGCCTTAATTGCTAAGCCATCCCTCCAGCCCCAGAGATCTTGTTTTGATCTCAGTTTAGTGCTGCTTCCACAGTCCTGTGTTGTCCAGTACAGAAAGTGCCAAAGGACATTTGACCCTGTGATAAAGAGACCTGTCTAAATATGCAATCAAGATAGGGCCATCTGCAGAAAAATAAACACACACACACACACAGAGAGAGAGAGAGAGAGAGAGAGGAACTAAGGCACTTGCCTGCAAAGCCTAACGACCAAGGTTCAACTTCCCAGTACCCATTTAAAGCCAGATGCACAAAGTGGGGCATGCATCTGGAGTTCTTTGCAGCAGCTGGAGGCCCTGGTGTGCTCATTCTCTCTGTCTGTCTTTCTCTACTAATAAATAAATAAATACTTTAAAAAAAAAAAAAAGAGGGGCCTTCCAAGTAAAATGGTGGCATAGTAGCTACCAGATAAGCCTAGGGAGGGCAATAAGCAGAAAAACAGAAAAAATGCACTCTTCTACTGAAAAGTTAAGATGCATAAGGAATTATTAACCACAGCAGAGAAGCAGGAGAGACTCAGATCTTCTATCAAGCAGGAAACCAGCCAGAATCCTGCCAAGGTGCCAGTGCCCCCAATCCATGCACCTGCCCAGCCAGCACAGAGCTGCAGGAGCAGAAACTAGGTGAGGGGATTTTCCACTCACATCAGCCTTCTCCTCCTCCCAAAGTCAGGAAACCTGAAGGAGAAGACAGCCAGAACTAGCTGAGTAGCTGCTGAAGGAGATCACAACCGAGACAAGCTGAGCAACTCCAGTACAACTATCGGCATCCTGCACAGCCTCCCGTCCTCCAACCACCAGTGCTGAGAACCACCAGAGAACTCATCCACCCCCTGGCTGCACAGCACCCAGCACAACCCATCAGAACACCAGATCCAGTAACCCCAGCAGCCTAACCAAGTCCACAGTGCAACAGAGAGGGATCAAGGTGGGCACTCAGCATTGGTGACACTGGAAGCCATTCTCAAAGGTAACATGGCCTTCTTACACAAAGCCTGGCACATAAGCCTGCACTGGAAGTGCTAATTCACCCTCCATGTCAGGGAAGGTTATGTGTTAGATTTGTTTGATATATCCTTGATCGGCTTTACCATTCTCAAATAGGCTGTGTTTGGGTGTTGATTATTCTGGCCTTTGACGTTTCTTGATTTATAGGACCTTTGTCTTTCTTCTGTCAATTTTTGGGGCAGGGTCTAACTCACCCCCAGGCTGATCTAGAACCCATTTCAGACCAGAAATCTAAGCCTCCCAGTTGACAGGATTAAGGGTGTGGGACAACACCCACCCTTATGGACTTTGGCTTTATTAGATTATCTGTTTGCTTTAATCTCCACTCTTGCATAAATACTCTGTGCTGGTTTTGATTGGATGTGTATATTGCGCAGTTGGATTTTAGAATTTTCTGGTAATTTGCTCTACCCAGCTATGGTTCCTGGCTGTCCTGGGGCTGCTGTGCATTGGTCTCCCAGGGGTGTCCAGGCAGCTGTGGAGCAGGGTCTTGAGTGGCCATGAATGCAACAGGAAGAAACACCGGGAGACAGCTTCAGAGAACAGCTTGTTTATTTGCCAGGGGAATGGGTTAATAAGCGTTTGTGAAAGAGCGGGAAGAGGTATGGGTCATAAGGAGATTGGTTAGTTCAAAGGTCCTGCTGATGCCTAATTAGCATGTAGTGACCTCACGGGTGAGTGGGGAAGAGTCACAGGGTCTGAGTAGTGGCAGGAAAGGTAGGGGTCGTAGGGGTATTGGCTGTGTGAAGGCTGTTGGCTGATACCTTATTAACATACAGGGACGTGCCGGGCAAGTGGCAAGAAGTCACAGGCTCTGGTGAAAGGGAAACCTAAGTCTTGTCAAGATGTCCAGGTGTTCCGGGCTGTGGGGAGAGAGCAGCGGCCCTGGAGTCTAGGCTTGCCGCAACCATTCCTGGCAGTTCAGGTACGCTTTAACCTTAACCCTTAGTGGCCCAGGGCCCTTATCTGTGCCTGACAGACAGCCTACTATGATAGTTGGATAGCAGGCAAATTCAATACTAGGGCCACTTCTGCTGCTACTCTGGGAGTATAACAGTTACACCTGGCACCTGAAACTCTTACACTGAATATACATGAAGTTGGATTTACAAGTCTAAGAATTTGCTGCAGATAATTAGAAAACCCAAGCATCAAATTAACTCAAGATGCAAAAATCTCTACATTATAATACAAGAAAGACAGAAACTCAAGAAAGCCAGGGATGGTGGCACATGCCTTTAATTCCAGCACTCTGGAGGCAAAGGTAGGAAGATCACTGTGAGTTCAAGGCCACCCTGAGACTACATAGTGAATTCCAGGTCAGTCTGGTTTAGATTAAGACCCTACCTCCATACAAATTGATGGAGAAATAAGGAGGGGGAGGAGGAGGAGGAGGAGGAGGAAAAGGAGGAGGAGGAGGAGGGGAAGGAGGAGGGAAAGGAGGAGGGGGAAGAGGAGGGGGAAGAGGAGGGGGAAGAGGAGGGGGAGGAGGAGGAGGGGGAGGAGGAGGGAAAGGAGGAGGGGGAAGAGGAGGGGGAGGAGGAGGGGGAGGAGGAGGGGGAAGAGGAGGGGGAAGAGGAGGAGGAGGAAGAAAGTAGAAGAGTTTACCAGAACCTCACATCAGGTTCAGGAAGTATGCCTTAAAAAAGAGAGAGGGAGGTTATTGAACCTCTTTGATGCTCTTTCCCATGTGGCAGCACTGAAGGAATCGCAGGAGCTGTTTCCATATTACTTCTTTCCCTTAACAGGCCCAATCCAGGACAAATGGCAGAGCAGGCATTTCAAGGAATGACAGCGCTCCACTCACAATACCACCAACACTTCTGACACCAGCCAGAACTCAGAAACTAACTCCTTGCGCTACCGGCTGGCAGTAATCAGGCTTAGCTGCGCCCAAGCGCGAGAACCTTGGCCCTGGGGCACACCGTGGGGGATCAGTGCCCACACCACGCAGGCGCTTGCGGCCCATTGCACCTTCTTCCCGTCACTGAAAAGTACGTGTGGACTTTGGCGAAAGCTCTCGAACTTGTGCGCTGGAGACCAAAACCCTCCTGGAGACTGAAACCCTTCTCCTCCCCATAGCTCCGTGTCCAAGCACAGGGAAACATGATTGGATGCCCACAAAGAGAGGGTGAAGAAGCCTGGAGGGGGTCTTGGGGAACAGAGCAGGAGGTGGTCCCAGGTTCACATTTTGCCTACTTCATCAGTGGTTTTGCTCACGGGGGAAAAAAATCTGGGAATCGTGCGCACACGTGGCTGTTTACAGGGGCTGCCACCGGAGTAGAAAAAGAGCTTACAGTGACCAGGTGTGATGTGGCTGCGGGAAGAACAGGAGGCCCCAGCAGCAGAAGGGAAAGAGGGGTGCTGTTGGGGAATGGCAGCCGCGAGGGCCGCCAGCGAGCCATCCTTTGGACCAAAATGAGGGAGTGCTGCAAGGTGCCCTGAGACATGAGATGGTAAGACAGATAGGTTGGCATGCTAGGAAGAAGAGAAACAAAAGCTCTAGAGCTTGTTTCCTTTCAGCGGTATTCCAACATGAAGAGGCCTGGACAGCCAAGGGTTTTACTTGCAAAAGTAAAGGCCACCAGCAGCCACGCATCACCCAGTGGAATCTGGCAGCTCTGGGCACCGTCAAAACAACACCTGCCCTTCAGCAGGACTTCTGCAAGAGCAACAGCAGGCATGCGCGTGCACACACACCCCCAAGTGTGGGCCAAGCTGACACCCCCCCTCCCCCCCCACACACCTTTGGCCCTGGGACTGGGCCTACAGCAATCGGTTGCATTGGCCATGAATCAAACCCAAGTAAACCGCTTGGAAGGCAGCAATGCTCACCACTATACTACCAACGCTGTGCTCCTTGGATGGCGCCCACACACCAACGGGGCACTAGAACCAATCTGCGTTGGTCCTGCACTGCCTGCTGCGGGACAGGGCTGCAGCTCCTAGAAACTGTGGGGACAAGGTCAGACCTTGGTGACTCACCAGAAGCCTTGCCAGGGCCAGCCCTGCCCAACCCAGTTGCAGAGGCCAACTGCATGCATCAAAGGGGGCCACCACTAAACACTAACATGACCCACAGGGAAGGACCAGGGACCCGCTAGGACACCATCCATACCCCCAGTGTGCGTCCTCATCTGCCTGGCTCCCAACCTGAGCCCCGAAACTCAGGTCTTCTGGAACGCAAAATCCCACCCACATCCCCATGGCTTTGCTTTGGTACCATCTACTAAGCCTGGAAGGGCCCTTGGCCTTTCTTATATGACACCCAGTCTATCTGAAATACCTCGCAGTTCCATAGAGATATCTGCCTTCTCTCAGCAGCACAAACAACCCAGCACCTTCTTATGGGAGCTGGGTAGAGATGCATATGAGGGAGCCAAATGGGCAAGGAAGGAATCACAAAAAGAAAAGGGCCACTTCACCCTGTGCCCGACTCAAATCACTTGGAATGTCTGCTTTGCTTTCTGCGGCTACACCCAGAAGGCATTCTTGTGGGCCTGGGCTCTGGTGACAATCCATGAGGAGTAGTGTGCCCGTCTCCTCCACCCTTCCCACCTGGATGCACATGGCCATGCCTCTCTGCTCTGCTGGGTGGGCCCAAAGCCTTCCTCTATTCCACGTCTTTCCACAGTCCATCCCGCCACGAGTCCAGCAATGACGACCACACCAAACCAAGGAGGCAGGAAACACAGGACACAACCACCAAACCACTTAAATAGGGATTGGGGAACAGGTGGGAATAAGGAAGACAAGAGTGCACAGAGGAAGAAGAGCAAAAGGGCCTTGAGAACCACACTCACAGACCCAAGGAGATATACAGAGCCAATATCACCTCACTACTGCGGACACCCCTACCAGCACATATGAACCATATCCCCAAAAACGCATTCAAATCCCTGGGCATCTGATATCCTAATCCCTTCCACCAACTTTCTGCCGCCTTGGACTGTTCTATTCTCTCAAAGATCCAAGATCAGAAAGAGGGACGTGGTTGTGTTTGACCCAACTACATCTTTGAAAGGAAGGAAAAGTTGGGGGCTCCTGGGACTGATCTTGGCAGGTGCCTTTGGGCAGCAGCTGACCTCAAGGGAGAAAGGGACCTCAGTGCAGCGACCCCGAGCTGCAACCCTGTGTGGCGAGGCCGGAATGGAAAGCAGCACAAGTCCGGGAACACTAGCCTCTGGTCAGACCAGAGCTCCCTATGTATGGTTTTCTTGCCCCGCTGGGTGTCGCTGGGTTGGGGTGGGGGATTGGTTGCGAGGGAGGGGGGATAGGTAAGGCGTGACATTGAGACTGGCGGAGCCACGACAGCCAAGGCTCTGTCCTCATCCCTCAAAGGGCCCGCAAACCTGCGGGGGTGAACCTGGCTAGCGGCTGATGACCACGCCCTGGCTTATGACCCTGGCTTGCAGCTGCCCTGCTGCCCGGCGCTCTTGTTGGTGGGCGCACGAGGGGCTGCGGCGGGGGTGGGCTGGGAAGGGCATTTTCACTCTGGCGCCTGGCCTTGCCCCAAGGGGTGGGGTGAGGAGCCAGCGGCCCCAGAGGCTCTGCTCTCTCCCCAGCCAAGGCTGTGGCTCAGCAACTGTTCCTGGGGACTCGATGGCAGGCAGTGGTCACTTGCAGGGATTGGCCTCGCCCAAGGGACCTAGGGGCCACTAACCTGAGGGGATCTCCAGGCGCTTTAGAGCCCTCCCGCCCTCTTCCCTGCACCGAAAACCACGTGTCTTTGGCAAAAGCTCTACCGCTTGTTTCCTATGGGCGGTGTTCGAAGGTGAGGAGCCCTGCACAGCCAAGGATCACACAGACCCTCCTGCTCCGCCTTCGCTCCGCGCCCAGGCGGGGGCAAGCGTGACTGGACGCCCACCGGGAGAAGGTGAAGGGGCCTGAAGGTTGACTCCGGACAAGGAGAGGTGGTGGTGGTGCCGGGTTGAGCTGAGAGGGCAAGTCAGGGAGCCGAGCCCGAGCTACCCGTATGCTCCCACGAACAAGGCGGGCACGCACGTGTGGGTGCGCTGTACAGCGGCCGGAGGCCACTGGAGTGGGGGAAGAAAAAACCAGGCTCAACTGGTGGCCAGTGTGACGTGGCAACGCGAAGGACGGGAGTGGGCAGTAGCAGAAGGAAATGGACCCCGACGCGGGGATGGGAGGGGGTGGCCTGTTGGGGATGGGCGGGAGGAAACCTGCGCACCAAAAAGGAGGGAGGGAAGAGTGCCGCGCGGGCTGCGGGCTCGAGGTGAGGTGGTAAGACAGAGGGGTTGGCTGGCATGCTAGAGAGAGGAAGAAGACTGGCTTCCCTGACCGGGAATCGAACCCGGGCCGCGGCGGTGAGAGCGCCGAATCCTAACCACTAGACCACCAGGGAGCATGCACAGCTCCACCCCGCTGGCACCTCGTGGAATCCGCTCCTGCGCCCCTGGACCTGCCTACGGCCCATGGGTTTCACTAGCAAAGGCCGCCCGCTCCACTCATCGCCCGCGCACTCTGGCAGTTCTGGGCACCGTCAAAACGTCACCTGCCACCCTAGGGCAGGATGGCCACGCTCGCACCGATGGGCACGGGCACGCCGCGCTGTCACCAGGGCAGGGCCTAGCCTGGGGCCAGGGACGAAGGCCAACAAAACGGGCATCGCTGCGTTGGCCGGGAATCGAACCCGGGTCAACTGCTTGGAAGGCAGCTATGCTCACCACTATACCACCAACGCCGCACCGCCCGGCTGCCACCCACACGCCAGCCGGGGACTGCCACCGGCCCGCCTCCGCCTTGCACGGGCGCTCGTCGGAGCTCTCCTCAGCTCCTGGATGCCAAGGGGACACCCAAGGCGGCCCTCGGTGTCCCGCCAGCGCCAGCCCTGCCGCGTCCAGCCCAAGCCAGCCGCTAAGACCAGCTGCGCTCCTCGAAGGGGGCCCCATCGTCGCCCGCGTGCCACAGGGACGGTCGAGGGAGCCGCCTGGCCGCCACCCGCGGCCCCGGTGTGCTTGCCCATCCGCCTGCATCACACCTCACGCCCGGGGGGCCGTCCAGTCTCGGGGAGCCCTCGCAAACGCCCGCGCCCGCGCCCGGACCCTGCACAAGGGGCGCTTCGCTTCGCTTGGGTCTTAGCGCCTCCTAAGCCTCAGGCGTCCGTCAGAGCCCCCAGGACCGGTGCCACCCCACGGAGAGCGGGTGCGCGGCCGGGGCAGCTGGCGGCGCCCGCGCCCAGCGGAGCCCGAGGACTTGGGGCTGGGAGGTGGCGCTGCCCAGCTGCCCTCCAGGCTGGCGGCTGGACCCCGCGGCAGAGCCGGCCAAAAAGGACTGCTGGCCTCCCCGTCGGGGAATCGAACCCCGGTCTCCCGCGTGACAGGCGGGGATACTCACCACTATACTAACGAGGACGGCGACGCCAGCCTCCTCGACACCACATCCCTCTCCGACGCCCGGCTCGCCTTCCCACAGCTGCCCCCTGACGGCGGCCCAGCGTCTGGCGTCTGGCGCCTGCCCGGGCCCCTGGCCCCGGGGGCCCCAGCCGCGCCCCCCAAACTCTGGCAACAGGCGACCCTCGCCACCATCCCCCCGTACCTAGCCCCGCACCCGCTCGCCGTCGCCCCCACCCGCCCGTCCCTCCCGGCTCCTCGGACGGGACCTTCGGCTTCGCTTGGGTCGCCTCGCCATGCCAGGAAGCGGCGCGGGCTCGCAAGCAGGGCTCTGGGGAGGAGCGCGCCGGCCGCCATCCGCCCGGCAGGCTCCCACCACTGGAAGCCGGCGCCACCCGGCCTGGCCCCGGCCCCGGCCCCGGCCCCACTGCGGCGGGCGTGGTCCCTTGTGGGGCCGTGGGGCCCGAGGGACGCGGGCGGTTGCACGCGGAGACGTGGGGAGGCTGCTGGACGGGCCGTAAGCCCCAGCGCGAGAGGCGACGCGGGGCCAGGCCAGGAAGAAAGTCGTCCACGGGCGCCCGGCGGGCTCACAAGGCCGACCTGCCCTGGCCGCTTCCCAGCCTGCAAAGCACACTCGACTCTCCGCCCGTCGTCAGGATGGCCGAGCGGTCTAAGGCGCTGCGTTCAGGTCGCAGTCTCCCCTGGAGGCGTGGGTTCAAATCCCACTCCTGACAAGTCCATCTTTTAGCCCCAGAGATCGCACGTCCAGTGACTTCTACTCCTCTTCTCTTCCTGCCTTGCGCTCTTTGCACGGCCCGAGCCTTCAATGCAGGACACCCCACAGAGGCATTGACCACCTCCTACCCCCTACCCCCAACAGGAGGCACCTGCCGCCGCCTCTCTGCTCCACACAGTCCCTCCCAGTTCCACAGGGAGGTCCGCCAAAGACCTGCAGCTCAGCCCGGACACCCGGCCAACGGAGCCCAGCGAGGCCAGGCTACGACCACCCAGCCCCCTCTAATAGGGGCGGAATTGCCCGAGGAGCCTGACAGCGGGCCTCCCAGGGCCTCGGCGGCCTCACACGTTGGCACTCGGAGAGCCAGTCGCACTCAAGACCCCTGTTCGTCCCACATCCTAACTCCTTCTCCCGCCGTTCTTCCCCTTGGCCACTTCCATTGTCCCGGCCTCCTGCGGAGCAGGCCATCGCCCATGTGGCTGGGCTTCTGGTCTTGGAGGCGACATGGGGACCTTTCCCTGCCCACACTGCCTGCCCTGCGGCCACGCTGCCCTCCGCTCCGCAGTCCACACAGGGCAGCTGCCCAGAGACAGCGGGAGCGCTCCAGGTGGTGGCCTTGGCCCCCCCCCCCCCCCGAGCTGGCCCACATGCCCGTCGCCCTCCCACAGTCTCCAAGCTCTGGCTGCACTGCCTCTAGCGCAAAGGGGCTGCCGCTGCCAGCCACGGCGGAAAGCCACCTCCTCCCTCTGCCCCACTCAGCTTCGATGGAGTGGCGTCCTCAAAGGACTCCCACTGCCCAGGGTCTCCCATCCTGCGTGGCAATGGAGCAACCGTCCCGTTTCACCCTTATCATTTTCTGCTCCTCGCTTTCTGCGGCCACGCCCGGCAGGCATTTTCTCGGGCCAGGGCTCCGCTCAAAACACACGGTGAGGACCAGGGTAGCCCTGTCTCCGCTCCCCCTCCCAAACCTTCCCCCGTGCCAAAGGGCTACAGGAAGGCACGCACGCAGCCAAGGAGGCAGGCGGGCAAGGGAGCCGGGAAGCACGAAAGTGTGCTGCCTGTCACTGCAGTCTTCCTGGTGGTTGTCACCGTCGTCGTCGTCATCATCTTCTTCCTACCACCGCTCCTCTTCCTTCTCCCCCTCCTCCTCTCCTCCAACTTCACCTCCTCTTCTTCCGCTTCCAGTCGCCCAAAAGTAGGAGTTTCTCACCTCGGGTGATCCCGGGTCCCTGCAGAGCAAGGCTGTGGGGAGCGTCAGGTGGCAGCCGTCTGCAGCGCATGGGTGGTTCAGTGGTAGAATTCTCGCCTGCCACGCGGGAGGCCCGGGTTCGATTCCCGGCCCATGCAACCTCGGGTGCCCTTTTGGGCCCGCCCGCAAGACCCGCTGCTGCCCCCGTGCGCCCCGGACCACCGAGGCCTTTCCTCTTCCTACCCACACTCTAGGGCTTCACACCTTCCTTACTTACTTACTTCCCTTCTTCCCTTGAGGCCTTTCTTCTTCCTACCCACACTGTAGGGCTTCACACCTTCCTTCCTTACTTACTTCCCTTCTTCCCTTGACCATGTCTCTGTCTCTCTCGTGCGCTGCCAGTGCCCCAGCTGCCCTCCTGAGCAGCACCCTTCCGGGCCCACCTCTTCCCCCGTCGTCACACAGCTGCTAATCAAGGCGGACCTCACCTCTCCTGGGACCCCATCCTATCCTACACACGGACCGAACTGCTCCCTTCCCATCATCCCATGCACACATAGGGTCAAGGATCGCCCTTTGCCCCGGGCATGTCGGGCACCTGCGTGTTCCACACGGACATGTGAAGAGCCGTGGAGGAAGGGGTTTTCGTGGCCCATGTGCCACCGCTTGCCCAACTGCGCTTGACCTGCCTCTCTTCCCACACCTTCAGTACCAACAGCACCACCACCGCACACAGCGGTGAGTCTGCTTCCTTCCCCTCACCACCAAGCTTCCGTGCGGTACGATGACAGCTCACCATGTCGCCCAACATAGAGGAGCTCACACCGCTGTTCAACTGACCGCTGCCTTTCCTCCCCGAAGCAAACCCTCCCGCGGAGCTCAAGCCTACGCCCAGGGGCGGGGTGAGCGGATACACGTCCACACCCCCACCCTAAACACCTCACTCTCATCCTCTTCACTGACCTCCCTGCCAACCTCAACTTAGCCCTTGGCCCCCAACCTCCTCGGACAAACCCGCACCCGAGCCCAGACTCCCAGGAAGCCTTCTCTCATCTGTCGGGCGGAGGACGGCATCCTTCCTTCTGCCCCCAATTTGGCCATCCTGCCTCTTGCCCTGGACTGCCCGGGGATACCTGAGGCATAACGCATGTCCCGAACAATACCCTAAGCGAACCAGGAGCCACAGGTCCTGGAAGCGGCGGAGGCAGCGGGTGGTGGGGCCAGAGAAGTGTTGAACGGTTGGGAGGGGAGGTGATGGGTAAGGGGTCTATCCCATGCTGGGTGTGGGGGTCTCCCTCAGGACGCTTGCGCCTGGGACACCCACTAACCCACCTCGTGAAAGCTCCAGCATGGAAGAGAGGCAGGAGGGTGTGCTCGCGGGGAGAGAAAGGTTGGGTGCCAGCCGGGCTGAGCTCTGCAGTTGCCTTTGGGCAGCAGCGCACCTCAAGGGAAGACTGGGACCTCGGCGCAGCGACCCGGAGCTGCAACCCTGTGTGGCGAGGCCGGAATGGAAAGCAGCACAAGTCCGGGAACACTAGCCTCTGGTCAGACCAGAGCTCCCTATGTATGGTTTTCTTGCCCCGCTGGGTGTCGCCGGGTTGGGGTGGGGGATTGGTTGAGAGGGAGGGGGGATAGGTAAGGCGTGACATTGAGACTGGCGGTGCCACGACAGCCAAGGCTCTGTCCTCATCCCTCAAAGGGCCCGCACACGTGCGGGGGTGAACCTGGCTGGCGGCTGATGACCGCGCCCTGGCTGATGACCCTGGCTTGCAGCTGCCCTGCTGCCCGGCGCTCTTGTTGGTGGGCGCACGAGGGGCTGCGGCGGGGGTGGGCTGGGAAGGGGATTTTCACTCTGGCGCTTGGCCTTGCCCCAAGGGGTGGGGTGAGGAGCCAGCGGCCCCAGAGGCTCTGCTCTCTCCCCAGCCAAGGCTGTGGCTCAGCAACTGTCCCTGGGGACTCGATGGCAGGCAGTGGTCACTTGCAGGGATTGGCTTCGCCCAAGGGCCCTAGGGGCCACTAACCGTGAGGGGATCTCCAGGCGCTTTAAAGCCCTCCGCCCTCTTCCCGGCACCGAAAACCACGTGTCTTTCTTTGGCAAACACTCTACCGCTTGTTTCCTATGGGCGGTGTTCGAAGGTGAGGAGCCCTGCACAGCCAAGGATCACACACCCTCCTGCTCCGCCTTCGCTCCGCGCCCAGGCGGGGGCAAGCGTGACTGGACGCCCACCGGGAGCAGGTGAAGGGGCCTGAAGGTTGACTCCGGACAAGGAGAGGTGGTGGTGGTGCCGGGTTGAGCTGAGAGGGCAAGTCAGGGAGCCGAGCCCGAGCTACCCGTATGCTCCCACGAACAAGGCGGGCACGCACGTGTGGGTGCGCTGTACAGCGGCCGGAGGCCACTGGAGTGGGGGAAGAAAAAACCGGGCTCAACTGGTGGCCAGTGTGACGTGGCAACGCGAAGGACGGGAGTGGGCAGTAGCAGAAGGGAAATGGACCACGACGCGGGGATGAGAGGGGGTGGCCTGTTGGGGATGGGCGGGAGGAAACCTGCGCACCAAAAAGGAGGGAGAGAAGAGTGCCGCACGGGCTCGAGGTGAGGTGGTAAGACAGAGGGGATGGCTGGCATGCTAGAGAGAGGAAGAAGACTGGCTTCCCTGACCGGGAATCGAACCCGGGCCGCGGCGGTGAGAGCGCCGAATCCTAACCACTAGACCACCAGGGAGCATGCACAGCTCCACCCCGCTGGCACCTCGTGGAATCCGCTCCTGCGCCCCTGGACCTGCCTACGGCCCATGGGTTTCACTAGCAAAGGCCGCCCGCTCCACTCATCGCCCGCGCACTCTGGCAGTTCTGGGCACCGTCAAAACGTCACCTGCCACCCTAGGGCAGGATGGCCACGCTCGCACCGATGGGCACGGGCACGCGGCGCTGTCACCAGGGCAGGGCCGAGCCTGGGGCCTGGGACGAAGGCCAACAAAACATGCACCGCTGCGTTGGCCGGGAATCGAAACCGGGTCAACTGCTTGGAAGGCAGCTATGCTCACCACTATACCACCAACGCCGCACCGCCCGGCTGCCACCCACACGCCAGCCGGGGACTGCCACCGGCCCGCCTCCGCCTTGCACGGGCGCTCGTCGGAGCGCTCCTCAGCTCCTGGATGCCAAGGGGACACCCAAGGCGGCCCTCGGTGTCCCGCCAGCGCCAGCCCTGCCGCGTCCAGCCCAAGCCAGCCGCTAAGACCAGCTGCGCTCCTCGAAGGGGGCCCCATCGTCGCCCGCGTGCCACAGGGACGGTCGAGGGAGCCGCCTGGCCGCCACCCGCGGCCCCAGTGTGCTTGCCCATCCGCCTGCATCACACCTCACGCCCGGGGGGCCGTCCAGTCTCGGGGAGCCCTCTCATACGCCCGCGCCCGGACCCTGCACAAGGGGCGCTTCGCTTCGCTTGGGTCTTAGCGCCTCCTAAGCCTCAGGCGTCCGTCAGAGCCCCCAGGACCGGTGCCACCCCACGGAGAGCGGGTGCGCGGCCGGGGCAGCTGGCGGCGCCCGCGCCCAGCGGAGCCCGAGGACTTGGGTCTGGGAGGTGGCGCTGCCCAGCTGCCCTCCAGGCTGGCGGCTGGACCCCGCGGCAGAGCCGGCCAAAAAGGACTGCTGGCCTCCCCGTCGGGGAATCGAACCCCGGTCTCCCGCGTGACAGGCGGGGATACTCACCACTATACTAACGAGGACGGCGACGCCAGCCTCCTCGACACCACATCCCTCTCCGACGCCCGGCTCGCCTTCCCACAGCTGCCCCCTGACGGCGGCCCAGCGTCTGGCGTCTGGCGCCTGCCCGGGCCCCTGGCCCCGGGGGCCCCAGCCGCGCCCCCCAAACTCTGGCAACAGGCGACCCTCGCCACCCATCCCCCCGTACCTAGCCCCGCACCCGCTCGCCGTCGCCCCCACCCGCCCGTCCCTCCCGGCTCCTCGGACGGGACCTTCCGCTTCGCTTGGGTCGCCTCGCCATGCCAGGAAGCGGCGCGGGCTCGCAAGCAGGGCTCTGGGGAGGAGCGCGCCGGCCGCCATCCGCCCCGCAGGCTCCCACCACTGGAAGCCGGCGCCACCCGGCCTGGCCCCGGCCCCGCTGCGGCGGGCGTGGTCCCCTGTGGGGCCGTGGGGCCCGAGGGACGCGGGCGCGTGCACGCGGAGACGTGGGGAGGCTGCTGGACGGGCCTTAAGCCCCAGCGCGAGAGGCGACGCGGGGCCAGGCCAGGAAGAAAGTCGTCCACGGGCGCCCGGCGGGCTCACAAGGCCGACCTGCCCTGGCCGCTTCCCAGCCTGCAAAGCACACTCGGCTCTGGGCCCGTCGTCAGGATGGCCGAGCGGTCTAAGGCGCTGCGTTCAGGTCGCAGTCTCCCCTGGAGGCGTGGGTTCGAATCCCACTCCTGACAAGTCCATCTTTTAGCCCCAAAGATCGCACGTCCAGCGACTTCTACTCCTCTTCTCTTCCTGCCTTGCGCTCTTTGCACGGCCCGAGTCTTCAATGCAGGACACCCCACAGAGGCACTGACCACCTCCTACCCCTACCCCTTACCCCCAACAGGAGGCACCTGCCGCCTCCTCTCTGCTCCACACAGTCCCTCCTAGTTCCACAGGGAGGTCCGCCAAAGACCTGCAGCTCAGCCCGGACGCCCGAGCCAACGGAGCCCAGCGAGGCCAGGCTACGACCACCCAGCCCCCTCTAATAGGGGCGGAATCGCCCGAGGAGCCTGACAGCGGGCCTCCCAGGGCCTCGGCGGCCTCACACGTTGGCACTCGGAGAGCCAGTCGCACTCAAGAGCCCTCTTCGTCCCACATCCTAACTCCTTCTCCCGCCGTTCTTCCCCTTGGCCACGTCCATTGTCCCGGCCTCCTGCGGAGCAGGCCCTCGCCCAGGTGGCTGGGCTTCTTGTCTTGGAGGCGACTTGGGGACCTTTCCCTGCCCACACTGCCTGCCCTGGGGCCACGCTGCCCTCTGCTCCGCAGTCCACACAGGGCAGCTGCCCAGAGACAGCGGGAGCGCTCCAGGTGGTGGCCTTGCCCCCCCCCCCCAAGCTGGCCCACATGCCCGTCGCCCTCCCACAGTCTCCAAGCTCTGGCTGCACTGCCTCTAGCGCAAAGGGTCTGCCGCTGCCAGCCACGGCGGAAAGCCACCTCCTCCCTCTGCCCCACTCAGCTTCGATGGAGTGGCGTCCTCAAAGGACTCCCACTGCCCAGGGTCTCCCATCCTGCGTGGGAATGGAGCAACCGTCCCGTTTCACCCTTATCATTTTCTGCTCCTCGCTTTCTGCGGCCACGCCCGGCAGGCATTTTCTCGGGCCAGGGCTCCGCTCAAAACACACGGTGAGGACCATGGTAGCCCTGTCTCCGCTGCCCCTCCCAAACCTTCCCCCGTGCCAAAGGGCTACAGGAAGGCACGCACGCAGCCAAGGAGGCAGGCGGGCAAGGGAGCCGGGAAGCACGAAAGTGTGCTGCCTGTCACTGCAGTCTTCCTGGTGGTTGTCACCGTCGTCGTCGTCATCATCTTCTTCCTCCCACTGCTCCTCTTCCTTCTCCCCCTCCTCCTCTCCTCCTCTCCTCCAACTTCACCTCCTCTTCTTCTGCTTCCAGTCGCCCAAGAGTAGGAGTTTCTCACCTCGAGTGATCCCGGGTCCCTGCAGAGCAAGGCTGTGGGGAGCGTCAGGTGGCAGCCGTCTGCAGCGCATGGGTGGTTCAGTGGTAGAATTCTCACCTGCCACGCGGGAGGCCCGGGTTCGATTCCCGGCCCATGCAACCTCGGGTGCCCTTTTGGGCCCGCCCGCAAGACCCGCTGGTGCCCCCGTGCGCCCCGGACCACCGAGGCCTTTCCTCTTCCTACCCACACTCTAGGGCCTCACACCTTCCTTCCTTCTTACTTCCCTTCTTCCCTTGACCATGTCTCTGTCTCTCTCGTGCGCGGACCTCACCTCTCCTGGGACCCCATCCTATCCTACACACGGACCGAACTGCTCCCTTCCCATCATCCCATCCACAGCTTGGGTCAAGGATCGCCCTTTGCCCCGGGCATGTCGGGCACGTGCGTGTTCCACACGGACATGTGAGGAAGGGGTTTTCGTGGCCCATGTGCCACCGCTTGCCCAACTGCGCTTGACCCGCCTCTCTTCCAACACCTTCAGTACCAACAGCACCACCACCGCACACAGCGGTGAGTCAGCTTCCTTCCCCTCACCACCCAGCTTCCGTGCGGTACGATGACAGCTCACCATGTCGCCCAACATAGAGGAGCTCACACCGCTGTTCAACTGACCGCTGCCTTTCCTCCCCGAAGCAAACCCTCCCGCGGAGCTCAAGCCTACGCCCAGGGGCGGGGGTGAGCGGATACACGTCCACACCCCCACCCTAAACACCTCACTCTCATCCTCTTCACTGACCTCCCTGCCCACCTCAACTTAGCCCTTGGCCCCCAACCTCCTCGGACAAACCCGCACCCGAGCCCAGACTCCCAGGAAGCCTTCTCTCATCTGTCGGGCGGAGGACGGCATCCTTCCTTCTGCCCCCAATTTGGCCATCCTGCCTCTTGCCCTGGACTGCCCGGGGATACCTGAGGCATAACGGATGTCCCGAACAATACCCTAAGCGAACCAGGAGCCACAGGTCCTGGAAGCGGCGGAGGCAGCGGGTGGTGGGGGCCAGAGAAGTGTTGAACGGTTGGGAGGGGAGGTGAAGGGTAAGGGGTCTATCCCAGGCTGGGTGTGGGGGTCTCCCTCAGGACGCTTGCGCCTGGGACGCCCACTAACCCACCTCGTGAAAGCTCCAGCATGGAAGAGAGGCAGGAGGGTGTGCTCGCGGGGAGAGAAAGGTTGGGTGCCAGCCGGGCTGAGCTCTGCAGTTGCCTTTGGGCAGCAGCGCACCTCAAGGGAAGACTGGGACCTCGGCGCAGCGACCCGGAGCTGCAACCCTGTGTGGCGAGGCCGGAATGGAAAGCAGCACAAGTCCGGGAACACTAGCCTCTGGTCAGACCAGAGCTCCCTATGTATGGTTTTCTTGCCCCGCTGGGTGTCGCCGGGTTGGGGTGGGGGATTGGTTGCGAGGGCGGGGGGATAGGTAAGGCGTGACACTGAGACTGGCGGTGCCACGACAGCCAAGGCTCTGTCCTCATCCCTCAAAGGGCCCGCACACGTGCGGGGGGTGAACCTGGCTGGCGGCTGATGACCGCGCCCTGGCTGATGACCCTGGCTTGCAGCTGCCCTGCTGCCCGGCGCTCTTGTTGGTGGGCGCACGAGGGGCTGCGGCGGGGGTGGGCTGGGAAGGGGATTTTCACTCTGGCGCTTGGCCTTGCCCCAAGGGGTGGGGTGAGGAGCCAGCGGCCCCAGAGGCTCTGCTCTCTCCCCAGCCAAGGCTGTGGCTC
Source organism: Jaculus jaculus (assembly GCF_020740685.1). Lineage (NCBI taxonomy): Eukaryota > Metazoa > Chordata > Mammalia > Rodentia > Dipodidae > Jaculus > Jaculus jaculus. Next base: position 314,724,969 of record NC_059102.1, read on the forward strand.
AGCAACTGTCCCTGGGGACTCGATGGCAGGCAGTGGTCACTTGCAGGGATTGGCCTCGCCCAAGGGACCTAGGGGCCACTAACCGTGAGGGGATCTCCAGGCGCTTTAAAGCCCTCCGCCCTCTTCCCGGCACCGAAAACCACGTGTCTTTCTTTGGCAAACGCTCTACCGCTTGTTTCCTATCGGCGGTGTTCCAAGGTGAGGAGCCCTGCACAGCCAAGGATCACACAGACCCTCCTGCTCCGCCTTCGCTCCGCGCCCAGGCGGGGGCAAGCGTGACTGGACGCCCACCGGGAGCAGGTGAAGGGGCCTGAAGGTTGACTCCGGACAAGGAGAGGTGGTGGTGGTGCCGGGTTGAGCTGAGAGGGCAAGTCAGGGAGCCGAGCCCGAGCTACCCGTATGCTCCCACGAACAAGGCGGGCACGCACGTGTGGGTGCGCTGTACAGCGGCCGGAGGCCAGTGGAGTGGGGGAAGAAAAAACCAGGCTCAACTGGTGGCCAGTGTGACGTGGCAACGCGAAGGACGGGAGTGGGCAGTAGCAGAAGGGAAATGGACCCCGACGCGGGGATGGGAGGGGGTGGCCTGTTGGGGATGGGCGGGAGGAAACCTGCGCACCAAAAAGGACGGAGGGAACAGTGCCGCGCGGGCTGCGGGCTCGAGGTGAGGTGGTAAGACAGAGGGGTTGGCTGGCATGCTAGAGAGAGGAAGAAGACTGGCTTCCCTGACCGGGAATCGAACCCGGGCCGCGGCGGTGAGAGCGCCGAATCCTAACCACTAGACCACCAGGGAGCATGCACAGCTCCACCCCGCTGGCACCTCGTGGAATCCGCTCCTGCGCCCCTGGACCTGCCTACGGCCCATGGGTTTCACTAGCAAAGGCCGCCCGCTCCACTCATCGCCCACGCACTCTGGCAGTTCTGGGCACCGTCAAAACGTCACCTGCCACCCTAGGGCAGGATGGCCACGCTCGCACCGATGGGCACGGGCACGCCGCGCTGTCACCAGGGCAGGGCCTAGCCTGGGGCCAGGGACGAAGGCCAACAAAACTGGCATCGCTGCGTTGGCCGGGAATCGAACCCGGGTCAACTGCTTGGAAGGCAGCTATGCTCACCACTATACCACCAACGCCGCACCGCCCGGCTGCCATCCACACGCCAGCCGGGGACTGCCACCGGCCCGCCTCCGCCTTGCACGGGCGCTCGTCGGAGCGCTCCTCAGCTCCTGGATGCCAAGGGGACACCCAAGGCGGCCCTCGGTGTCCCGCCAGCGCCAGCCCTGCCGCGTCCAGCCCAAGCCAGCCGCTAAGACCAGCTGCGCTCCTCGAAGGGGGCCCCATCGTCGCCCGCGTGCCACAGGGACGGTCGAGGGAGCCGCCTGGCCGCCACCCGCGGCCCCAGTGTGCTTGCCCATCCGCCTGCATCACACCTCACGCCCGGGGGGCCGTCCAGTCTCCGGGAGCCCTCGCAAACGCCCGCGCCCGCGCCCGCGCCCTGCACAAGGGGCGCTTCGCTTCGCTTGGGTCTTAGCGCCTCCTAAGCCTCAGGCGTCCGTCAGAGCCCCCAGGACCGGTGCCACCCCACGGAGAGCGGGTGCGCGGCCGGGGCAGCTGGCGGCGCCCGCGCCCAGCGGAGCCCGAGGACTTGGGGCTGGGAGGTGGCGCTGCCCAGCTGCCCTCCAGGCTGGCGGCTGGACCCCGCGGCAGAGCCGGCCAAAAAGGACTGCTGGCCTCCCCGTCGGGGAATCGAACCCCGGTCTCCCGCGTGACAGGCGGGGATACTCACCACTATACTAACGAGGACGGCGACGCCAGCCTCCTCGACACCACATCCCTCTCCGACGCCCGGCTCGCCTTCCCACAGCTGCCCCCTGACGGCGGCCCAGCGTCTGGCGTCTGGCGCCTGCCCGGGCCCCTGGCCCCGGGGGCCCCAGCCGCGCCCCCCAAACTCTGGCAACAGGCGACCCTCGCCACCCATCCCCCCCGTACCTAGCCCCGCACCCGCTCGCCGTCGCCCCCACCCGCCCGTCCCTCCCGGCTCCTCGGACGGGACCTTCGGCTTCGCTTGGGTCGCCTCGCCATGCCAGGAAGCGGCGCGGGCTCGCAAGCAGGGCTCTGGGGAGGAGCGCGCCGGCCGCCATCCGCCCGGCAGGCTCCCACCACTGGAAGCCGGCGCCACCCGGCCTGGCCCCGGCCCCGGCCCCGCTGCGGCGGGCGTGGTCCCTTGTGGGGCCGTGGGGCCCGAGGGACGCGGGCGCGTGCACGCGGAGACGTGGGGAGGCTGCTGGACGGGCCGTAAGCCCCAGCGCGAGAGGCGACGCGGGGCCAGGCCAGGAAGAAAGTCGTCCACGGGCGCCCGGCGGGCTCACAAGGCCGACCTGCCCTGGCCGCTTCCCAGCCTGCAAAGCACACTCGACTCTCGGCCCGTCGTCAGGATGGCCGAGCGGTCTAAGGCGCTGCGTTCAGGTCGCAGTCTCCCCTGGAGGCGTGGGTTCGAATCCCACTCCTGACAAGTCCATCTTTTAGCCCCAGAGATCGCACGTCCAGCGACTTCTACTCCTCTTCTCTTCCTGCCTTGCGCTCTTTGCACGGCCCGAGCCTTCAATGCACGACACCCCACAGAGGCATTGACCACCTCCTACCCCCTACCCCCAACAGGAGGCACCTGCCGCCGCCTCTCTGCTCCACACAGTCCCTCCCAGTTCCACAGGGAGGTCCGCCAAAGACCTGCAGCTCAGCCCGGACGCCCGAGCCAACGGAGCCCAGCGAGGCCAGGCTACGACCACCCAGCCCCCTCTAATAGGGGCGGAATCGCCCGAGGAGCCTGACAGCGGGCCTCCCAGGGCCTCGGCGGCCTCACACGTTGGCACTCGGAGAGCCAGTCGCACTCAAGAGCCCTCTTCGTCCCACATCCTAACTCCTTCTCCCGCCGTTCTTCCCCTTGGCCACTTCCATTGTCCCGGCCTCCTGCGGAGCAAGCCCTCGCCCATGTGGCTGGGCTTCTGGTCTTGGAGGCGACTTGGGGACCTTTCCCTGCCCACACTGCCTGCCCTGGGGCCACGCTGCCCTCCGCTCCGCAGTCCACACAGGGCAGCTGCCCAGAGACAGCGGGAGCGCTCCAGGTGGTGGCCTTGCGCCCCCCCCCCCCCCAGCTGGCCCACATGCCCGTCGCCCTCCCACAGTCTCCAAGCTCTGGCTGCACTGCCTCTAGCGCAAAGGGTCTGCCGCTGCCAGCCACGGCGGAAAGCCACCTCCTCCCTCTGCCCCACTCATCTTCGATGGAGTGGCGTCCTCAAAGGACTCCCACTGCCCAGGGTCTCCCATCCTGCGTGGGAATGGAGCAACCGTCCCGTTTCACCCTTATCATTTTCTGCTCCTCGCTTTCTGCGGCCACGCCCGGCAGGCATTTTCTCGGGCCAGGGCTCCGCTCAAAACACACGGTGAGGACCATGGTAGCCCTGTCTCCGCTGCCCCTCCCAAACCTTCCCCCGTGCCAAAGGGCTACAGGAAGGCACGCACGCAGCCAAGGAGGCAGGCGGGCAAGGGAGCCGGGAAGCACCAAAGTGTGCTGCCTGTCACTGCAGTCTTCCTGGTGGTTGTCACCGTCGTCGTCGTCATCATCTTCTTCCTACCACTGCTCCTCTTCCTTCTCCCCCTCCTCCTCTCCTCCAACTTCACCTCCTCTTCTTCCGCTTCCAGTCGCCCAAAAGTAGGAGTTTCTCACCTCGGGTGATCCCGGGTCCCTGCAGAGCAAGGCTGTGGGGAGCGTCAGGTGGCAGCCGTCTGCAGCGCATGGGTGGTTCAGTGGTAGAATTCTCGCCTGCCACGCGGGAGGCCCGGGTTCGATTCCCGGCCCATGCAACCTCGGGTGCCCTTTTGGGCCCGCCCGCAAGACCCGCTGGTGTCCCCGTGCGCCCCAGACCACCCAGGCCTTTCCTCTTCCTACCCACACTCTAGGGCCTCACACCTTCCTTCCTTACTTCCTTCCCTTCTTCCCTTGACCATGTCTCTGTCTCTCTCGTGCGCTGCCAGTGCCCCAGCTGCCCTCCTGAGCAGCACCCTTCCGGGCCCACCTCTTCCCCCGTCATCACACAGCTGCTAATCAAGGCGGACCTCACCTCTCCTGGGACCCCATCCTATCCTACACACGGACCGAACTGCTCCCTTTCCATCATCCCATCCACAGCTTGGGTCAAGGATCGCCCTTTGCCCCGGGCATGTCGGGCACGTGCGTGTTCCACACGGACATGTGAAGAGCCGTGGAGGAAGGGGTTTTCGTGGCCCATGTGCCACCGCTTGCCCAACTGCGCTTGACCTGCCTCTCTTCCCACACCTTCAATACCAACAGCACCACCACCGCACACAGCGGTGAGTCTGCTTCCTTCCCCTCACCACCCAGCTTCCGTGCGGTACGATGACAGCTCACCATGTCGCCCAACATAGAGGAGCTCACACCGCTGTTCAACTGACCGCTGCCTTTCCTCCCCGAAGCAAACCCTCCCGCGGAGCTCAAGCCTACGCCCAGGGGCGGGGGTGAGCGGATACACGTCCACACCCCCACCCTAAACACCTCACTCTCATCCTCTTCACTGACCTCCCTGCCCACCTCAACTTAGCCCTTGGCCCCCAACCTCCTCGGACAAACCCGCACCCGAGCCCAGACTCCCAGGAAGCCTTCTCTCATCTGTCGGGCGGAGGACGGCATCCTTCCTTCTGCCCCCAATTTGGCCATCCTGCCTCTTGCCCTGGACTGCCCGGGGATACCTGAGGCATAACGGATGTCCCGAACAATACCCTAAGCGAACCAGGAGCCACAGGTCCTGGAAGCGGCGGAGGCAGCGGGTGGTGGGGGCCAGAGAAGTGTTGAACGGTTGGGAGGGGAGGTGAAGGGTAAGGGGTCTATCCCAGGCTGGGTGTGGGGGTCTCCCTCAGGACGCTTGCGCCTGGGACGCCCACTAACCCACCTCGTGAAAGCTCCAGCATGGAAGAGAGGCAGGAGGGTGTGCTCGCGGGGAGAGAAAGGTTGGGTGCCAGCCGGGCTGAGCTCTGCAGTTGCCTTTGGGCAGCAGCGCACCTCAAGGGAAGACTGGGACCTCGGCGCAGCGACCCGGAGCTGCAACCCTGTGTGGCGAGGCCGGAATGGAAAGCAGCACAAGTCCGGGAACACTAGCCTCTGGTCAGACCAGAGCTCCCTATGTATGGTTTTCTTGCCCCGCTGGGTGTCGCCGGGTTGGGGTGGGGGATTGGTTGCGAGGGCGGGGGGATAGGTAAGGCGTGACACTGAGACTGGCGGTGCCACGACAGCCAAGGCTCTGTCCTCATCCCTCAAAGGGCCCGCACACGTGCGGGGGGTGAACCTGGCTGGCGGCTGATGACCGCGCCCTGGCTGATGACCCTGGCTTGCAGCTGCCCTGCTGCCCGGCGCTCTTGTTGGTGGGCGCACGAGGGGCTGCGGCGGGGGTGGGCTGGGAAGGGGATTTTCACTCTGGCGCTTGGCCTTGCCCCAAGGGGTGGGGTGAGGAGCCAGCGGCCCCAGAGGCTCTGCTCTCTCCCCAGCCAAGGCTGTGGCTCAGCAACTGTCCCTGGGGACTCGATGGCAGGCAGTGGTCACTTGCAGGGATTGGCCTCGCCCAAGGGACCTAGGGGCCACTAACCGTGAGGGGATCTCCAGGCGCTTTAAAGCCCTCCGCCCTCTTCCCGGCACCGAAAACCACGTGTCTTTCTTTGGCAAACGCTCTACCGCTTGTTTCCTATCGGCGGTGTTCCAAGGTGAGGAGCCCTGCACAGCCAAGGATCACACAGACCCTCCTGCTCCGCCTTCGCTCCGCGCCCAGGCGGGGGCAAGCGTGACTGGACGCCCACCGGGAGCAGGTGAAGGGGCCTGAAGGTTGACTCCGGACAAGGAGAGGTGGTGGTGGTGCCGGGTTGAGCTGAGAGGGCAAGTCAGGGAGCCGAGCCCGAGCTACCCGTATGCTCCCACGAACAAGGCGGGCACGCACGTGTGGGTGCGCTGTACAGCGGCCGGAGGCCAGTGGAGTGGGGGAAGAAAAAACCAGGCTCAACTGGTGGCCAGTGTGACGTGGCAACGCGAAGGACGGGAGTGGGCAGTAGCAGAAGGGAAATGGACCCCGACGCGGGGATGGGAGGGGGTGGCCTGTTGGGGATGGGCGGGAGGAAACCTGCGCACCAAAAAGGAGGGAGGGAAGAGTGCCGCGCGGGCTGCGGGCTCGAGGTGAGGTGGTAAGACAGAGGGGTTGGCTGGCATGCTAGAGAGAGGAAGAAGACTGGCTTCCCTGACCGGGAATCGAACCCGGGCCGCGGCGGTGAGAGCGCCGAATCCTAACCACTAGACCACCAGGGAGCATGCACAGCTCCACCCCGCTGGCACCTCGTGGAATCCGCTCCTGCGCCCCTGGACCTGCCTACGGCCCATGGGTTTCACTAGCAAAGGCCGCCCGCTCCACTCATCGCCCACGCACTCTGGCAGTTCTGGGCACCGTCAAAACGTCACCTGCCACCCTAGGGCAGGATGGCCACGCTCGCACCGATGGGCACGGGCACGCCGCGCTGTCACCAGGGCAGGGCCTAGCCTGGGGCCAGGGACGAAGGCCAACAAAACTGGCATCGCTGCGTTGGCCGGGAATCGAACCCGGGTCAACTGCTTGGAAGGCAGCTATGCTCACCACTATACCACCAACGCCGCACCGCCCGGCTGCCATCCACACGCCAGCCGGGGACTGCCACCGGCCCGCCTCCGCCTTGCACGGGCGCTCGTCGGAGCGCTCCTCAGCTCCTGGATGCCAAGGGGACACCCAAGGCGGCCCTCGGTGTCCCGCCAGCGCCAGCCCTGCCGCGTCCAGCCCAAGCCAGCCGCTAAGACCAGCTGCGCTCCTCGAAGGGGGCCCCATCGTCGCCCGCGTGCCACAGGGACGGTCGAGGGAGCCGCCTGGCCGCCACCCGCGGCCCCAGTGTGCTTGCCCATCCGCCTGCATCACACCTCACGCCCGGGGGGCCGTCCAGTCTCCGGGAGCCCTCGCAAACGCCCGCGCCCGCGCCCGCGCCCTGCACAAGGGGCGCTTCGCTTCGCTTGGGTCTTAGCGCCTCCTAAGCCTCAGGCGTCCGTCAGAGCCCCCAGGACCGGTGCCACCCCACGGAGAGCGGGTGCGCGGCCGGGGCAGCTGGCGGCGCCCGCGCCCAGCGGAGCCCGAGGACTTGGGGCTGGGAGGTGGCGCTGCCCAGCTGCCCTCCAGGCTGGCGGCTGGACCCCGCAGCAGAGCCGGCCAAAAAGGACTGCTGGCCTCCCCGTCGGGGAATCGAACCCCGGTCTCCCGCGTGACAGGCGGGGATACTCACCACTATACTAACGAGGACGGCGACGCCAGCCTCCTCGACACCACATCCCTCTCCGACGCCCGGCTCGCCTTCCCACAGCTGCCCCCTGACGGCGGCCCAGCGTCTGGCGTCTGGCGCCTGCCCGGGCCCCTGGCCCCGGGGGCCCCAGCCGCGCCCCCCAAACTCTGGCAACAGGCGACCCTCGCCACCCATCCCCCCCGTACCTAGCCCCGCACCCGCTCGCCGTCGCCCCCACCCGCCCGTCCCTCCCGGCTCCTCGGACGGGACCTTCGGCTTCGCTTGGGTCGCCTCGCCATGCCAGGAAGCGGCGCGGGCTCGCAAGCAGGGCTCTGGGGAGGAGCGCGCCGGCCGCCATCCGCCCGGCAGGCTCCCACCACTGGAAGCCGGCGCCACCCGGCCTGGCCCCGGCCCCGGCCCCGCTGCGGCGGGCGTGGTCCCTTGTGGGGCCGTGGGGCCCGAGGGACGCGGGCGCGTGCACGCGGAGACGTGGGGAGGCTGCTGGACGGGCCGTAAGCCCCAGCGCGAGAGGCGACGCGGGGCCAGGCCAGGAAGAAAGTCGTCCACGGGCGCCCGGCGGGCTCACAAGGCCGACCTGCCCTGGCCGCTTCCCAGCCTGCAAAGCACACTCGACTCTCGGCCCGTCGTCAGGATGGCCGAGCGGTCTAAGGCGCTGCGTTCAGGTCGCAGTCTCCCCTGGAGACGTGGGTTCGAATCCCACTCCTGACAAGTCCATCTTTTAGCCCCAGAGATCGCACGTCCAGCGACTTCTACTCCTCTTCTCTTCCTGCCTTGCGCTCTTTGCACGGCCCGAGCCTTCAATGCACGACACCCCACAGAGGCATTGACCACCTCCTACCCCCTACCCCCAACAGGAGGCACCTGCCGCCGCCTCTCTGCTCCACACAGTCCCTCCCAGTTCCACAGGGAGGTCCGCCAAAGACCTGCAGCTCAGCCCGGACGCCCGAGCCAACGGAGCCCAGCGAGGCCAGGCTACGACCACCCAGCCCCCTCTAATAGGGGCGGAATCGCCCGAGGAGCCTGACAGCGGGCCTCCCAGGGCCTCGGCGGCCTCACACGTTGGCACTCGGAGAGCCAGTCGCACTCAAGAGCCCTCTTCGTCCCACATCCTAACTCCTTCTCCCGCCGTTCTTCCCCTTGGCCACTTCCATTGTCCCGGCCTCCTGCGGAGCAAGCCCTCGCCCATGTGGCTGGGCTTCTGGTCTTGGAGGCGACTTGGGGACCTTTCCCTGCCCACACTGCCTGCCCTGGGGCCACGCTGCCCTCCGCTCCGCAGTCCACACAGGGCAGCTGCCCAGAGACAGCGGGAGCGCTCCAGGTGGTGGCCTTGCGCCCCCCCCCCCCCCCCAGCTGGCCCACATGCCCGTCGCCCTCCCACAGTCTCCAAGCTCTGGCTGCACTGCCTCTAGCGCAAAGGGTCTGCCGCTGCCAGCCACGGCGGAAAGCCACCTCCTCCCTCTGCCCCACTCAGCTTCGATGGAGTGGCGTCCTCAAAGGACTCCCACTGCCCAGGGTCTCCCATCCTGCGTGGGAATGGAGCAACCGTCCCGTTTCACCCTTATCATTTTCTGCTCCTCGCTTTCTGCGGCCACGCCCGGCAGGCATTTTCTCGGGCCAGGGCTCCGCTCAAAACACACGGTGAGGACCATGGTAGCCCTGTCTCCGCTGCCCCTCCCAAACCTTCCCCCGTGCCAAAGGGCTACAGGAAGGCACGCACGCAGCCAAGGAGGCAGGCGGGCAAGGGAGCCGGGAAGCACCAAAGTGTGCTGCCTGTCACTGCAGTCTTCCTGGTGGTTGTCACCGTCGTCGTCGTCATCATCTTCTTCCTACCACTGCTCCTCTTCCTTCTCCCCCTCCTCCTCTCCTCCAACTTCACCTCCTCTTCTTCCGCTTCCAGTCGCCCAAAAGTAGGAGTTTCTCACCTCGGGTGATCCCGGGTCCCTGCAGAGCAAGGCTGTGGGGAGCGTCAGGTGGCAGCCGTCTGCAGCGCATGGGTGGTTCAGTGGTAGAATTCTCGCCTGCCACGCGGGAGGCCCGGGTTCGATTCCCGGCCCATGCAACCTCGGGTGCCCTTTTGGGCCCGCCCGCAAGACCCGCTGGTGTCCCCGTGCGCCCCGGACCACCGAGGCCTTTCCTCTTCCTACCCACACTCTAGGGCCTCACACCTTCCTTCCTTACTTCCTTCCCTTCTTCCCTTGACCATGTCTCTGTCTCTCTCGTGCGCTGCCAGTGCCCCAGCTGCCCTCCTGAGCAGCACCCTTCCGGGCCCACCTCTTCCCCCGTCATCACACAGCTGCTAATCAAGGCGGACCTCACCTCTCCTGGGACCCCATCCTATCCTACACACGGACCGAACTGCTCCCTTCCCATCATCCCATCCACAGCTTGGGTCAAGGATCGCCCTTTGCCCCGGGCATGTCGGGCACGTGCGTGTTCCACACGGACATGTGAAGAGCCGTGGAGGAAGGGGTTTTCGTGGCCCATGTGCCACCGCTTGCCCAACTGCGCTTGACCTGCCTCTCTTCCCACACCTTCAATACCAACAGCACCACCACCGCACACAGCGGTGAGTCTGCTTCCTTCCCCTCACCACCCAGCTTCCGTGCGGTACGATGACAGCTCACCATGTCGCCCAACATAGAGGAGCTCACACCGCTGTTCAACTGACCGCTGCCTTTCCTCCCCGAAGCAAACCCTCCCGCGGAGCTCAAGCCTACGCCCAGGGGCGGGGGTGAGCGGATACACGTCCACACCCCCACCCTAAACACCTCACTCTCATCCTCTTCACTGACCTCCCTGCCCACCTCAACTTAGCCCTTGGCCCCCAACCTCCTCGGACAAACCCGCACCCGAGCCCAGACTCCCAGGAAGCCTCTCTCATCTGTCGGGCGGAGGACGGCATCCTTCCTTCTGCCCCCAATTTGGCCATCCTGCCTCTTGCCCTGGACTGCCCGGGGATACCTGAGGCATAACGGATGTCCCGAACAATACCCTAAGCGAACCAGGAGCCACAGGTCCTGGAAGCGGCGGAGGCAGCGGGTGGTGGGGCCAGAGAAGTGTTGAACGGTTGGGAGGGGAGGTGAAGGGTAAGGGGTGTATCCCAGGCTGGGTGTGGGGGTCTCCCTCAGGACGCTTGCGCCTGGGACGCCCACTAACCCACCTCGTGAAAGCTCCAGCATGGAAGAGAGGCAGGAGGGTGTGCTCGCGGGGAGAGAAAGGTTGGGTGCCAGCCGGGCTGAGCTCTGCAGTTGCCTTTGGGCAGCAGCGCACCTCAAGGGAAGACTGGGACCTCGGCGCAGCGACCCGGAGCTGCAACCCTGTGTGGCGAGGCCGGAATGGAAAGCAGCACAAGTCCGGGAACACTAGCCTCTGGTCAGACCAGAGCTCCCTATGTATGGTTTTCTTGCCCCGCTGGGTGTCGCCGGGTTGGGGTGGGGGATTGGTTGCGAGGGCGGGGGGATAGGTAAGGCGTGACACTGAGACTGGCGGTGCCACGACAGCCAAGGCTCTGTCCTCATCCCTCAAAGGGCCCGCACACGTGCGGGGGGTGAACCTGGCTGGCGGCTGATGACCGCGCCCTGGCTGATGACCCTGGCTTGCAGCTGCCCTGCTGCCCGGCGCTCTTGTTGGTGGGCGCACGAGGGGCTGCGGCTGGGGTGGGCTGGGAAGGGGATTTTCACTCTGGCGCTTGGCCTTGCCCCAAGGGGTGGGGTGAGGAGCCAGCGGCCCCAGAGGCTCTGCTCTCTCCCCAGCCAAGGCTGTGGCTCAGCAACTGTCCCTGGGGACTCGATGGCAGGCAGTGGTCACTTGCAGGGATTGGCCTCGCCCAAGGGACCTAGGGGCCACTAACCGTGAGGGGATCTCCAGGCGCTTTAAAGCCCTCCGCCCTCTTCCCGGCACCGAAAACCACGTGTCTTTCTTTGGCAAACGCTCTACCGCTTGTTTCCTATCGGCGGTGTTCCAAGGTGAGGAGCCCTGCACAGCCAAGGATCACACAGACCCTCCTGCTCCGCCTTCGCTCCGCGCCCAGGCGGGGGCAAGCGTGACTGGACGCCCACCGGGAGCAGGTGAAGGGGCCTGAAGGTTGACTCCGGACAAGGAGAGGTGGTGGTGGTGCCGGGTTGAGCTGAGAGGGCAAGTCAGGGAGCCGAGCCCGAGCTACCCGTATGCTCCCACGAACAAGGCGGGCACGCACGTGTGGGTGCGCTGTACAGCGGCCGGAGGCCAGTGGAGTGGGGGAAGAAAAAACCAGGCTCAACTGGTGGCCAGTGTGACGTGGCAACGCGAAGGACGGGAGTGGGCAGTAGCAGAAGGGAAATGGACCCCGACGCGGGGATGGGAGGGGGTGGCCTGTTGGGGATGGGCGGGAGGAAACCTGCGCACCAAAAAGGAGGGAGGGAAGAGTGCCGCGCGGGCTGCGGGCTCGAGGTGAGGTGGTAAGACAGAGGGGTTGGCTGGCATGCTAGAGAGAGGAAGAAGACTGGCTTCCCTGACCGGGAATCGAACCCGGGCCGCGGCGGTGAGAGCGCCGAATCCTAACCACTAGACCACCAGGGAGCATGCACAGCTCCACCCCGCTGGCACCTCGTGGAATCCGCTCCTGCGCCCCTGGACCTGCCTACGGCCCATGGGTTTCACTAGCAAAGGCCGCCCGCTCCACTCATCGCCCACGCACTCTGGCAGTTCTGGGCACCGTCAAAACGTCACCTGCCACCCTAGGGCAGGATGGCCACGCTCGCACCGATGGGCACGGGCACGCCGCGCTGTCACCAGGGCAGGGCCTAGCCTGGGGCCAGGGACGAAGGCCAACAAAACTGGCATCGCTGCGTTGGCCGGGAATCGAACCCGGGTCAACTGCTTGGAAGGCAGCTATGCTCACCACTATACCACCAACGCCGCACCGCCCGGCTGCCATCCACACGCCAGCCGGGGACTGCCACCGGCCCGCCTCCGCCTTGCACGGGCGCTCGTCGGAGCGCTCCTCAGCTCCTGGATGCCAAGGGGACACCCAAGGCGGCCCTCGGTGTCCCGCCAGCGCCAGCCCTGCCGCGTCCAGCCCAAGCCAGCCGCTAAGACCAGCTGCGCTCCTCGAAGGGGGCCCCATCGTCGCCCGCGTGCCACAGGGACGGTCGAGGGAGCCGCCTGGCCGCCACCCGCGGCCCCAGTGTGCTTGCCCATCCGCCTGCATCACACCTCACGCCCGGGGGGCCGTCCAGTCTCCGGGAGCCCTCGCAAACGCCCGCGCCCGCGCCCGCGCCCTGCACAAGGGGCGCTTCGCTTCGCTTGGGTCTTAGCGCCTCCTAAGCCTCAGGCGTCCGTCAGAGCCCCCAGGACCGGTGCCACCCCACGGAGAGCGGGTGCGCGGCCGGGGCAGCTGGCGGCGCCCGCGCCCAGCGGAGCCCGAGGACTTGGGGCTGGGAGGTGGCGCTGCCCAGCTGCCCTCCAGGCTGGCGGCTGGACCCCGCGGCAGAGCCGGCCAAAAAGGACTGCTGGCCTCCCCGTCGGGGAATCGAACCCCGGTCTCCCGCGTGACAGGCGGGGATACTCACCACTATACTAACGAGGACGGCGACGCCAGCCTCCTCGACACCACATCCCTCTCCGACGCCCGGCTCGCCTTCCCACAGCTGCCCCCTGACGGCGGCCCAGCGTCTGGCGTCTGGCGCCTGCCCGGGCCCCTGGCCCCGGGGGCCCCAGCCGCGCCCCCCAAACTCTGGCAACAGGCGACCCTCGCCACCCATCCCCCCCGTACCTAGCCCCGCACCCGCTCGCCGTCGCCCCCACCCGCCCGTCCCTCCCGGCTCCTCGGACGGGACCTTCGGCTTCGCTTGGGTCGCCTCGCCATGCCAGGAAGCGGCGCGGGCTCGCAAGCAGGGCTCTGGGGAGGAGCGCGCCGGCCGCCATCCGCCCGGCAGGCTCCCACCACTGGAAGCCGGCGCCACCCGGCCTGGCCCCGGCCCCGGCCCCGCTGCGGCGGGCGTGGTCCCTTGTGGGGCCGTGGGGCCCGAGGGACGCGGGCGCGTGCACGCGGAGACGTGGGGAGGCTGCTGGACGGGCCGTAAGCCCCAGCGCGAGAGGCGACGCGGGGCCAGGCCAGGAAGAAAGTCGTCCACGGGCGCCCGGCGGGCTCACAAGGCCGACCTGCCCTGGCCGCTTCCCAGCCTGCAAAGCACACTCGACTCTCGGCCCGTCGTCAGGATGGCCGAGCGGTCTAAGGCGCTGCGTTCAGGTCGCAGTCTCCCCTGGAGGCGTGGGTTCGAATCCCACTCCTGACAAGTCCATCTTTTAGCCCCAGAGATCGCACGTCCAGCGACTTCTACTCCTCTTCTCTTCCTGCCTTGCGCTCTTTGCACGGCCCGAGCCTTCAATGCACGACACCCCACAGAGGCATTGACCACCTCCTACCCCCTACCCCCAACAGGAGGCACCTGCCGCCGCCTCTCTGCTCCACACAGTCCCTCCCAGTTCCACAGGGAGGTCCGCCAAAGACCTGCAGCTCAGCCCGGACGCCCGAGCCAACGGAGCCCAGCGAGGCCAGGCTACGACCACCCAGCCCCCTCTAATAGGGGCGGAATCGCCCGAGGAGCCTGACAGCGGGCCTCCCAGGGCCTCGGCGGCCTCACACGTTGGCACTCGGAGAGCCAGTCGCACTCAAGAGCCCTCTTCGTCCCACATCCTAACTCCTTCTCCCGCCGTTCTTCCCCTTGGCCACTTCCATTGTCCCGGCCTCCTGCGGAGCAAGCCCTCGCCCATGTGGCTGGGCTTCTGGTCTTGGAGGCGACTTGGGGACCTTTCCCTGCCCACACTGCCTGCCCTGGGGCCACGCTGCCCTCCGCTCCGCAGTCCACACAGGGCAGCTGCCCAGAGACAGCGGGAGCGCTCCAGGTGGTGGCCTTGCGCCCCCCCCCCCCCAGCTGGCCCACATGCCCGTCGCCCTCCCACAGTCTCCAAGCTCTGGCTGCACTGCCTCTAGCGCAAAGGGTCTGCCGCTGCCAGCCACGGCGGAAAGCCACCTCCTCCCTCTGCCCCACTCAGCTTCGATGGAGTGGCGTCCTCAAAGGACTCCCACTGCCCAGGGTCTCCCATCCTGCGTGGGAATGGAGCAACCGTCCCGTTTCACCCTTATCATTTTCTGCTCCTCGCTTTCTGCGGCCACGCCCGGCAGGCATTTTCTCGGGCCAGGGCTCCGCTCAAAACACACGGTGAGGACCATGGTAGCCCTGTCTCCGCTGCCCCTCCCAAACCTTCCCCCGTGCCAAAGGGCTACAGGAAGGCACGCACGCAGCCAAGGAGGCAGGCGGGCAAGGGAGCCGGGAAGCACCAAAGTGTGCTGCCTGTCACTGCAGTCTTCCTGGTGGTTGTCACCGTCGTCGTCGTCATCATCTTCTTCCTACCACTGCTCCTCTTCCTTCTCCCCCTCCTCCTCTCCTCCAACTTCACCTCCTCTTCTTCCGCTTCCAGTCGCCCAAAAGTAGGAGTTTCTCACCTCGGGTGATCCCGGGTCCCTGCAGAGCAAGGCTGTGGGGAGCGTCAGGTGGCAGCCGTCTGCAGCGCATGGGTGGTTCAGTGGTAGAATTCTCGCCTGCCACGCGGGAGGCCCGGGTTCGATTCCCGGCCCATGCAACCTCGGGTGCCCTTTTGGGCCCGCCCGCAAGACCCGCTGGTGTCCCCGTGCGCCCCAGACCACCGAGGCCTTTCCTCTTCCTACCCACACTCTAGGGCCTCACACCTTCCTTCCTTACTTACTTCCCTTCTTCCCTTGAGGCCTTTCCTCTTCCTACCCACACTCTAGGGCCTCACACCATCCGTCCTTACTTACTTCCCTTCTTCCCTTGACCATGTCTCTGTCTCTCTAGTGCGCTGCCAGTGCCCCAGCTGCCCTCCTGAGCAGCACCCTTCCGGGCCCACCTCTTTCCCCGTCGTCACACAGCTGCTAATCAAGGCGGACCTCACCTCTCCTGGGACCCCATCCTATCCTACACACGGACCGAACTGCTCCCTTCCCATCATCCCATCCACAGCTTGGGTCAAGGATCGCCCTTTGCCCCGGGCATGTCGGGCACGTGCGTGTTCCACACGGACATGTGAAGAGCCGTGGAGGAAGGGGTTTTCGTGGCCCATGTGCCACCGCTTGCCCAACTGCGCTTGACCTGCCTCTCTTCCCACACCTTCAGTACCAACAGCACCACCACCGCACACAGCGGTGAGTCTGCTTCCTTCCCCTCACCACCCAGCTTCCGTGCGGTACGATGACAGCTCACCATGTCGCCCAACATAGAGGAGCTCACACCGCTGTTCAACTGACCGCTGCCTTTCCTCCCCGAAGCAAACCCTCCCGCGGAGCTCAAGCCTACGCCCAGGGGCGGGGGTGAGCGGATACACGTCCACACCCCCACCCTAAACACCTCACTCTCATCCTCTTCACTGACCTCCCTGCCCACCTCAACTTAGCCCTTGGCCCCCAACCTCCTCGGACAAACCCGCACCCGAGCCCAGACTCCCAGGAAGCCTTCTCTCATCTGTCGGGCGGAGGACGGCATCCTTCCTTCTGCCCCCAATTTGGCCATCCTGCCTCTTGCCCTGGACTGCCCGGGGATACCTGAGGCATAACGGATGTCCCGAACAATACCCTAAGCGAACCAGGAGCCACAGGTCCTGGAAGCGGCGGAGGCAGCGGGTGGTGGGGCCAGAGAAGTGTTGAACGGTTGGGAGGGGAGGTGAAGGGTAAGGGGTCTATCCCAGGCTGGGTGTGGGGGTCTCCCTCAGGACGCTTGCGCCTGGGACGCCCACTAACCCACCTCGTGAATGCTCCAGCATGGAAGAGAGGCAGGAGGGTGTGCTCGCGGGGAGAGAAAGGTTGGGTGCCAGCCGGGCTGAGCTCTGCAGTTGCCTTTGGGCAGCAGCGCACCTCAAGGGAAGACTGGGACCTCGGCGCAGCGACCCGAAGCTGCAACCCTGTGTGGCGAGGCCGGAATGGAAAGCAGCACAAGTCCGGGAACACTAGCCTCTGGTCAGACCAGAGCTCCCTATGTATGGTTTTCTTGCCCCGCTGGGTGTCGCCGGGTTGGGGTGGGGGATTGGTTGCGAGGGCGGGGGGATAGGTAAGGCGTGACACTGAGACTGGCGGTGCCACGACAGCCAAGGCTCTGTCCTCATCCCTCAAAGGGCCCGCACACGTGCGGGGGTGACCCTGGCTGGCGGCTGATGACCGCGCCCTGGCTGATGACCCTGGCTTGCAGCTGCCCTGCTGCCCGGCGCTCTTGTTGGTGGGCGCACGAGGGGCTGCGGCGGGGGTGGGCTGAGAAGGGGATTTTCACTCTGGCGCTTGGCCTTGCCCCAAGGGGTGGGGTGAGGAGCCAGCGGCCCCAGAGGCTCTGCTCTCTCCACAGCCAAGGCTGTGGCTCAGCAACTGTCCCTGGGGACTCGATGGCAGGCAGTGGTCACTTGCAGGGATTGGCGTCGCCCAAAGGACCTAGGGGCCACTGACCGTGAGGGGATCTCCAGGCGCTTTAAAGCCCTCCGCCCTCTTCCCGGCATTGAAAACCACGTGTCTTTCTTTGGCAAACGCTCTACCGCTTGTTTCCTATGGGCGGTGTTCCAAGGTGAGGAGCCCTGCACAGCCAAGGATCACACAGACCCTCCTGCTCCGCCGTCGCTCCGCGCCCAGGCGGGGGCAAGCGTGACTGGACGCCCACCGGGAGCAGGTGAAGGGGCCTGAAGGTTGACTCCGGACAAGGAGAGGTGGTGGTGGTGCCGGGTTGAGCTGAGAGGGCAAGTCAGGGAGCCGAGCCCGAGCTACCCGTATGCTCCCACGAACATGGCGGGCACGCACGTGTGGGTGCGCTGTGCAGCGGCCGGAGGCCACTGGAGTGGGGGAAGAAAAAACCGGGCTCAACTGGTGGCCAGTGTGACGTGGCAACGCGAAGGACGGGAGTGGGCAGTAGCAGAAGGGAAATGGACCCCGACGCGGGGATGGGAGGGGGTGGCCTGTTGGGGATGGGCGGGAGGAAACCTGCGCACCAAAAAGGAGGGAGGGAAGAGTGCCGCGCGGGCTGCGGGCTCGAGGTGAGGTGGTAAGACAGAGGGGTTGGCTGGCATGCTAGAGAGAGGAAGAAGACTGGCTTCCCTGACCGGGAATCGAACCCGGGCCGCGGCGGTGAGAGCGCCGAATCCTAACCACTAGACCACCAGGGAGCATGCACAGCTCCACCCCGCTGGCACCTCGTGGAATCCGCTCCTGCGCCCCTGGACCTGCCTACGGCCCATGGGTTTCACTAGCAAAGGCCGCCCGCTCCACTCATCGCCCGCGCACTCTGGCAGTTCTGGGCACCGTCAAAACGTCACCTGCCACCCTAGGGCAGGATGGCCACGCTCGCACCGATGGGCACGGGCACGCCGCGCTGTCACCAGGGCAGGGCCTAGCCTGGGGCCAGGGACGAAGGCCAACAAAACGGGCATCGCTGCGTTGGCCGGGAATCGAACCCGGGTCAACTGCTTGGAAGGCAGCTATGCTCACCACTATACCACCAACGCCGCACCGCCCGGCTGCCACCCACACGCCAGCCGGGGACTGCCACCGGCCCGCCTCCGCCTTGCACAGGCGCTCGTCGGAGCGCTCCTCAGCTCCTGGATGCCAAGGGGACACCCAAGGCGGCCCTCGGTGTCCCGCCAGCGCCAGCCCTGCCGCGTCCAGCCCAAGCCAGCCGCTAAGACCAGCTGCGCTCCTCGAAGGGGGCACCATCGTCGCCCGCTTGCCACAGGGACGGTCGAGGGAGCCGCCTGGCCGCTACCCGCGGCCCCAGTGTGCTTGCCCATCCGCCTGCATCACACCTCACGCCCGCGGGGCCGTCCAGTCTCGGGGAGCCCTCCCATACGCCCGCGCCCGCGCCCTGCACAAGGGGCGCTTCCCTTCGCTTGGGTCTTAGCGCCTCCTAAGCCTCAGGCGTCCGTCAGAGCCCCCAGCACCGGTGCCACCCCACGGAGAGCGGGTGCGCGGCCGGGGCAGCTGGCGGCGCCCGCGCCCAGCGGAGCCCGAGGACTTGGGGCTGGGAGGTGGCGCTGCCCAGCTGCCCTCCAGGCTGGCGGCTGGACCCCGCGGCAGAGCCGGCCAAAAAGGACTGCTGGCCTCCCCGTCGGGGAATCGAACCCCGGTCTCCCGCGTGACAGGCGGGGATACTCACCACTATACTAACGAGGACGGCGACGCCAGCGTCCTCGACACCACATCCCTCTCCGACGCCCGGCTCGCCTTCCCACAGCTGCCCCCTGACGGCGGCCCAGCGTCTGGCGTCTGGCGCCTGCCCGGGCCCCTGGCCCCGGGGGCCCCAGCCGCGCCCCCCAAACTCTGGCAACAGGCGACCCTCGCCACCCATCCCCCCGTACCTAGCCCCGCACCCGCTCGCCGTCGCCCCCACCCGCCCGTCCCTCCCGGCTCCTCGGACGGGACCTTCGGCTTCGCTTGGGTCGCCTCGCCATGCCAGGAAGCGGCGCGGGCTCGCAAGCAGGGCTCTGGGGAGGAGCGCGCCGGCCGCCATCCGCCCCGCAGGCTCCCACCACTGGAAGCCGGCGCCACCCGGCCTGGCCCCGGCCCAGCCCCGCTGCGGCGGGCGTGGTCCCTTGTGGGGCCGTGGGGCCCGAGGGACGCGGGCGCGTGCACGCGGAGACGTGGGGAGGCTGCTGGACGGGCCTTAAGCCCCAGCGCGAGATGCGACGCGGGGCCAGGCCAGGAAGAAAGTCGTCCACGGGCACCCGGCGGGCTCACAAGGCCGACCTGCCCTGGCCGCTTCCCAGCCTGCAAAGCACACTCGACTCTGGGCCCGTCGTCAGGATGGCCGAGCGGTCTAAGGCGCTGCGTTCAGGTCGCAGTCTCCCCTGGAGGCGTGGGTTCGAATCCCACTCCTGACAAGGTCATCTTTTAGCCCCAGAGATCGCACGTCCAGCGACTTCTACTCCTCTTCTCTTCCTGCCTTGCGCTCTTTGCACGGCCCGAGCCTTCAATGCAGGACACCCCACGGAGTCACTGACCACCTCCTACCCCCTACCCCCAACAGGAGGCACCTGCCGCCGCCTCTCTGCTCCACACAGTCCCTCCCAGTTCCACAGGGAGGTCCGCCAAAGACCTGCAGCTCAGCCCGGACGCCCGAGCCAACGGAGCCCAGCGAGGCCGGGCTACGACCACCCAGCCCCCTCTAATAGGGGCGGAATCGCCCGAGGAGCCTGACAGCGGGCCTCCCAGGGCCTCGGCGGCCTCACACGTTGGCACTCGGAGAGCCAGTCGCACTCAAGAGCCCTCTTCGTCCCACATCCTAACTCCTTCTCCCGCCCTTCTTCCCCTTGGCCACGTCCATTGTCCCGGCCTCCTGCGGAGCAGGCCCTCGCCCATGTGGCTGGGCTTCTTGTCTTGGAGGCGACTTGGGGACCTTTCCCTGCCCACACTGCCTGCCCTGCGGCCACGCTGCCCTCCGCTCCGCAGTCCACACAGGGCAGCTGCCCAGAGACAGCGGGAGCGCTCCAGGTGGTGGCCTTGCCCCCCCCCCCCCCAGCTGGCCCACATGCCCGTCGCCCTCCCACAGTCTCCAAACTCTGGCTGCACTGCCTCTAGCGCAAAGGGGCTGCCGCTGCCAGCCACGGCGGAAAGCCACCTCCTCCCTCTGCCCCACTCAGCTTCGATGGAGTGGCGTCCTCAAAGGACTCCCACTGCCCAGGGTCTCCCATCCTGCGTGGGAATGGAGCAACCGTCCCGTTTCACCCTTATCATTTTCTGCTCCTCGCTTTCTGCGGCCACGCCCGGCAGGCATTTTCTGGGGCCAGGGCTCCGCTCAAAACACACGGTGAGGACCATGGTAGCCCTGTCTCCGCTGCCCCTCCCAAACCTTCCCCCGTGCCAAAGGGCTACAGGAAGGCACGCACGCAGCCAAGGAGGCAGGCGGGCAAGGGAGCCGGGAAGCACGAAAGTGTGCTGCCTGTCACTGCAGTCTTCCTGGTGGTTGTCACCGTCGTCGTCGTCATCATCTTCTTCCTACCACCGCTCCTCTTCCTTCTCCCCCTCCTCCTCTCCTCCAACGTCACCTCCTCTTCTTCCGCTTCCAGTCATCCAAAAGTAGGAGTTTCTCACCTCGGGTGATCCCGGGTCCCTGCAGAGCAAGGCTGTGGGGAGCGTCAGGTGGCAGCCGTCTGCAGCGCATGGGTGGTTCAGTGGTAGAATTCTCGCCTGCCACGCGGGAGGCCCGGGTTCGATTCCCGGCCCATGCAACCTCGGGTGCCCTTTTGGGCCCGCTCGCAAGACCCGCTGCTGCCCCCGTGCGCCCCGGACCACCGAGGCCTTTCCTCTTCCTACCCACACTCTAGGGCCTCACACCTTCCTTCCTTACTTACTTCCCTTCTTCCCTTGACCATGTCTCTGTCTCTCTCGTGCGCTGCCAGTGCCCCAGCTGCCCTCCTGAGCAGCACCCTTCCGGGCCCACCTCTTCCCCCGTCGTCACACAGCTGCTAATCAAGGCGGACCTCACCTCTCCTGGGACCCCATCCTATCCTACACACGGACCGAACTGCTCCCTTCCCATCATCCCATCCACAGCTTGGGTCAAGGATCGCCCTTTGCCCCGGGCATGTCGGGTACGTGCGTGTTCCACACGGACATGTGAAGAGCCTTGGAGAAGGGGTTTCCGTGGACCCTGTGCCACCGCTTCCCAATTGCCCTTGACCTGCCTTGCTTCCCACACCTTCAGTACCAACAGCACCATCATCACCGCACACAGCGGTAGGTCTTGTTCCTTCCCCACCACCCAGCTTCCGTGCGGATCGATGAGACCTCTCCCTGTCGCCCAACATAGAGCAGCTCACAAGGCTGTTCAACTGACCGCTGTGTTTTCTTCCCCAAGCAAACCCTCCCGCCGAGCTCAAGCCTACGCCCAGTGGCGGGGGAGAGTGGGTACCCGTCCACACCCCCACCCTAAACTCCTCAGGAAGCCTTCTCCCATCTTCCAGACCGGAGGAGGGCATCCTTCCTTCTGCCCCCAATTTGGCCATCCTGCCTCTTGCCCTGGACTGCCCGCGGATACCAGAGGCATAACGGATATCCCGAACAATACTCTAATCGAACCAGCGCCCCACAGGTCTTGTAAGCGGCGAGGCAGCGGGTGGTGGTGCCAGAGAATGTTGAACGGTTGGGAGCCTGGGGTGGGGGTGGGGCGAAGGGTAAGGGGTCTATCCCAGGCTGGGTTTGGGGGTCTCTCTCAGGACGGTTGCGCCTGGGAAGCCCACTAACCCATCTCGTGAAAGTTCCAGCATCGAAGAGAGTCATGAGGTTGTGCTTCGCCCGACTTCATCACCGCCGGGAGAGAAAGGTTGGGTGCCAGTCGGCCCCCATGGGTTTCACTAGCCATGGCCGCCAACTCCACTCATGGCAAACTCACCAGATAGTCAAACAATGCACAAACTGTGTCACCCTCCTACCCATTCCCTACTTCGGTGTAAATCCTAGAAGTTTAATTCCCTATGAGATCTGAAATGGATGTAACACACGTTCCCTCATTTGGTAATCTTAAGTACCTCCATGTTACTATGGAAAACTTTCATGGATTCATCTTTACCAGCCTCCATGCTGGAGAAGCTTCAAAAATGTCATTGCTCATGTGCTCAATTGTCTAGATGTCATGCGAAAGCCCCAGATTATTAAAACTGATAATGGTCCTGGATATACTGGAAAAAAATTCCAAAATGTCTGTCATCAACTACAAATTAAACATATTACAGGCATACCATACAAACTCCAGGGTCAAGGAATTCTTGGGTGAGCCCATCAAACTATTAAACATACCCTCCAAAAGTTAAAAACGGGGATTTATATCCCATAAAAGGCTCCCCAAAAAACATTCTTCATCATGCCCTGTTTGTCCTAAACTTTTTAACCCTTGACACTCAAGGAACGTCAGTTGCCAATCGCTTTTGGCACACAAACAGAAAAAATACCTTCGCCAAAGCTATGTGGAAAGATCCTTTGACTGTATCATGGAATTGCCCAGACCCAGTCCTCATTTGGGTCCCCGGGTCAGTTTGTGTGTTTGATACTCAAAATGATGCCTCAAGATGGCTACCAGAACGTTTAGTCAAACAAGTCAACGAACCTATAAGTTCTCAGTAAAACATGCCCAAGAACACCCTGTTCCTGAGGCAACTCCCTCTTTTCTCTTCCAGGTTTCCAATACCCAAGATTCAAGATGAAAACGATTCACCCCCGACATCTACTGTTCCTCTGCTCCATGTTGTCCATCATTCCCTTAACTACTACTACCGTCATTCAATGGGAATTTCAAGTAAAGGAAGGTCCCATCTACCAGGACTCCACCATCCTTATCGGTTCAGGGCGCTGCTCTCTTACAGGATGCCAGTCAGCCCTCACCTTTAAAATCACTCCCAAAACAATTACTGCTACATACAGGCCTTACGCCTGCTTTTCTTATGACAATAAGGGCAGTTGTTTAGATTATGAACCCACCTATGGAGGTTGTAGATATTGGAGCTGCAGAATGCATGAAGTCTATGGTAACAATGGTATTCTCTGCCTCCAAGGAAAAAGTTCATCCTTGTTATCTCTGACTCTTGGCATAAGCGCTGGGAAAAGGGCGTTGCAGGCAAACTCTATAATGATGGCTGGTCCTCCTACCCTACAGGAAATATATATATATCCAGACAATTAGTCCCTGCAGACTCCAAGGATCAAGTAAATCAAATAATTTTAGAAAATGAACAAAACCTCCACTCTGCCCTTCTTAATAATAAGGTAAAATGGGACTCTTTTCCAATATATCTCCAATATGCCATCAATCTACTTAATGCCTTCCAGGTAAATGCCTCTTCTTGTCTGCTTTGAGCCTCCCTTTCACACCCAATCCTTGCTGCAACTCCCCTAAATGCCTCCTCTACCCTCAAGCTTTCCTTTAACAATTTCACTATAAGACCACTCCTCCTGTCTCCCCAGTCCCACTACTCTCTCACCATCTAAATAACATTTTTACATTGCACTGATTCCTTACTAACAAATCACTACCTACTGATTTAACTTGCATACAAAACACCTCTGTAACTACGGAACTTATATCCTTCCCCCCACTGATTTATTTGTGGTGCAATGAAACCCTGTTTACTCACATTAATAGCACCATCTCGGGACCCTATATTCTGGTAGCTGTAGTCCCCCAACTCACCATGTATAGCCCTGATGAATTTGCATGGCTCTTCCACACCGCTCCTAAGAGAGTAGCCTTCCTTCCACTAGTGGTAGGTGCAAGCCTGACCACATCACTTATTTCTGCAGGGGTGGCAGGTGGAGCATTGGGGCACTCCTTGTACTCTGCTAGCGAATTTTCTGAAAAGCTACAACAGATGATTGCTTCCACCACTAATAGTCTTGAATCCCTCCAGAGGCAGATCACCTCCCTGGCCAAGGTGGCCCTACAAAGTCGACATGCTCTTGACCTCCTTACAGCAGAAAAAGGAGGGACATGTATGGCTCTCCAAGAGGAGTGCTGCTTCTATGTCAATGAATCCAGAATCATTGAGGAAAACATAAAAAATTTACTAAAACTTAGTCAAGAGTTGCATTCTCAATATGGTCGCTACTCTTCTCAATTTTGGGCCAATTCCACCTTCCTCTCCTGGTTGCTATCGGTACTAGGACCTCTACTAATCTTAATCCTCTTACTCACAATCGGACCTGTTATTATAGATAGAATCATGTCTTTTGTACATCAACAGATTGAAGCCATTAAGATGCAGCCTTTACAGGTCCATTATCACAGACTGGAGCTGGCAGATCGAGGCATTGCCACTGAAAACCTACCACCTGTGGCTGCCACTCTCCCTTGATCATACATTCTGTACTCATTTACTATGATACTGTCCTCTACCCCTCTGCTATCACTGTGGTCAATCTGTCTTATGGCCAAAAGGCTTCCCCTCCCTTAAGAGCTGCATAGGATTCAGACCTATGCATATCGGCTCACAATAAAATGAGTACGATATGGGTACCAACATGGGTGCGAGGCAAAGCACCGCAAAGGGAAGTCCCTTTCTGACCACTTCTGAATTCCCTGAGAGAAAAACCTGACTTGCATGGAGGTTGGTACCATACCTATTATGATCATATAAGCCCTGCCTCCCCTCCCCAAAAGGTACCAAGGGCCAAGATTGTGGGAAGAAAAAATGACAGCCCACAGGAGGAGTCATGTCCCTACTCCCCCAGTTGGTTAATGCCCACCACTGCTTAGCAGGGCCTCCTCTCTTTTTGTATAAAAGAAGGGAGGAGATGTTGGGAGCTATGAGCCTAACCTCGGCCATGCTGAGCCTAACCTCGGCCATGTTGACCGAAACCGCGATGTTGCGAGTTAAGTTTCTATTTCCTCATCTAATGATCTATTACCAGAAATGAAGAAACCATTACGCCTGGGTCATAGCTTCCCCTGGTGCTGCTGGTAATTGATGAAGAAACAAAGAAATTACATTTAGCCAGTAACCCTGTGATCTCTGGCCTGAATATGACTCCTTCCCCCTACAACCCTATATAAACCTATGTGTGAAGATAAAATTTCGAGACCTTGACAAACACCTAGCTTGGTCTCCTTCTTGTGTCTGTTTCCCTTCTCCCATTCAGGTTAACTTCCCCTCGGGTCCTTGTTTGACTCCTCCCTGGCCGGGGCACAAGCTGAGAAAGAAAACAGAAATTTTGAGGATATTGTGGCTGAAAGATAGGGGTCAATGAAGATATTTCAGTCAAGATTAGAAGAAGCTGAAAAAGTTGCATTGAAAAAAGATTATAGAAGAGAACGATGGAGAAAACCAGCATATTCAGATAAAACTCAACATAGTCAAGAAAGTAGAAAGTCAGATTTAGTAAAGTATAATCAATATTCAAAGGATAGACATAGCACAACAGGCCATGCAAGCAGTAGCAGTAATGATACAATCAGAGGTGATGAGAAGGACAAGAAATCTGGGTTATTAGAGACATGCCAAAGAGAATCCAACTTCAGACAAAATCAAGAGTTCTCTTCTCCTGGAAATTTGAGACCTGAATTCTTAAGACCCTCTGATGAGGAAGAACTGTCACTTCACAGCAAGAGCAGAGATCGTGAACCATCTACTTCATCTTCAGCATTAAGGGCTCAGGCTTCTTTGCATTGTGGTTTTGGAAAACCCAAAGATGACAGTGAAGACAGTGTGATGTCATGGAGTTGGTCTGGCAGGAGAGAAGGAGATAAGAAGCATTTAGATCAAAAGCCATCCGAAGCTTATAGCAGCACTGACCACTGACCCCTTCCTGGAGCCATGAGAGAAACATCACAGGCAGAGAGCTTAAGAGATGACTCACCAAGAAGTGGATATTTGCAGGAAATCAGTTCTTGCAGCCCAGAGTATAAGCCCACCTACATCCTGAGTGTCGATGAGAAGAACAAGCTGGGAGCCAAGATTATCAAGGCAGAGATGATGGGGAATGTGGAATTAGCTGAACAGCTAAAGCCCAACTTGAAAAGGCAAATGAAAGTAAAGAAATGGCAACACAGATACCATCCAAAAAGTCAAGGGATGAGGTGCAGCAAGAAGTGATCCTTATTATAACAGATGAGTCTGGAAGAGCATGGCCTGTGGACGTATCAGGAGAACCTCTGGAAGCTAAAACAGGAAGCAGGAAAAGGCAGAAGATTGCAACCCACGAGGAAAAAGAAAGAGTCAGATACCTTCATGAAGATAACCATCTAAGTCTGAATGATTTGGTCAAGAATGAAAAGATGAGCACAACTGAGAGTCAAAACAAAATTTTTTTGTGAGAATGGCATCTAAGTTTATGGGAAAATCAGATGGACACTATTACACTCTGGATGACATGTTTGTGTCCAAAGCAGGCGAGAGAGGACATCTTGGTGAACAGGAAGAGAACCAGAGGAAAAGAGCTATTGCTGAGCATCAGAGTCTCACTGCGCAAATGGAGAGATGGCTGTACTGTTTTGACAGTTCTCAATTTCCCAAACACCTGATTGTTGCAATAGGTGTTAAGGTGTATTTGTGTTTACCTAACTTCTGCTCTTTTACTGAGGGCCACTGCTTCATAGCCCCTCTGCAGCATCACCAAGCAGTGACTTTACTGGATGAGGATGTCTGGGAAGAGATTCAGATGTTTAGAAAATCACTAGTAAAGATGTTTGAGGAAAAGGGATTGGACTGTGTCTTTTTAGAGACCAACTTGAACACAAGGAAACAGCATCACATGGTTTAATTCATAAATTCATATATTCAATATTCCTCTCCCAAAGGAAGTGGGAGATATGGCTCCAATCTATTTTAAGAAAGCCATAATGGAATCTGACGAGTGGTCCATGAATAAGAAGTTGATTGACTTGTCTTTGAAAGATATCAGAAAGTCTGTACCCAGAGGCTTACCTTACTTCTCTGTGGACTTTGGTCTCCAGGAAGGATTTGCCCACATCATTGAAGATCAGCACAAGTTCCCTCATTACTTTGGAAAGGAAATCATTGGTGGCATGCTGGACCTAGAACCAATGCTTTGGAGGAAGAGGATCCAAGAAAACTTTGAGGATCAGAGGAAGAAAGCACTGCACTTTGCTCAGTGGTGGAAGCCCTATGACTTCACTAAAAATAAAAATGATTGAAGTGCACTACCTACATTTCATTTCCATCTCTACTTAGGTTTGTATCTATTGCACCTAATTGAACACTGAGCAACAGCCCTTGGGAAGAAGGGGCAGCAGCAGACTGCTCTGTGTCTCTGACAGCTGCACACTGCTCCATCAATTCAGTTTCCTTCTCATGGCTCTGGAGGAACGTTTTGCTAACTGTGGAGTAAGAACAGCTATATTGGTATGACTTGATCACATTCCTCTCCACCTACATCTTGTTGTTCCAAATTATTCAATCAAGCTAAAGAAGGGCTTGTTTGAAGGAGTAGCTCTGAGGCTAGCAGAATTTTGGAGGAATGTGGTCTGTTCCAGGTAAAGACTATTGCCTGGCTCCTTTTTGTATTTTTTTTAGGATAAGATCTAATACATTCAGTAATAATTAATATTTATTCTTGCAGAATTTAATGGAAGAGCTCTTCATTTTTTACCAGTAGGATATACTATCACTGTGTATTCCCTTTGTTAAAGAAAATGGAAAGATATTTTAAAAAATGAAATGATAATGTATTCATAATTCAAATTTGTTTTTATTTCTGGATATGGTTTGGATTTGGGGGAATCATAAAACTAATTGTTCTTGGGGCAGGGGAGATGGATTAGCAGTTGAAGGCTCTTACTTGCAAAGTTTGCTGGTCTGGGTTCAATTCCCTAGTAACCAGGTAAAGCCAGAGGGGGTAAGAGATCCTGACACACCCATACTCTTACTGTTTCTCTGTTTTTGTTTGCAAATAAATACAAATATATTTTTAAAAGAGTGCATGATTTAAAGCATTCTGTGGTGACCAAGGATATAACCCCCCTTTTTATTTTTTGCAATTGATTCTTTAAAGCTCCATGAGCATGTTCAATAATTCCTTGTCCCTGAGGGTTATAAGGTATGCCTGTTTTATGAACAATTGATAATTGGGCACAAAAGCGCTGAAAAGATTGACTACTGTAACCTGTACCATTATCTGTCTTTATAATTAATGGTATACCTGCTACAGAAAAAACATTTGATGCAATGTGCTATGACATGTTTAGTAGCTTCCCCAGTCTGTGCCATAGCCATCAGAAATCCTAAGCAAATATCAATGGATAAATGAACATATTTTAATTTTCCAAATTCAGGAATATGAGTTACATCCATCTGCCACAGATGATTTAGTTTTAATCCTCTAGGGTTTATTCCATACGGAGGAATTGAGTAATATTCAGGACAGGTATTACATTGTTGCATAATTTGCATAGCAGATTCTCTAGTAATTTGAAACTGTTTTCTTAAACTTTGACTATTTTGATGATATAAATTATGAGATCTTTGAGCTAATTCCAATTGAGATATATTTATGACCTGTGCAGCTTTATCTGCCATATCATTTCCCAGTGCTAAAGGACCTGGCAAGCCTGAATGAGCTCATATGTGACCTACAAAACAAGGATGAGAACGAGCATGCATGCATCTTCGTATTTGACTAAACAAATCTTGCACTTGAGTATTAGCAATTTCAATATAAGACACGTTCTCAAGCACCTGTAAAGCTCTAGCAATATATTGACTATCAGTATACAAATTAAATGGAGTTGCAGCTAAAACATTAAATGCTGTAGCTACAGCTCTAAGTTCCACTACTTGAGCTGATGCTGGGGGAGTAGAAAATGAATAAGACTGTTCTTGAATAACATATGCTGCTCTGCCATTAGAGGATCCATCTGTAAACACAACTAAAGCATTTTCAATAGGCTCTGCCCTGACCGTGTGGGGGAAAATAAAGGAATGAGAATTTGAAAATTGCAACAATTTGTCTTTAGGGTAATGATTATTTATAATACCAGGATAATGTGCAAAAGCAATAGCCCAAGAGTCCACATTTTGAAATAGCCAATCTACTTGTTGCTTTGTAAAAGGAACCCCGATAATAGCCGGTTCCTTCCCAAAATATTTTCTAGACTTTACTCAAGCCATTTGAATTAAACAAGCTATGCTTCATAATAAGGAGTCAACACTCTAGCAGGAGAAACAGGTAAATGTAGCCACAATAGAGGTCCTTCTTGCCATAAAACTGCAGTTGGAGTATGTTCAGTGGCCATATGCAGCCCATCCCTGAGAATAATCTATATATTGAATTTGTTGTTTTTCAATAGCTTGTTCTACTAAAGCT
This sequence comes from Jaculus jaculus, assembly GCF_020740685.1. Classification (NCBI taxonomy): domain Eukaryota; kingdom Metazoa; phylum Chordata; class Mammalia; order Rodentia; family Dipodidae; genus Jaculus; species Jaculus jaculus. The sequence goes on from NC_059102.1 coordinate 314,754,168, forward strand.
AATGCCTTACGTCCCTCATCTGTTAACTGACGTACAGACTTTGGATTTGGATCTCCTTTTAAAATGTCTAAGAGAGGCTTTAATTCTCCAGTACTAATTTTTAAATGAGGTCTAAACCAATTAATATCTCCTAAAAGCTTCTGAAAATCATTTACAGTTTGTAACCCATCTTTCCTGAGTTGAATTTTTGGTGGAAATCTGGTTTTGGATATAATCTGTGTCCTAAATATGAATATGGTGGCTCAGATTGAACCTTATTTGGAGCTATAATTAATCCTTGCTCTTTTAGGGCCCCCTGTAAATGTGAGTAAGCTGTTAATAATAATCCCTCTTGTTTAAACGCCAGGAGAATATCATCCATATAATGAATAATATATACCTGAGGATAGGCCTGTCCAGTCTTTGTTACAGCTTGAGCCACAAACTTTTGACACAAGGTGGGGCTGTTAGCCATACCCTGGGGCAACACTTTCCAATGATATCTTTTTATAGGTTCCTTAAAGTTGGTAGATGGCACACTAAAGGCAAATCTATTACAATCTTGAGGAGCAAGAGGAATAGTAGAAAAACAATCTTTTAAATCCAATATAATTTTATAAGTATCTTTAGAAATAGCAGAAGGCATAGGCAATTCTGGTTGCAAAGCTCCCATCAATTCCATTGTTTCATTTACCTTTCTAAGATCCTGTAATAACCTCCATTTTCCAGACTTCTTTTATATAACAAAAATTGGAGAATTCCAAGGTGAATTTGAAGGGGCAATATGACCGCTTTCAAGCTGTTCCTGTACTAACTGCTCTGTGGCCTGAATTGTCTCAGCAGTAAGAGGCCACTGATCCACCCACACAGGGTCCCCACTCTTCCAGGTTTTGGGATCTGAATGAGGTACAGGTTGTCCAATGACCCCCTCTAAAAATACCCCAAGCCTGCCCTTGGAGGCCTAGGTATTGGTGATATGGGCTCTAGCCGCCCTTGTCCATTCTTGCCCCAACCTTGAGCCGGCAAGAGCCCCTGATTTAACATTTGATTGGAAACTGTATCCCTAGGACTATAAAGATAAATTCCCATGCAACTCATGACATCCCTTCCCCACAGGTTCACAGGTAAACTTGGGACAATATATGGCTGAAAAGTTCCTTTATGCCCTTCTTCATCTCTCCATTGTAACAAATCACTGCTCTGTTCTGGGCTTTGAGTCTGTCCTATTCCCTGCAACTGAGGCACAGAGATCTGTTTAGGCCAATTGAGAGGTCACTGATCTGCTGAAAGCACTGAAACATCAGCTCCTGTATCTAATAAACCCTGGAACTATCTACCATTAATATACAAAGTTAATTCTGGTCTCTGTGATCCAATGGCCTGGATCCAGTAAGCATCTGAAGAACCCAAACCTGCATCACCTCTTTTGCCCCTTTTACTGGCACTCACTTGGGGGAGTAATATTAATTGTGCTAATCATTGTCCCTTATTAATTACTGATATTCCTCTAAGGAAAAGGGTCATAACTTTAATTTCCCCCTCATAATCAGAATCAATAACCCCAGGTGCTACTAAAATTCCTTTCATGGTAGAGCTACTTCTCCCTAACAATAGCCCAACAGATCCTTTAGGTAATGGCCCATAAACACCTGTTGGTAAGGTCTGCATTCCCATCTCTGGTGCTAATACTGTATAGGTGGCGGAACTGAGGTCCAGTCTTGGGCTGCCTGGGGTTGCTCTGCAGAGGTCCTGAATGGATTGTTTTGCTGGGGAATAAAGTTCTGTAGTGCTCCATAACATTGTTGCAGGGCCTGCAGCTGGCCCCTCCTCCTGTTTCCCTGTGGGAGAAGATCCCCCATATAATCATATTTAGATTTACATTCATTGGCCCAGTGTTTGCCCCTTTTACATTTTGGGCACAACCCTGGTTCCTTTCTGGGTGAATCATTCTTTTGCTTCTGAGGACATTGTTTCACCTGATGTCCCATTTTGCCACATCCAAAACAACTTCCTGGGAGAGCATTAACTTTTCTCTTATTACCTTTTTGTTGCTGAAAAAGAACCTCCTTTACTGACTTCCCTTGGAGGGCAGCAACCAAAGCTAGCCCTTGTGTATAGGATGGACCTATGTCAGAACATAGGCTAATGTAATCAGTTATGTTCCGCTTTCTCCTAAATGGCCTCAAGGCTGCTTGACAAGCAGAGTTGGCATTCTCATAGGCTAATAATTTTACAAGTGCAAGTCCTGGCTTCAGAATCTCCAACCAGTCTGCTAGCAGCCTGTAATAATCTATCCACAAAGTTGTGATATAATTCATCAGGTCCTTGCCTAATTTTTTTTTAATTTTTATTTATTTATTTATTTATTTATTTGAGAGCGACAGACTCAGAGAGAAAGACAGATAGAGGGAGAGAGAGAATGGGCGCGCCAGGGCTTCCAGCCACTGCAAACGAACTCCAGACGCGTGCACCCCCTTGTGCATCTGGCTAACGTGGGACCTGGGGAACCGAGCCTCGAACCGGGGTCCTTAGGCTTCACAGGCAAGCGCTTAACCGCTAAGCCATCTCTCCAGCCCATAATTTCTTTTCTTTATTTATTTCTTTTATTTTATTATTATTATATTTTTTAGGTAGGGTCTTGCTCTAGCCCAGGCTGACCTGGAATTCACTATGTAGTCTTAGAGTGGCTGGCATTAAAGGCGTGCACCACCACATCTGGCTTCTTGGATGTAGTATGTTCTTGACTTTGTCCTCCATCCCTGATCTGTCAAAGTGGTGACACTTTCAAAGTGCTAAAGTGAGACCCTATCTCAATATATACATATATATAATTTGGTTTTTCAAAGTAGGGTCTCACTCTATCCCAGGCTAACCTGGAATTCACTATGTAGTCTCTGGGTGGCCTCAAATTCACAGCAGTACTCCTATCTCTGCCTCCCAAGTGCTGGAACTAAAGGCATGTGCCACCACACCCAACTTCAAAATAAATTTTTAAAAAAGCTGAGGGTGTAGCTAAGTGCCAAAGCATTTACCTAGCATTCTGGAGCCCAGGGCTCAATCCAGAGTATTGTGAAATACACAAAAATTCATATAAAAATGTATTCCAAGTTAGAAGCACACAAACCAATAGTAGAAATTTCAAAGTTACGTACACCATCGGGAATTTAAGAGTCAGGATAGAGCATCTGATTGCAAAATGAGACACTTAGAATGTATAGCTTCAGGCAACAGTGAGAAAATCGTTTCATATAATAAAGCAGGAAGCACTGAGTGGTTATGCTAGAGCAAAAAATGTATTGACGCCATTTACATGCGGACACACGGGAGATATACCACTGTATGAACCGTAGAAATAGTATACTAAAAGGTCTAGAAAAAAAAAAGATCTAAAATAAAGTACCAAGATTTCTACCAATGATCAAAAATACAGAAGGAATATGGAGAAAGAAACGTGTTAGCTTGCAGTGAGTGGCCGGGGTGAAGGGTGAGTATAGACCACAGGTGAAGGACAGTGGAACCGTGGGTGAAGAGTGCAGCTTCTGTTAGAAGGAGCAGGGAACATGCCTCAGCACCAGAGTCCTTGCCTCAGTTGACAATCCCCAGAAACACAAACACATGAATGGGCAAAGAAATGGAAAAGGAGGAAGAGTAGATGTACCCTAAAAGTAGGAGGGGGGTATCTGTGGGATGCAAGGGTGGCCTTACTACTGGAAAGGGGACAAGGACAACCTAGCGAACAAAAAAGTCGTTATGGGGGCAGAGATGAAGGGAAAGAGGGTCCCAACACATGGTGTACACACCAAAATACGTTGTTATTAATAATAATTAAAAGGAAGAAGAATATGCTGGGCATGGTGGCACGCTCCTTTAATGCCAGCACTCAGGAGGCAGAGGTAGGAGGATTGTCATGAGTTGGAGGCGACCCTGAAACTACATAGTGAATTCCACGTCAGCCTGACCTACAGTGAAAACCTACCTTGAAAATCCAAGATAAAAAAATAAAAGAATCAATGTCAGGAGTGGGATTCGAACCCACGCCTCCAGGGGAGACTGCGACCTGAACGCAGCGCCTTAGACCGCTCGGCCATCCTGACAACAGTACAAGTACAGGCGCCAAAAGCTTCCTAGAGAAAAAGAACGAACAAACCCACCCCTTGCCATGTGCGGACGTGGGTCACAGGCCGTGGGCCTCTCGCGCTGGGGCTTAAGGCCCGTCCAGCAGCCTCCCCACGTCTCCGCGTGCACGCGCCCGCGTCCCTCGGGCCCCACGGCCCCACAAGGGACCACGCCCGCCGCAGCGGGGCCGGGGCCGGGGCCAGGCCGGGTGGCGCCGGCTTCCAGTGGTGGGAGCCTGCCGGGCGGATGGCGGCCGGCGCGCTCCTCCCCAGAGCCCTGCTTGCGAGCCCGCGCCGCTTCCTGGCATGGCGAGGCGACCCAAGCGAAGCCGAAGGTCCCGTCCGAGGAGCCGGGAGGGACGGGCGGGTGGGGGCGACGGCGAGCGGGTGCGGGGCTAGGTACGGGGGGGATGGGTGGCGAGGGTCGCCTGTTGCCAGAGTTTGGGGGGCGCGGCTGGGGCCCCCGGGGCCAGGGGCCCGGGCACGCGCCAGACGCCAGACGCTGGGCCGCCGTCAGGGGGCAGCTGTGGGAAGGCGAGCCGGGCGTCGGAGAGGGATGTGGTGTCGAGGAGGCTGGCGTCGCCGTCCTCGTTAGTATAGTGGTGAGTATCCCCGCCTGTCACGCGGGAGACCGGGGTTCGATTCCCCGACGGGGAGGCCAGCAGTCCTTTTTGGCCGGCTCTGCCGCGGGGTCCAGCCGCCAGCCTGGAGGGCAGCTGGGCAGCGCCACCTCCCAGCCCCAAGTCCTCGGGCTCCGCTGGGCGCGGGCGCCGCCAGCTGCCCCGGCCGCGCACCCGCTCTCCGTGGGGTGGCACCGGCCCTGGGGGCTCTGACGGACGCCTGAGGCTTAGGAGGCGCTAAGACCCAAGCGAAGCGAAGCGCCCCTTGTGCAGGGTGCGAGCGTGGGCGCGGGCGCGGGCGTTTGCGAGGGCTCCCCGAGACTGGACGGCCCCCCGGGCGTGAGGTGTGATGCAGGCGGATGGGCAAGCACACTGGGGCCGCGGGTGGCGGCCAGGCGGCTCCCTCGACCGTCCCTGTGGCACGCGGGCGACGATGGGGCCCCCTTCGAGGAGCGCAGCTGGTCTTAGCGGCTGGCTTGGGCTGGACGCGGCAGGGCTGGCGCTGGCGGGACACCGAGGGCCGCCTTGGGTGTCCCCTTGGCATCCAGGAGCTGAGGAGCGCTCCGACGAGCGCCCGTGCAAGGCGGAGGCGGGCCGGTGGCAGTCCCCGGCTGGCGTGTGGGTGGCAGCCGGGCGGTGCGGCGTTGGTGGTATAGTGGTGAGCATAGCTGCCTTCCAAGCAGTTGACCCGGGTTCGATTCCCGGCCAACGCAACGGTTGCCCTTTTTGTTGGCCTTCGTCCCTGGCCCCAGGGTGGCCCTGCCCTGGTGACAGCTCTTCCCCGCCTCCCCCCACAACCCCCCGCCGTGCGCGTTAGTGCACTTGTGGCGGGTTATGTTTTGACGGTGCCCAGAGCTGCCAGAGTAGGCGGGCGATGAGTGGCGGGGGGCCGACTGCGCCGGAGGACGGACCTGCTTTGCTAGTGAAACCCACGCGGTAGAGGTGCGCCCAGGTCCTGCGAAGCCGTTGGGTTGCAGCAACTTTTTCCAGGAGGTGCCAGCATAGGTAATAAGCTGGCACTCCCTGGTGGTCTAGTGGTTAGGATTCGGCGCTCTCACCGCCGCGGCCCGGGTTCGATTCCCGGTCAGGGAAAGCCCTTTTTCTTTCTCACTGTCTCTTATGTGCCTCACAGCACACAACTCTTTTAGGTTCTAACCCTTTTTCTCCCCACCAACGTCACCCTCTCCATCCTCCACCTGGTGCCCAGCCCGCCGGCCCTTCTGCCACTTTAATATTTTTTCCCTGATGCTAGTGGCTTCCTCTTCCTCTTCCGCTCCAGCTCTTCCTGCAGCCCAAGCACACCTGCTTCCTAAGTCAGCCACTTTCTTCTCCCTTGCACACCGTTGCCGAGGCCCAGCCTCAGCGGGGTTGTAGAACTCGAAGGGGATGTGTGGAGTCGGTCGGCAGTGTGAGGAAATGATTTGGACCGGTGGTTCAGGTGAAGCGTACTGGACGCAGAGCAAAACTCTGCTTCTTTATTTATGCATTGCATTTTTTGCAAGGAAAACATAGCAACTTATTCGTGTGTCTTCCATTCTCTAAGAAATCTTGCACAATATTCCTCTTTTCCCTTGGTTTCCCCTGCTTCTGCTTAATTTATGAACCTCTTGCTCCATAGACATTCTGATGACATCTTAAACAAGAAAGTCAAGGATTGCAAGCTGGTTAATATCTTACCCAGGCTCATGGAAACTAGCCAAGAGCAGGTAGCTCTTGTGGTTCTAAAGTGATAGACATTTTTTGACCTCAGAAAGGGCTGTGTTAGCCACTCTCTACATAGTAGTACCTTGTGGCCTGAATAACAGTTCTTTTTCTCTATTTCTAATCCAGTACTGATTTAATTGTCTATGACCTTTCTTTGTTGCTCCATTTTATAGTTTGGTCCTGACCTTGCAAGTCTCTCCATAAAAGGAAGCTTTTGGTATTTACCTCTTTTCCCATCTTTCCAGATCCTTGCTCGATTAATGTATGCCCTTGTATATGGTAAAGGTTGATCTATCCAACCAGTGGTTTTCATTAATGTCTTTTCTTTAGGAGCCCACCAAATTCTATTGTTAATTCTGAAAGTTACATATTTTGTTTGAGTTCCTTGTGTAGGCCCAACCCGATTATTTGAAAGATGTTTACTTAAAAAAAATTTTTTGTTTATTTTTATTTACTTATTTGAGAGTGGCAGACAGAGAGAGAAAGAGGCAGAGTGAGAGAGAGAGAGAATGGGCCCACCAGGGCCTCCAGCCTCTGCAAACAAACTCCAGATGTGTGCACGCCCTTGTGCATCTGGCTAACATGGGTTCTGGAGAACTGGGCCTCAAACGGGGGTCCTTAGGCTTCACAGGCAAAGGCTTAACTCCTAAGCCATCTCTCCAGCCCAAGATGTTTACTTTTGCTCCCTAGCATTTCAGGTTCCTTTTCTAGTAAGTCATCTGTAGGTTCAGGAAATGTGTCCATTAATTCCCATAATCATAAGTAATGTTTCTTGGGAACAGTTGGTAAGGCATGTAGCATAGCATTGCAAAGAACGTGTCTCAGGTGAACATTTGTGGCGTTAAGAAACTTTGTGCCAGGTGTGGTGACGCACGTCTTTAATCCCAGCACTCAGGAGGCAGGGGTAGGAGGATTGCTGTGAGTTCAAGGCCACCCTGAGACTCCATAGTGAATTCCAGGTCAGCCTGGGCTAGAGTGAGACCCTACCTTGAAACACACACACACAAAACAACTTTGTTCACACTAGTTGTAGTTTCAGGATCTATAATCTGTTTACCTGTTTAAACATTACAGCCTCAGAAATTTCTGTAGAAATATTCTTTTCCTGTTTAATCACTGGTGACTGTATAACTACATATGAGTTGGAATCCTCTATTACTACTAAGAAGGGGGAAACGAAAGCAAAAATAATCAGTAATAAGCTTATAATAATTCCAAAAATTCCAAGGAGAAGATAGCAATAGTGCAAACTGTCAGACAACAGGCACTCGAGGATGTCGCTGAAAGACTTCTTGGCCCTGCCAGAGACCATCTCGGATGCTGCAGCCCTGCTGAATGGTGTTCCATCCGCATCACACTCCAGAGCTGACCTTGCTGCCATTTGGCCACTGCCAGACCATGAACACAGCACTACCAGCAAATAAACACACACATCCTGCACGCCTGTAGGCCTAACCTTTGTTCAAGTAGGCAATACCTGAACCCCAATATACTCTGTTCTTTTTTGCCAAATTTTTATTAACAACTTCCATGATTATAAAAAATATCCCATGGTAATATCCTCCCCCCGCTTTCCCCTTTGAAACTCCATTCTCCATCATATCCCCTCCCCATCTCAATCGGTCTCTCTTTTATTTTGATGTCATGATCTTTTCTTCCTCTTATGATAGCCTTTTGTAGGTAGTGTCAGGCACTGTGAGGTCATGGATATCCAGGCCATTTTGTATCTGGAGGAGCACATTGTAAGGAGTCCTACCCTTCCTTTAGATCATACATTCAACTGTCTGTTCTTAGTTCCAATAGAAATCTTCTAGACTTTCCCCCTTCTTCCAGGGAACATGCAGTCACATTTTTGGATGCCTCAACCCGAAAAGCATCCTTACCGGACAGATTTGAGCATTGGAGTCTGGTTCTCCATGTCTGAAAACCTCCTCAAAAAATTATTATTATTATTATTATTATTATTATTATTATTATTATTATTATTATAGGATTTTGATTTAGCCCAGGCTGACCTGGAATTCACTATGTAGTCTCAGGGTAGCCTCGAACTCATGGTAATCCTCCTACCTCTGCCTCCATAATTAAAGACATGCACCACCACACCCGGCTCAAAATATTCTTTTGTTTGTTTGTTTGTTTGTTTTTGGTTTTTGTTTTTCGAGATAGGGTCTCACTCTGGTCCAGGTTGACCTGGAATTAACTGTAGATTCAGGGTGGCCTCGAACTCACGACAATCCTCCTACCTCTGCCTCCCAAGTGCTGGGATTAAAAGTGTGCGCCGCCACATCCAGCTCAAAATATTCTTTTGCAAAACTCATTGTGGTCTCAGTGTTTGGAATTCACCGCCACTTCCAAAAGCTTCTGGTTCCAAACAGAGCATCTTCCTAGGGTCGGCCAGGTTCTGGTGAAGACAATCCCAGAGTGCTCCTTGGCCACAGCAAAACCTGGCCACTGTGGCGCTACCATTCCGTATCCTGGGCTAATCTACATCCATCATTTGGACACCTGCCAAGGCTGGCTGTCCTGGCAGTGTGAGCTGGTGGCACCTGTACATGCCCAGGGCCCTTCTATAGATCAAGAGCCAGGATGCAGGTATTGGCAGTTATCTAAGAGATCTGACCTGAGTCAGAGATTGGAGGGGAGGGTTAGTGGAGGCAGAAATGTGAAATGACATCTGGACAGGTGAGCTTGTCCACAACAGAGGGGGAATGTTAAAAGAGTCCATGAAAAGTAGCCAACAGTCAAGCCTAACAAAATGGGTACAGACGCTGGGTGTCGAGATTTCCCTGTAGCAGAGTTCGTGTGGAAACTGCATGACTCATACTTCCATTCCTGTCTCCAAGTGGCCAGGAGCCTATGAAAAATGCCCTTCTAGCTGGGGCCTAGATTCATCTTCTCATTTCCTATTGCAGCATGACCAAAGATTGTCCAGCCTGTTTGGGGGCTCTGTCCTCCCACAAATCAACTGCAGGCTTCAGTCTACCTGCCCAGAAAACTTTACTTTCTGCCAACATGTTATGGGTAATCTACTGTTTCTGTTCCTATGTAGATGGAGTGTGTAGTTGTCTATGAATCAGGCTCCTTTTGCCTTCATAACATCTTGTGTCCTGTTTCCTGTTTTATTTGCATGGTGGTAACAAGCAGCCTGTGATTGTGTTCCTTGTAGTTCTGGTCTGGGTCCACTGTTTCAACTCTGCTTAGTATTGGCTAACCTCTGTCTGCCAGTCCTGTACCAATGTGGCTCTTCTTAAGTTCATTTATCCTGCCTTCCATTTTCAAGCAAGGTAGCCTTGAGAACTTTTAAGGCAACTTAATCCAGTGCTCTTGCAATGTCTCCTCAGATGTTCTAGCTAACCTCACACATATGATTTTTACAAGCATTTTTAATTTTATTTTATTTGATAGTGACAGACAAAGAGGCACACAGACAGAGAGAGAATAGCCACGCCAGGGCCTCCAGTCACTGCAAATAAACTGGGTCCTGGGGAATTGAGCCTTGAACCAGGGTCCTTAGGCTTCACAGGCAAGCGCCTAACCACTATGCCATCTCTCCAGCCTGGTTTTTTGTTGTTGTTTTTTATTGACAGCTTCCATAATTGTAGATAATAACCCATGGTAATTCCCTCCTTCTCCCCCCCCCCTTTCCCCTTTGAAACTCCACTCTCCATCATATCCCCTCCCTATCTCAATCAGTCTCCCTTTTATTTTGATGTCTTCATCTTTTCATTCTATTATGATGGTCTCCTGTAGGTAGGAAGATGTGATAGGGACATTTCAGTGCTGAGCACTCCTCTGTCACTTCTCAGCACCACGGTGTCTTCTGAGTCATCCCAAGGTCACTGCCATCTGAAAAGAGAAGCTTCTCTAACCAAAAGTGAGAGTAACATTAATATATGGGTATGAACATCAAGAGAAGTGCTTACTGGGCAGTTTGATGAACATAGTATATTTAGCCAGTCACCAGCAGACATTACACACCCCTAGGGCTCATGACTACCCCTGTTTTAAGTTTTCAATATCAGGGGTGTATTCCCTCCTTTGGAGTGGGCCTCCAGTCCAATTAGAGGGCAGTTGGTTTCAACCATGATAGACGTGCCACTATTGCACCCATTGGCTCATTTGGCCTAGCTGGCCAAATATAAGGCTTGCAGTGTCCACTGTTGAGTATCTTCACTGAACTGCATGCAGAATGGCTTCTTCCAGCTTTCTGTCAGCTGGTCTACATGGAGGAGGTTATCAGCTCAGTTCCAGCAGGATTTCTCAGTGGTCTTGCAGCCCAAATAACTTCATTTTTCTTTACCCCTGTGTAGAACTCCATTGTGTAAATCTTCATTACCCACTCATCAGTTGAGGGACATCTAGGCTGATTCCATTTCCTAGCTATTGTGAATAGAGCTTCAATAAACATGGTTGAGCAAGTATCTCTAAGAATTTTTTTTTTTTTTTTTTTGGTTTTTTTCAAGGTAGGGTCTCACTCTAACCCAGACTAACCTGGAATAAATCACTATGTAGTCTCAGGGTGGCCTTGAGCTTAAGATGATAGTCCTACCTCTGGAATCAAAGGCGTGCATCACCACATCTGGCTCATTTTTTGGTTAACTATTTTTTTAAATTATTTATTTATTTATTTATTTGAGAGTGACAGAGAGGAGGAGGAGAGAGAGAGTAAGAGAGAGAGAGAGAGAGAATGGGCATGCCAGGGCTTCCAGCCACTGCAAACGAACTCCAGATGCGTGCGCCCCCTTGTGCATCTGGCTAACGTGGGTCCTGGGGAATCGAGCCTCGAACCGGGATCCTTAGGCTTCACAGGCAAGCGCTTAACCGCTAAGCCATCTCTCCAGCCCTTGGTTAACTTTTTATTGATGATGTTCAAACCTACACAAAATGTATTTCTTATCACATTCCCTTCCTGTTACTTTCTTTCCCCCTCTTCCCAGCCCCCTTCCACTGAACCCATTCTTCTTTCCAACTGTGAGGTCAGGACAAAATGGAGTCACAGCAGGAGGACGACAGTGATAAGGAAGTGGGTCATCCACATCTCTCAATTAACTGACCAGCCATTAAGGAAGCCCCAGGTCTAGATTTACTGTCCCCTTATCTCTCACCAGGTCACTTCTGGTCTCATCCTATGGCTAATGTAAAAACCAGAGATTTACTGCCCCAACAAACAATGTCTTCCCTTCCTCACCTTCTGAAGAGCCTATAAAGCCCACTATCTGTAACCCCAAGCTGACTGCTCCGCTCTTGAAAGTCAGCTCATGTGCCCCCCCCCCCAAATGAGAACTTCCATCTTTGCCTCAGAGTGGTTTCCATGGTCTTGGTTACTCCTGAACCTGACACCAACTAGTCCCTCTTGCAGTGGGATTTCTTCCCTCTTCTTCTTCCATCATCGATGACAAGAGGTTGTTGGCCACAAGATGGTGAATATCACTTTTAACTTGGTCTTAAAGATGGATCCACTCTGGGCTGGAGAGATGGCCTAATGGTTAAATGCTTGCCTGTGAAGCCTAAGGACCCCGGTTCAAGGCTCGGTCCCCCAGGACCCACATTAGCCAGATGCACAAGGGCCAGATGCACAAGGGGGCGCACGCGTCTGGAGTTCGTCTGCAGTGGCTGGAAGCCCTGGCGCACCCATTCTCTCTCTCTCTCTCTCTCTCTGCCTTTCTGTCTGTCACTCTCAAATAAATAAATAAATAATGGATCCACTCACTGCTGTCTCACTAATTTAAACATATTAAGTGTAACATTTCTGGTTTTCAAATCTATATAGTATGTTGGATGTTCTTTTTCTCTAATCAGAAACCTCTGAGTAACAGGTGGGAGCAGAGTAGAAATGTCAGAGGACCTGGTTAAATTTTCATGTTATAAGAGAACTCTAAAAGATGAACTGGAAGCTGGGCATGGTGGCACACGCCTTTAATCCCAGCACTCAGGAGGCAGAGGCAGAGGCAGAGGCAGGATTGCTGTGAGTTTGAGGCCAGCCTGAGACTACATAGTGCATTCCAGGACAGCCTGGGCTAGAGTGAAACCCTACCTCAAAGAAAGAAAGAAAGAAAGAAAGAAAGAAAGAAGGAAGGAAGGAAGGAAGGAAGGAAGGAAGGAAGGAAGGAAGGAAGGAAGGAAGGAAGGAAGGAAGAAAGAAAGAAAGAGGAGAGCTATTTGGGGAGTTCTTAAGAACCAGGAGAGAACTGCCACTACTAAAGCTGCTTTTTTTTTTTTTTTAATTTTTATTTATTTATTTGAGAGCAACAGACACAGAGAGAAAGACAAATAGGGGGAGAGAGAGAGAGAATGGGCGCGCCAGGGCCTCCAGCCTCTGCAAACGAACTCCAGACACGTGCGCCCCCTTGTGCATCTGGCTAACGTGGGACCTGGGGAACCGAGCCTCGAACTGGGGTCCTTAGGCTTCACAGGCAAGCGCTTAACCGCTAAGCCATCTCTCCAGCCCTAAAGCTGCTTTTTAAACTGCAATGCTGTCAGAGGCTAGGTGGGGCTGTAGCATATAATTTTGAATGACTGTGTGAGGCTGGTGGTAGGAGGATGGGGAATTAATTGTGTGTTCAGCTTACTCAATCTCCTGGGTTCTCAGATGTTGTTGCACCTTCCCATGGGGAATCATCCAGGGAGAGCTTTGGGTTTAAAGTTCATGAAGTGGTGAAACTGGGTTCCAATTAATTTTACGGAAACAAAGACACTGTGGTGACCTTTCAAGCACTGATCCCAAGTTCAAACAAACAGTGAGGTGCTTTCCCAGCAAATCCACTTCTGCTTCGATCCCCACTTCCTCATGCCAGTCGTCAATTACTTTTTATTCATTTCTAGGTCTTAACTTGAGGAGGAAATTTTTTTGGGGGGGGGTTCATTTGTATTTATTTATTTGAGAGCGATAGACAGAGAGAGAAAGAGGCAGGGGTGGGGGGAGAGAGAATGGGCACACCAGGGCCTCCGGCCACTGCAAACGAACTCCAGACACGTGCGCCCCCTTGTGCATCTGGCTAATGTGGGACCTGGGGAAGCAAGCCTCGAACCGGGGTCCTTAGGCTTCACAGGCAAGCGCTTAACCGCTAAGCCACCTCTCCAGCCCAGAGGACAACTTTTTGTTGGCACAAAAGAGTTGGGAAGGAAACAAAAGACTTGGATGACAAACGGTCGGAGTTTGGGGTTTAGATTTATGCAACTGAGAGACCAAAAAAGAAATAACATGCTACATCTGGCTTCTGTTTTAACCTCGCTTAATAGCTAGACAATAGTACTGCCATTTTAAAACAGACAGCCATTTTGAGTAAATAAAAAGCCCAGGCCCACCTCAGATGAAGAACTAGCTGACTAATGTGCTATTTTTGCTTCTGTATCCGTGCTTGCTTAACTATATACCCCCCCCCTTGATTCCTGGGAAGCCCCCACCCATGAACATTCCAGAGATACCTAGCCACCGAGGCCCCGTCCTCCTGCAGAAAGATAAGTTCTGTAAACAAGCTGCTGACCTAAGATAAGTAGGCTAGAGTTCCCGCGCTTGCCCTCTTAGAACCAATCATTTTAGAAGTCGCAATATGATGTAACCTTTCTTTATAAACCCCTTCCCTCTGAGGCTCGGGGCTCTCTCCCTCACTACCACTGTTCCGGACTGTTTGGACGGAGCCCAGGCCTAGGCTTGCAATAAAGAAAACTGCTGCTCTTATATTTGAATGTCTCGGCTTCTGTGGCGGTTCCCTGGGTGACTCCTGGGTGACCGGGGGTCTTGGCTCCTGGTCAGGGGTCTTGACACCTCACAACTAAACCTAAAGTGGCAACACCAAGGTGAAACAGGGATTTAGCAGGGTAAGATCTGTAAATACATTCTTTAAGAAACCAAGTCTTGTCTTTTCTATCTGTGGTGTGACTAGTTAGTGCAGTTGGCTGTTAACTGAAAGATTGGCAGTTCAAGCCCACCCAGGGTCGAGTTCTATTTTCTACTCTTTCTCTGCAACCCAGAAGTTTGTGTATTTCCTTGCCCTGCAGAATCTGCCTCCTTTTCCTCTCCCTCTAATCTTAATCGTACAGAGGGATTTCACTGGCATTTTCTTACATTCACATAATGTTTCTTAGTCATATGCACCTGCTGTGTTACATATTTTGATACCCAACTGCCCCCTGCTGGTACTTTCTCATTTACTTATCAAATTGTTTATTTTAAACTGAAAAGTTGCCCTGGCAAGGGAGACCAGGCTGGCCTCAAATGTGCAGTAAATAGCTCCTACCTCAGCCTGCTTGAGCCACCACATTCAGCTCACACCATTAACTTCCACAACAGATGCTGCACCTCAGGCCAAGGTGAAAGGTTATAGGGTCAGCAAAACTCCACTTCAATCTTCTTACAGACCCAGGTGGGCCTGAGAAATAAACTGACATAATAGATTGATAGAAGAAAAGCCCACAAGCCTATTTAAGACAAATTTCACCTAGCAAAGGACCCCTCATAAAAAAGACCCAAAATTTTTTAAAAAAGACCCAAAATATAGAGAATCTTCCCTCTTCAGATGGCAGTGACCTTGGGATGACTCAGAAGGCATCATAGTGCTGGAAAGAAGTGACCGGAGTGCTCAGTACTGCAATATCTCTATCACATCTTCCAAGGCTCAGCATCTATTGCGGAACAGGTGGTGGAAAGAATGTAAGAGCCAAAAAAAAAAAAAAAAAAAGGGTAGGACTCCTTACAACATTCTCCCTCCAGACACAAAATGGCCTGGATATCCATGACCTCACAGTGCCTGACACTACCTACACAAGACCATCATAATAAGATGAAAAGATCATGACATCAAAATAAAAGAGAAACTGATTGAGATAGGGAGGGGATATGATGGAGAATGGAGTTTCAAAGGGGAAAGTGGAGGGAGGGAGGGTATTACCATGGGATATTTTTTATAATCATGGAAGTTATTAATACAAAAAAATTGAAAAGGAAAAAAAAGACCCAACAGAGCAGTTACGGTCAATTACATTTTTATGGGTCAGATAAGGAGGGAGGGAAGGAGAAACCACTGTGGTCAGATAAAAATATTGCAGGAAATATTCCTCTTCCCTGGCTTGATTTGTGACAATTCGTGTGTGTGTGTGTGTGTGTGTGTGTATGTGTGTGTGTGTGTGACAATTTTTTTTCCACATTTTATGTCATCAAAGCCTCCAGGTACCCTCTGGACCAGGGACCAGACAGTGTACCCAGAACCACAAACATCCTTTCCAAAATATTCAGACATTATTAAAATGTACTTTAACACATTTGAGACAGAGTATAGTGGTGCATGCCTGTAATCCTAGTACTTGAGAGTTCAAGGTCAGTCTTGGCTACATAGCAAGTTGGAGATCAGCCCATGCTGCATGAGATCTTGTCTCAAAATAAACAAAAATAAAGAAATAAAGAAATAATTTTAAAAAGCTTGACTTAATCCTAGAAACTTGTCAGAAGGTACTATGGAAAAGTGTTGATTATTTTTCCCTAGTGCTGTAGTGGCCAGGATTTGGTGCTTCCACTGCCATGGTCCAGGTCCACTTCCTGGTCAGGGAATCTGATTTTCTTTCTTTTATTTTTTCTTAATTAATTAATTTATTTATGTGAGAGCAACAGACAGAGAAAGAGGCAGATAGAGAAAGAGAGGGAATGGATGTGCCAGGGCCTCCAGCTACTGCAGACAAACTCCATACATGTGCGCCACTTTGTGCATCTGGCTAACATGGGTCCTGGGGAATCGAGCCTCGAACCAGGGTCCTTAGGCTTCACAGG
This sequence comes from Jaculus jaculus, assembly GCF_020740685.1. Classification (NCBI taxonomy): domain Eukaryota; kingdom Metazoa; phylum Chordata; class Mammalia; order Rodentia; family Dipodidae; genus Jaculus; species Jaculus jaculus. The sequence goes on from NC_059102.1 coordinate 314,770,349, forward strand.
CAAGCGCTTAACCGCTAAGCCATCTCTCCAGCCCGAATCTGATTTTCCATGTATTTGATTGCTATCAAAAGTACCTAGCCAGGCTTGGTGCGTGGCCTTTAATCTCAGCACTCGGGAGGCAGAGATAGGAGGATCACCATGAGTTCCAGGCCACCCTAAGACTACATAGTGAATTCCAGGTCAGTCTGAGCTGGAGTCAGACCTTACCTTGAAAAACCAAAAACAAAAGTACCTGATCCTCAGTTTCATCTACAGACATTTTGAACACCTTTCAGAAGTGTTTTGTTTTGTTTTGAGATAGGGTCTCCCTGTAGTGCAGGCTGACCTGGAGTTCACTATGTAGTCTCAGGGTGGCCTCAAACTCATGGTGACCCTCCTACCTCTGCCTCTGGGATTAAAGGTGTGTGCTACCATGCCTGACTTGTCAGAAGTGTGCTTTGACAACCACAGGTCAAATTTACTGAAAAGTCACATACCCTGACATTTTCAAAGCATCACTTTTGATCAATTCAGTATAGTTAATATAATATGTAAAGTTAATTACCATATTTGGTAATCTCCCCACACCCACACACACACAGACACACACTCCACCACCACCAAAGGAATTGAGAGTGGTTTTCTATTTCCAAAAGAGAAATAAGTAAACTGCTGGTTGGGCTTCCTAATTGGAACACCTACGAACAGTCATCAAAGGCAATGGCAGTGAGCTGTCTACTTCTCTGGGCTCAGTGAACTGGGAGCAAATACATGGAAGGGTGGACAAACTGAGAGAGAATAGGAAGGTAGGGAAGGAATTGTTATTGTTAAACTATGCCTATGATTCACAATAGGAGCTGCAATACAGACTGCGGCCTTGAAAACATACATAAGCTACATGTCAGCACAAAGACTATGTGGTCCAGGACACGACTTCAGGGGGAGGAGGTTCTACACTTCTGTTCCCCAATTTCCACCTCACTGAGGTAGGAGGATAGCCACCCGCTCGAGACCAGCCGAGGGCTACAGAGTGAATTCCAGGTCAGCTTGGGGTAGAGTGAGACCCTACTTCCAAAAGACCCAATCAGCCAAACAAACAGCATTTAGTTCCTGTACAAAAAACCACTGGAATTACCTGCTTCATTCCTATATTATACATATACACATACACATACACACACACACACACACATATATATATATCATGCACCACCATGCTTGGCTTAATTTTTTTAAATATATTTCATTTATCTATTTGAGATAGAAAGAGGGAGAGGGAGAGCGAGAATGGGCATGACAGGGCATCCAGCCAATGCAAATGAACTCCAGATGAATGTGCCCCCTTGTGAATCTGGTTTAAGTGGCTCCTTTGGCTTTGCAGGCAAAGGCCTTAACTGCTAAGCCATCTCTCCAGCCTTTTTTTTTTTTTTTTTTTTTTTTTTTTTGTAAAAATGTTTATACTGGGGCTGGGGAGATTGTTCAGTGGTTATAAAGGTGCTTGCTTGCAAACCCTAACAGCCCATGTTCATTTCCCCAGCACCCACATAAATCCAGATCCACCAAGTGGTGTGTGTGTCTGGAGTTCCTTTGCAGTGGCAACAGGATCTGGCATGGCTCTCTCAAAGCAAATAAAGTATTTAGAATTACATGTATAGTTACAAGGAAGAGAGGGAATGGGTGCCCAGGACCTCTTGCCACTGCAGACGCACCCACCTTGCACCACCTGTCAGGCCTTACAAGCCAGCGCCTTTAACTGCCTTGAACCGCTGAGCCATCTCTCCAGCCGGAGCCTCTTCGTCTTTACAATACTTGAATATTTCCCTTTGTAGCATTGTTTACAAAAAAATCTAAACGATAAATTGCAAATGCCTTTACATTAAGTTCGAGACAAACACAAGGTGTATTTTTATTGTTTCAAGTGTGAGCTTGCTCCCCACCGATCCACTCTGTCACTGAGGTGTCTTTACCCCACTAGCCGCCAGCCCCGCAGGGGAGCAGATGGCGCTGGAAGTTTCCTGGGCCATCGGGGTTTCTGTGCCCGCCGTCCACACGCACGCGGGTCAAATCGCTGCTGGCGCTGGGCGGGTCGGCTCCAGAGGGCCGAGATAAACTGCGGAGTTTCAAGAGAGGTTTGAAAGAGGCCAGCTACCGGCCGGTTTCCGTAGTGTAGTGGTTATCACGTTCGCCTCACACGCGAAAGGTCCCCGGTTCGAAACCGGGCGGAAACAGTCTTTTTTTTTTTTTCTTTCAGTTTTCCCTTGACATCCGGAGGAAGGACTCACCAGTATTGCAAAGAAACCCTGTCCCTCCCAGTCCCAGGGGCAAGGGTGGAGCAGGGACATTGGGGGAGATTTGGTCCTTTCAGAGTAGCGATACTTTTAAAACATCTGTGCTGCCCCTTCAGTTTCTGTCTTAGCCAGAAACAAAGAACGAACGAATAAACAAAGTCAGATCCAGCCTCCGCCCCGAGGGGTGGGGGGAATGGTTCTGGTCAAGGCCTTGTCCTTTAAGTGCCTGGTCTCTTCTACGAGGCTGCCCTGGGTCCCTCTTCTTCCTCCCTCAGGAGTTTACAATCCTGTATGGAGATTCAGTTGTCTCCCCTCCTCTCCTCCCTCTTGAAGCCCTTTTGTCTTGTGTCCCCTCTCTGGAATCCTAAAGTCCTTGGTCCAAAGTCAGGCGGAAGCAATGTATGTTTTCATATGATCAATGAAATGTTCTCTACAGGTTCATGTGCTTTCAATACTGGGTCTAGCCGGTAGTGGTTTGGGAACGTTGTCCATGCTTTGTGAGATGGGGCCTTGTGGGAGGAGGCTGGGGCTGGCTTTGCGGTAACCCAGCTAACTCCAGGCCCTGTGCACAGACCATGGCCTGCACATGTGACCAGGGGAGCCGGCTCCTGCTCTTGTCAGGCTTCCCCACCTCCCAGCTGGGCAGGGGTCCCCAAGAAAAACAGGAAATCCCCCATTTTTTGTTTGTTTTCTTCTTCCGAGGTGGGGTTTCACTCTAGCCTAGGCTGACCTGGAATTCATTATGAAGTCTCAGGGTGGCCTCAAAAACTCATGGTGATCCTCCTACCTCTGCCTCCTGAGTGCTGAGGTAAAATTTCCACTAAACTATAAACAAAATAAGCACTTTATTTCCCAAAAAAAAAAAAAAAAAAAAAAAAATGGCTAGAGAGGTGGCTTAGTAGATAAGGTGCTTGCCTGTGAAGCCTAAGGAATCTTCAACCCTCCAGGTCTCATGTAAGCCAGGCGCCGGGACGCAAGCACACAAGGTCACACATGTGCACAAGGGTGCACATGAGTCTGGAGTTTCACTGCAGTGGCTGGAAGCCCTGATGTGCCAATTTTCTCTCTCCCTCTCATTTAAAAAAAAAAAAAAAGGCACTTTTGCCACTGAGGTTGGAAGATTGCTGTGAGTTCCAAAACGGGCATGGTGGCCCACGCCATTAATTCCAGCACTGGGGGAGGGAGAGGATTGCTGTGCGTTTGAGGCCAGCCTGGGACTACAGATGGCTTACAGGTCAGCCTGGGCTAGAGAGAGAAACCTACCTCAAAAACAACCAAAAAGCCAAAAAGATATATATGGTGATGCATGCGACTGGAATTTGTTTGTTTGCCCATTCAATCTCTCTCTCTCTAAATTAGAGAGAATAACATGTTTAAACAAAAAGATGAGGACATGGCTGAGCTCGAGCCTACTTAGCACCCACGTAAAGAGCACACAAAATGGTATAGGTCTATAATCCCAATACCCGGCTCAATGGGGCATGAAGCCAGGAGAATCCAGAAGTTCACTAGCAACAGCTGCAAAAGAAACCGTCTGTCTCAAAAGAAAATACAGCAAGAACCGGGCATGGTAGCGCACGCCTTTAATCCCAGCACTTGGAAGGCAGAAGTAGGAGGATTGCCTTGAGTTCAAGGCCACCCAGAGTGAGACCCTACCTACCTCCAAAAACAAAAACAAACAAACAAAAAACAAAAAACAAACAAAAAAAAAAAGAGTAAGAAATCCCCCAAGGTTGTCCTGGGACCTCCATGCACACACACACACACACACACACACACACACACATCTTTCTTCCTTTCTTTGTTTCTTTCTTTGTTTCTTTCTTCTCTCTTTCTCTCCTTTCTTTCTTCATTATTTTGGTTTTTCGAGGTAGGGTCTCACTCTAGCCCAGGCTGACCTGGAGTTCACTATGTAGTCTCAGGCTGGCCTCGAACTCACAGCGATCCTTCCACCTCTGCCTCCCGAGTGCTGGGATCAAAGGTGTGCCCGGTTTGAGAAAATACATTTTTTCTAAATAAAAAGAATACCTAACACTTGCAAGACTGCCACAAGTTATACAGGTCATACAGACCCACGCCGGGTTCCTGGAAATAAGAATCGAGCAGCCGATCGGGGGCAGCCCCGGCCCCAGCCCCAGGCCGGGCGGCGCGGAAGGCAGGCTCCGCCCTGCCCGTGACGTCCGGGCTCTGCGGGGCTCGGGAGTCTCCGGGAAAACTGAGTCAGGCCTGAGTCAGGGCGGGAAAGGCAGCGGTCACTTCCTGACCCTGGGACCCGGTCACCGAGCCCGGGAAGGGCGCGGCCAGCGCGGGGTAAGGACAGAGCCGGTCGCCGGGCGCGGACGGCCGGGAAGGGCCGGCGGGCGCTTCCACCTGCTTCGGGCCGGTCCCGGCCTCCGCCCGGTCCTCTCCGGCTCGCGGATGTGAACCTGCCCGCCAGAAAGGCTTTGTGCGTGTGGAGTTTTAATTTATTTTTTTAAAAAGTGTTTGGCCTCCTGTCCTCTCATGGGTAGGAGCTCTGGTACTCTGGGGTTTACCCTCTCTGCCTTCTCTTCTCTAAACTTTTGTTTTTTACATACTAGGGAAGGCCTTTACCGCTGAGCCAAAACCCCAGCCAGCCCTTTTGTTCGCGTTTTGTGACTGGGTGCCGCCCTGTAGCTCAGGCTGGCCTCAAACCTGTGCTAATTCCTCTACCTCAGCCCCCGAGTTGCAGAGTTATAGGTCAGTTCTGAGTCCAGCAGGGTTTAACAGTTCTCTTTCATTAGCTACTGAGCTCTTTAGTTTACTAGTATGCACTTTGAAATCATAACTGGTTTATATTTACTTTGCAGGGTGCAGTGTAAGAATCTTAGGAAATAGCCATTATCATCAATATTACAATGTTACAATGTTATTGTCAATGTTACAAATGTAGAAAAGCTGTAGACATGCTTAATATCCCATTCTATTAAGTAAGACCTCTCCCATACCAAGGCAAGTGCTAACACTGGGTTATATCCCCACCCCACCCCTCAATGTTTTTACTCTGAGGCAAGGTCTCTCTAAATTACACAAGCTAGCCTTGAAATCACTATGTAGTCCTAACAGGCTTTGAACTTGCAGTCCTCCTGAGTAGCTGAACTTACAGGCTTGTGTCACTTAAATTCAATATCTTTTAAGACTGTTTTTGTTGTTTTTTTGCTTTTTGAGGGAGGGTCTCAAACTCGTAGTGATCCACCTACTTCTGCCTCCAGAGTGCTGGGATTAAAGGCGTGCGCCACCATACGGGGCTGATCTTTTAAAAATTTTTTTTTTGGGGGGGGCGAGCCACACCTTCAATCCCAGCACTGGGAAGGCAGAGGTAGGAGGATCGCCTTGAGTTCTAGGCCACCCTGAGACTACATAGTGAATTTCAGGTCAGCCTGAGCTAGAGTGAGATTCTACCTAGAAAAAAACAAAAACAAAAACAAAACACACACACAAAGAAAACAAAAACACCACAACTTTGTGTTGCCAAAGAAATATGTTCACATTGTACCCAAACTAAACAAAAAAAGGCAGTCGTGGTGGCGCACGCCTTTAATCCCAGCACTTGGGAGGCAGAGTAGTAGTTCGAGGCCACCATGAGACTACAGAGTGAATTCCAGGTCAGCCTGGGCTAGAGTGAGACCCTACCTCAAGCAAACAAACAAAATTTCACTCCACGGGGCTGGAGAGGTGGCTCAGTGTTTAATGCGCTTGCCTGCAAAGCCTAAGGACCAGGGCTCAGTTTCCACATTACAGCCAGAAATACACAAGGTGGTGCAGGTGTCTGGAGTTCATTTGGGATGCCCTGGTGTCCCCATTCTCTGTGTGTGGGTCTTTCTCTCTCTGTCTCTCAAATAAATAAAAAATATTTTTTAAAAAATTCCGCTCCTAGATGGCCAGGCATGGTGGTGCATGCCTTTAATCCCAGCACTCAGGAGGCAGAGGTAGGAGGATCATGGTGAATTCAAGGCTACCCTGAGACTACATAGTGAATTCCAGGTCAACCTGAGCTAGAATAAAACCCTACCTTGAAAAACCAAAAAAAAAAAAAAAAAAAAAAAAAAAAAGGTTGGAGAGATGGCTCAGAAATTAAAGGTGCTTATTTGCAATATTCGGCCGGATTTGGTTCCCCAGTACCCACGTAAAGCCAGATGCACAAAGTGACGTATGCGTTAAGAGTGCATTTACACTGGCAAGAGGTCCTGGGCGCCCATACACACACAAATGCACACAGGCATGCAAATAAATTTTTTTTTTTTTTTTTTTAAATTCCACTCCTAGTCGGGCACGCCTTTAATCCCAGCACTCGGGAGGCAGAGGTAGGAGGATCACCGTGAGTTCGAGGACACTCTGAGACTACATAGAGAATTCCAGGTCAACCTGAGCTAAAGTGAGACCCTACCTCGAAAAACCAAAAAAAAATCCCCTCCTGGGCTGGAGGTGAAGGACCAAACTAGAGTGACACCGTGACAGGCCCTCCCTTTAAGAGTTTTGGGGGCCCCTGACCAACATGGTAATCAACCTCACTACTACTGGACTTTTGCCACTAGTGATCTTTATAACTGGAAGATGCAGACCCCAAAATTCTCTGAGAAACCTGGGAGTTTAATAGATCTATTAGATTCTATAATTTTCAGCCGCTTGCCAACCTGGGATGACTGTCAGCTTTTGCAGATCCTCTTTACTACAGAAGAGAGGGAAAGAATCCAGACTGAAGCTCATAAGCTAGTCCCAGGAGTTGGTGGGACCCCAACCAACAACCAGGCTATACTAGATGCGAGCTTCCCTCTGACTAGGCTTGACTGGGATTTCAACACGGCAGAAGGTAAGGAGAGACTCCAGGCCTGTCGCCAGATTCTAAGGGGGATTTCCGAGCAGCCACTAGGCAGCCCACCAATCTGGCCAAAATTAGTGACAAGTAGAAAGAATGACTAGGACTCTAAAAGAGGCCCTTACTAAATTAACCATGGAGACTGGCAGGGACTGGGTGGCTCTCCTCCCCTTCACCCTCTACAGGGTGCAAAATACACCCTATATGAGGGGAGTGACCCCTTATGAAATAATGTTTGGCAGACCACCCCCTATCTTGCCCAATTTAAAAGCAGAACTAGTAGCTGAATTTGATAATAAACATTTGCTTGAATCCCTTGAAACACTAGCCCGGGACAAAGAAGTGTGGCCACGCTTGCAGGCCATCTATGAGACTGGACCACTGCCATCACCCCACAACTACCAACCGGGGGATTGGGTCTTCGTGCACCACCATAGCCACGAGACCTTCGAATCTTGTGGAAGGGACCCTACATGGTTATCCCTACATGGACCACCTCCACAGCTGTTAAAGTCGACAGCATTGCCATTTGGATTCATCACACCCATGTCCGTTTAGCAGACCCCTGGCTCAGCCCGAAGACTACAAGCCACAATGGAAGATGGACCAGAAATGCAGCGCCCCACTCAAATGAAACCTTCGCCGAGATGGGCTGCAATAATTCTTCTACTTCTGCTCGAGCTGCCCTTGCTGGTAGGCAACCCACTCCAGCCTGTTAACCTCACTTGGTTGATTATTAGTACCGCCTCAGGTAACATCGTTAATAGTTCATCCCTAGTGTCCCTGAAGGGTGCCTGGTGGCCTACCCTACAGTTTGATTTGTGCCGGTTGGCTGCTGGCAATTGGGACATAGGAGATTGGGATTTAGAAACAAAAGGGAGACCTGAATGTAATAAAAATGGTAAAGTAGGACAGGGTTGTACCCTACAACCACCAGCCTCAGGGGGGGGACCTGGATGTAGTCATGTAATTAAGAGAGCCAGACTTCTCCAAACCCCTTTTTATGTCTGTCCAGGATGGGATGGATCTAGGAAACAAATCCAACAATGTGGGGGGGAAGAACACTTTTATTGTTACAAATGGGGATGTGAATCTACCGGGAGCATCTCATGGCGACCACCAGTTACAACTGACAAGATTCAGGTCTCCCGAGTGCCACAGGCACGATTGTCTATCAACCCCCTATACGGGCGATGTACACAATTCCTGTGCAATCCTGTCCAGATAAAATTTACGGAACAAGGTAAAGCAGATACTGATTGGGAAGCAGGAAAGACCTGGGGACTCAGGCTATATAAGTCTGGTTATGATGATGGTCTGTTATTCACCATTAAACTGAAAGTTGAACCTGTCAGGGACCTCCAGCCCCTATAGGACCTAACCAGGTTCTGGCACCCAAATCCAATAGCCCATTCCCTAACAAGGACCCATGATTGGGCTCCCCATAGTTACTAGAAGAGGGGGGAAATGAAGGACCAAACTAGAGTGACACCATGACAGGCCTTAGAAGGCCTAAGTTTTGTTTTTGTTTTTTTTTCCTAGTTAAGACACAACAGTTGCTGGAAAAACCACAAACTGCCCCACACCCATAGTACGGACCAATCAGAAAGGGCCACTTAGATGTTATACATTCCTGTGGTCATAGATACGTTTGTTCCTCAGCTGCAATGTAACCAATCATTTTGTAACATGTGTATTCTTGCTAAATGTCAGCCAATCCTGTAACTACCAATTCCCTTTTCCCTGTTTGAACCCCAATAAAAGCCTCTCCCAACTGCCATTCAGGGCTCTTGGACGGACCCACTGTGTTGGTGATGTCTTGAGCCCGAGCTTAAGCCCAAAATAAAGCTCTTTGCTGTTGCATACATGTCTGATTCTCTTGGTGGTCTTCGGGGACTCGGTGATCTGGGCAAAACAGAGGGATGGCTTAACAGTTAAGATGTTTGCCTGCAAAGCCAAAGGATTCCATTTTGATTCCCCAAGACCCATGTAAGCCAGATGCACAAGGGACACATGCATCTGGAGTTTGCGGTGACTGGAGGCCTGGCATGCCCATTCTCTCTCTCTTTTTCTGCCTTTTTCCCTCTCTCACTCTCTCAAGTAAATAAATAAAATTTTTAAAAATTTACTCCTTATGTGTTTTTTGGGTTTTTTTTTGACACAAGGTCTTCATATGTACCCCAGGCTAGCCTTGAACTCATGATTCCCTTGCTCCATCCTCTCAAATACTGCGATTACAGTTGTTTACCACCACCACAGCTGATCTGAAACCTTAAGCATAAATAACACAATAAAACAGTGGAGTCACAAAAGAAATGATTACTTAAAAATTTAAGACAAGCCGGGTGTGGTGGTGCACTCCTTTAATCCCAGCACTCAGGAGGCAGAGGTAGGAGGATCACTGTGAGTTCGAAGCCACCCTGAGACTACATAGTGAATTCCAGGTCAGCCTGGGCTAAAGCGAGACTCTACCTCGAAAAACCAAAACAATAGCAACAAAAAAAATTAAGACAAACGACTCAGTGGGTAAAGTGTTGCACAAACATGACCCTCTGAACCCACGAAAAGCTGTGCGCAGTAGCAAACCTCTGTGATCCCAGTTCTCCCACAGTGAAATGGGGAGGGGGTAGTTTATTCGTATGACACTAGATTTAAAAACCAGTTTACAAAGTGCCTTTCTGTATTGTCTTCAACATTACAACTGCCTCATTTCATCCCCATGCTGAATTCCTCTGTGTCAGACCCTTTATTTACTTTTTAAGAGAGAGAATGGGTGTGCCAGACACTTGCCACCATGTGCATCTGGTTTATGTGGGTACTGGTGAATCGAACTGGGTCCTTAGTCTTCACCAGCAAGTGCCTTAATCCATCTCTTCAGCCCTCTCCCACATTTTCCCCACCATGATGAAACTCCCCTTCAAGACTGTAAGTCAAGGGCAGGACATGTTGGCTCAGTGGATAATGTACTTTCCTAGCATGCAAGAAGCCCTGAGTTAAATCCCCAGCACCCACATAAAACAGGGCATGATGGCACATGCCTGTAATCCTACCACTTGGGAGATAGAGGCAAGAGGATCAGGAGTTCTAGGACATCCTCAGTTATACAGGGCGTTGCAGGCCAACTCTTTGGGCTACATGACACCCTGTCTCAAAAAGAGAGACAAAAAAAAAAAAAAAGAGAGAGAGAGAGAGAGAAAGACAAAAACCGTGGTGGCATGGGCCTTTAATCCCAGCACTCGGGAGGCAGAAGCAGGAGGTTAAGACCACCCTGAGACAACATAGTGAATTTCTGGCAGCCCGGACTAGAGTGAGACCCTACCTTGGCAAAAAAAAAAAAAAGAAAAGAAAAAGAAAAAGAGAGAGAAAGAGAGAGACAAACCTTTTCCTCCCACCAGCTGCTTTGGTTGAGTGTTTTGTCCCAGCAGCAGGAAGGTAACTATAATACCACACACAAACCTGGAACAGTTTTACTTGTAGTCACTTAAACCTAGAAACAATCTAACTTCCCCTCAAGCAAGGCATGGATGAGCAGGTTATGATGTGCCCAAGTGATGTACTACTGGTTGCTATTACTCAGCAACTAGAAAGGAAAGGGCCGGGCATGGTGGTGCACGCCTTTAATCCCAGCACTCAGGAAGCAGAGATAGGAGGATCACCGTGTGTTCGAGGCCACCCTGAGACTCCATAGTGAATTCCAGGTCAGCCTGGGCTACAGTAAGACTCTGCCTCAAAAGTGAATAAATAATAAAAAGCAAAACCAAAACCAAAAAGGAATGGGCTCCTGATTCATACAGTATGTATGAGCCTCAAAGTCACTGTGAAAGCAAGCCATTTTGTGTGGGGGTGGGTGGGGGGAGTTTGCCAGATTACTGCAGTTCTCTGGCTGTGTACTCTTGAGGAAGTTATTTACCTTTCCTATGCTTAAATTTCTTTCTTTCTTTTATTTTTCTCAATTTTTATTAACATTTTCCATGATTATAAAAAGTATCCCATGGTAATACCCTCCCCTTCCCCACTTTCCCCTTTGAAATTCCATTCCCCATCATATCCCCTTGCCCCGGGCCAGCGGGGAGTTGAACAAGGACTCAGGGAGAAGCTAACCTGAATGGGGGAGGCAAACAGACACAAGAAGGAGACCAAGCTAGGTATTTGTCAAGGTCTCAAAGTTTATTTTTACACATAGGTTTTTATAGGGTTGTAGGGGGAAGGAGTCATAATCAGGCCAGAGATCCCAGGTTTACTGGCTAAATGCAATTTCTTTGTTTCTTCATCAATTACCAGCAGCACCAGGAGAGGCTATCACCTAGGCGTAACAGCTCCTTCATTTCTGGTAATAGATCATTAAATGAGGAAATAGAAACTTAACTTGCTATATGGTGGTTTCTGTCACCATGGCCGAGGTTTGGTTCATAGCTCCCAACATCCCCTCCCCATCTCAATCAGTCTCTCTTTTATTTTGATGTCATGATCTTTTCTTCCTCTTATGATGGTCTTGTGTAGGTAGTGTCAGGCACTATGAGGTCATGGATATCCAGGCCATTTTTATGTCTGGAGGAGCATGTTGTAAGGAGTCCTACCCTTCCTTTGGCTCTTATATTCTTTCTGCCACCTCTTCTGCATTAGACTCTGACCCTTGGAAGGTATAATCGAGATGTGACTCAGTACTCCAGTCACTTCTTTCCAGCACTATGATACCTTCTGAGTCATCCCAAAATCACTGCCATCTGAAAAGAAAAGATACTCTACCCAAAGTGAGAATAGCATTAATATAAGGGTATAAATATTAAGAGAAGTACTTACTGGACAGTTTGATAAGCATAGTAAATACATTTTTCCAGACATCAGCAGATGTTACACCCCTAGGGCTCATGACTACCCCTGTTTTAAGCTTTTATTATCAGGGATGAGATCCCCCCTGTGGAGCGGGCCTCCAGTCCAATTGGAGGGCAGTTGGTTTCCACCATGACAAATTTCTTTCTTTTTTAAAAAATATTTTATTTTATTTTATTTGGCCTTTTGAGGTAGGGTTCACTCTGGCCCAGGCTGACCTGGAATTCACTATGTAGTCTCAGGGTGGCCTGGAACTCACAGTGATCCTCCTACCTCTGCCTGCTAGGATTAAAGGCACACACCATCACCCCTGCCTAATTTTTGAATATACACTTTAGGAGCATGACCTCCAGTTGTTTTCAACCATCACCACCACCATCCACTTCTAGAACTCTTCATCTTGCACAACTCTGTACCCATTAAAATAATTTTCCATTTCCCCTTTCCTAGCTCTGGCAACCACATTTTACTTTCAGTCACTAGTAATTTGACTATTGTAAGTGCTTCATAGAAGAGGATTTGTACATTTATCCTCATGTGACTGACTTATTTCACTTAGCATAATGTCCTCAGATTTCACCCATGTTGTAGCATATATCAGAATTCTTAGCTGGCATAAAGGGTGGTATTACAGTACAACTTAGAATGAGAAAGAACATAGTACATTTATAAACCAGAGAGGTTAGCCCTCCACTTAGTGGTTTCCACTGTACAAGGTCACATGACTTACAGGAACCCAGGATACAAATACTGGAAGAGGCCGCTCTAGGTTCCTGCACACTAATAAGTCTTTTCTCTGGTTCATATGTCTCACCTGTGTCAGTGCCCTGTGGGTTGGTCCTGCGGGTTGGGAGGTGTGCCTGGACTGTGCCTTGTGCTACTACATACCTGGCTCAATCGCTCCTTGTCCCTTACACATCACTGTTCCTTTCCAGAGTCGCTCCCTGGGGCAGGGCTGTGAGGGGACTGATGTCCCTGAAAACCAGTGATAGAACCTTATCAATTACCTCTTTCTGGGCAGAGGTGGTAGGGACTTTTTTTCCCTTATGAAGCCGAGGCTCTTTCATCGTTTGGAGGCAAATTATGCAAATCTTTTTGTCTTTCAGCACTTCCCATGTCTCTCATTTCCCCACTTGTAAAATAAATTTACTCCTTGTTACTTACTTTTTTTTCCTTTTGGAGACAGGGTCTCACTCTAGCCCAGGCTGACCTGGAATTTATTATGTAGTCTCAAGCTGGCCTTGAACTCACAGCGATTCTCCTACCTCTGCCTCCCAAGTGCTGGGAGAAAGGCATACACCACCACACCTAGCTACTTCATTTCTTTCTTTCTTTCTTTCCTTTTTTAACTTTTATGTTTGTTTTTATTTATTTGATAGCGACAGACATACAGAGAGAGCAAGAGGCAGATAGATAGAGAATGGGCATGCCACTGCAAATGAACTCCAGATGCATGCACCCTCTTGTGCATCTGGCTTGCGTGGGACCTGAGGAATAGGCCTCAAACCCAGGTTCTTAGGCTTCACAGGCAAGTGCTTAACTCTAAGCCATCTCTCCAGCCCCCCACCACCTTTAAATTTATTTAATTTTATTTGATTTTTTGAGGTAGAGTCTTGCTCTAGCCCAGGCTGACCTGTAGTCTTAGGCTGACCTCGAACTCACAGGGATCCTCCTACCTCGGCCTCCTGAGTGCTGGGATTAAAGACATGCGGCACCACACCTGATTTTATTTTTGTGACAGACGCTCACTAAATTACTCGCTGTGTTCCCCAAGCAGTTTGAACTCCTGATCCTTCTGCCACAGTCCCTCGAGTAGCTGGAAGTATAGTCTGGGCTACACAAAGAGATGCTGACTCCCAAAGAGAACAGACATGTGAGGGAATTATTAGGGAAGGGGAGAGATAGAGGGGGCTGAATGAGGCTGTAACAGAAATTTCCACTAGGGGGAGCCTTAGTATCAGGGAAGAAAAGGAGTTTAACTGAAATCAGTTTTGAAACCGCGGCTTCTACACCTGTAGCCGGGCATCTTCCAGGGCTTGCTGTGTACAAAGTGCTTTCAGCTCCTGTAAAGAACTCTACAGAGCCCAGGGTATGAATAGTTCAAAAGTAGACAAAAGCCTCATTCTCATTTTATTTATTTACAAGGAGAGAAAGAGACAGAGACAGAATGAATGGGTGTGCCAGACCCTTTAGTTCCTGCAAATGAACTCCAGATGCATGCACTACTTTTTTTTTTTTTTTTTGAGGTAGGGTCTGGCTCTAGCCAATGTCGTTTCATAATTTCATTTTATAAATTTATGCTACTGGTATGCTTATATGCAACGACACATAAAGTTTAGAAAAGGTTAATGTTCAACATATGATCAATATATGATGTATGCAATTATAAAAGTCTGCATGCATTAAGATGAAATAATAAGAGCTGGAGAGATGGCTTAGTGGTTAAGCGCTTGCTTGTGAAGCCTACGGATCCTGGTTCAAGGCTCGATTCCGCAGTATCCACGTAAGCCAGATACACAAGCTGGCACATGCATCTGGAGTTCGTATGCAGTGGCTGAAGGCCCAGATATGCCCATTCTTTCTCTCTCTCTGCCTCTTTCTCTGTCTGTCACTCTCAAATAAATAAATGAAACTAAACGAAACACCCCTCCCTTTAAAAAAAAAAAGGATGAAATAATAAGAACCAGGTGTGGTGGCGCATGCCTTTAACCCCAGGATTCAGGAGGCAGAACTAGGAAGATCATTCTGAGTTCAAGGCCACCCTAAGACTACATAGCAAATTCTAGGTCAGCCTGATCTACAGTGAGACCCTACTTCAAAAAATCAAAAACAAACAAAAAAAGTAATAATAATATCCAAAATATAGATTTCTTTAAATTTTTTTTTTTTTTTTTTTTTCATGTAGGGTGTCACTCTAGCCCAGGCTGCTGACCTGGAATTCACTATGTAGTCTCAGGCCGGCATCAAACTCACGGTGATCCTCCTACCTCTGTTTCCTGAGTGCTGGGATTAAAGGCATGCGCCACCATGCCTGGCTGGCTTCTATTTGTTCTTTCTGTACTATTATCAGACTCTTATGGTACAACCCAGATCATCTCAGGTGATGGGCTCTCAGGCTCAGAACAAATCATGTTGGCTGGCTTGTGGAGAACTAAGAATCAGTCAGTGCAGTGAAAGACAGATAATGGATGAGAGAGAAACTCTCTTCCTGATCACGTTCTACCTTCCATACGCTCATCTCCTTTGAAGCTCAAACTGTATGACCCACCTTTGGAATGTATCAATCCTCCTGTAATTTTCTCATAAACTTCCCTTTTCTGTGTAAGATACCCAGAGCGGTGTTTCTCTTAAGCCAATAACAATGCTAAAATTCTCGTTATGTGACAGGCACCCTTCCAGGGTATGTTACATATGGTTTTTGTGCTTTGTTTCATTTTTGTTTTTCGAGGTAGGATCTGGCTCTGGCTCAGGCTGACCTGGAATTCACTATGCAGTTTCAGGGTGGCCTCAAACGCTCGGTGATCCTCCCACCTCTGCCTCCCAAGTGCTGGGATTAAAGGCATGTACCACCACACCCGGCTTGTTACATGTTTTAATACTCAAGATTATCCTTACTTTACATGTAACATCACTGAGACATGCACATGCATGTGTGTGCATGTGCGTGTGTATGGGCATGCCAAGGCTCTTGCCACTGCAAACAAATGCCAGATGTTTGTTCCACTTTTTGTGTCTGCTTTATGTGGGTGGCCAGCAGGCTTTGAAAGTAAGCAAAAGCTCCTTTAACTGCCATCTTCCCAACACCCTTTGTTCATAGTTTAAATGTACAAACTTTTCAACTTTGCAATGTACTTTGAAAAAAAAATTTTTTTTCTTTTTGGTTTTCTGAGGTAGGGTCTCACTCTAGCTCAGGCTGACCTAGAATTCACTATGTATTCTCAGGGTGGCCTTGAACTCACAGCAATCCTCCTAACTCTGCCTCCCGAGTTCTGGGATTAAAGGCACCACCACGCCCGGCTCTTTGAGAAATTTATTTATTAAATTTTCTTAAATTTACTTGCAAGGAGAGAAAGAGAGAATGGATGTGCCAGGGTCTCCTGTCCTTGCGTGCATCACCTTGTCCTTCTAGCTTGATGTGGGTACTGGAGAATTGAACACAGGCTGTTAGGCTTTGCAAGCAAGTGCCTTAACCTCTTAGCCATCTCTCTAGCTACTTTGAGGAATTTACAGATTACATGTTTATAAAGATATATGCATATGTACATATATAATAGATATATGTATACATATAGATTTTCACTGTAGCAATGTCTATCAGCAAAAGACCATAAATAACCAAAATGGTTGTCAATAAGGGTCTGAATAAATTATGGTATATATACCTCAAAATGGAATATTACACTGCCATGAAAAAATAGCCTCCACAAGATACCTAAAAGCAAATCACAATGAAATGTGGACAGCTTGCTCTAACTAAGGTTTGAATGCATACATTATTTCTGGACGAAGACACAAGAAAATATTAATAGCAAATGCCTCTGAGGAGTAAGACTAGGAGTTGAAGTCAAATGGAGATTAAATTTTCACATTGTTTTTCCATAAACAAAGAACATTTTTCTCCATGTACAAGTATTTTTTTTTCAATTTAACAAAAATGAGTTTCATTTTGTTTTCTAATTAGAGCATGGATTAAATCCCAGCTAGCCATGTCTTATGCTGCTTTGGGCTGTGAGTGTGCCCTCCCTCCAGATGTGACCACCTGAGAAGTTTCCAGCTTTCAGAATCAAGGCCTCGAACTCATGGTGATCCTCCCAAGTTTTGGAATTATAGACACATATTTTTCTGATAGCAGTGTAATCATATGTGATAATTGTTGCGTGAGGGAGAGATGGTTCACATCTATAATTCTAACACTTGGGAAGTAGAAGCAGATCAATTCAAAGTCAGCTACATCCTGGCTACATGAGAATCTGTCAAAAAGAAAAAAAAACAAACAAACATACCAGCTGAAGACAGAAATTCTAAGAAATGGGGCTGGAGAGATGGCATAGCGGTTAAGGCATTTGCCTGAAAGCCAAAGGATTCTGGTTCGATTCTCCAGGACCCACATAAGCCAGATGCACAGGGGGCGCATGTGTCTGGAATCCGTAAGCAGTGGCTGGAAGCTCTGGCACTCCCATTCTATCTCTCTCTCTCAAATAAAATAAATATTTTTAAAATGTTAAAAAAATAAATTCTAAGAAATGATGAATGAATGTTACTGTAACTTTAACAAACAAAATGGATATTTTAGAGCAAAAGTCAGTCCGTGGTCCTTAAATAACTCCCATCTATGCCATCATTTGAGAGTAATGAGAAACCACAGGGACCAGGCACAGTCACATGATCCAGCTGGGAACTGTCAAAGCCTATGAAACAAGAGCTATTTTTACTTCCATCTCTAGCAGGGTTAGGAGTGACATTATGCTTGGTGTGTTGGTTGGGTTGAGGATTTTTGGGGAAGAAAGGACTAACAATTATCCTCATCCTTTTTTTTTTTTTTTCGGTTGTTGTTGTTTGTTTGTTTGAGGTAAGGTTTTGCTCTAGCCTGTCTCGGGTGGCCTGGAACTCAAAGCAATCCTCTTATCTCTGCTTTTTGCATCCTGAGTGCTGGGATCTAAAGGCATGCACCATCATGTCTGGTGATTTTTTAAAAATATATTTTATTTATTTACTTATTTATTTGAGAAAGAGGCAGAGAGAGAGAGAGAGAGAGAGAGAGAGAGAGAGAGAGAGAGAGAGAGAGAGAGAGAGAGAATGGGTACACCAGGGCCTCAGGCCACTGCAAACAAACTCCAGATGTATGCACCCACTTGAGCATCTGGTTTACATGGGTACTGAAGAATCAAACTGGGATCCTTTGGCTTTGCAGGCAAATGCCTTAACTGCTAAGCCATTTCTCCAGCCCTCTGATTTTTGTTTTTTGAGGCAGGGACTTAGTATGTAGCCTAGGCCAACATCAAACCAGAGATCTCCCTGCCTCTGCATCCTGAGTGCTGGGGACCACAGGAATGTGTCACCACACCTGGTTCTCAGGGATCTGTTCCTTTGGACAATTTATTATTATTATTATTATTATTTTATTTTTGGTTTTTCAAGGTAGGATCTCAGTCTAGCTCAGGCTGACCTGGAATTCTCTATGTAGTCTCAGGCTGGCCTCGAACTCATGGTGATCCTCCTACCTCTGCCTCCCGAGTGCTGGGATTAAAGGCATGCGCCATCACTCCCGGCTCTGACAATTTAATTCTTAGTGTTTAATCTTTTAAAAAAATTATTTATTTGCTAGGAGTGAGAGACAGAGAGAGAGAGACAGAGAGAATGGCTGTGCCAGGGCCTTCAGCCATTCAAACAACCTCCAGATGCCTGTGCCACTTTGTGCATTGGGCTTGATGTGGGTCCTGGGAAATAAAACCAGGGTAGTTAGGCTTTGCAGGCAAGCGCCTTAACCACTAAGCCATTTCTCCAGCCCTTAGTGTTCAATCTTCACACACACACAAAATCAACAAAGCCCTTATCATTCTCCTCACAACCTAGTTGATGGATATAATATGAATTTATTTATCACTTTATTAATATATGTTAAGCATAATGTGTTTCATTATGTCATACACACACATACACACAGAGACATATATATAATGTTTTGATTGTATTTACCTACCATTACCCCTCTTATCTCCCTCAAATTCCCACTGGGCTCTTCCTCTTCCCAACTAGTCAGTCTCCTACTTTCATGTGTATTAGGTTTTGTTTGCTTTCAGGAGCACGGACAACTTACCAGTGGCTACACCACTGAAGAAAATGTCTTTCCCTTCCAGTAACTGACAGTGGATCCTCAGGGAGGGGTGGAGCCTCACAAGCCCCTCCCCCTAGCAACAGTTAACTGTCTCCATATAAATCCTTGAGGAGGTTGTGGCCTTGTGTAAGCTCCTCCCCCTATAATACAATTTAGGTGAGTATCAGATTCCTACATATATGTTAGACTCGTGTTCTGGCACCACCACTGAATTCTCCAAGCCTAGGGCTTTCAACTCTTCACATTCTTTCATCATCCCTGCTTCAAGCTCCTTGTACTGGGTCTTGCCTGCTCTTATCCTAGCCAGTATTAAGCGCCTAGATCCTCAGTTTCTGTTATTCTACAGAGCCATGGAGGAGAAAAGAGTCATTTAAGGACCAAGGGCAAGATATTTCCTTTTGGAAACATATTTTGAGTTTGTCGCTTTTTAGATTTGTTCCTTTGTTTTTCTGAGAAAATTAAAATAAATAGTAGGCCCCAGAAGCAGTGTCTCACCAGTATTGAGTTCACTATGTTTTAATGTTTTCTAGACCTTTTATTCACTTTATCACACACTGTAAAATAGAAATGAATCAATATAGTTAGTGAAGGGAGGTCAGATGTCATATGGCTTCCTAGTTCCCATGTTAAATAATGGCTCAATCCTCCATTTCTGGTTCATTATCCCACACTGCCTACCAAACCAGCTCTTAGGGTTTGTTAAGGTGGTTAAAGACATATCTATCTGTCTGTCTGTCTGTCTGTCTATGGACAGAGAGAGAGAGATAGCTCAAGGCTACCCTGAGACTACATAGTGAATTCCAGGTCAGCCTGGGCTGGAGTAAAACCCTACCTCAAAAAAAAAAAAAAAAAAAAAAGGATGTCAAAGCCTATCTGGAAGCTCTTAAACAGTTAAGCTGGGGAGAGGGCTGGGTTTGGTGGCACGTGTCTTTAATCCCAGCAGAGGCAGGAGGATTGCCATGAGTTCGAGACCACCCTGAGACTACATAGTGAATTTCAGGTCAACCTGAGCTAGACTGAGACCTACCTCGAAAAACCAAAACAAAAGGGAAGAGGGCTGATAGTTATTTTTCTGAAGTTTACTCAGTCCCTCACCTCTCTAAAATGAAAATGAAACTCAATTTCAGAGAAAAAAGGAAGGGGGCAGTGTGGGTCACAGAAGCAATAGACTGACAACTGCTGCTGATTGGAAGGTACTTCCAGAAGGTTGGCTTCTGCAGTTGCCAGGCAACCAATGTAAACAGCACAGGATCATGGCCACTAACTACAGTGCTAACCAGGTAAATTCTCTTTCTCCATTTCTTTCACATTTAATTTACCTTTCCAGGGTTTATGTTTGGACTGACTCCTCCCTTAGGACTCTGATTTTTTTGTTGTTGTTTTGTTTTTCAAGGTAGGGTCTCGCTGTAGCCCAGACTGTCCTGGAATTCACTAAGTAGTCTCAGTCTGGCCTTGAACTCATAGCAATCCTCCTATCTTTGCATCCCGAGTGCTGGGATTAAAGGCATGTGCCATTAAAACTGATTTTTGAAGAGATGCTGACAGCGGGTTGAGATAGTTTTACCTCAAGGTTGGGAGGGCACAGGGACAAGCAAAAGTACCTCTGGGTTAAATCTGTAGTGCAAACTAGAAGGCAGCATTTCTTTCTTTTTTTGTTTACAGGCCAGAGTAAATATTTTAGGCTTTGTCAGCCAACTAGCAAACTCAAGACATAACATGTAGACACTTACATGAAAGTTATCCACAAAAAGTTTGACAAATTTTAAAATAGAGTAACTGAGCTAGGTGCAGTGGTGCACACTTGTAATTTCAGCACCTGGGAGGTAGAAGAAGGATCAGGAGTTCAAGGCTAGCTATCCTGGGATCTATACAGAGTTTGAGGCCAATCTGGGATACATGAAAACTCGTCTCCAAAAAACAAACAGGATTTTTATTTTGTTTCTTTTTGTGACAGGGTTTTGCTATCTAGCTCAAACTCCCAATCCTCCTGCCTTAGCCTGCGAAGTGCTGGGATTATAGACATGTGCCACCATGCCGAGTTGCATTTTATCAATGCAATGCAGATACTCATCCACAAAAACCGTAGGGCATGGTGGTACACACTTATAATCCCAGAAACCAGGAGACAGAGACAGGAGAACGGACATGAGTTCAAGGGTAGTAAGACCCTACCTCAAAAAGATAAAGAGGGGCCGGAGAAATGGCTTAGTGGTTGAGGTACTTGTCTGCAAAGCCAAAATACTCAGGTTCAATTTTCCAGGACCCAAATAAAAATTTTAAAAACATTTTTAAAAAAGATAAGTAAGGCTGAAGAGATGGCTTAGGGTTAAGGTGCTTGCCTGTGAAGCTTAAGGATCCAGGTTCAATTCCCTAGTATCCACATGAGTCAGAAGATGCAGAAAGTGATGCATTTGTCTGAAGTTTGCTTGCAGTGGCTAGAAGCCTTGGTTCACCCATTCTCTCTCTTAAATAAATAAATATTTTCTTAAAGATAAATGGTGGCACACATCTTTAATCCCAGCACTTGGGAGGCAGAGGTAGGAGGATCACTGTGAGTTCAAGGCCAGCCTGGGACAGTGAGTTCCAGGTCAGCCTGGGCTACAGTGAGGCCCTACTTGGGACAAACTAAATAAGTATTTTAAATTCTTCTTTTGTACTAAATCTTCAAAATCTAATGTATGCCCATCTCTACCCTTGTGCTAGGAGTGAGCCCAGCGTTTTGGACATGGTAGGCAAGCACTCAACCTCTGAGCAGTGTGTTTTATACTTACCAAGCACCTCAATTTGGACTAGTCATATTTTAAGTGCTTAACATTACACGTGGCCACTGCCTACATGTTGCACACACATGTCTAGACCAAAAGATTATGACCTTGTACTTGCCTAGAATGCACAAGGTCTTGGATTCGATCCTCAGAATTACAAAAACAGGGCTAGGGAGATGGCTCATTGGATAAAGAGCTTGCTACTCAATTCTGAGTACCTGAGTTGGGATCCCCAGACTCTACATTATATATATATATATATATATAAAAGCCAGAAGCTGTGGTGGGCTTCTCTTTTGTTTTTGCAGGTAGGGCCTTGCTCTAGTCCAGGCTGGCCTGGAATTCACTATGTAGTCTCAGGCTGGTCTCGAACTCACAGTGCTCCTCCTACCTCTGCTTGCCGAGTTCTGGGATTAAAGGCGTGCACCACCATGGCCAGCACTGTGGTGGGCTTCTGAGATCTCGGTGCAGCTATAGAGAAGGGAGGCAGGAACAGGAGAATTTTCTGAAGTCTCATGAATGGAGAGGTGAACACCATTGAGAGACCCTGCCTCAAAATAAAGTGGAAGTGAGACCAACCCCAAAGTTGTCCTCTGACCTCCACACTCGTGGAACATGTGTACTTGTCCACTCGTGTGCGCACACACACACACACACACACCTGAGACTACTAGTAAATTCCAGGTCAGCTTGAGGTAGTGAGATGCTACCTCAAAAAACCAAAAATATACAAAATTTAAAAGGAAATTATACATTTAAAATTTTTCCTTATTTTTATTTATTTGAGAGCAACAGTGAGAGAAAGAGGCAGAGAGAGAGAGAGAGAGAGAGAGAGAGAGAGAGAGAGAGAGAGAGGGAGGGAGAGAGAATGGGTGCCCCAGGGTCTCCAGCCACTGCAAATGAACTCCAGACATGTTCACTCCCTTGTGCATGTGGCTAACGTGGGTCCTGGGAACTGAGCCTCGAACCAGGGTCTTTAGGCTTCACAGGCAAGCACTTAACCACTAAGCCACCTCTCCAGCCCTAAAATTATTTTTTAAGGTTACTATATAAAAAAATTAGGTTTTCTTGTGGCATTTCATACATGTCAGCATACTTTGTTCACAACTGTTCCCTCCCCACTGGAGTTGATTTCCTTTCTTCCCCTCTTTTGCTTTCCACTCACATGTAATCTATGAGCCTACTTCCCACCTCTGTTAAGATCTCTTCCTCCCTCCACCCATTTCAGAGTGTATGTAGTGAGCTAGAGCCTACTAGCTGTTGGGGCCTTTGACTGAAGAGAAGCCCTTAGAGCCTCATAGGGATTGTGTTTCTCTCCACAGTATGAAAGTGCTTTCTCACCCAAGTACCTGCGGAACTGGTCTCCTGCCAAGCCAACAAAAGAGGTATTTGGTGTTCAGTGCCCCTACAGGGCCCGTGAGTGGTGATTCACATCATGTTCTCAAGTCCTCAGATGCTGTTTGGTACTCTGATTTCCTCCTACTTTGTCACTGGAAGCACTTCTCTCTCCACAGAGAATCTCTTCCCAAGAAGGCTACACTCAGATCATTGCCAATGACCGAGGTCATCTGTTGCCTTCAGTGCCCCGTTCCAAGGTGAGACCCTAATCTCCATTCATAGCCAACAGGTAAGAACTGCAGCATAAAACTGGGTGAGTACAGCCACTATCTGGAAAATTAAAGGTCAAATGTTAACGTTGTGAGTACCGCAAACTGCCAGCCACTAAGTTGTACTACAGTCTTAAACTGAGGAGCCGTAGCAACAAACGTTTTCAGGCAATGATACTTATACATGGGGACTTACCATAATTTACCTGGGGCGGGGGAGGGAAGATTCTCAGCCTTGTTTCGTTAAGCATTTTTATTTTTAAAATATTTTATTTATAGCTGGGTGTGGTGGCTCATGCCTTTAATCCCAGCACTTGGGAGGCAGAGGTAGGAGGATCGCCATGGGTTCAAGGCCACTATAGCGAGTTTCAGGTCAGCCTAGGCTAGAGTGAGACCCTACCTCGAAAAACAAAAATAAATATATATATACACACATATATGTATATTTATCTGAGTGTGTGTGTGAGAGAGAGAGAGAGAGAGACAGAGAGACAGAGAATAGGCACACCAGGGCCTTAGCTACTGCAAATGAAGTCCTGATGCATGTGTCCCCTTGTGCATCTGGCTTTCATGGGTCCTTTAGGACTTATAGGCAAATGCCTTCACAGCTAAGCCATCTCTCCAGCCCTTCATTAGGCATTTTTAAGGGTAAAGAATGGAAGACAGAGGACAGTGGACAATTGTGGGTAGAGGAAAGTCCTGCTAAGGAATCCTTTTTCCTTTTAGGCAAGTCCTTGGGGTTCCTTCATGGGCACATGGCAAATGCCCCTTAGGGTTCCTCCTGCTCGGGTGACCTTGACCTCCCGTACAACAGCTGCTGCCGCCTCCCTCACCAAATGGATACAGAAAAATCCGGATTTACTCAAAGCCTCTAATGGATTGCAACCTGAAATCTTAGGCAAGGTACCTATTTTTCCCATTTATTCCCAAGACCTACTGTCTTCATTGCTTTTTTTTTTTTTTTTTTAACCTAAAAAGTATCTGTTATGTCAGTCTCTATTCCAGGAGAGGGAACCTCTAAGCAGTTCTGCCTTATCATGTCTCATCCCTAATCACTTTCTAAGGCCCAAAGGGATGAACTAAGGGTATTTAACATCCTTCACTCTCCCCAGGAGAAACTAATCTAATCCCAATAGGAGGGTAAATTTAACTATTCTTATTTGAACCCCGACCTTGTCCATGGCAGAAGAGGAGGAGGGAACTTGGGCATGACCAGAAATGTGATTCTCTTTTTTCCCATTCTCATCCTGACAGCCCCATGATCCAGACAGTCAGAAGAAACCCAGAAAGAAGTGTAACACAAAGACAGTACACCAAGCACCAAACCCAACCATAATTCCAAGCTCCCCAGATGGCAATAGTGAGTCCCCAGATCAAACTCAAAGCTCGCACCCCTCTGCAGGTCACACTCCAGGTCCCCAAACTCCAAACACCTCTCCTAAGAGCCCACCTGGAAGTCCACGTGAATGTTAGAACACTGAGCAAGTCCTAATGTAGCTGAGATCTGGAAATGCAAACCTGGAACTTTTTAGGGGAAAAGGGGGCCATGCTGAGTGAAATAAGTGAGAGCCCCTGATCAGAAATGTGGAACAGAGAAATTATGGAACAGGAGCAAAGGCAAATTTGAGCAATAAACATTGTTTGTTAAAACTTTTACTGATCTGGACTTTTTCAACCTATGACTTGTCTCTTGTAGTTCATAATTAGGAGAGTTGGGGAAAACAGGATAGGAAAAAGAACATTACAGTAGTTTAGGGTGCAATACATTTCTACAAAGATTAAGTCAGTTATACTCCAGAAATGACAGAACACTGGTGTGCACCACACAAGGACAGAACTGCAAAGAACTGGCCCTTTACCGTTTGTCTGCAACCTGAGCATGCACAACCAACTTCAAAATCACACAGTGGTTAAGGCATTCGCCTGCAAAGCTAAAGGACCCAGGTTCTATTCCCCAGGAGCCACGTTACCCAGATGCACAGGGTAGCACATGTGTCTGGAGTTCGTTTGCAATGGCTGGGGCCCCTGGCATGCCCATTCTCTCTCTCTGCCAAATAAATAAATAAAAATAGATATTTAAAAATATAAAAGAGTGCCGAGGGCTAGGCAAGGATCATAGCCTGGAATATATAACAAGTTTCAGGCCAACCAGAGATATATGGCAAGACCACTCCTCAAAATAAATAAATAAAAAGGCTGGGCATAATGGTTCACATGCCTTTAATCCAAGAGAGGCAGAGGTAGGCCATCCTGAGATTATATACTGAATTCTAGGTCAGCCTCGACTACAGGAAGACCCTACCTCAAAAAAAAAAAAAAAAAAGCCTGAGTGAGCAGGGCATGGTGGAGCTTGCCCTTAATCCCAACAGGAGGCAAGAGGATCACCTTGAGTACAAAGCCAGCTTGAGGTTACAGAGTGAGTTCCCAGTCAGCCTGGGCTACAGTGAGGCCCTGCCTTAAGAAAAGAAAAAAAGGCTGGAGAGCCGGGTGTGGTGGTGCACACCTTTAATCCCAGGACTCCAGAGGCAGAGGTAGGAAGATTGCCATGAGTTCAAGGCCAGCCTGATACTACATAGTGCATTCCATGTCAGCCTGGGCTAGAATTAAGACCCTACCTCAAAAAAAAAAAAAAAAAAAGGCTCGAGGGATGGCTTAGCAAAGTTAAGGCATCTGCCTCCAAAGCCTAAGGAACCAGGTTTGAATCTCCAGGAGCCATGTTAGCCAGATGCACAAGGAGGCCCATGAGTCTGGGGTTCATTTACAGTGGCTGGAGGCCCTGACGTGCCCCTTCTCTCTTGCTCTCTCTCTCCCCCTTTTTATCTGTCAAACAAATATATAAAAATAAAATATTTTAAAAAATGAAAGAAACAAAATGGTAGATCTGAATACAATCTTCCTAGCCAACTACCATCAGCTTCATTATTACTCCTCTTCAACCCACAGTGTTAACTAATTACCAGCAAGTGATGAGATTGATTTTGTAGTGATATTTTCTCTGCACTGAGCATCAAACCCAAGACCCTATGCACAGGAGACAGGGGTTTTACCACCGAGCTCAATCCTACCAAGATGGATCTCTTACTCCAGAGTTTGCAATGACTAGCAAAACAAAATTTTTGGCTAAGGTATAGTTCAGTGGTACAGTACTTGCATATACATATGAAGGCCTGGGTTTGGTTCCTTACCACAACAAACAGCCTGACCTAATATGGACTATGAAAGCACCAAGTTTCCCCATCATTTTTTTTTTCCCTAGGATTTCAACAACCCTTAAAAAGTCTCCACTGGTTTGTGTCCCCTAGTCTATACCCTTAGGTCATCATCCTGCAGCTGCCACTTCCAGTGCTCTGCGTATCTGGCTGATAATTTGCTGAACTATGGGGCTGGGAGTGGTGGCAATTTGCCTTTAATTCCAGCACCTGGAAGGCCACAGGAGGAGGACTGCTATAAGTTTGAGGCCACCCTGAGACTACAGAATGAATTCTGGGTTAGTCTGGGCTAGAGTGAAACCATACCTCAACCCTCTAAATAAAAAAATTTGATGAACTGTACCATAAGGCCATATAACTAGTTCTCAAAGGGTGGTAGAAGCCAGGCATAGTGGCGCACGCCTTTAATCCCAGCATTCGGGAGGCAGAGGTAGGAGGATTGCCATGAGTTCAAGGCCACCCTGAGATGACAGAGTTAATTCCAGGTCAGCCTGGACCAGAGTGAGACCCTACCTTGAAAAACAAAAAAAAAAAAAAAAAAGGGTGTTAGAATCTGAACTCAGAAGCTCTCACATGATAAACTTTCTTCTCTTTTCTGAGGCTTCTCCATGAAATCTCTGACTACTTCTGTGATTCCTCAGTTTTTCCAGTAGTCATCTGTAGTACAAACTATTTCCCTCCTGGGAAATATCACATAGGAAAGTGTAAATGCCCAAGACCTTAGGAAGAGGGAGAAAACTAGCTCCTCCCCAGGAACCATCCCTTGGTTTCTCTACATTTCAGAGTCAAAGATAAAATAAGTACTTTAATTCAGTTTCAGAAAAAAGATGGTACATGAACTTAGATTAGAAAATATGACATTAAGAGGTTTGTTTTTCCAGAAATGAAAAAAAAAAATTAAAAAAAAGAACAGAATCCTTAATATAGTCAGCAGGAATTTTCTGGATCTTCCTCTTGCATCAAAAACTGTGTGTCTTCTTTCCAAAACTTCGGCTTGCAAGAACCAACTTGCCAGATTTATCTCCCTGTAGCTGGGCCTGATAATTCCCCTCTACCCCAACTTCTCTTTTTTCAGTCACACTGTGTGGGAGCTGAAGGCCCTGAGCTCTGATCAATGGACAGAATTGTCCTTTAAGCCAGCAACCCACAGGCAGTGGCACCCAGGACAGTCACAGAACTGGCATTGTTTCCACTGTCTCAGGAAGAAGGAGCCAAAAGCTGAGCCTCAGCACAAATCTAAGCCCAATATGAAGAGGGAATAAGGGCTCCTAGGCCCAGAGTGGGCTGTGGCTGTGGGCAGGAATAGGGAGTTTTTGCAAATACTCCATCCTTAGAAACAAGAGGAAAACTGAACTTTTTACTACCATGGTTCTAAAAACTACTCTGCAGAGCTTTAAGGGGGTCTACAAGGACAAGAGTGTCTATACACATCAGAGAACTTTGTTGGCTGGAGAGAAAAATGGTAACAGAAAAAAAAGCAGTATAATAATGCATAGGAAGCTGCCGCTGCTGGAAACTGCAGCTCTTCACATGGCTGCCAGTCCCACAGAGGACAGCACTGTAAGCACCAGGACAACCACTCCTGACTGGTAGAGCTGGGGAATCTTCAGGCCTTTTCCTAGGTCCCACATCTGTAGAAATTAGAAAGAAAAAAAGATATTTTTTTTTTTAGTAATCACTCTTACAGCACCTTTCTCAGAAATAAACCCTCTACCTATTGAAAAGGCACCCCCTTTCTATGGAATTGTAGAGAAGGTACCCTCCTCTTCTCTGGGACTGTGGAGAAGGTGCCCCCTCTCTATGAACTGTACAGAAGGTACCCTCTCTCTTTGAATTGTATAGAAGGTACCCTCCTCTTCTGTATGGATTGGAGAGACAAGCATTATCTCCTGCTGTCTTACCTTCCTCCTCTGAAAACCTACAATATGGCACCTACCATTCCCTTGTCCAGTTTTTCCCCCTGATATGACTAGATTAGCAATTCCCAAAATGTATTCCTCCAAAACTTAAGATTTGGGTTTTTTTTTATTATTTGTTTGTCAGATAGGATTTTTTTATTGTTGCTTTTGTTTTTCAAGGTAGGGTCTCACTCTAGCTCAGGCTGACCTGGAATTCACTATGTAGTCTCAGGGTGGCCTTGAACTCATGGCAATCTTCCTACCACTGGTTCTCAAGTGCGTCTGGAGTTCATCTGCAGTGGCTGGTGGCCCTGGCATGTCCATTCTCTCTATCTGCCTCTTTCTCTCAAACAAGTAAATAAATAAAATGTTTTAAAAAAGAAAGTCAAGGGTTGGAGAGATGGCTTAGCGGTTAAGCACTTGCCTGTGAAGCCTAAGGCCCCCATTTCGAGGCTCAATTCCCCAAGACCCACATTAGCCAGATGCACAAGGGAGCGCACGTGTCTGGAGTTCATTTGCAGTGGCCGGAGGCCCTGGTGCACCCATTCTCTCTATGTCTCTCTATCTGCCTCTTTCTCTGTCTGTTGCTCTCAAATAAATAAATAAAAATAAACAAAAAATTATTTAAAAAGAAAGTCAAGCCAGGGACATGGTGGTGCATTCCTTTAGTCCCAGCACTCAGGCAGGAGGATTGCTGTGAATTCAAGGCCACCCTGAAACTACATAGTGAATTCCCTGAGACTACATAGTGAATTCCAGGTCAACCTGAGCTAGAGTGAGACCCTACCTCACAAAAAAAAAAAAAAAAAAAAAGTCAAAACAAAATTAAAAAAAAAAAAGAGGTTGGAGAGATGGCTTAGTGGTTGAGGTGCTTGCCTGTAAAGCCTAAGGATGTAGGTTCAATTCCCCAGTACCCATGTAAAGCCAGATGCATGAGGTAGCGCATGTGTCTGGAGTCTGTTTGCAGTGGCTAGAGGCCCTGGTGTGCCTAGTCTTTTCCTCTCTCTCAAATAAATAGCTAAACTAAAAAAAAAAAAGCAGCCCTAAGGGGCCCAAAGAGACAGCCTAGTCTACAAATGTGCTTGCTTCAAAATAAGAACCAGCATTTGATCCCCAGCACCCACTTAAACATGCCAGGCATGGAGCCGGGTATGGCGGCGCACACCTTTAATCCCAGCACTTGGTAGGCAGACATAGGAGGATCACTGTGAGTCAGAGGCCGCCCTGAGACTACCTAGTAAATTCCAGGTCAGCCCGGGCTAGAGTGAGACCCTACTTCGAAAAACCAAACAAAAAAAAAACAAAAATCCTGAGGCTCAGTAAAGGCACTTGCTTGCAATGCCTGTCAGCCCAGGTTCAATTCCCTAGCCACCTACACAATCCAGATACAAGAGGGGCACAAGCATATGGTGTTTAGTTTACAGTGACAAGAGACCTTGCCCCCCCCATCCTATGTGTAAATACTATTTATTTATTTTTATTTATTGATTTATTCAAGAGAGAAAGAGAGAGGGCGAGAAAGAATGGGTGTGCCAGGGCCTCTTGACCCGGAAAACAAACTCCAAGCCCATGCACCACTTTGCGCATCTGGCTCTATATGCGTTCTGGGGAACTAAACCCAGGCTATTGGGTTTTGCAAGCAACTGTCCTAACTGCTGAGCAATCTCTCCAGTCCAATATTTTTTTTTTTTTTTTTTTTTTGAGGGAAGGTCTCACTCTAGCCCAGGCTGACCTGGAATTCACCATATAGTCCCAAACTGGCCTTGAACTCACATGATCCTCCTACCACTGCCTCCCAAATGCTGGGATTAAAAGTGTGTGCCACCACGTGCAGCCCAATGCTTTTATTTTTTTATTTTTTTATTTTTTTGATTTTTGAAGGTAGGGTCTCACTGTAGCCCAGGCTGACCTGGAATTCACTATGGAGTCTCAGGGTGGCCTCGAACTATTTACTATGTTTACTGTCTAATTAAATTCTGGGATTAGAAACACTTCTCCCAGACCCATACTTCCTATCAGGACAAAAGCAAATACAAATCAAGTCCCTGCCTGAGACAGGATGTGAACAGAGGAAGGTCTTCAGTTGATTTTCTTTATAGAGCTTTGCTCTCCAGAATAAGAAGTCATTAATGAAAATGCCTTTCCTCTCCATTCCCCACCACCCTCAGGGAAGTAAAAATTCATTTCAAATCAAACCACACATTGCTCCAGGGAACAGCTGATAGATACACTTAATTTAATAGGTCATTTAGTTTCTCACTTTTTTTTCATTCTATTCAACTGTCTACTGGAACAGACTACAATCCAGAAAATGCTTGTCTGTAAGGCTCTAAGATGGAAGTTATAAAAGGTCAAAGTAAGGCAAAAAACATCCATTTGACATTTGGCTCAGGTTCAGAAGTAGTAAAAACTTGAAAAAAATGAAATTTTAATTGTCTTCTTAGAAAAGGATATAAGACAATGTAGGGAGACCACAAAATATAAACTCTTAAAATGCTGAAGGAAGAGGCTGGAGAGATGGATCAATAACTTAAGCTCTTGCCTGCCAGAGCCTAACAACCTGGGTTCAAGTCCCCTGTGCCCACATAAAGCCAGATACAAAAGTGGTGTATGCATTTGAAGTTTGTTTGCATTGGTTAGAGGCCCTGGTGTGCCCATTCTCTCTTCTCTCTCTGCTTGCAAATAAATACAAATTTTAAAAATGCTGACGGAGGGGGCTGGAGAGATGGCTCAGTGGTTAAAGGTGCTTACTTACAAAGGCTGATGGCCTGGGTTCGATTTCCAAGTACTTACGTAAATAGCACATGCATCTGAAGTTTGTTTGCAGTGGCTAGAGGCCCTGGTGCGCCCATATGCTTTCCCTCTGTTTGTCTGCCTCTGTCTCTGTTTCTCAAATAAATAAATCAAAAAAAAAATTTTTTTTTTCCCCCCAAGGTAGGGCCTCGTTCTAGCCTAGGCTGACCTGGAATTCACTATGTAGTCTCAGGGCAGCCTCGAACGCATGACAATCCTACCTCTGCCTTCTGAGTGCTGGGATTAAAGGCATGTACCATCATGCTCAGCAATAAATTTTAAAAAAATACTGAAGAGGGGGTGGAGAGATGGCTTAGCGGTTAAGGCGTTTGCCTGCAAGCCAAAGGATCCCAGTTCGACTCTCCAGGACCTGCGTAAGCCAGATGCACACGGGGCATGCATCTGGAGTTTGTTTGCAGTGGCTGGAGGCCCTAGCATGCCCATCTTCTCTCTATCTCTCTCTCTCTCAAATAAATAAATATTTTTAAAACTGCTGAACAGGGTTCTGGGGCTATAGTTCAGTTGATTAAGTGCTTGCCTAGCATGCATGAGAACCTGGGTTCATTCACGTCTCTCAGCACTGACACAGGGCATAGATAGTCTCCATTGCCTCCAATCTCAGTCTCAGGAGGTAGAAGAAAGAGAATCACAAGTCCAAGGTCATCCTTGGCTACATATGTCCAGGCCAGTCATGGCTATATATCCAGTTCAAAGCTAATATGGGCTCCATGAAACACTGTCTTAAAAAGCCAAAACAACAAAACAAGCTGGGCGTGGTGGTACACACCTTTAATCCCAGCACTTTGGAGGCAGAGTTAGGAGGATCACTGTGAGTTCGAGGCCACCCTGAGACTACACAGTGAATTCCAGGTCAGCCTGGACTAGAGTGAAAGCCTACCTCGAGAAAAAAAAAAAAAGGTCAAAACAAGCTGTGCATGGTGGTGCACACCTTTAATTCCAGCACTCAGGAGGCAGAGGTAGGAGGATTGCTGTGAATTCTAGACCACCCTGACACTACATACTTAATTCCAGGTCAGCCTGGGCCAGAGTGAGACCCTACCTCAAAACAAAACAACAAAAACAAGTCAAAACATAAAATAAAAAAATAAGCAGGTGCTGGATGTAGTGGCATACTCCTTTAATCCCAGCACTCAGGAGGCAGAGGTAGGAGGATCACTGTGAGTTCAAGACCACCCTGAGACTACACAGTGATTTCCAGGCCAGCCTGGACTAGAGTGAAACCCTACCCTGAGAAACAACAAAAATATATAAATAAATAAAATAAACAAGTGCTGAAGAGATGGTTTAGTGGTTATGCCACTTGCCTGTGAAACGTTCAATTCCCCAGTACTCACCTAAGCCAGATGTATAAGGTACCTGGGGACATACCTTGATGATACAGTGTTTGCCCCTAGCATGCCAAGGACTACCTAGGTTCAATTCCCAGTACCACAAAAATAATTCTGAGATCCTTGGAAACTAGTTGATATTAAAGTTGCCCTACTCTCTCTCTAGTCACTCAAAAGCAACAAAAATAGTTAACACATCTAATATAATATTTAATAACATCTAATATAAATTTTACCAGACCTTCAAGGAAGAGCTAACAACATTGCTTCTTAAGATTTTCCAGGAAATAGAAAAAGAAGGAATTCTACCAAACTCCTTCTATGAAGCCAGCATCACCCTGACACCAAAACCAGGCAAAGATAGAACAAAAAAGAAAAGAAAATTACAGACCAATCTCCCTCATGAACATAAATGCAAAAATTCTCAACAAAATATTGGCAAACAGAATACAAGAATATATCAAAAAGATCATTCACCCTGACCAAGTAGGCTTTATCCCAGAGATGCAGGGATGGTTCAATATACGCAAATCTATAAATGTAACACATTATATAAATGGGTTGAAGGACAAAAATCACATGATCATCTCATTAGACGCATAGAAAGCGTTCGACAAAATACAACATCCCTTCATAATAAAAGTACTACAGAGACTGGGAATAGAAGAAACATATCTCAATATAATAAAAGCTATTCACGACAAGCCTACAGCCAACATATTACTAAATGGGGAAAAACTGGAAGCTTTTCCACTAGAATCAGGAACAAGACAAGGGTGTCCACTGTCCCCACTTTTATTTAATATACTTCTGTAAGTCTTAGCCATAGCAATAAGGCAACAGACACACATAAAAGGGATACAAATTGGAAAGGAAGAGATCAAGTTATCATTATTTGCAGATGACATGATTCTATACATAAAGGACCCTAAAGACTCTACTAGCAAACTGTTAGACCTGATCAAAACCTACAGACATGTAGCAGGATACAAAATAAATAAACAGAAATCAGTAGCCTTCATATATGCTAACAACAAACACACAGAGGATGAAATCAGAGAATCACTCCCATTCACAATTGCATCCAAAAAAATAAAGTACCTTCAAATAAACCTAATGAAGGAAGTAAAGAATCTCTACAACGAGAACTTTAAAACACTCAAGCGAGAAATTGCGGAAGACACTAGAAAGTGGAGAAACATCCCTTGTTCCTGGATTGGAAGAATCAATATTGTGAAAATGGCAATCTACAACATTTAATGCAATCCCTATCAAAATTCCAAAGGCATTCTTCATGGAAATAGAAAAAACAATCCAAAAACTCATTTGGAATCACAAAAAACCTCAAATATCTAAAATAATAGCGAGCAACAAAAATAAGGCTGTATCACCATACCTGATTTTAACCTATACTACAGAGCCATAGTAACAAAAACAGCGTGGTACTGGCACAAAAACAGACATGTAGATCAGTGGAACAGAATAGAGGACCCAGATGTAAGTCCAGGTAGCTATAGCCACCTGATATTCGATAAAAGTGCCAAAAATACTCATTGGAGAAAAGACAGCCTCTTCAGCAAATGATGTTGGGAAAACTGGATATATATCTGCAGAAGGATGAAAATATTCTTCTCTCTCTCCATGCACAAGAATTAAGTCCAAATGGATTAAAGACCTTAACATCAGACCTGAAACTCTGAAACTGCTAGAGGAAAAAATAGGGGAAACCCTTCAACATATTGGTCTTGGCAAAGACTTTCTGAATACAACCCCAATCGCTCAGGCAATAAAACCACAGATAAATCACTGGGACCTCATGAAATTACAAAGATTTTGCACTGCAAAGAAACCAGTGAAAAAAGCAAAGAGGCAACCTACAGAATGGGAAAAAATCTTCGCCAGCTATATATCTGATAGAGGATTAATATCTAGGATATACAAAGAACTCAAAAAGTTAAATAATAAGGAATCAAACAAGCCAATCAAAAAATGGGCTATGGAGCTAAATAGAGAGTTCTCAAAGGAAGAAATACGAATGGCATATAAGCATCTAAAAAAATGTTCTATATCACTAGTCATCAAGGAAATGCAGATTAAAACTACATTGAGATTCCATCTCACTCCTGTCAGATTGGCCACCATCATGAAAACAAATGATCATAAATGTTGGTGGGGATGTGGAAAAAAAGGAACCCTTCTTCACTGCTGGTGGGAATGCAATCTGGTCCAGCCATTGTGGAAAACAGTGTGGAGGTTCCTAAAACAGCTAGAGATTGATTTACCATATGACCCAGCTATAGCGCTCCTAGGCATATATCCAAAGGACTCATCTCATTTCCTTAGAAGTACATGCTCAACCATGTTTATTGCTGCTCAATTTATAATAGCTGGGAAATGGAACCAGCCTAGATGTCCCTCACCAGATGAGTGGATAATGAAGATGTGGTACATTTATACAATGGAGTTCTACTCAGCGGTAAGGAAAAATGAAGTTATGAAATTTGCAGAAAAATGGATGGACCTGGAAAGTATTATACTAAGTCAGGTAACCCAGGCCCAGAAAGCCAAGCGCCACATGTTCTCTCTCATATGTGGATCCTAGCTACAGATGACTGGGCTTCTGCGTGAGAATGAAAATACTTAGCAGAGGCCAGTAAGTTGAAAAGGAGACATAAAGGGTGGAGAAAGGAAGGGAGGAGGATACTTAATAGGTTGATATTGTATATATGTAATTACAATGATTGTAATGGGGAGGTAATATGATGGAGAATGGAATTTCAAACGGGAAAGTGTGGGGGTGGGGAGGGAGGGAATTACCATGGCATATTTTAAAAAATTTTTTTAGTTTTTTAGTTTTAATTTTTTAATTTTCCATGTGATATTTTTTATAATCATGGAAAATGTTAATAAAAATTTGAAAAGAAAAATAATAAAAGTAAAAATAAAAACATACCCCCCCCCAAAAATTTAAAATAGCTGGACTACACAGTGAATTCCTGGGATAGAGTGAGACCTTACCTTGAAAAACCACCCACCCACAAACACACACACGCACAATAAATAAATAAATAAAATAAAGAATGAATACATAATGATGCATTTAAGTCTAGCCAGATTTGTCAGTTGGTCTCTAGTCACTATCGAGTGCTGTGTTCTTTCCTCAAGGTCCTCTTGTGGAAAACTAAGCAAAACAGTCCTCACATCCCTTGATGAGTATAGGCCAGGCAAGTACTTAAAGGGTCTCAATGTGAGCTTTTCCACTTTTATGAGCAAGAATATTGAAAGACACCCTTGAAGCCAGACCATACATCTATCTATCTAGTTCACACTGTTTACAATCATGGAAGTTGACAATAAAAAAATAATAATCAGAGCTGGAGAGATGGCTTAGTGGTTAAACGCTTGCCTGTGAAGCCTAAGGATCCCAGTTCGAGGCTCGATTCCCAGGTCCCACGTTAGCCAGATGCACAAGGGGGCACACGTGTCTGGAGTTCGTTTGCAGTGGCTGGAAGCCCTGGCGTGCCCATTCATTCTCTCTCTCTCTCTCTCTCTCTCTCTCTCTCTCTCTCTTTCTCTCTCTCTCTTTCTGTCTGCCTGAGTGTCCAGAACAGTGCTTAACATATAACAACAAATCTAATAAATATGTCTTCTGTGATAGATGTATGGTCTGGCTTCAAGGGTATCTTTCAATATTCTTGCTCATAAAATTGGAAAAGCTCACATTGAGACCCTTCAAGTACTTGCCTGGCCTATACTCATCTAGGAATGTGAGGACTGTTTTGCTTAGTTTTCCACAAGAGGACCTTGAGGAAAGAACCAGCACTACTAACCTTAAGAAGAATACTAGGAAACTGGGCCTGGTGGTACCTGCAGGAAAAATGCCCCACATTCAAGGCCAGTCAGAGCTAACATAGCCATATGTGCTTCAAAACACAAAAGCATAGCACTAATGGTTTTGACTTAGCTCAGAGGTGTGTTTAGCATGTACAAGGCTCTAGGTTCAATTGCCAGCATCAAAAAAGGGAGGGAAGGCGAGAGGGAGGTAGAAAAAGAGAAAGGGAGAGAGGAAAAATAAAAAGGAAAAAGAACTTTAAAAAAAAATCACTAAATTCAGCAATGAAAGAAAAGTCTTCCCATTCCCTTCATATGTAAGTAGAAGAACTGGTTAACAGGGGTGCAAAGGCCTAAGTGAGGTCAGGGGAAGAGACTGAATAAAGGAAAGGTGAAAGGAGGGCTAATCCAAATCTAAGATTATAAGTCATATGGAAACCTACTTCTTTGGACAATGGAACACTCAGGAGCCATAGATTGTTAGTGCCAGGGATGGGAGACTTTCCAGTGAGTTGTTGGCCAGGGAGCTCCCTGATGCCCCCAAAACATTATAGACCATTGCTGAGGCCCTTGGTTTCCCACCAGGAATAGATGGTAAGACCCTATTGCTGAAGACTCCACATACTTGGGCTGCAAGGTCACTAAGAAATCCTGCTGGAACTGAGCTGAAAACCTCCTCCATGCAGACCAGTTGATAGAAAAATGGAAAAAGTCATGCTGTATGTAGTTCAATGGGACAGAGAAATCACCAGTGAAGATACTCAACAGTGGACCCTGCAAGCCTTGTATTTGGCCAGCTAGGCCAAATGAGCCAACAGGTGCAATAGTGGCATGTCTGTTACGGGGGAAACCAACCACCCTCTAATTTGACTAGAGACCCAATCCATGGGAAGGAAGACATCCCTGACACTGAAAACCTACAATAGGGGTAGTCATGAGCCCTAGGGGTGTAATGTCTGCTGCTGTCAGGCTAAATGTATATACTAAGCTCATCAAACTGCCCAGTAAATACTTCTCTTAATGTTCATACCCATATAGTAAAGCTACTCTCACTTTTGGTTAGAGAATCTTCTCTTTTCAGATGGCAGTGACCTTGGGATGACTCAGAAGGCACCATGTGAAGGCACCATGAGAAGAAGTGACAGAGGAGTGCTCAGCATTGCAATATCTCTATCACACTTTCCAAGGCTTAGGGTTCATTGTGGAAGAGGTGGTGGAAAGAATATAAGAACCAAAGGAAGGGTAGGACCCCTTAAAATGTGCTCCTCTAGACACAAAATGGCCTGGATATCCATGACCTCACAGTGCCTGACACTACGCACACAAGACCATCATAATAGCAGGAAAAGATCATGACATCAAAATAAAAGAGAGACTGATTGAGGGAGGGAAGGGATATAATGGAGAGTGGAGTTTCAACAGGCACACTTGGGGGGGGATTACCATGGGATACTGTTTACAATCATGGAAGTTGACAACAAAAAAATAATAATCAGGGCTAGAGAGACTGCTTAGCAGTTAAGCACTTGCCTGTGAAGCCTGAGGACCCCGGTTCGAGGCTTGATTCCCCAGGACCCATGTTAGCCAGATGCACAAGGGGTGCATGCATCTGGAGTTCGTTTGCAGTGGCTGGAAGCCCTGGCGCGCCCATTCTCTCTCTCTCTCTCTCTCTCTCTCTCTGCTTCTTTCTCTCTCTATGTCTGTTGCTCTCAAATAAATAAACAAAAAATTAAAAAATAATAATAATCAGGGCTGGAGAGATGGCTTAGTGGTTAAGCCCAAGGGGGCACACGCATCTGGAGTTCATTTGCAGTGGCTAGAAGCCCTGGCGCGCCCATTCTCTCTCTCTCTCTCTCTCTGCCTCTTTCTTTGTCTGTCACTCTCAAATAAATAAATAAAAATTTTAAAAAATAATAATCATAAAAAAGAAAATGTATAAATCCACAGTGAACTTACCAAGTGTCTGATCCCATTCCAGGTGTGATACATGAGGGGGAAGGCAAATGCAAACTTAGCTGTATAGATCAGTCCTGGCGCCAGACACAGAGACTTCACAAATGCCAAGTAATTCTCAAAGTTCCAAGGGAGCAACAGGGCTGACAAGCCAAAAAGGGAGATCCCTGAGGAGGAAAACAAGCAACCCATTATAGCTGTCACCAGTTACAACAGTTATATAATGCACACAACTGGATCCTCAACAACCCTTTGCATTACATACAATTCTAAACCATTTTAACATAGAAAATGCAAGTTCATATTCAAATGCCTAGTGGGAGGAGCTGGGGATGCAGTTCAGTAGCAGAGTACATGTGTAAGGCCCTGAATTCAATCTCTGCCATAGGAAAACAAGCTTATAGTGGGAGATAGGTTACTTGGGCTCTGATGATAATACCAAGTTGTAATATTTACATTATTTCTCCTTTTAACATCTGTCTAAAAACAAAACAAAACGAACTATTTCACATGACAGTTTTATTTTATTTAATTTTATTTTTAATTTTTATTAACATTTTCCATGATTATAAAATATATCCCATGGTAATTCCATCCTATTTTATTTTTAAATATTTTATATTTACTTATTTATTTATTTATTATTAGAGAGAAAGAGTGAGTGAGCATGCCAGGGCCTCTAGCCACTGCAAATGAACTTCAGATGCATGCACCATTATGTGCATCTGGTTTACATGGGTACTGGGTCCTTAGGCTTCACAGGCAAGTGCCTTAAGTAAGCCATCTTCTTCAGCCCATCCTTTTTTTTTTTTTTTAATTTATTTTGGTTTTTCAAGGTAGGGTCTCACTCTAGCTCAGGCTTACCTGGAATTCACTATAAAGTCTCAGAGTGGCCTCAAACTCACAGTAATCCTCCTACCTCTGCCTCCTGAGTGCTGGGATTAAAGGCATGGGCTACCACACCCAGTAAGCCCATTCTTTTAATTTAAATTTTTTTGGTTTTTTTTCTTTTTCTTTTTTTATTAGTTTTCTATTCAGCAAATACAGGCAGTTTGGTACCATTATTAGGCTCATCCCTGACCTAGCCCTTTCCTAATGGCCCTTCCTTGTTGATGTATATGGGTCGTGCATTGTGTGGTTCGTTTTTCAAGGTAGAGTTTCACTGTAGCCCAGGCTAACCTGGAATTCACTATGTAGCCTCAGGGTGGCCTTGAACTCAGGGCAATCCTCCCCCTTCTGCCTCTGAGTGCTGGGATTAAAGGCATGTACCATCAACCCAGCATTTTTTTTTTTTTTTAGAGAGGGAGAAAGGGAGAGAATGGGCACGCCAGGACCTTTGGCCACTTCAAAAGAACTCCAGATACATGCACCACTCTGGCTTACATGGGTTCTGAGGAATCAAGCCTGAATCCTTAGGCTTCAGTCATGCACCTCAACCACTAAGCCATCTCTCCAGCACTCACAGGACAGTTTAGTATTGCTGCATACACTCAAGAAAAAGAACTGAGTGTGAGGGCACATGTCTGAAATTCCAGCAGTTGGGGAGGTAGAGGCTCAATATCTTCTTTATGAGTGCCAGGCTAGTCTAGCACTCTTGAACCTTCTCAAGTGCTAGGATTACAAACTTGCACACATCTGTAAATGAATAGGGGAAACCTGGAGACAGTACAGTTAACAATGGGAAGAAAAATCCACCAGACTACGAATTTTTTGGGGAAAAGGGCTATGACTTACCCACCTTTGCTTTGTTTTAGCTTCTCTTGAATCTTTTTTTTTGTTTTCTCTCCCTTTTGTGGTACTGAAGATCAAACTAGGGCTTTGTACATGCTAGGTAAGTACTGGACTGCTGAGCCACATCCTCAGCCCTTTGTCCTTTGACTATTAGCATATAACATAATGGGTCTTACTGTGACATCTTCATGTATACCATTATACTTTCTTTTGCCTTTTCCACTCCTCCTGCCTGACTATGCATGTTTACAACCATAACAACGTAACGATCAACACAAACCAAGTCCTCAATGTTTATGGTATCAAAAGTAGACCAGTAGCCAGGCGTGGTGGCACATGCCTTTAATCCCAGCACTTGGGAGGCAGAGGTAGGAGGATCACTGAGTTCGAAGCCACCCTGAGACTACATAGTGAATCCCAGGTCAGCCTGAGCTAGAGTGAGACCCCACCTCAAAAAACAAAAACAAAACAAAACAAAAAAAACAACAAAAAACT
Organism: Jaculus jaculus; assembly: GCF_020740685.1. Classification (NCBI taxonomy): domain Eukaryota; kingdom Metazoa; phylum Chordata; class Mammalia; order Rodentia; family Dipodidae; genus Jaculus; species Jaculus jaculus. Next base: position 314,810,746 of record NC_059102.1, read on the forward strand.
ATAGCAGTTAGTATCATAAAGCTTAAGTAGTTCATCCCAAGATGGTTACTATACCCATGGAAATAAAACTCAAATGAAGGTAGGATTCTCCTTTGAGGATGAAATTCAGAATATAGAAAAATAGTGAATGAGACCAGGTCTCTTCAGAAATATGTAAATCTTCCAAGCATGCTGGCTTCTGTCTATTCTCCCAGCACTCAGGAGGCTGAAGCAGGAGGACTGATTGTAAGTTGGATGCTAGCCTGGGCTACATAGTGAAGAAAGTCTAGTGTGCACTACATATGAAGAATATAACAAAAAGTTGGGCATGGTGGCACACACCTTTTATCCCAGCACCTGGGAGGCAAAGGCAGAAGAATCACCATGAGTTCAAGGTCACCCTGAGACTATACAGTTCCAGGTCAGCCTGGGTGAGAGTGAAACCCTACCCCGAAAAACCAAAACCAAAACCAAAACCAAAACCAAAAAAAAGAATCTAACAAAAACAAAGTGTGGTGTGGCAGCACATGTCTGAAAGCACACGGGAGGTGCAAGGAGGATTAAGTTCATCATCATGAGCTATAGCGCAACTTCCATCCAACCTGGGTTACATGAGGCCTTGTTTTAAAAAAAAAGCAAACAAAGCCGGGCGTGGTGGTGCAAGCCTTTAATCCCAGCACTGGGGAGGCAGAGGTAGGAGGATCTCCATGAGTTCAAGGCCACCCTGAGACTACTACAGAGTTAATTCCAGGTCAGCCTGGACCAGAGTGAGACCCTACCTCGAAAAACCAAAAAAAAAAAAAAAAAAAAAAGAACAAAATAAAATGGGGGATGGGGGTGTGGAGAGATGGCTTAGCAATTTAGGTACTTGCCTGTGAAGCCAAATGACAAAATTTTTTTTTTGAGGTAGGGTCTCACACTAGTCCAGGCTGACCTGGAACTCACTATATAGTCTCAGGGTGGCCTCAAACTCTCAGTGACCCTCCTACCTCTGCCTCCCAAGTGCTAGGATTAAAGGCATGTGCCACCATGCCCAGCCCAAATGACACTTTTGCTCAACTGCCAAGACCAGCCCCTGCTGGTTCTACCACCATGAAGCTTTATATATGGAACTGTGCAATTGTCAGTAAGTCCTATAGACATTTCCAAAGCCACCAAAAACTCTTCCAGACTTTTCCTCCTAATAAGTCCCTGCAGATGGAACTGCAAATACAAATGAAAGCATCTAAAAGAACCCTGGAAAGGCTATGCAAGTGGTGATTAAAATTCAGGTTGAAGCCAGTGTGGTGGCACACGCCTTCAATCCCCGGCAGAGAGAGGCAGAAGTAGGAGGTTTGCCATACGATAAAGGCCACTCTGAGACTACATAGTGAATTCCAGGTCAGCCTGGGCTAGAGTGACTCTACTTTGAAAACCCAAAGAGTGAAATAAATAAATTTAAAAATTCAGGTTGAACTGGGTGTGGTGGTACATGCCTTTAATCTCAGCACTTGAGAGGTAAAGATAGGAGGACTGCCTTAAATTCAAGGCTACCCTGAAACTACATAGTGAACTCCAGGTCAGCTTGGAATAGAACAAGACCCTACCACAAAAAAAAAAAAAAAAAGAAAAAGAAAAAGAAAAGAAAAAAGAAAATTCAGATTGGTAGCACCTGATATACTTTTTCTGTTGTTTTTCGAGGTAGGGTCTCACTCTAGCTCAGGCTGACCTGGAATTCACTATGTAGTCTCAGGGTGGCCTCGAACTTATGGCTAACCTGCCTCTGCTTCCCGAGTGCTGGTTAAAGACATGCGTCACCACACCTGGCTCTGATATATTGTTTTAAATATATATTGTATTTTTTATTATTAGATATGGACATATTTTGTATGTAAACATCACATGTTGGTACCATCCTTTCCCTCCTCCTTGCCCCTTTTCTGAACAGGCCTTCCTCACTGGGGATGCAGGTCAACCCCATGGGGATGTGGGTCATGCATTATGGGGCAGCAGTCAGTTATGGGGGAGAGGAAATGTGTCTGTGCAAAATGTCCTAACTTGTGGCCTAACAATCTTTCTGGCCCCTCTTCTGCAAGATCCCCTGAGCCATGCTGGGAACATTTTAAGTCTACTTCTGTGATGGGCACTTAGGAGCATCTAGATGTCTGGTTTGGTAGGTGTTGAGTGTCCTCAGTAACTTTTTCCATTACCCTTGTGCTGATATTAGCTTAAATGAGAGAGCAGCACTCTTGCTCATTTTCCCAGCTCCTCTGTGGTTTCAGCTGGGTCGTTTATCTCAAGTCCAGTTCCCATTCTGCACCTGTCCTCACACTGGCTGCCTGATATACATTTTATCTAAAGTGTTGTCACACTAATTTCACCATGATGTGTTCTATCCATCTGCTTGCTTTCCTGTTAATTCTCTCTCAAACTGAAGAATATTTATGTGTTAAGATAAAGTAAGGCATTTTTTAGAAGCATCTTCTATTCTGGTGACAATGGGTTTCCCTATAGATTTTCAACCTGGAAAGACATGGATAAGACAAAGAAGTCATGATGTGCAAACAACTAAGAATGAGATATTGCTTTTGTTTTTTTGAGGTAGAGTTTCACTCTAGCCCAGGCTGACCTGAAATTCACTATGCAGTCTCAGGGTGGCCTTGAACTTAGGGTAATCCTCCCATCTCTGCCTCCCTAGTGCTGGGATTAAAGATGTGTGCCACCACACTTGGCTGTAAGAATGAGATTTTTTTTTTTTTTTTTTTGAAGCAGGGTCTCATTCTAGTTCAGGCCAGGCTGACTTGGAACTCTGTTGCCCAGGTTGGCCTCAAACTCAGACTCAGATTAAATATGTGCACCAATGCACCCTGCAGAATGAGATTTCTTTTTCTTTCTTTCAAGGTAGGTGGGGTCTTGCTCTAGCCTAGGCTGACTAGGAATTCACTATGTAGTCTCAGGTTGGCCTTGAAATCACAACCATCTTCCTACTTTGGCCTTCTGAATGCTGAGATTAAAGGCATGCACCAACATGCTCAGCCAGAATTATTTTTTAAGATTTTTATTTATTTGACAGAGAAAGAGGGAGAGAGAGAAAGAGACAGAATGGGCATGCCAGGGTCTCTGGCTGCTGCAAATGAACTCCAGACATGTGCACCCCCTTGTGCATCTGGCTAATGTGGGTCCTGGGGAATCGAACCTGGGTCCTTTGGCTTTGCAGGCAAATGACTTAACTGCTAAGCCATCCCTCCAGCCCCAGATTGAGATTGTTTTAAAAAATATTTTTATTTATTTATTTGAGAGGGAGGCAGAGAGAATGGGTATATCAGGGCCTCTAGCCAATGTACACAACTCCAGATGCATGTGCCACCATGTGCATCTAGCTTATGTGGGTACTGAGGAATCAAACCTGGAATCTTAGGCTTCTCAGGCATGTGACATAACTGCTAAGCCATCTCTCCAGCCCCAGAATGAGATTTTTAAACGACAATGATAGACATTTTCTGAGAGGTACAAGATTAAGCATTCATTTATCAGTATAAATAATGATCATCAAAAGACCTATATTAGGAAACATTTAATTAAATTCTCAGTCATAAGTAGGCATTATAAGTAGAAAAGGGAATGATGTTCTAGGAGATTAAAAGGTAAGTCACCAAGTGGCTATGGTATTCGTGATCTTACACTGGCTGACACTACCTACACAGACCTGCACAATAAGAGGGGGAAAATATGGTGACACCGAGGCTGGGGAGATGGCTCACCTATTAAAGGTGCTTCCTGGACTGGAGTGATGGCTTAGCAGTTAAGTGCTTGTCTGTGAAGCCTAAGGACCCCAGTTCAAGACTTGACTCTCCAGGACCCATGAGTTTGTTTACAGTGGCTGGAGGGCCCTGGTATGCCCATTCTCTCCTCTCTTTCTGTCTGCCTTTCTCTCCCTGTCACTCTCAAATAAGTAAAAATAAACAAAGAAAAACAAAATTTTTAAATGGTACTTGCTGCTGAAGTCTGCTGACAGGAATTCGATTCCCCAGTACCCATGTAAAGACAGATACACAAAGTGGCATATTCATTTGGGGTTTGTCTCCAGTGGTAAGAAAACCTGGTGTGTCCATATGCTCTCTCTCTCTCTTAAATAATAATTAAAAAAATTTAGAGCTGGAGAGATGGCTTAGTGGTTAAGTGCTTGCCTGTGAAGCCTAAGGACCCTGGTCCAAGACTTGATTCCCCAAGGCTCACTTTAGCCAGATGCACAAGGGGGTGCATGCGTCTGGCGTCTGGAGTTCGTTTGCAGTGGCTGAAGGCCCTGGCGCGCCACACGCCAATTCTCTCTTTCTCTCTCTGCCTCTTTCTCTCTCTGTTGCTCTTAAATAAATAAATAAAACTAAAAAGAAGACATAAAAAAATTTAAATGATGACATCAAAATAGAAGAAAAACTAGTTGGAAAGAAGGGATTCAGTGGAGAAGCAACTCAGGAGCAGGAAAAGAAAGAGTAGTAGGGGAGGATTACGATCATAAAATACTGTCAACATGTACAGAAGTTGTCAATAAACTACTGCTAACAAAAAAGGTCAAGAGCTGAAGAGATAGCTCAGCAGATGAAACACCTGCCTGCAAAGCCTAGTAACCTGGGTTCAATTCCCCAGTACTCACCTAAAGCCAGATGCACAAAGTGGCACATGCATCTGGAGTTCATTTGCACTAGCTAGAGGTCCTGGTGCACCCATTCTCTCTCTCTCCTTGCAAATAAATAAACAAACAAACATTTTTAAAAAGGTAATCTTCCTTTCTCGAGATCTTAATGCATTTTCTATGGTGTAAGGTCTACCTGATCTTCAGTCTTTCTAAATGGGGACTAAAGTATATAAAATAGACTACAATGGGTTAATATATACTGTGAGACTCTTCTTCCTTCTCTCTTTCTTTCTTTTTTTGGTTTTCCAAAGGAGGGTCTTGCTCTAACCCAGGCTGACCTGGAATTCACTATGTAGTCTCAGGGTGGCTTTGAACTCACAGTGATCCTCCTACCTCTGCCTCCCAAGTGTTGGGATTAAAGACATGTGCCACTAGGACCAGCCTGGTTTTTATTTTTGTTGTTGTTTGTTTTGTTTTTGAGATAGTGTCTCACTCTGTAGCCCCACTCTGTTGCCTGGTCTGGGAATTCACTCTGTAGACCCAAGCTAACCTTGAATTCTCAGCAATCCTGCTTTTGCTTCCCTCCTCCACCTCCCCACTGCTGGTATAATAGGCATAAACTACCACACCACACAGGATATCACATCTAAGGCCAAAAGTCCAAGACCTAGGAAGCTAATGTAAAACTTAGTAGCTAAACTGGGCATGATGGTGCATGCCTTTAATCCTAGTACTCGGGAGACAGAGGTAGGAAGATTACTGTGAGTTCAAAGCCAACCCTAAGACTACATAGTGAATTCCAGGCCAACCTGGGCTAGAGTGACACTGTGACACCCTACCTTGAAAAATAAAACAAAACAAAACAATAGTAACTGAAAGGCCATCACCCAGCACTCTGGAGGCAGAGGTAGGATTGCTAAGAGTTCAAGGCCACCATGAGACTACATACTGAATTCCATCCAGGTCATCCTGGGCTAGAACAAGACCCTACCTCGAAAAGAAAAAAAAAAAAGAAAAGAAAAAAAGAGGTACAGAGGGTAAGGTCTAGAAGAATCTCAAGTTAAGAAGCTTCTGTGTGGGCTGGAGAGATGGCTCAGCAGTTAAAGGCTCTTGCTTGCAAAGCCTGAAAACACAGGTTTGATTCCCCAGTACCCACATAAAGCCAGATGTCCAAAGGGGGTGGATGCATCTGGAGATCATTTACAGTGGTAGGTGGACTTAGTGTGCCCATTCTCCCTCCCTCCTTCTCTCTCTCAAATAAATACTTTTTAAATTTTTATTTATTTGGGAGATTTATTTGACAGAAAGAGAAAGAAGCAGATAGACAGAAAGAGAATGGGCGCACCAGGGCCTCCAGCCACTGCAAACAAACTCCAGATGCATGTGCCACCTTGTGCATCTCACTTATGTGGGTCCTGGGAAATCGAGCCTCGAACCGAGGTCCTTAAGCTTCACAGGCAAGTGCTTAACCACTAAGCCATCTCTCCAGCCCATAAATTCTTTTTTTAAAAAATGCCTCTGTCCACATAGCGCTGGAAGATACCACCTCCCATCAAATGGATATGTTAAACCTAAAAACTAGTTAGGTAGTTAAACAGTCAGCATACAGGGGAGCAAAATATGATGCCTCCAAAGTCTTAAAATCTGATTCAAACTTCACAAAAATTTAGAAAACAGGGCTAGGGACATAGCTCAGAGGTAGAGTGCTTCCTTAGCGTTTATGATGCCCTGGGTTCAATCCTTAGCACCAAATATACACACCCCAAATTAAAGACAAATGAGAATAGGTTACCAGTAAACATAGTAGTATTCATCTAGGTTACTGTATGTATGTATGCATGTGTGCATGCATGTGTGCGTGCATGCGTATATCCATTCATCTCCGGTACTGGCCAGCAAAAAATTTAAATTGTAGTCATTCTCTTGAAAGGTATATACTACTATAAAAATATATCAGATCCCAGAAACCTGATTTTAATTTGAAGTCCATGTAATAAATTTTCCTGCTTGAAGTGAACATAGTCATTATCTAAGACTAGTGTACAATCAACTCTGCAGCTATATTTCATATTATATAAATAAATAAATAGACATATTGAGTTCCAAGATTTTGTGAAACTGGTTAGTGAGTTAGTCTTTCTAGGGTTGGTCATTCTAGATAAAAAAGAATGACTGTTAAAATAGATATTCTAGAGGAATAAGGTTTATGACTGATCTTGAATTATGTTTCAGCAATAATCAGTAATTCCATCTCTGTTACATTTAAATCTCTGCTATCTGTATTTTTTTTCTTTCTTTCTTGTTTTTTTTTTTCTTCGAGGTAGGGTCTCACTTTAGCCCAGGCTGACCTGGAATTCACTATGTAGTCTAAGGTTGGCTTCAAACTCACAGACATCCTCCTACCTCTGCCTCCCAAGTGCTGGGATTAAAGGCATGTGCCACCATGTCTGGCTGCTGTCTTTAATTTTAATAAATATTGAAAAGTGCTAGAAAGTGAGTTAAATATCTGTTAAGAAAAAAAAAAACCTAGGCATAGAGGGAACACATAACTGATAAATGAATTAATAAGCTTAAAGGGACTCAGACTCGAAATGAAGTTGTTGGACTACAAAGCAGGTAGTGATAAAAGCCATAGAAAAATCTCCAAAACTCGGCGTGTGTTTGTGTGTGTGTGTAAAGATACATACTTACCTCCACTCAAGGCCACACCCGTGCCACGATGACAAATGGACATTGCCATAGGAAGAGACCAACTATAAAGAAACATACAAAGATAATCTTTAAAAGGAGAGGATGACTCCTAAATAGAAAGTCCATCTTAGTAAAGAAAATTCTGAAACAGATACAATTTAAAAACAAAACAGATTTCACAGTTTGTTTCCACTTTCTAATTTGAAAATGAAAAGTTGGGCTGTGGCCTGGCTTAGAGGTAGAATACAATAAAGAATGTTGAATCGAAAGCTGGGTGTGGTGGCATACTTAATCCCAGCACTGGGAGGCAGAGGTAGGAAGATCTGGAGTTCAAGGCCACCCTGAGACTCCATAGTGAATTCCAGGTCAGCCTGGGCTAGAGTGAGACCCTACCTCGAAAAACAAAGACAAATAAACAAAAAAAGTTGAATCCATTTCAAGGAAAAAAAAATTATTTATTGAAGGAAAAGTATCTGCATCACTGTTAGATATGAGAAAAGGGTAAAGTAAAATTCAAAATCTTTGCACCAGGAGAAACAACACAGTCACCATGCTAACACCAATTCAAACTTGTATAATTAGAAGTGTCAAAAAAGAAAAAGAAAAAAAGAAAGTGTCATACTCAGCTGGTAGGGTGGAACACACCTTGGGTGTCAGCACGGGGGAGACTGAAGTAGGAGGATCACTGTGAGTTCAAGGTCAGCCTAGGGCTATAGAGTGAGTTCCAGATCAGCCTGGGCTAGAACAAAGACCCTGCCTATGTGTGTTGGGGGAAGGAAGGGTGGTGGCAAAAACAAAAGAAAGTAATCACACTAATGTGACTGCCAGGAGTTAAGGCTAACTTGGGTAAATAGTTTACCACAAAAAAATTCAAAACAGGGTGGTAAAGATGGCTCAGCAATTAAAGGTACTTGCTTGCAAAGCCTGATGACCCAGGTTTAATTCCCCAGTACCCACATAAAGCTAGATGTATCTGGAGTTCATTTGCAGTGGGAGAAGGTTCTGGCATGTCCATTCTCTTTCTGTCTCAAGTAAAATAAGTAATTACCAAAAAATTCAGAAACCACCAAACCAAACAAGAATTTGATTTGGACAAATCATGGTGATGAATACCTATAATCCCAGCACTTGAGAGGTAGAGACAGGAGGATTTGGAATAGCATGCTTCAGGCTAGGCTATGAGTTTATCCAGAAAATCCAAATAATAAAATAATCACTGAACTATGACCACTTGGCTCCTTCTGTTTCCCCACTGACAATAGCAAAGTAGAAGAAAATCTGAGTTTTTATTTACCAGTGCTGCACAGAATATATGTTCATTCTTTTTATTTTTTCATCTATTTTCATTTGAAACAGGATAGACTGGTCTTGAGCTTGGTGTGTAGCCCAGCTGGCCTCTAATTTGAGATCTTCCTGCCTTAGCCTCCCAAGTATTGAGATTACAGGCAGTTCTACCACACCCAGATATTATATATCCCAAACATCTCTACTGAACATACTATTTGTTCCATAATAAATAACCCACCCCATGGCTCAAAAGTCACCATAGTGCTGAGATGTAACAGTAGAGTGTTCAGCACTGAGACATCTCTATCATACCCTCCAAGACTCAGGGTCCATTGCGGAAGAGGTGGCAGAAAGAATTTAAGAGCCAAAGGAAGAGCAGGACTGCTTACACTGCAATCTTTTAGATACAAAATGACCTTGATATTAATGACCTCACAGGACCCAACACTATATACAGTAACAGAAGGAAAAAATGATGACATCAAAATAGAAGAGAGACAGGAAAAGGTATGGCAGTGTATTTCTTTAATCCCAGCATTTGGTAGGCAGAGGTAGGAGGATCACTGTGAGTTCAAGGCTAGCCTGGAACTACAGAGTGAGTTCCAGGTCAGCCTAGGCTAACCTTAAAAAAAAAAAAAAAAAAAAAAAAGGAGGTATCCAATATTCAATGGAGGGTGAATTTGAGAGGGAGAGAATAGGGGTGGGAAAGGGAATTATCACACTTTATTGTCTATACTTATGAAAACTGTCAATAAAAGTTAACTATGCCATGCCTTTATAGCTAATTTTCCTAGGTTTAGTAAGAATTCCTTAATCCTCAGTAGTTCTTAAATATTAAATCAGCCGGGCATTGGTGGTCCAAACCTTTAATCCTAGCACTTGAGAGGCAGAGGTAGGAGGATCATTGTGAGTTCAAGGCCACCCTGTCACTACATAGTGAATTCCAGATCAGCCTGGACTAGAGTGAAAACCTACCTTGAAAAAACAAACAAACAAACAAAAAGGTAAAACATCATTAAATCCCTTTTTAAATCATGAATCATCAATTTGCCAAAGAATTTCCATAGAAAAACAATGAACAACAGATATCATTATAGTTTAGTACCCATGCTCAGGAGGAGCTACTTGAATCCTTAGTCATCAGGGAAATGTAAAACTAAAAGCACTTTGAGGGGCTGGAGAGATGGCTTAGGGGTTAAGGTGCTTGCCAGTGAAGCCTAAGGACCCATGTTCTACTCTCCAGGTCCCATGTAAGCCAAATGTACAAGGTGGCACATGCATCTGGAATTCTTCTGCAGCAGCTGGAGGTCCTGGCATGCCCATTCTCTATCTGCCTCTTTCTCTTTCAAATAAATAAAAATTAAGGAAAAATACCAAAAAACAAACAAACAACAACAAAAAAACCCAGTTTGAGATTCAAAAAAAAGAAAAAACAAAAAAAAACCCAAAAACTAACGGGCTGGAGGGATGGCTTAGCAGTTAAGGCATTTGCCTACAAAGCCAGAGGATCCTGGTTTGACTCTCTAGGACTCACGTAAGCCAGATGCACAAGGGGGCACATGCATCTAGAGTGGCTGGAGGCCCTGGTGTGACCATTCTCTCTCTCTCTTTTTCTCCCTCCCTCCTGCTTCTTTCTCCCTCTCAAATAAAACATAACAAATGCTGGAGAGGATATGGGGAAGAAGAAACTCTTATTCATTATTGGTAGTAGTACAAATGAGTGCAGACACTATGAAAATCAGTGTGGAAATTTCTCAAAAAGCTAAAAATCAGGACTGGAAAGATGGCTTAGTGGTTAAGGCGCTTGTCTGTGAAGCCTGTGAAGACCCATATTCAACTCTCCAGATCCCACGTAAACCAGACAAAGGTGAGGCAAGCACAAGGTCACACATGCCCACTAAATGGCACAAGTGTCTGTTAGGAGTTTGCAGTGGCTGAGGCCCTGGTGCGCCAATTCTCTCTCTAAAAATAAAATAAAATAAAATAAAGCTAAAAATCAAACTACTATATGATCCTGCTATACCATTTCTGGGCATATACCCAAAAGACTCTATAGGCTACTGCACAGGTACTTCAATGTTCATGTTCACTGTAGCTCTATTCACAATAGCAAAGAAATGGAATCAACCCAACCTAAATATCCATTAACTAAGGATTGGATACTGGCACACACATGCACACAATGAATTTTGTTCATGTGTAAAGAAAAATGAAATTTGCAAGAAAATGGACAGAACTGGGAAAGATTATACTAAGTGAAGGAATCCAGGCCCAGAAAGACAAAAATCATGTGCTCTCTCATATGCACATCTTAACATCTATTATTTCTATTTAAGTAAACAAGGTATTAAACTCAATAGGGGAACACAAAAGAGGAGCAAAAAGTACTTAAAAAGGGTGAGGTGGGCAAAAGGCACACACAAGGCCATGGTGGGAAAAAGGAATGGGGAGAGAGAGAATGAAGAAAAAGAGAGAAGGGAAACAAAGTATTGTTTGTTTGAAAAATGTCAAAATGGGGCTAGAGAGATGGCTTAGCAGTTAAGGTGCATGCCTGCAAAGCCTAAGGACCCACGTTTGATTCTCCAGGTCCCATGTAAGCCAGATGCACATGGTAGCACATGTTTCTGGAGATCGTTTGCAGTGGCTAGAGGCCCTGGCATGCCCATTCTCTCTCTCTCTCCCTTTTCCTCTGTTTCTAATAAGCAAATAAGTAAAAGTAAATCTTAAAAAATATTAAAAAAGAAGAAAAATGTCAAAATGGTCAGACGTGGTAGTACACACTTTTTTAAGTATTTTATTTTAATTTATGTATTTGAGAGAGAGAGAGAGATACAGAAGTAGGCAGGTAGAAGAGATACAGAAGTAGGCAGGTAGAGCTGGGCATGGTGGTGCACGCCTTTAATGCCAGCATTTGGGAGGCAGAGGTAGGAGGATCGCTGTGATTTCAAGGCCACCCTGAGACTACACAATTAGCCTTGGCAAGAGTGAGACCCTACCTTAAAAAAAAAAAAAAAAGGCAGGTAGAGACAGAGAAAGAATGAGTGTGCCAGGGCCTCCAGCCACTGAAAATGAACTCCAGATGTATGTGCTTCCTTGTACATCTGGCTTATGTGGGTCCTGGGGAGTCGACCTGTGTCCTTTGGCTTTGCAGGCAAGTGCCTTAACTGCTAAACCATCTCCCCAGCCCAGAATTACACACTTTTAATCCCACCACTCAGAAGGCAGAGGCAGGAGGATCACTGTGAGTTCAAGGCTATCCTGAGACTACATAGTGAAAGAAGTCCTGGTGTGCCCATTCTCATTCTCTCTGTCTGTCTCTCTCTCTCTCTCTGATAAATAATAGATAGATAAATAAATATATATATATATATTTTGGTTTTTCGAGGTAGTGTCTCACTCTGGTCCAGGCTGACCTGGAATTAACTCTGTCATCTCAGGGTGGCCTTGAACTCATGGAAATCCTTCTACCTCTGCCTCCCAAGTGCTGGGATTAAAGGCGTGTACCACCACGCCCAGCTAAATAAATATTTTAAAGAAAGAAAATCAAAACTGTTTGAACTGGGCTTGGGGGCACATGCCTGTAATTCCAACACTTGAGATGTAGAAGCAGGACTCAGGCTTTCAAGACCAGCCTGGACTACATACAATAGTGTTTCAAAAAAAAAAAAAATACAACTATGGCTATCTCACATATTTTTCCTTGACATTCTGTCTGGGAAATAGCCAAATATTTTCTGCTGTTTCCTTTTCCCCACAACTAGAGAAGCAAACAACTGCCTTGGAAGTCTATCATCTTTTACATGACTTGTGAAAAAAGGCCAGGTTCTTAATATACATTGAGAATTATTTGGAACATATGCCATTATTATAGCCCTTCTCCAAATCTTCTTCAAAAAATATTCCACCAGCCAGACGTGGTAGTACATGCCTTTAATGCCAGCACTTGGGAGGCAAAGGTAGGAGGATCACCATGAGTTCGAGGTCACCCTGAGACTCCATAGTGAATTCTAGGTCAGCCTGAGCTACAGACCCTACTTTGAAAAAAAAAAAAAAACAAAAAACTGACATCACTTATTAGCCTCTTTCTGTTCTAGTACCATGTTCACTTTCTGCAATCAGAATTATTTCTGGAATCTCGGCTGGAAAAACCCAAAGGGCTGTGGTATTTGTGGAGGTGGTTAAAAAAAATGGCCAGTCTCCTTGGCAAGAACCCAAGTAAAGAGGGTAGCAGAGCTCAAGATGTTTTTGCTACATTAGCTTTTAAATAATGTTTAAAAAAATTTTTTAAATACAAAAGCAGAGTCTTCTTGGATGATCTAAACAAAATCAGCTGATACCGCTACTTCTAAGGACTAAAGATTTATGTATGTATGTACATAGTTACATGTATGCATGAATGTGGGATATGACTGTGAACATTTATTTTAGCTCTATCTACTGACAACCTAGAAGCAATGATATCTTGGCCACATTGAATACATCTAACACCCAGATACTGATTTCACAAGAAATCTTGATGTGTACATGTACGTGTGTGTTTGGGTGTGTGCAGAGGTCAGAGATTCACAGCAGGTATTTTCTTAGTAGCTCTCCACCTCATTTGTTAGACAAAGTCTTTCACCAACCGAGAACTCACTGACTAGGCTAGACTAGCTAACCAGTGACTTTTAAATTTTTTTACATTTTACTTTATTTTAATTAATTAATGGAGAGAAAGAGACACAGAAACAGAATGGGTATATCAGGGCCTCAAGCCATTGCAAACCAATTCCAGATGCACGCACCACCATGTGCATCTGGTTTATGTGCGTTCTGGGGAATCAAACCTGGGTTTAAGCTTCCTAGGCAAGTTCCTTAACTGCTAAGCTATCTCTCCAGCCCCTGTAATGACTTTTGAGGCCAGCCTGGACTACATGAGATCCTGCTGAGAGAAAGGAAGAAAGAAAGAAGAAAAAAAGAAAAGAGAGGCTCTCCTTTGCTCTCACAAATAAATAATAATTTTAAAAAGAGAAAGAAAGGAGGAAAGGAAGGAAGGGAAGAAAGGAGGAAGAAGGGGAAAAAGAATTATTTAGGTTTCCAAAGTATCTTCCCAGAGTTACATGTTGGGTCATGATTTGCAGAGACATTTATCATACTAATAACTGGGGGCTAACTCCACAATGCACGACCCATTTTCATTAACAAGGAGGGTCTAATGGGAGGGGGTAGATCACAGATGAGCCTAAATAATGGTACCAAACTGCCTGTATTTACTGAAAAGAAAACTAATAAATTAAATTTAAATTAAAAAAATAAAGTTACGAAAAAAATATATACATTAATAAACACATGAACTTTATAGTGGAAAAACCCAACAGACATGTATTTTTTATTCTTTTTTAAAAAAAATTATTTATTTATATTGATAAGACTTATCTTTTTTTTTTTTTTTCCCCCGAGGTAGGGTCTCACTCTAGCCCAGGCTGACCTGGAATTCACTATGGAGTCTCAGTTTGGCCTCAAACTCACAGCGATCCTCCTACCTCTGCCTCCCAAGTGCTGGGATTAAAGGCGTGTGCCACCATGCCCGGCTGACAAGATTTATCTTAAGTAGGAATAAAAGTTCACTTTGTGTCACAGATGAGCCTAATAATGGTAGCAAACTGACTGTATTTGATGAATATAAAACTAATTAATTTAAAAAAAAAGTTCACTTTGTGGACTGTGAATTCCTACCAAGCACAAAAGCCCTAGGTTTGGTCACCAACACTGCATAAACTAGACATGGTGGCACATGTCTATAATCAGCATGAGGGAGGTGGAGGTAAGAGGATCACAAGTTCAAGGTCATCCTCAACTTCACAGTTAGCTTAAAGTTAGCTTGGGCTACATGAGATCTTGTCTTTCAAAAACAAACATCAACACAAAAAACAAAGTCCACATCTCGAATAATACAGTAAATCATCATGTAACTCCTGATACAAAACACAGACAGCACCACTTCAGAGATATTCTTGTCAAAATGAATACAGAAACATTAGATACACCAAAACGGAGTAACAGTCTAAAAACATCAATTTCATAAAAAGCAGCTGGGTGTGGTGGCACTCAGGAAACTGAGGTAGGAAGATCACTGTAAATTCGAAGCCAGCCTGAGGCTACAGGTCAGCCTGGCCTAGAGCAAGACCCTATCTGGGGGAGCAGGAAGTAGGGATATAGCTCTAGTTGGTACAGTGCTTGCCACGCATGTATGAAACAAGCTTGAGGCTAGGCTGGTGTACATAAATAAAGACTGTTCCACAATGAAGATTTAAAAGACATGAAAACTGGGATGGGGTGATGGCTTAGTGGTTAAGGCCAAAATAACAACAACAACAACAACATAATAATAAGACATGACTCTGAGACTACATAGTGAATTCCAGGTCAGCTTGAACTAGAGTGTGAACCTGCCCTGGAAAAAAAAAAAAGACAAGAAAACTAATAGTAATTCAAAACTCTGGGTTCAACCATGGGCCTAAAATGGACATCATTAGAATAACTGAATTCACAGTGATCCTCCTACCTCTGTCTCCCGAGCACTGATAAAGTCATGCATCACCAGGCCTGGCTCTCTCTTTGGTATAGGTGGTGTTTGTTGAGACGTGCACAACTTGCGTGTGTGTGGAGGCAGAGGACACCGAGTGCCCTCCATCACTCATCTTAGTGCTTTGCTTGAGACAGCCTCTCACTGCTTTCAGAGCTTGCCAGTTTTGTTTTGTTTTGTTTTGTTTTTTTGGTTTTTCTAAGGTAGGGTGTCACTCTAGCTCAGGCTGACCTGGAATTCACTATGTAGTCTCAGGGTGGCCTCGAACTCTCGGCAATCCTCCTACCTTTGCCTCCCAAGTGCTGGAATTAAAGGTATGCCTCACCACGCCCGGCTTCTTTAATATATTTGAGAGAGAGAGACAGGATGAGTATGGCCTAGCCAGAGCCCCATGCCACTGAAAATGAACTCCAGATGCATGTGCCATTTTGTGCACCTAGCTTTACATGAGTACTGGGGATTCTAACCTAAACCAGCAGCTTGGCAAGCAAGTACCTTTAACTGCTAAGTCATTTCCTCAAGTCCCCACCCATACTAACAAAATTACAGAGAAATTTATCTTTTCAAAAAAAACCATGGTGCATGCCTTCAATCCCAGCACTCTTTAATCCCAGTGCTTGGGAGGAAGAGGTAGGAGGATCGCCATGAGTTTGAAGCCACCCTGAGACTCAATAGTGAATTCCAGGTCAGCCTGGGCTAGAGTGAGACCCTACCTCAAAAAACAAAACAAAACAAAAAAAATTGGTGACTAGGCTAGAGCAAAACCCTACCTCTAAAATAAATTTTTTTTGTGTGTAATGTATGCACACAAGACACACACCTGCCTCATGCCCTTAAACACAGAATCCAGGGGAGGACATGAGGTGTCCTCCTCTATCATTCTTGTGCCTTATTTCTTTGAGACAGTCTCTCACTGAACCTCACTGTTTTTTGGCTAGACTGGCTGACCAATGAATTCTAATCACCTTAGTAATGGGTTAAAGAAAGACATGTGTGGCCACACCTGGCTTTTTTCTTTATTTTTTGGTCATTCCATGTTCAGAAACCTTTTACTGTTGCCAAATTTTTTAAGACCTCCCACATTCAGTTATACAACCGAAATGGCACACACCTGTAACCCTACCACTTGGGCAATGGAGGCAGGAAGATCAGTTCACCCTTGGCTACATAACAGAACCTAAAATTGCTGAGATCCTGTCTGGAAATACAATTAGACTCTAGATTCTAGATTTTCTGGTCCCAGAGCTCTTACCTGTAGATAGTGAGATGAGGAGAAACAGGACGGTTTGAATTTGTGTTCTTATTCCAGAACCGTTCCATCTCTTCTTTTGCTGTGGTTCCCAGAGGAACAGCACTAAAATAAAACAAGAAGGTTTAAAAAGAATTTAAAAGACTAGAGAAGCTTCTGGCTCAGAGTTGGCTGGTCTTCACCACTAGCTGGTGAGCATCTTCGCATTTGTGAGCAGACATCAGCTCCAGTCAGAATGATCGAGGTTGTTTGCAACGACCATCTGGGGAAGAAAGTCCGCATGAAGTGCAACACCGACGACACCATTGGGGACCTTAAGAAACTGATCGCGGCTCAAACTGGCACCCATTGGAACAAAATTGTCCTTAAAAAGTGGTACACGATTTTTAAGGACCACGTGTCACTGGGAGACTATGAGATTCATGATGGAATGAACCTGGAGCTTTATTACCAATAGAGCAGAATTCTTCCTCCAGCCCTGCTCCCCACCCCCAGCCATACTGGTATGGATGCTTTTAACAGTCCACATGAATAAAAACTTCAGATACTGGGAAAAAAAAAAAAAAAAGAATTTAAAAGACTGGAGAGATTGCTTAGTGGTTAAGGTGATTGCCTGCAAAGCCTAAGGACCCAAGTTTGATTAACCAGGTCCCATGTAAGCCAGATGAACAAGGTGGCACATGCATCTGGAATTTGTTTGCAGTGGTGCACTCATAGTCTCTCTCTCTCTGTGTCCCAAATAAATAAATAAGAATTAAAAATAGGCTTCATTTATATTTTCCATGACAACCTTTTGTTTTTTGTTTATTTTTCTCGAGGCTGACCTGGAATTCACTATGTAGTCTCAGGGTAGCCTCTAATCTGTGGTGGTCCTCCTACCTCTGCCTCTGGAGTGCTGGGATTAAAGGTATGCACCACCATGCCCAGCTTTATTTTTCTTAAAGGTAAGGTGGGGCTGGGGAAATGGCTCAGCAACTAATGGCTTTTGCTTGCAAGGCCTGCAGGCCCAGATTCAATTCCCCAGTACCCACATGAAGCCACACCACAACAAGTGGCATATGTGTCTGGCATTCAATGGCAGTGGAAATAAGTATCTCACCTCCATACATACACATAAATAACTTTTTTTTTTTTTTTTTTTTTGAGGTAGGGTTTCACTCTAGCCCAGGCTGACCTGGAATTCACTATGTAGTCTCAGGGTGGCCTCGAACTCATGGTGATCCTCCTACCCTGCCTCTTGAGTTCTGAGATTAAAGGCATGAGCCACCACGACCAGCATAAATAATTTTTTTTACAAGGTAAGGTTGGTTGTAAATAGCTCAGGAGAAGAGCACTTGCTTAGCATGAGAGAGGCCCTAGGTTCAATGTCAGTATCACAATGAATGAATGAATGAATGTATGCTAGGCATGGGGGCCTACAAGCATTCCAACATTTGGAAGATGGAGGAACAAGAACCAGGAGTTCAAGACCAGCCTGGGTTATATGAGACCCTGTCTCAGAAAAGGTAAGGGAGGGGGCTGGAGAGATGGCTTAGCACTTAAGGTGCTTGCCTATGAAGCCTAAGGACCCAGGTTCAATTCCCTAGTCACCATGAAAGCCAGATGCACAAAGTGGTGCATGTGTCTGGAATTTGTTTGTGGTGGCTAGAGGCCCTGGTGCACCCATTCTTTTTCTTTTCTTTTTTTTTTTTTTTTTTGGGTTTTTTCGAGGTAGGGTCTCACTCTAGCCCAGGCTGACCTGGAATTAACTATGTAGTCTCAGGGTGGCCTCGAACTCACAACGATCCTCCTACCTCTGCCTCCCAAGTGCTGGGATTAAAGGCGTGCGCCACCACGCCCGGCTCCATTCTTTTTCTTTTAATATGTTATTTTTATTTATTTGAGAGAGAGAAAGAGGCAGAGAAAGGGTGTATTGGCATGCCAGGGCCTCCAGCCACTGCAAACGAACTCTAGAGGCATGCACCACCTTGTGCATCTGGCTTACGTGGGACCTGGAGAATTGAACCTGGGTCCTTCGGCTTCACAGGCAAGTGCCTTAATTGCTAAGTTATCTCTCAAGCCATGCCTTTTTCTCTAAGTAAAAAAATATTTTGGGGGGCTGGAGAGATGGCTTAATGGTTAAGGTCCATGCCTGCAAAGTGTAAAAATTAGGTGCAACTCTCCAGGTACCACGTAAGCCAGATGCACATGGTGGTGTATGCACCTGGGGTTCAGTTTGTGGTGGCTAGAAGCCCTGTCACACCCATTCTCACATACTCTCTGTATCTCTTTATCTCCTTCTGTCTCAAACAAATAAATAAATCATTAAAAAATTATTTTTTAAAAAAGCAAATGTGGGAGGGAAAAAAGCAAATGTTGCACAAAAAAAGTAATTAAAAAAATGTGGTGGGGGGGCTGGAGAGCTAGCTTAGCAATTAAGGCACTTGCCTATAAAGCCTAAGGACCCAGGTTCGATTCTCCATGTCCCATGTAAGCCAGATGCCCATGGTGGCACATGCGTCGGGAGTTCATTTGTAGTGGCTAGAGGCCATGACACACCCACTCTCACTCCCTGTCTCAAATAAATAAACAAAAATAAATCAGAAAAAAAAATTTTTTTTATAAAGGTAGCCAGGCGTGGTGGCGCACTCCAGAGGCACAGGTAGGAGGAGCGCTGTGAGTTTAAGGCCACCCTGACACTACATAGTGAATTCCAGGTCAGCCTGAGATATAGTGAGACCCTACCTTAAAAAATTAAAAAAAAAAAGGTGAGGGAGGGCTAGGGAAATGGTTCAGTCAGTAAAGTACTTCCAGCATAAGCCTGACAACCTAAACTTGGATTCCCCAGAAACCACATAAAGCCATATGTATAGCACATAGCAACAGCATCTGTAATCTAATCTGGTTTATATTGAGAAGAGAGGCAGAAACAGAAGCCTAAAGCTCAGAGAGAGGCCAGCAGCCAGCAGCCTGGAGAACAAGAAGAAACCCTGCCTCAAACAAGGCGGGAAGTGAGGACTGATACCTGAGGTTGTCCTCTGACCTCCATATGCATGCCCACATTAACACAAACACATCTTACACACACACTGAATAAAGATCTCCTTGTAAATTACTTAGTAGACAGAAAAGGATCAAAAACAAAAGTATAAGCCAGGCATGGTGGCATATACCTTTAATCCCAGCACTTGGGAGGCAGAGGTAGGAGGATCAAATAAATAAATGAATTTAAAAAATTTGGGGGGGGGGCTGGAGAGATATCTTAGCGGTTGGGCACTTACCTGTGAAGCCTAAGGACCCCGGTTCACCCATGTAAGCCACATGCACAAGGTAGCACATGCATCTGGAGTTCGTCTGCAGTGGCTGGAGGCCCTGGTACGCCCATTCTCTATCTGCCTCTTTGTCTCTCTCTCTGTCACTCTCAAATAAATAAATAAAAATAAACAAAAAAAAAATTAATCACATACAAAGAGCAGGGTGTGGTGGTGCACGCCTTTAATCCCAGCACTCGAGAGGCAGAGGTAGGAGGATCACCATGAGTTTGAGGCCATGCACCACCCTGATACCTATTACTAAGAAATGAATAAAAGGAACCAACTTTTTTCTCAAAAAAAATAAAAATAAAAATAAAAATAAAGAGTTGGGAATGGTGGTGCATGCCTTTAATCCCAGCATTTGGGAGGCAAGGCAGAATTGCTATGAGTTCAAGGCCACCCTGAGGCTACACAGTGAATTCCAGGTCAGCTTGGCTGGAGCGAGACCCTACCTTGAAAAACCAAAGAAAATAATAGTAATAAAAATAAAGGTTGGGCAGGAGTGATTAATAGGATTACTGTGAGTTCAAAGCCAGCCTGAATGAGTTCCAGGTCAGTCTAGGCTCCCAACAAGTAAGAGACCCCACCTGGGAGCAGGGAAGGGTGAGGGTGGGGGGAGGCCAGGCAGGTATGGTGATGCATGCCTTTTAATCCCAGCACTCGGGAGGCAGAGGTAGGAGGATCACTGTGAGTAGCAGTAACAGGCCCTAGTGTACCCAGAATCTTTCTTTCACTCTCTCTCTCTTGCAAATCAATATCTAATTTGCAAAATATAAAATAACTTATAAATATTGTCACAGGTGTGGTAGCATACACATGTAATCCCAGCATTTGGAGGCAGAGCGGGAAGATGGGGAGTTTAAGACCAGCTGGATTGTAGAAAGTACAAGGCCAGCCTGGGCTATTTAAACAGAGCCTATCTCAAAAAGCAAAGCGCCAGGTGCGGTGGTGCACATCTGCAATCTCAGCACTTTCAAGGTAGAGGCAGGAGGATCACTAGTTCAAGGACATCCTCAGTTAAACAGCAAGTTCAAGGCCAGCCTGAAATATGAGACTCTGTCTCAAAAGAAACAAAAAGCCCTAAATATGACAGCTAAATCCATCTGTGATTTAACTGGATTCTGGCAAGAGAAAGAGAGGTTGGCCAGGCATGGTGGCGCATATCTTTAATCCCAGCACTAAGGAGGCAGATGGAGGCGGATCACCATGAGTTTGAGGCCACCCTAAGTCTACATCGTGAATTCCAGGTCAGCCTGAATTAGAATGAAACCCTAACTTGAAAAACCAAGAGAGAGAGACAGAAAGAGGTTGTATTTCATAAAATACATAATTTGGGGCTGGAAAAATGGCTTAGTAGTTAAGGCACTTCCCTGAGAAGCCTAAGGACTCTGTTCAACTCTCTAGGTCCCACATAAGCCAGACTCACAAAGTAATACAAGCACACAAGGCTGTACATGTGTATAAGGTGGCACATGCATCTGGAGTTTGATTGCAATGGCTGGAGGGCCCAGTGCGCCAAAATCTCTCTTACTCTCACATTTTTTTTTTAAAAAAAAGGTCAATCTGTTGGGCTTGCCTTAAAAAATAATAGGGCTTCCCCACCAGGAATAGATGGTAAGACCCTATTGCTGAACACTTCACATACTTGGGCTGCAAGGCCACTGAGAAATCCTGCTGGAACTGAGCTGATAACCTCGTCCATGGAGACCAGCTGACAGAAAGCTGGAAGAAGCCATTCTACATGTAGTTCAATGGGAAAAAGAGATACCACCGTGAAGATACTCAACAGTGGATACTGCAAGCCTTATAATTGGCCAGCCAGCCCAAATGAGCCAACGGGTGCAAATAGTGGCACATCTGTCATGGTGGAAACCAACTGCCCTCCAATTGGACTGGAGGCCTGCTCGATGGGGGAAACATATCCCTGATACTGAAAACTTAAAACAGGGGTAGTCATGAGCCCTAGGGGTGTAACATCTGCTGATGTCTGGATAAATGTATATACTATGCTTATCAAACTGCCCAGTAAGCACTTCTCTTAATATTTATACCCTTTTATTAATGCTACTCTCACTTTGGGTAGAGAATCTTCTCTTTTCAGATGGCAGTGACTTGGAATGACTCAGAAGGTATCATAGTGCTAGAAAGAAGTGACTGGAGTACTGAGTAACATCTCTATCACACCTTCCAAGGCTCAGGGTCTAATGCAGAAGAGGTGGCAGAAAGAATGTAAGAGCCAAAGGAAGGGTAGAACTCCGTACAATGTGCTCCCTCTAGACATAAAATGGCCTGGGTATCCATGATCTCATAGTGTCTGACACTACCTACACAAGACCATCATAATAGGAGGAAAAGACCATGACATCAAAACAAAAGAGAGACTGATTGAGATGAGGAGGGGATATGATGGAGAATGGAATTTCAAAGGGGAAAGTGAGGGGGGGGGAAGAGAGGGCATTACTATGGGATACTTTTTTATAATCATGGAAAATGTTAATAAAAATTGAGAAAAAAAATTAAATAAATAAAATGAATGAATGATAAAGTTTTATGCAAAAGACAAAAAAAAAAATAGGGCTGGAGAAATGGCTTAGTGGTTAAGGCACTTGTCTGTGAACCTAAGGGCCCAGGTTCAATTCTCCAGGTCCCACATAAGCCAGATACACAAGGGGCACATGTGTCTGGAATTCATTTGCACTGGCTAGAGGCCCTGGCATGCCTGTTCTCTGTCTGTCCATTTTATCTGTTTGAAAATAAATAAATAATTTAAAAGATTAAAATAATAATAAAAATTTGGGACAAATAAAAAAATCTGAAAATCAGGGGCTGGAGAAATGGCGTAGTGGTTAGGAGGTTTGCCTGAGGAGTCTAAGGACCCAGGATTATGCTTGCATAATTATAGTGTGTTATATAAGCAGACAAAGGAATATGTTAACTTACAATTCTGGATGAAATGGTTATAGAACGTTATGCCAGGCTTGTGGTGCACATCAGTAATTCCAGTACAATAGAGGTACAGGCAAAAGTATCCCTTGAGGGCTGGAGAGATGGCTTAGCAGTTAAGCGCTTGCCTGTGAAGCCTAAGGACCCCGGTTCAAGGCTCGGTTCCCCAGGTCCCACGTTAGCCAGATGCACAAGGGGGCGCACGCGTCTGGAGTTCGTTTGCAGAGGCTGGAAGCCCTGGCGCGCCCATTCTCTCTCTCTCCCCCTATCTGTCTTTCTCTCTGTGTCTGTTGCTCTCAAATAAATAAATAAATAAAAATAAAAATAAATTAAAAAAAAAAGTATCCCTTGAGCTCAAGATAAAAACAAAATTAGGGGCTGGAGAAATGGCTTAGCAGTTAAGGTGTTTGCCTGCAGTATCAAAGGACCATGGCTCGATTCCCCAGGACCCATGTAAGCCAGATGCATAAGGTGGCACATGCATCTGAAGTTCATTTGCAGTGGTTGGAGGCCCTGGCATGCCCATTCTCTCATTCTTTCTATCTTTATCTGCCTCTCTCTCTTAAATAAATAAATAAAAATAAAATATTAAAAAACACAAAATAACAGAAATCAACAAAAAATTTCATTACATTATTCTCATATATTTTCTGAAAGTATAAGATGTTTATAAGATAACAAAAAACCCATAAAGGCAATTGGTGAAGTCAATAACTAGGGATATTTAGCAGAAAGAAATTTATTTGAACAGTTAATGCTAAAATTAAAGACTATGAGGGAAAAAAAGTCTATAGAAAAAAAGGACAAGCCAGGAAAATTAGATATCAACAATGGAATCAAAAAGAGCAAATCAGTAAAGTTGAATGAAACACAACAATAAAGCTAAAAGTGAGAAAAACATTGAGGTATGAGATGGTAGCCCAGTGGCAGAAGCAAATGCAAAGCCCTGGGTTGTTGTCAACACTGCTTTTCCATGAGTCTAAAAACAAGTCAGTAATAATCCCCACAGACTTAGACACTTACTTTCTGATTGAAAGCTGAGGGTTAACGCGGGCTCGGAAGCAATGACGGCCAATATGTCTGCAAGAAAATCAATATTACACATTTATAAATCACCATCAGCGTGTCACTTTCTCTAGCATTTTATAACTTTTTATATTTTGAGAAGGAGGCAGATAGAGAATGGGTGTACTAGGGCCTCCAACCATTGCAAACTCCAGACGCATGTGTCACCTCATGCATCTGGCTTACATGGGTCCTGAGGAACTGAACCAGGATCCTTAGGCATCACAGGCAAGTGCCTTAATTGCAAAGCCATCTCTCTAGCCCCTTCTCTACTATATTAGGTACAGCAAGCTAGATGAAAAACAAAATGAGACCAGGCATGTTGGTGCATGCCCCCCGCTTTTTGAGGCAAGCCCAACAGACTGCTCCCACCCCCTCCTTTCTTGTGCAAGAGAGCGAGACAAAAAATTGGCGGGCCAGGGTCTCCAGCCTCCATAATTGAACTCCATTTGCATGCGCCACCTAGTATGCATGCGTGACTTTGAGCACTTGCTTTGCCTTGTGTCTGGCTTACTGTGGAACCTGGAGAATCAAATGTGGGTCCTAAGGCTTTGCAGGCAAGCACCTTAATTATTAAGCCATTTCTGCAACCTGGTGCATGCCTTTAATCACAGCTCTTGGGAGGCAAAGGTAGGAGGATCCCTGTGAGTTTGAGGCCTAGACTAGAGTGAGTTCTAGGTCAGCCTGGGCTACAGTGAGACCCTACTTTGAAAATAATTTTTAAAAGGCTGGAGAGATGGCTTAACAGTTAAGGGACTTGTCTGCAAAGCCAAAGGACTCAGTTTTGATTTCCTAGTACCCACAAAAAGCCAGATGCACAAAGTGGTACATGTGTTCTATTTGCCTTTTTCTCTGTCAAATAATAAAGAAAAAAAAAAAAGAGCTGGGCGTGGTGGCACACACCAGCACTAGGGAGGAAGAGGTAGGATCACTGTGAGTTCGAGGCCACCCTAAGAGTACATAGCGAATTCCTGGTCAGCCTGGACTAGAGTGAAACCTTACCTTGAAAAAAAATAAAAAGGGCTGAAGAGATGGCTTAGCAGTTAAGTGCTTGCCTGTGAAGCCTAAGAACCCCAGTTTGAGGCTCGGTTCCCCAGGACCCACGTTAGCCAGATGCACAAGGGGGCACATGCGTCTAGAGTTCGTCTGCAGTGGCTGGAAGCCCTGGTGCACCTATTCTTTCTTTCTCTCTGCCTCTTTCTCTCTCTCTGTCACTCTCAAATAAAAATACTAATATAAATAAATAGCAAATAAATATAATGTAAATATAATAAATAGCAAATAAAAACAAAAATACATAAATAAAAAGGAAAAAAAGAAAGAAAAGGAGGAATGGGAGGGAGAATGACCAGCCAGAAGAGCAAAAGAACAAGAGAAAAAATGTGTGTGTGTGTGTGCATGAAACTGGCATATTTAGAACAGACCTCATGCCTTCTACTTTGATTTGATTTGGGGAACTAGAAGGAGAACATTAGGAAACAATTCAGAAAGGCTAAAGGGCCTTATAGACAGATTAAAGGTGGACTGAATTTGGTACATTATAAACATCTCCTGAAGATTTTGGGGGTACAGTTAGAGATGGGCGGGGCAGAAGCTAGGAGGTATATAATTCTAGTACTTGGGAGGTGAAAGCATGAAGATCAGGAGTTCAAGACCAGCCTGGGTTACATGAGAACATCTCAAAAGACAAAGGGGGGGAAAAATGAGGGATGAGGGTATAGTTCAGAGTAGAATGTATGCTTGGATGCATAGGGGCCCTGGGTTTAATCCCTAGCACTAACACCATAAGATAATAGAAGATGAAAAAATGAGGGGGCTGCAGAAATGGCTCAGAAGTTAAAGGCACTGTTTCAAAGCCTGATAGCTGGGTTTGATTCCCCAGTACCTACATAAAACCAGATGTACAAAGTGGGGCATGCATCTAGAGTTTGTGTTCACAGTGGCAAAAAGCCCTGGTGTACATATTCTCTAATAAATATAATTATTTAGGAAATAATCTGAAATATCACTTACAAATGTTTTGGGGTTTTTGTTTGTTTGTTTGTTTTCCAAGGCAGAATCTCACTCTAGCTCAGGCTGACCTGGAATTCACTATGTAGTCTCAGGGTGGCCTCGAACTCATGGTAATTCCAACTCTGCCTCCCAAGTGCTGGGATTAAAGACATGTGCCACCATACCCGGTGCAAAATAATTTTGACTGAATGTAACAAAACACAATACAAAAGTTGGTAATATTCAAGAGAAATAATTTTGAGGGTTTTTATGATCTTTTGGTGTGGTGTGTGTGCAGAGGTCACAGGAGAACATCAGGTGTCTACCTCTATCACTCTTCTGCATTGTTTCAAAGACATGTAGTCTTCCTTGGGGCTGGAAAGATGGCTCAGTAGATCAGGACACTTGCTTCTAAAGCCTGCTGGCCCAGGTTCAATTCCCCAGCCATTCATGTAAAGCCAGACAGGCATTCATTTGCAATGGCAAGTGATCCTGGGAGGAGTCTCTCACTGAACACAGAGCTGCTAACTTTTCAGTACAATTGGGTGACCAGAAAGCCCCAGGAATTCTCCAGTTTCTGCCCTCCACAGGACTAGGGTTATAGGTACCCAGCTTTTTTATGTGGGTGCTGGGGAACTGAACTCACTCATGTTTGTAAAGCAGGTGCTTTTGCCTGCTGAGCCATCTCCCTAGCCCCTTGTTTTCGGATTTTTTAAAATTATTTTTTTGTTCAGTATTTATTTATTTATTTGAGAGCGACAGACACAGAGAGAAAGACAGATAGAGGGAGAGAGAGAGAATGGGTGCGCCAGGGCTTCCAGCCACTGAAAACGAACTCCCCAAACACGTGCGCCCCCTTGTGCATCTGGCTAACATGGGACCTGGGGAACCGAGCCTCGAACCGGGGTCCTTAGGCTTCACAGGCAAGCACTTAACCGCTATGCCATCTCTCCAGCCCCGGATTTTTTTACAAGTGTTTTTATTAATGTGCTCACATGTGTGTATGTGTACATCAGAATCGCTTGCCTTTGCAAACACCACTTGTGCCATCTTTTGTGTCCAGATTGTATAGGTGGTTTGGGAATTGAACTGGACTGTTAGCTTTACAAGCAAGCACCTTTAACCACTGAACTATCTTCTCAATCCCCTTTTTCTGTTTTTTGAGACAGAATCTCATGCAGCTCAGGCTCACCTAACTCATTATGTAGTCAAGGATGGCCTGAAACACTTAATGTTCCTGCATCTCTCAAGGGCTGAGATTGCAACATGTGCCAACACTGATCTGGTTTACACAGTATTATAAAAAGCACATGACAACGCCAAATTTGGTAGCTCATCTGTAATCGCAATACTTGAGAAAGTGGGGCAAGACTGCTGCAAGTTCAAAGCCCACCTTATCTACATAGCAAGTTCTAGACCAGCCAGGTGCCAGGGCTAGAGCTACACACATACATACACACATACATACACAGAGAAAGAAAGATGAAAAAATATTAAATCACATATCCATTAGTTACTTCACTATATCAAGTCTTTCCCAAAGTACTTAAGGTGATCACAATGAAATTCTGGAAGTAAAAATTTTAAGCATATTAATTCTGCAAGTTTATCCTGTATCCACCATGTGCAAAGCACCTCAGAGATTTAAGACCCAACAATTTGTCAGGGAGATTGCTCAGGGGTTAGAGCACTTGCAAGAGTGAGAACCGGAATTCCATTCCCAATAGCCATGTTCAACCTATAACCCCAGCACTGAGGGGGTTGGAGACTGAAGGTTCACAGGGGCTTGCTGATCATCCAACATCCTCCTGTGGCCTCATGTGTTCATGTCCGGTGTGCACACATACATACACCATATACACAAACAAATACACATCACATATAAAAAAAAAAGTAGACTATTTAAATGTCCATCAATGTGTGAAAGGATGAATAAGCTGTGGTATGAGCTGAATAAATAAATAAATAAATAAATAAATAAAACCCTCAAACATAAAAAAAAAAAAGTTCAGTACCAACATAAAGCCTGATGTACAAAATGAAACATGCAGGCAAGATGCCCTCCGGTCATACTTTCTCTCTTTACTTCCATCCTCACAGATAAATAAATAAATATTAAAAACATGGAAACCAGGTATTTAATCCCAGCACTCAGGAGGTAGGAAGATCACTGTGAGTTTGAGGCCACCCTGAAATTACATAGTGAATTCCAGGTCAGCCTGGGCTAGAATGAGACCTTACCTCAAAAAAACAAAACAAAGCAAAACAAACAAACAAAAAAACACATGGGCTGGACAGATGGCTTAGCAGTTAAGGTGATTGCCCTACAAAGCCAAAAGACCCAGGTTTCATTCCCCAGTACCTACATAAAGCCAGATGCATTTGGTGGCACATGCATGTTGTTCATTTGCAGCTGGTAGAGGCCCTGGTGCACCCATTCTATCTGCCTTTCTTAAATAAATAAAATTTACAAAAATATAAAGTTGCCAGGCATGGTGGTACATGCCTTTAATCCCAGCACTTGGGAGGCATAGGTAAGATGATCACTCTGAGGCTACAGGACAACCTAGGCTAGAGAGAGACCCTACTTTGAAAACTCAAAAATAAAATTTAGGAGAAAAAAAGTCCCAAATTTTCTAGAAGAGCTCCTGTCCATTATACCATTGATACTAGATCATTTCAAGAACCTCTTACAGTAGCACATTAGAAGGACCCACTATTTGAAGGGAAAAATATCCAATGTCCTTCTTCAGTTTTTCCCTCTTCCCTTCAGAGGCAAGAGGTGAATACAGACATTGTATATCCAGGGCTGTCAGAAAGAAGTGGGAACAAAACTCTTTAAAAATCAACTGAATTCTCTGAAGTTGCAGGGCACACATTCCTCAAGCCAGGCTAGGCCCAGTCAGCCAGCTACCCAGCAAGAGTTTGCAGATGTGGGTTGGAATCTATGGCGTGTTCTATCTAGTGCTATTGTTTCCCAAATAGCAATGTAAGCGTTCTACACGCCCTACAGAAATGAGTGCACAAACCTTTTTTAAAGTGTGATAAAAGTAGGTATCTGTCCTTCATTTCATGGAAACCAGGAACTCTGAAAAGACTTTCCTCTCTGTGGATGTTATAGCTAGCTGGGCATGGTGGCATGCAAACACCTTTAATACCAGTGGAGAAACTGAGGTAGAAGGATCACCTTGAGTTCCAAGTCAACCTAGGCTAGCGTGAGACACTGCCTAGAAAAAGTAACTACATAAAATCACCACCACCACAACAAAATGTTATAGCTAGAAGTAACAGTACTTTGTTTTGTTGGTCATTAAGTTAGAAGCTATAATTTCTTCCTTTCTTTCTTGTTTATTTATCTGAGAGAAAGAGGCAGAGAGAGGGAAAAGGAGAGAATGAGCGCACCAGGGCCTCCAGCCACTGCAAATGAACTCCAGATGCATGTGCCACCTTGTGCATCTGTCTCACATGGGTTCTGGGGAATCGAACCTGAATCCTTTGGCTTTGCAGGCAAGTGCCATAACCACTAAGCAATCTTTCCAGCCCCAGAAGCTATTACTAGTTAGTGTTGTTCCTTTCCAAATACATTAAACATGTCTCCCAAAAATATCAATTAGTCAAACCATTTTTAAAAATATTTTATTTATTTGCAAGCAGAGTCAAAGAGAGACAGAAATACAGAGAATAGGGGCATCCAACAGCTGCAAATAAACCCGAGATTCATGATCCACTTTGTGCATGCGGCTTTAGTTGAGTACCAGAGAACTGAACCAGGGTTGTTAGATTTTGCAGGCAAGTGCCTTAACCACTGAACCACCTCTCCAGACCCCAATTAAATCATTTTTATTTTACTTGTTTTTTCGAGGTAGAGTCTCCCTCTAGCCCAAGTGACCTGGAACTCAATATGTAGTCTCTGGGTGGCCTTGAACTCACTGTGATCCTTGTATCTATGCCTCCCAAGTGCTGAGATTAAAGACATATACCACCATGCCCAGCTCACATCATTTTTAAAGTATTCTCTGGATTAGGACAGAAATACAGAAAGAATATTAAAGAGCCCAGCATGGTGATGCATGCCTGTAAGCACAACAGTAGTGAGGCTGAAGCAGGAGGACTGATTATGAGTCTGAAGCCAGCCTGGGCTATGTAGTAAGACCTTGTTTCAAAAAAAAAAAAAAAAAGGGCTAGAGAGATGGCTTAGCGGTTAAGTGCTTGCCTGTGAAGCCTAAGGACCCCGGTTCGAGGCTCGGTTCCCCAGGTCCCACGTTAGCCAGATGCACAGGGGGGCGCACGCATCTGGAGTTCGTTTGCAGAGGCTGGAAGCCCTGGAGCGCCCATTCTCTCTCTCTCTCCCTCTATCTGTCTTTCTCTTGGTGTCTGTCGCTCTCAAATAAATAAATAAAAATTAAAAAAAAAAAAAGAGCTGAAAGTTTAAAAAAGAAAAAAAAAAAGAGATGGCGTGGTAACACATGCTTTTGGTCCCAGCACTCGGGAGGTAGAGGTAGGAGGATCACCATGAGTTCGAGGCCACCCAGAGACTACAAAGTGAATTCCAGGTCAGCCTGGCCTAAAGTGATACCCTACTGTGGTGGAGAAGGTAAACAGGGCTGGGGAGATGACTCAATAGTTAAAGGCACTTGCTTCCAAAGTGTACTGGCCTAGGTTCAATTCCCCCAAACTCACATAAAACCAGATGCACTAAGTGACATAGGCATCTGGAGTTTGCTTGCAGTGACAAGAGGCCTTGGTGTGCCCATTCTCTCTCTTCTCACAATAAATGAAGGTTTGGGGCTTTTTTTTTTTTTTTTTAAGTTAAAAGGTGGGAAGTGTTCTTGACAGTAACACCCAAGATTGTCCTCTAACTTCCACACATGCATGCGCATGAACCCACACACTCATACAAAACCTCCAGGACCTTCCAAGACAGGGTCTTAACTATTTAGCTCTGGCTGGCCTGGAACTCATTACATAGGTCAGGCTGGTCCCAAACTCATTTACTCCTTCTGTATCTGAGGGGCTGGAGAAATGGTTCAGTGGTTAAAGGAACTAGCTTGCAAAGCCTGATGGCCTGGATTTGATTCTCCAGTACTCACATAAAGCCAGACACAAAGGTGGTGCATGCATCTGGAGCTCATTTGCAGAGGCCTTGGTATACCCATATTCTCTCTCTAAAAATAAAGGAATAAAGGTACCAAAGCCTGGAAATCTGTATTCAATTCTCCAGTGCTCATGCAAAGCCAGATGCAGTCTGGTGCACATAGAAACTTCTGCATTCATCTGGAATTCATTTGCAGTTGCAAAAGACCCTCATGGATACACACATACACACAACCCTCTCTCAAGTGCTGGGATTACAGGTATGCACACCACGTCCAGCTGCGTATGCTTGTTGTTGTTATTATTATTACTTTTACACAGGGACCACTCTGTAGCACAGGCTAGCCTCAAACTCACAGATTCTTTTACCTCAGCCCCCAGAATGCTGGGGGACTAAAGGCATATACCACCACATGCTTATCTTTAAAAGCAGTTTCATGAACTGAAAGTTAACCCTCATATTCTACAGGGGTTTCACTTATCACATTTAACCTGACAAGCAGTTGACTCTTGGTGGTTTGCGCTTCAGCAGCATAAACATCATTTTAAGCTTTGGCAGGTAAGTCATTGATTTTCTGCCAGTGGAATTTGTTTTACTCAGCTGCATGTTCATCCCAAAGTGACTGTTTAGAGAATATATACGATATGGAGTACCATTCAAAAAACATGACATGGGGGCTGGAGAGACATTTTAGTGGTTAAGACTCTTGCCTGCAAACCCAAAGGACCTAGGTTCCATTCCCCAGTACTCATATAAAGCCAGATGCACAAAATGGATTTTGTTTGCAGCAGCAAGAGGCCCTGGCATGCCTATTCTTTCTCTTTCTTTCTCTTTGTCTCTTTCTGCTTGCAAATAAATAAATGAATAAAAAAATTTTAATGACATACAATACTCTGACAACTAGTAATTTTCAATTAACTAAGAATTGAAAATGTTTAACTGGTGGGGGCTGGGGAGATGGCTTAGTGGTTAAGGCACTTGCCTGCAAAGCCAAAGGACCTAGATTTAATTCCTCAGAACCTACGTAAGCCAGATGCACAAGGTGGAGCATACATCTGGAGTTCATTTGTAGTGGCTGGAGGCTGTGACATATCCATTCTCTATCTGTCTCTCAAATAAATAAAAATTAAAAATTAAAAAAATAAAATGTTTTATCTAGGGTGAAAGGCTATGGAGATGCTGCTCAAAGGATATAAAATTTCAGTTAGATAGGAAAAATGTTTAAGAGCTCTATTGTCCAATGTTTTATTTATTTATTTCTGTGGAGTTGAGAATTGAACCTAGGAAATCATACATACTAGGCAAGCATTCTCCATTGAGCTATATCCGTAGCCCAGATTTTTATTTTCTTATTCCCCTCCCCCCCCCATCCCGAGATAGGCTCTCTCTAGCTCAGGCTGACCTGGATTTCACTATGTAGTCCCAGACTGGCCTTGAACTCACACCAATAATCCTATCCTCCCAAGTGCTGGAATTAATGGCATGCACCACCATGCCCAGCTCAGATTATTTTTTAAAGGATACACTAATGAGGTACTAGGTAATGTTTTGACACATGTATACATTGTACAGTGTTTCAAAATGGATGATTTGTAGCTAAGAATACTATATTATATACTTAAAAATTGTTAAGACTAGATTTTAAGTGTTCTCAAAACAAAAAGTATGTAGATAACATGTGTTGACTGACTACATTTAGAACATACAATGTATACATATTCCCAAACATCACTGTACACAAGTATATACAAGTTTTATCAATTAAAAATATACCTTTCCAATAATTCTCTCAAATGAACCCACATTACTGTTATCAACTCACAAATGAAGAAACTACAATTCATAAAAACCCTGAACCAGAATTGTCCAAAATAAGTGAAATTTGTGATATAATCAGAACTAGAACACACCCCATAGAATTTCTTTAAAAGTACTTCCTTGTAAGGTTAAATCAGCATATTGGAAGCAGTTCAAATCATTCTAGTGAAATGGTTATTAGACTGGGAACATCATTTTGTTTTAATTTTTGAACTAAACTTCTAGTAGGAGGAGGGAAGCTTATTTTCCCTGAGATTGCTCACGTAGCTGACTGAGGCTGCTCTTAAACTCACCATGCACCTGAGCATGACCTTAAACTCCACTTCCCAAGTGCTAGGTTTACAGGTATAAGATGTCATGCCTCACTCAAGAGGTCTCCCCCCAACCCCCCAATGTAGGGTCTCATTCTATCCCAGACTGACCTGGAATTCACTACTTAGTCCCAGGCTGACTTCAAAGTCAGCAATCCTCCTACCTCTGTCTCCTGAGTACTGGGATTAAAGGCATGTGCCACCACATCAGGTGAAAGTTTTAATTCAGTATTTTCCCCCCTAACAACAGCAAAAAGAAAATGAAAAAGAAAAAAGAAAGAAAACCCTTGTGAAGGCTGGAGATATGGCTTAGTGGTTAAAGCGCTTCACAGAAGCCTAAGGACCCAGGTTCACTTCCCCAGAACCCACATAAGTCAGATGCACATGGTAGCACATGTGTCTGGAGTTCATTTACAGTGGCTAGAGGACCCTAATGTGCCCATTCTCTTTCTATCATATATATGTATTTTTTAAAGAAGTCCTTGCTAAAGGCAGAGTGCTGTCTTCCCATGAGAGCTTCAGATTGCTATTAATGAAAAATAAGGCTATTTCTTGGCATGTAATCCAAGTGTGGAAACCACTACACAACTCAAAATTACAGTATCTGGATACACTTGAATATGACATGGGACTGGTCTCAGGATTCCCCCAGCTGATATCAAATCCTTGGATGATTATGTCTTTTAATTCCCCCCACACACACACCCCAATATTTGAGACAGAGTGTCCCTTGGCATATCAGGCTGGCCTGAAATTAACAGCAACCCTCCAACCTGTTTTTCAAGTGCTGAGTTTACAGGCATGAACTTCCACAACTGGTAGACTAAATTAAGCTCTTTATGTGAATTGGGGAAGTGCTGGCTTATTTTCTGTACATACTCCCATACACTTTCATTAATCTCAAGATTACTTATTATGCCCACTGGAACATAAGTTATATAAATAATTGCTATACTGTATGGCTTAGGGAAATAACATGGGAAAAATATACATATGTGGTCCAGATACAACCACTCATAGGCCTAAGCACACACTAGAACGAGAAGCAAAGCCAACAATTACCAGTAAGTGCTGGAAAGCACCTGAATAGTGAGGCTACATTCAGGTATACTCAGCATAATGCTTGGCAGGTGGGAAATTCACACTTTGCTTTTTGGAACTTGTTTTTCAAGTATTCTACTTCTGAGGTTGGTTGAAGATGGGCAAGTGATCTAAAGGCTCTATAACACTGCTGGAATCCTTAAAATGAATTGCTTGGAACTCATATGATCATTTCAAGTTAATTTTTTAATTAAAAGTTTATTTATTTGCAAGCAGAGAAGAGACAGAGAAGAATTTGTGTGCCAGATCCTCTAGCCACTGCAAACAAACTCCAGACACATGCATCACTTTGTTATCTGGCTTTACATGGGTAATAGGGAATTGAACCCAGGTCGTTAGGCTTTGTAGGCAAGTGCCTTAATCACTGAGCAATCTCTCCAGCCCAGGTTAATCTTTTTAACTTACAAAAATTAAATTTTTATTTATTTATTGGCAAGAGAGAGAGAGAAAAAAAAAAAAAAACAGACAAAAGGAGGCAGATAGAATGGGTGCACCATGGCTTCCAGCCATGGCAAATGAACTCCAGACATAGGCACCACCTTGTCCACCTGGCTTATGTAGGTCCTGGGGAATCACACCTGGGTCCTTAGTCTTCACAGGCAAGCACCTTAGCAGATAAGCCATCTTTTCAGCCCTTAGCTTTATTTATTTATTTGCATGGAGGGGCATGCATGGCAGGATCCTTTGCCTCCACAAATGCCCATTGGGGCCATCTCCCCTACCCCCTAAAGTTAAGTTTTAATTCATCCTAAAGACTCTTTCTTACTTGTTTTTTCGAGGTGGGGTGTCTCTCTCTAGCCCAGGCTGACCTGGAATTCACTATGTAGTCTCAGGGTATCCTCAAACACAACAATTCAACTGCCTTGGCCTCCTGAGTGCTGGGATTAAAGGCGTGCATCACCAAGCCTGGCTAAGATTCTTAATATCTACCAAAAAACTCAACAGCTCTCAATTTTAGTGGAATAACCTGGAATAAAGGGAGCAGCTCTGGAAAGCCAGGATTTGTTAATAGTTCACAGAAAAGAACACACAAAAATGAAAGGCAAGAAGAAATTGAAGGGTTAAGATGACTGACCTCAACTCCTAAGGAATCATTTTGTCACACAGAAAAACTAAACAAAGTCCTTCTATTTTTATACTGCATGATTGAAGTGGAAAGAGAAATGAAAAGACGTTTGGGGAAATCAGGGATTGAAATCTCAACAGCACTGAAGCTAAGTTTCCATAACAAACAGTTTCCAAAAATAGGGCTGGCACAAAACTGTGCTGGGATTTGTACCAGAAGAGTCTAAGGGCGCTAGCCACTTAGGACTAGAAAGCCTCCGAGGGCAGAACATGACGTAGACAGTGAAGAATTAAGAATTAAAATATATATATATATATATATATATATAATATATATATTAGACTAGTGAATTGACTTTTTAGACGAAAATTAGAGGGGGGAAAAAAAAAACACCTCAAGGCCGGGCGTGGTGGCGCACGCCTTTAAACCCAGCACTCGGGAGGCAGAGGTAGGAGGATTGCTGTGAGTTCGAGGCCAGCCTGAGACTCCATAGTGAATTCCAGATCAACCTGGGCCAGAGTGAGACCCTACCTCAAAAAACCAAAAAAAAAAAAAAAAAAACACCTCAAATGAATTCCCCGGGGAGCAGCAGTGACCCACCCCGGGCTGCTACTGCCCCTGGCCGGCACGGAGGGGGTCCAGGCTTCCTGCGCCCTCCAGGGCCCGTTAGGACCCTGGACAGTCCCCGCCGGAGGCCAGCAGCACCGGGTGTCCGCAGGAGCTCGAAGCAATGGCAGCGTGCACCCAGGCCCCTCCCGCCCGCCCTTAAGTACAAGGCCTCGAAGCCGCAGGCCCCGAGCTCGGCTGACCCCAACGTCCAAGCCATCTTTAGCGGCTCATCTTTAGGTCTGCGTGAGGTCACGAGGTCAATGCGGGAGAAGCGTGAGCTACGGCTTAAGTAGAAAGGGCCACGGCCGAGCGGCTCCTCGGTACGGGCGGTGACCTCGAAGCCCTACCGAGGCTGAGGGGGGGGGGGGAGAAGCCGGAGGGGCGATCTCGAGGCCTCCAGCGGCGCGGCCTCCACACCCTCGGACCCTCTCCCTGCCCTGCACAGCCTGAGCCGCTGCCACCGGGACGTGGAGGGGGGGTCCCGTCCAGGTCTCCCCAGGGTCGCGGGCACGACTCCCAACCCCACACTAAAGTCACCTCAGCAAGAGCGCAGCCATCTTGGATTTCGGCCTGGACGGAAGTGACGCACGCCGCCGCCGGCCACGTGACCACGCGGCCCGCGGCCGCCCGCGAGCCTCCTCCGCCCAGCGCTTCCGCGTGGCCTGAATGCGCTGGCTTCTACCGGTATTTCTGCCGGGGTTTTGGCAGACTGCAGTCCGCGTTCGCGTTCGTGTTGTGGCGCTCTGTAGTACCAGGGTTTGCCCAGACTTTTCACGGAGGATTGCTCTGACCCCGTTACACACACCCACCTCCCTGTGCGGCCTGAAAACGTGGGAATTGGCTGGCAGAGACGCCCAAGCAAGACACTTTAGTCTTCCTGCTTTGATGTATTTATTTGAGAGAGACAGAAGAAGAGGCAGATAGAGGGAATGGGTGCTCCAGGGCCTCTAGCAACTGCAAACAATATCCAGACGCATGGGTAACCCTGTGCATCTGGTTTATGTGTGTCCTGGGGAACCGAACCTGGGTTTTGCAAGCAAGTGCCTTAACCACTAAGCTATCTCTCCAACCCCTTGCTTTTTTTTTTTTTTTGTATGATTATTTATTTATTTGAAAGAGAAAGAATGGGCACACTAGGGCCTTCCGCCTCAGCAAATGAACTCCAGACATACGAGCCCTCTTGTACATCTGGTTTATGTGGGTCTTGGGGTATCGAACCTGGGTTCTTTGGCTTTGCAGGCAGGGCCTTAACAGCTAAGCCATCTCTCCAGCCCTGCTTTTTTTTTTTTTTTTTCTTTTAAATTTCTTTTCTTTTGTTTTTTCTAGGTAGGGCCTCTATCCAGACTGACCTGCAACTCGCTCTGTAACCTCAGGCTGGCCTCGAGCTCATAGATCTCCTATCTCTGCCTCCTGAGTGTTGCGCTGTCCTCGTTTTAATGGGAAGCCTCAGTCACAAAGAGATACACAAACTATGGGCTGGGGAGGTGGCTCAGTGGTTAAAGGTGCTTGTTTGCAAAGCCTGTTGGTGTGGATTTAATTCCCCAGTACCTATGTAAAGCCACGTACAGATATACACGATAACTTTTTAACTATTTTATATTGATTTATGAGCATGTGGGAGAGAATATGGACATACTAGAGCCTTTTGCCACTGCAAACGAACTCCAGGCACATATGCCACTTGGTTCACCTAGCTTTACTTGGGTACTGTCCTTCCACAGGCCCTCGCTCCTATCACTCCCTGACACACATTTTTTTGGTGCTGAGGCTTGAATCAAGGCTTCATGATGGACTAGACAAGCAGTCTTTAAATATTTATATATGTGATGGGCTGGTGAGATGGCTTAGCAGTTAAGGCACATACTTGCGAAGCCTAAGGACTCAGGTTGGATTCCCCAGTACCTATATAAGCCAGATGCACAAGGTGGTACATGTGTCTGGAGTTCATTTGCAGTAGCTGGAGATCCTGGTGTTCCCTTTCTCTACCTGCCTCTATCTCTCTCTCTCAAATAAGTAAGCGTTATTTATTTGAGAGAGAGAGAGAAGGGGCAAGCCGGTGTCTCCAGCCACTGCAAACAAACTCCAGGCACATGCACCCCCTTGTGCATCTGGCTTATGTGAGTACTGGGGAATGGAGCCTGGTCCTTTGGCTTTGCAAAGCACCTTAACCACTAAGCCATCTCTCCAGCCCTAGACAAGCACTCTTACCACTGAGCTATATCCCCAGTGTAAGACCCCATTTGGGGAGCTGGGGAGGACTTCCACACCATCATTTTCAAGGTCAGGATCCTCCTCTGACCACTCTATTAGGCCCCTCAATTCCAAGACTTGTGCCACTGGATGAACTAGACTCCTACTAGCCAAAGACAACGTGGCTTTGTTTCTTGTTTGAGCACTGTGTGGGTGCCACCCACAGCCACAAGAACCTAGGGTGCGGAGGAGAACCCGCTTTGATTTATATATACTGTATACAGATGGTTCTGAGAAACCCAAGTACACGAATCAATTGCAGAGACTGAGAAAAGAGCATGAATAACTGAGAAAGGAATGAAATAGAATGCAAAAGTGCTTGACCCTGGCCAGGGGGAGTGAAGGGAGAAAGAATAAATCGAGCAGCTCAAAGCAACTCCTATCTTGCAGTAAAACATTTTCAGTTATAGTTCTATTCAGATCTCACTTATATTTAGCACTCTCCTGTATTGTTCCTTGCAAGATTTAAATAGCACAAGTTTGCTTTTTTCTGCATCAAATTAATATTATTTTGCATTCTGTAATGCTTGACAAGGAAAGCATATTCATAGACTTTAAGCTTGGAAGGGATTTGAGAGGCTGTTTTTTGTTTTTTTTTCTTTTTCCTCCAAGGTAGAGTCTCACTCTAGCCCAGCCTGACCTGGAATTCACTATGTAGTCTCGGGCTGGCCTCAAACTCACTATGATCTTCCTACCTCTGCCTCTCAAGTGCTGGGATCAAAGATGTGCGCCACCACACCCGGCTTGAGAGGCTGTCTTATTCAACCTGCTGTCCAGGGCAAGAATGTTCTCTACAACACCTCTTGGTCTTTAGGACTACCATAGCACATTCACTGATGTATACCTCAAAAAATAAGTTGCACTGAGAAACTTTAGTTTTGGTTTCTTTTTAATTAATTAATTTATTTATTTATATCAAGGCCTCTAGGAGTTACAAATGCACTCCAGATGCATGCACCATCTTATGAATCTGGTCTTACATGGGTACTGGGGAATCAAACCCCTGGCCATGAGGCTTTGCAGGCAAGCACCTTAACCTCTTAGCCATCTCTCCAGTCTCAGTTTTGGCATTTGTCAAAGTACCACTGGAACAAATAAAGGGAGATGTACTGAGAGACCTGGATAACCATGGGGGCTACGTCTAGTCCTCAGAAACTGAGGACAAGAAGGTTACCTTTGTCTCACGTGAAATCAGCCTGCTGCTAGTTTTCTTACTTTTTCTCGCAGTCCACTTTCTGCAAATCAGTTACCATAAAGTTTCCCTTAAGGGTATAAAACTCACTGGGTGTGGTAGCGCACGCCCTTGATCTCAACACTGGGGAGGCAGAGGTAGGATCACTGTGAGTTCGAGGCCACCCTGAGACTACATAGTGAATTACAGGTCAGCCTGAGCTAGAGTGGGACCCTATAAAATTCAGTAGATTTGTATATTCACAAAGTTGTGCAACCATCACTATTATTTGATTTAGAATATCATTATCCCAATAGGAAAGCACATACCATTAACCATCATTCCCCATTTCTCCTGAATCTCAGACCCTACAATCTTCTAATCTTTCTGTTGATATGGATTTGTCTATTTGGAATATTTCATATCAATGGATCATACACTATGTGGAAAAAAAACTTTCGAAAAAATTCATACTGCGTGTGGTAGCAGCTCAAATAATTCTAGCACTTGGGAGACTGACACAAGAGGACCACAAGTTTGAGACCAGCATTGGTTACATATGGAGACCAGTCTCAAGACAGAAAAACAGTTTTAAATAGATTCATATAGCATTACAGGCTATTTCCAAGGCTCTTGGTTTCCCACCAGGAATAGATGGTAAAACCTTATACATGCTTGGGCTGCAAGGTCACTGAGAAATTTTGCTGGAGCTAAGCTGAAAAACCTCATCCCCGTGGACCAGCTGGCTGAAAGCTGGAAAAAGCTATGCTGCATGCAGCCCTAAGGAAAAGAGAAATTATCAATGGTGTTGAACAGGATGTGGGGGCAATCTGACTGCAGTGATCATCATGGTTGATTCAGCTGACCTGGCTGGCTAGGCAGGTGTCCCCTTCCTTCCTCCACTCCAGGTGCGTCCCTCCCTAAGCTGTGTGCTCAGTCAAAGAGGACGACCTTCCCCAAATAAAGGAGGACCAGTCTTCAGCCAAGGGTATACGAGTAGCTGTGCTTCCCTGCTAGAACCTCCAAACAAGCTCTCAATAATGTTGAACAGCACTGGACATTGCAAGCCTTAGGATTGGCCAGCTAGGCCAAGTGTGCCAACTGGTGCAATAGTGGCCTGTCTGTTATGGGGGAAGCCATCTGCTCTGTAATTGGAACTGGAGGCCCACACCATGGGAGGGAATATATGCCTGGTACTGAAACCCTAGTCAAAAGCCTATGTCAGGGAGGTCATGAGCCCTAGGGGTGTATCACCTGCTGGTGTCTGGCTAAATGCATACATTACACTCACTGAACTGCCCTGTGAGCACTTTTCTTAACGTTCATAGCCATATATTAATGCTACTCTCACTTTTGGTTAGAGAAGCTTCTCTTTTCAGATGGTGGTCACCTCTGGGATGACTCAAAAGGCACCAGAAAATCCAGGTGTGGTGGTGCATGCCTTTAATCCCAGCACTCAGGAGGCAGAGGTAGGAGGATAGCCGTGAGTTCAAGGCCACCCTGAGACTACATAGTGGATTCCAGGTCAGCCTGGGCTAAAGCAAAAAAAAAAAAAAAAAAAAAAACAGGGTTGGAGGGATAACTTAGTGGTTAAGGCATTTGCCTGAAAAGCCAAAGGACCCAGGTTTGATTTCCCAGAACCCATGTTAGCCAGATGCACAAGGGGGCACATGCATCTGGAGTTCATTTGCAGTGGCTGGAGGCCCTGGCATGACTATTGTCTCTCTCCCCCTCTTTCTCTCTATCAAATATATGACTAAATAAAAATAAAATAAGTAAAGAGCCACACATGGTAGTGCACGCCTTTTATCCCAACACTTGGGAGGCAGCGGTAGGAGGATCACCATGAGTTTGAGGCCACCCTGAGACTACATAGTGAATTCCAGGTCAGACTGGACTAGAGTGAAACCTTACCTTAAACCCCCCCCCCAAAAAAATAAATAAGTAAAAGGAAGAAAAGAAAGAAAAAACAAAAGGCACCATAGTGCTGAGAAGAAATGACAGAGGGGTGTTCAGCACTGAAACATCTCTATTACACCTTCCAAGGCTCAGGGTCCATTGCAGAAGAGATGGCGGAAAGAATGTAAGAGCTAAAGGAAGGGTAGAACTGCTTAACGATGCACTCTTCCAGACACAAAATGGCTTGGATATCCTTGCAGTGTCTGGTACTACCTACACAAGACCTTCATAATAGGAGGAAAAGAAGATGACATCAAAATAAAAGACTAATTGAAAGGGGGAGGGGATATGATAGAAAGTGGATTTGTGTGGGCTGGAGAGATAACTTGGTGCTTAAGGCACTTGCCTGCCAAGCCTAAGGACCCATGTTCTACCCTCCAGATCCCACATTAGCCAGATGGATAAAGGTGAGGCAAGCTCAAGGTTGCACATGCCCACTAGGTGGCACAAGCATCTGGAGTTTGATTGCACTGGCTGAGGCCCTGGTGCACCCATTCTCTCTCCCTCCCTCTCTCTCTCTTTCTCTTTCTCTCTTTCTCTGTAATATATATAATAAGTGGATTTCAAGCCAGGTGTGGTGGCACACGCCTTTAATCCTAGCACTCAAAGAAGCAGAGGTAGGAGGATCACCATGAGTTGGAGGCCACCCTGAGACTACGTAGTGAATTCCAGAATTCTAGGTCACCCTGAGCTAGAGTGATACCCTACCTTGAAAAAAAAATTGAATTTGTGAAGGGGAAAGTGGGGGAGGTAAGGGAATTATCATGGCTTATTGTCTATAATTATGGAAGTTGTCGATCAATAAGAGTTTTATTTAGGATTTGGAGAGATGGATCAGTAGTTAAAGGTACTTGTTTGCAAAGCCTGCCAGTCTAGGTTCAATTCTCTAGTTCCTGCATAAAGCCAGATACATGAAGTGGTACACGCATCTGGAGTTTGTTTGCAGTCGCAATAATTCCTGGCACGGCCATACATTGTCATTTCTTTCTTTTCTTTTTTTGTAAAAGACATATTTATTGGGCTGGAGAGATGGCTTAGCGGTTAAGCGCTTGCCTGTGTAGCCTAAGGACCCCGGTTCGAGGCTCGGTTCCCCAGGTCCCACGTTAGCCAGATGCACAAGGGGGCGCACGCATCTGGAGTTCGTTTGCAGAGGCTGGAAGCCCTGGCGCGCCCATTCTCTCTCTCTCCCTCTATCTGTCTTTCTCTCTGTGTCTGTCACTCTCAAATAAATTAAAAAAAAAGACATATTTATTGATTTATTTATTAGAGACAAGAGAGAGAGAGATAAAATGGACGTGCCAGGTCCTCCAGCCACTGCAAACAAATTCCAAACACATGTGCCACCATGTGCATCTGGTTTATGTGGAACTTGGAGAATCGAAACTGGGTCCTTAGGCTTTGCAGGCATGCACCTTAACCGCTAAGCCAGCTCTCCAGCCCCACTGCCTTTTTGTTGTTGTTGTTGTTTTGTTTTGTTTTTTGAGGTAGGGTCTCACTCTAGCCCAGGCTGACCTGGAATTCACTAAGGAGTCTCAGGGTGGCCTCGAACTCACTGTGACCCTCCTACCTCTGCCTCCTGAGTGCTGGGATTAAAGGCATGTGCCACCATGCAGCTCCACTGTCATTTCTTAAATAAATAAAATAAATATTTTTTTAAAGTTTCATTTACTAAACAGGTTAATATTTAGAACATAATCCCTGTACTTGGGATGTAGAAGCAGAAGGATCAGTAGTTCAAAGTCATTCTCAGATAAGAGGAGGTCAATGATAAGGAGAAAGTGATTACAGCTGGGGAGGTGATGGATAGGAATGTTAACTACAGCATCCTATAAATATTCATTATGATTTTCTTTTTTCTTTTGGTTTTCCGAGGTAAGGTCTTACTCTAGCCCAGCCTGACCTGGAACTCACTATGTAGTCTCAGGGAGGCCTTGAACTCATGGTGCTCCTCTTACCTCTGCCTCCTGAGTGCTGGGACTAAAGGTGTGCACCACCACGCCCAACTCCATTATGGTTTTTCATGTGGAGTTATTCTGTGTGTGAATATGACCTCATGATTTTATTGTCTTCATAACAAAATTGACCTATCACTTGGTTCTTTCTCTTTTCTCCTCCTAATTCAAAATGCTTGCATCTTAGTAGCCAGCATTCTCTTAGGTCTGCAGTTAGGCTCAACAACTCAAGCCTCAGCACAGTCTTCTTTGTAGTTTTTTAGCCTTTTTCCAGAACATAGGTATAGTCTACCCAGAGTGGCCATTCTGCATCCTGTCATAAGGACACCTTTCCTGCAGATAGGGAGAACACGTGCCCATCTTGTGCTAGGCCACTTTGTGGGACTGATGCTTACTGCATTTCTTGTGAATGTCCTGTGAGTTTTAGGGGTATCCACCATGTTTGCCAGAGTGCTTTCAGCTCAGAAAGAAAGAATGGAAGGAAGAAAAGGAAGAAAGGAGGGAGTTAGAGCTTCATAGCTAGAATCTAATATTAATCACCAAACTCACAAGAACTGGGGTCTAAAACACAGGGAAGTTACCAGGAGGAGGCTGACTTTACAGACAAGCCTCTGAAGACTCACAAGCTGGGTGTGGCAGCACATGCCAGTAATCCTAGCACTCAGGAGTATTGCTACAAGCTCCAGGTCGGCCTAGTCTGTCTAATAAATTCAAGGCCAACCAGGGCAACACCTGGAGGCCTTGCCTCAAAAAATTGAGCAGGAATAGTAGTGGCCTCCTCATCCAACCTCTACTGCCTGTAACTAACATTGAAATTCAGATCTCACTTTAAGTCAAGCCTTTGTCATCACAGATTATTTTAAAGACAAGCAGGAAGACGTAGTTCTAGCCAAGGTCTGAAGGGA
Source organism: Jaculus jaculus (assembly GCF_020740685.1). Lineage (NCBI taxonomy): Eukaryota > Metazoa > Chordata > Mammalia > Rodentia > Dipodidae > Jaculus > Jaculus jaculus. Next base: position 314,854,659 of record NC_059102.1, read on the forward strand.
GAAAAAGGAAGGCACGAGACAGCAGTCTTTTCAATGAAAAGGAACACCAGTTTGCATGACCCTAAGGAGGGAAACAAAAGAAGCAGCAACCAGGAGCACTCACTTGCTCACTCGTCTGTTCTGCAAAACTTGGCAGGCCTTATTTGTCCTGAACCCAGCTCTGGTCATGTACACATTCCCTTCCTTTATTCTCCTTTGTCCTTTGAGATGGTCTCACGTAACCCAAGCTGGCCTTGAACTCCTGATCTTCCTGCTTTCACCTCCCAAGTACTGAAATTATCCATCTCCTAGCTGCTGCCCCACCCATCTCTAACTGTACCCCCAAAATCTTCAGGAGATGTTTATAATCTACCAAATTCAATCCACCTTCCTTAGTCTGTCTAGGCCCTTTAGCCTGTCTATTCAGAGTTGTTTCCTACTGTGCTCCTTCTAGTCCCCCAAATCAAATCAAATCAAAGTAGAAGGCATAAGGTCTGATCTAAACATGCCCAGAGTTTCCCAAACCTGCCCAATAGACACATGTACACACACACACACACACACATTTTTTCTCACCTGTTCTTTTGCTCTTCTGGTTGGTCATCCTCCCTACCCATTCCTCCTTTTTTTTTTTTTTTTCAAATTTTTATTAACAACTTCCATGATTATAAAAAATATCCCATGGTAATATCCTCCCTCTCCCCACTTTCCCCTTTGAAACTCCATTCTCCAACATATCCCCTCCCCATCTCAGACTGACCTCAAACTCACAGCAATGCTCTAACCTTTGCCCTTGAGGGCTGGGATTAAAGGCATGACCCACCACACCTGGATCCCTTCCTCCCTTCCTTTTCCCTTCCTTCCTTCCTTTCTTTGAGGTAGGGTCTCGCTCTAGCCCAGGCTGACCTAGAATTCACTATGTAGTATCAGGGTGGCCTTGAAGTCACATTGATCCTCCTACCTCTGCCTTCCGAGTGCTGAGATTAAAGGTGTGTGCCACTGGCGTTATTTTCATTTTGAATCATTCATAGTGCTTAGCCTGACATGGTGCCTGTGTGTGGTACTCCCAGCACTTTGTCCATTAGTAAAGCAAGCATGGTGGTTTATTGTAGTTGGTTGTTGATGGGTTTGTCTTCTAATCCCTTCTGCTTCTCCAACATAGATTTTGAAGTTGCCAAAAGAATTTAATTATTATAATTCTCATGCTTGCATTCTCATGTTTTACATATAGCTGGCATGCAGTCTAATGTTGTTGTCTTGCTCTAAACTGAACTATAGCTCCAGCATGAAGGTTTGGAGGATTTCCTTACAGAGAAAGAAAGATCTCAGACTTCTTCCCTGGACATTTTCCAGGAGCATCTATGGACTAGAAAAGCATCTATGTGGCTAGACTCTCCCAGGATGCTGGGATAGGGATAAAAACGTAATTCCCAAAGGACCGGATGGTCTCAAGTAGTCTATCATGCAGTTCTAAGTAATTAAGATAACAAAGTACATCCAATTTTGGGACTTCTCTGAGGGAAACGTGCATCTCGGTCCTAGGGCTCTGAGGCGAGGAGGCTAAGAGGAATCCCTTTGCATGGACTTTGGGTCTAGGTTTCCTGCCCATCTTTCCCTTGGAGATGTGTGTCTATGTCCCTTTTGCTGTCCCTCTCTCACCCCCTCTAACATTCCAGCCTGGGGTAGGGAGAGGCCAGTAGACACAAAGCCCTCTATGTCCGGGGTGGTATGTGTCCCCCCACCTCTCCACCCAGAGTGTACAATGCCCCTTCTGCTCCCTGCCTCCTGCCTCCCTCCCCACCACCTCTCAACTGCACATGCCAGCTTGCAATTGGTTACTGCCTCAGGACAGCCCCCCTCATGCTGGGGCCCTACAGGATTTTAAGCGGGTTCCAGAAACCCCCGCTCAGTTCCCCATTCTCTCCACCCCACAGATGCTCTGGGCCCTAACCCCTGCCCCAGCTATGGCTCCTGGGGCTCCCTCATTCAGCCCCAGTCCTGTCTTGGCTGCCCTGCTCTTCTCTTCTTTGGGTAAGTGGAACCACCCCAATCAGGCAGCTTTGCTACTCAGGTGGTCTCTGGGCAGCCTCCCACTGCCCTCACTTTAAAGAGCAACAGACAAGAGTGGGAGGGCGATTCTCTATTTAGAGGGGATTGTACATACATGTGTGATCTGGAGGGAGACAGGAAAGGCACTGTGTGAGGGGACATGCTAACAGAGGTGATAGAAAACTTCCCTGAGTGGACACGGCTTGTACCTCAATTGTCACCTGCTCCTAGAGTCATGCTGCCTGCCTAGTAGATGAAGTGATACTAGAGCACGAAGCAGCAGCATCGAACACTGGGTTCTGGTCCCCATTTATTCCCAGCAGTGCAAGAGGCATGCACCCTTAATTTCCCAAAACAGTGAAATCAGGGAGTATAGCTAAGGAGGGAGACCACGGTTTGTGTCTTAGCATCTTAGATTCTGCTTCTTGGTTTCTGTCTGTGGCTTCTCATGTATCATGAAGGAAAATATTAGAATCTTAACACGGTAACTTTATCTGCCTTCATAAGTTGATCAGTACCTTCCTTGGCAGATGTTGGGTCAAGCAGGGTTCGTTAAATGATCCTCCCAAACTGCCCTGTATCCTAGCGCAGAGAGTGAGCAGTGGGTGAGCTGGGGTGAGGAGCAGCAGGGGCAGGTTAGAAAGTCCAAGTTCTATCCTTAGTCAAGGTCAGGTCCTTGAGTTGTAAACCCAGAACCTAGACTCTTCTTGGCTATACTGGACTATGACACCCCGAGAAATTGTTAAAGGTTGAAGAAAGGCCTGGTGAAGGAAATTGGAAGAGAGACTTGGAGAGTATAAGGAGGTGGAGAGTTTTATCCACCATCTATCCTGCTTATAGACCCATTGCACAGAGTTGACAAGGGCAATGGTTGACATTATAGGGGAGGGACAGAAGTTAGATCCATTAGCTAGTTCTCCTCATTACACTGGAGATTTCCAAGAAGGCAGAAGTCCCAGGAGGCGAGTAAGTGATGTTACATGGTAAGGTAGGAGATTCAGGACGAGTGAGAGAGTGGGGGTGGCATGAGCCCCCAATATTGGTCAAACAATGGGACTCTGTTTTGTTGGTTTCCTCCTCCCCTTCTCAAAAACAAAGGGGTTTACAGTTGCCCCCATCCACAGCCAGCCCACGCATAGTCTCCCTGGAATGGTTTCGCCTGTGTGGGTGAATTTTGGGGTGAGGCTGGGCAAGAATGGGTGAGGGCAGGGTGAGGATGGTTGAAGCTCTAGATTTGCAGTCCTGCTCTGAATACAGCTTCCCCTCTTTGCCTCCATGGCTTCCCAGTCAAGAGCAAGCTAACTGGCCAGTAAGAATTCAGCCTTGAGAACAGCTGTGACTAGCAAAAAGACTTAATTACCTTCATTTTTTTCTGCAAAAAAAAAAAAAAAAGAGTTTGCTGTACTGTGAAGTCCTATACAACTGTTGAAAGTAGGACTGATGTCTGTGAATCAGCATGGAAAACTATTCCAGACAGATTTTTTTAATGTTTAAAAAATATATTTTTTATTTATTTATTTGAGAGAGAGAGAATGGACATGGCAGGGCCTCCAGGCACAGCAAACAAACTCCAGATGCATGTGCCCCCTTGTGCATCTGGCTTATGTGGGTCCTGGGGAATCAAACGGGGATCCTTTGGCTTTGTAGGCAAATGCCTTAACCATTAAGCAATCTCTCCAGCCCCAGACAGGTATTTTTAAACAAAACAAAGGAAAGTAGAAAATAATACACTGAATTTTAGAAAAAGCCACATAAATGATGCTGTGGAGATGGCTTGGTGGTTAAAGGCACTTGCTTCCAAAGCCTGCCAGCCTAGGCTCAATTCCCCAGCCGCCCACATAGAGCCAGTCAGGCATTGCAGCAGTGAGAGACCCAGGTGCATGCGCACATGCATATACACACACACATACACAAAATCTAAAGGCTGGATGCACTGGCTTATGCCTTTAATCTTAACACTTGGAAGGCAGAAATAGGAGGATCATCATGAGTTCGAGGCCACCCTGAGACTACATCGTGCATTTCAAGTCAGCTTGGGCTATAGCAAGACCCTACCTTAAAAAATCAAAATGATAATAAAAAAAGAAAAAAAAATCTACATGAAGCAAGAACTAACCATTATCCATTTGTTATAAGTACAGATATGTCTTGAGCTCACTGCATTTATGTTGAATTTGAGATGTAGAAAAGCCATGCTTACTGACTGTTAACAGTGGTCCTATCTAGGAGGGGAATTATTTGCTGGGGCGGGTGTTCAAAGAAGATTTTAGCATCATAGCTATTGCTTGAATAGTTTATAAGAAGAATGCACTATATGTTACTTGTGTAATTTATTTAAAAAGATTTACAACTCTGTAACTAATAGCTTAAGAGTTAGGTACTGACTGGTGGTGCATGCCTTGCCTGTACCAGCACTTGGGAGGCTGGGGCAGTAGGATCACAGGTTCTGAGCCAGCTTGTGCTATGTAGTGAACTCTGTGGGTGGTGGTGGGGGAAATGGGAGGGGAGAGGTGCTGACTCAAGGGGAAGTGAGACTTCAATCCACTTGGCATTCCTCTGAACAGCTGTTACTGCTGATTTCGTTTCCTCTACCCTGAGGAATGTTCTCTATGCTAAGAAGTTTAAGTGATGCAGTGTTTAAATTCACAGAGAGCTGCAGTCCTCGAAATTTGTTCCTTTGCGATGGCCTCTGACCTGTGCCTCTCCTTGTTCTGTCGGGGATTCCCAAGAAGGAGGTGCTGCCTGTTGGCCTCACATCCTCTGTCGGATTTACAGGGCCACATGGGCATCTGTTTCCCTCTGCTTGCAGTGCTGTCCCCCGCCCAGGCCATTGTGGTTTACACGGACAGGGAGGTCCATGGAGCCGTGGGCTCCCAGGTGACCCTGCACTGCTCCTTCTGGTCCAGTGAGTGGGTCTCAGATGACATCTCTTTCACTTGGCGCTACCAGCCTGAAGGGGGCCGAGATGCCATTTCGGTGAGTTCTTGGGGGCATCTTGGGGTTAGATGACAGAAAATGAGCTTCAAAGAAGGACAGAAAGAAGAACTTGGGCTACAGAGAGGAAACTGTGTGACGAGTCATAACCCCAGCTTTAGCAGGTAAGTGGCAGTTTGGTTACCCTGCCTAGGACCCCTGGGCACTGTCTCCCCCCTCCCCCAGACCAGGAGCTGTTACCCTGAGGCTGGAGCCAAACTTTGACAGCTCGCTAAACTAGAGTCCTCTCACATGTCTCCCCTCATTCTTCTCAGATCTTCCACTATTCCAAAGGACAACCCTACATTGACGAAGTGGGGACCTTCAAAGAGCGCATCCAGTGGGTAGGAGACCCTCACTGGAAGGACGCTTCCATTGTCATTCACAACCTAGACTACAGTGACAACGGCACCTTCACTTGTGATGTCAAAAACCCACCAGACATAGTGGGCAAGACTTCTCAGGTCGTGCTCTATGTCTTTGAGAAAGGTGTGAGAAGGGACAAAGGACGGGGATTCTGGGAGGCAGTTCAAGGAGGGGATCTGGGGAGCTAGTTTCGCTGGGGGAAGGAGTAAAAAGTCCTCTCTAACCCAGCATGGTGGTGCAGACCTGTGATCCCAGCATTTGGGAGGCTGAAGCAAAAGACTGCCTGGGCAGTATAGCGAGTTCAAGACCAGCCTGGGATACATAGTGAAACCTTGAGTTTAAAAAAAAAAAAAAAGATCCAAACAGGACATGGTAGTATTCACCTGTAATCCCAGCATTTGTGAGGTGGAGGCGGGGCAGGGGGACCGCATAAATTCAGGGTCATTCTCAGCTACATAATGAGTAGGAAACCAGCTTGGGATAGATGAGAAAAAGTCCACTTAATGATGAGTCAGACTCTGGGACAGTAGACAGGAGGCATCTTGGCCGGGTCTTCTACACCTCCAGCCGCAGGGAATAGGTGTGCGTGTTGGGGGGGGGGGGGTGAAGCAAGGCGACCGAGGAGCCTGCCTCTCTTACCGCTCCCCCCACCCCCAGCAAAACTCCTCTCCCTCCCCTTCTAGTGCCCACTAGGTACGGAGTGGTGCTCGGGGCCGTGATCGGGGGCATCCTCGGAGTGGTGCTGTTGCTTGTGCTGCTTTTCTACCTGGTTCGGTACTGCTGGCTGCGCAGACAGGCGGTCCTGCAGAGAAGGCTCAGGTAAGAGCAGGGCGGAGGAAAGATGCTGGGCGCCCCCTTCCCCACCTCCCCACCCCCCGGAATCGGTACCACTGTGGCCTCTTCCTACAGCGCCATGGAGAAAGGGAAATTGCACAAGACTTCGAAGGACTCGAAGCGCGGGCGGCAGGTGAGCCGGACGCCCCGGATGCGCGGGGGAGGGGCTGTGGGGCCGCCGCGAGGGGCGGGTGGGCACGGTGGGGCGCTGACGTGCGGCCCCCACCCCGCCCCCCGCCCTCCAGACGCCGGTGCTGTACGCCATGCTGGACCACAGCCGGAGCACCAAAGCGGCCAGTGAGAAGAAGTCCAAAGGGCTGGGGGACTCCCGCAAGGATAAGAAATAGCGGTTAGCGGGCCGGGCGGGGGACCGGGGGTCAGGGGCGGAGCCCTCCAAGGGCGCTCAGGTGGTGGTCATCGAGATGGAGCTTCGGAAGGATGAGCAGAGCTCGGAGCTCCGGCCTGCTGTCAAGTCCCCCAGCAGAACCAGCCTCAAGAACGCCCTCAAGAACATGATGGGCCTGGACTCGGACAAGTGAGCGTCCCCCGCCAGGCCCGGTCAGAGCAGGGGGACCTAGGCTCCTCTTCTCCCCGCGTCTAGGTGCTTTCCTCTTGCTCCCCAGCCCTGCCCTGCCCTGCCCTGCACTCACCTCCTGTTGAGATGTAAGTTTCATTCCAGAATCCAAGCCCAAGCATCTGTATGCCCCTCACCTGCACCCCCTGGCTTTCTGGGAGTCCAGGGGCTAACCCTACCCCTCACCTGCCCTAAAGGCTGTGTGTTTGGTATCTGTCACCGAGAAGAAAGGGACCTTGATAGCCTCTGCCCCAACTCCAGGCCATTTGGCCTTCCCGTCTCCTGCCCCCTAGCTGATCTCTGCCCGTTCCTTCCCTCCGGAGGCCCGGCTCCATACTCTGTCCTCCTGCTAACACCCAGATCACCCAGATCGGACTCTCCTTCCTTCCGGTTTTATTTAGGTTGTTGATTATTTTTTATTTTTTACCTGAGCCCATATTCTACCCTGACCCCCATGACCGAGGAACTATGACGTCATGTGGCTTTCCCCAGTGCCCTGTCCCCACTAAGTCCTCAGTCGAGAGCCAGCCAACCCAAGCAGAGGAGCTCTTGATTCTCGGACCTCAGCTACCTGACCGACGCCCTCTGACACTCTTTAGCACTGTTCTGGGACCCAAAATCTTGGGGAAGGAGATAGAGAGGATGGATCCTCACAGGTCAGGGGTGGAGGAGGAGGCAAGTGAACCTTAAGGAATGAATGGCTCTAAATAATCAAACAGGAAACAGGAAAAACAAATGGGAAACTGAGGGGAAGGAAGAGGCTGCACTCCCAGCCACAGGGGATTCTTAGGGTTTTTCTATATTCTGTACATTTCTTCTACCACCTACACATGTCCTTATGGTTAATAAACACTGACATTTCCAGAAGCTGTGGTCTCCATCTTGCATTTCCTAGTTTTTGTGGGAATCCCTCATCCCTCTTGCCATTCCATTCCCAGGCCTTATGCTTCCTTGTCATGAACAGCTGGTTTCAATTATTGAGTTTGGGTTTAGGGTATGGGCCTAGAGAATATAGTAAAAAGAACTCTGAAGTATGCTCACATGACACATTCCTAAGTTTAAATCTAGCCACTGAGCTTGTGCCATGTGCTAAAATGTGCAGGTTCTGCTTTTCCATGAGTGGAAGCAGAAGTCCTCCCTGTCAAGATCTGAATTCCAAATCAATCCAGCCAGTAACCCAGTATGATTACTTAACATTGGTAAGCTTGTTTTACATTTTATGTAAATACCACCTTGTACAATTCCTAGAGCCTTTGTGGGAATTGACTGAGATTTAGTACATAGAAATCTTTGGAAGCTGGAAGTTAATATTCAACTAAGGTATTAAAGGTCAGGCCCTTCAAAAGGGCACAACAGGGAAAGAGGCAACAGGAAGATAGGGGAAAGGAAGAACACAACCAAAATGATATATGCATGAAAACCCCATATGGTTTGGGCATGGTGGCACATGCCTTTAATCCCACCCTGAGACTACATAGTGAACTACAGGTCAGCCTGGCTAGAGCAAGACCCTACCTCGATAAAACAAAAAAGAAAACCCCATATGGAAACCTATTACTTTGTAAGCTACTTTTAAAATACATGCATGCATACATACATATAGATACGTAAATGCCACATCTTCAAAATTAAAAGGGGGAGGGGCCAGCTAGTTTTGCCTGAAGGAATAAAACAATCTCATTTCCCTCTACACATACAACTTCATTGTGGTGCACACCTATTTCCAGGACTTGGGAGGTGGAAGTAGGAAGATCAGGAGTTCAAAACCAGCTCAGGCTACATGAAACGCTGTCTCAAACACAAAACCACCACTGCAAAACAAAAAAAGAACTTTGTTCTGGACTGAAGAGACAGTTTAGCGGTTAAGGAGTTTGCCTGCAAAGCCAAAGGACCTCAGTTCAATTCCCCAGGACCCACGTAAGCCAGATGCCTGAGGTGGCACATGTGTCTGGAGTTCAATTGCCATGGCTGGAGGCCCTGGTGTGCCCTGGTGTGTCCATTCTGTGTGTGTGTGCGCATGTGCACGCAAGTCTCTTGCCCTCTCTCAAATAAATAAATAAAATTTAAAGGGGGGGGCATAGTGGCACACACCTTTAATCCCAGTACTCTGGGAGGCAGAGGTAGGAGGATCACCATGAGTTCAAGGCCACCCTGAGACTACATAGTGAATTCCAGGTCAGCCTGGACTAGAGTGAGACTCTACCTCAAAAAAACCAAAAAAAAAAAAAAAAAAAGAAAAGAAAAACAAAAACCTTTGTTTTGTTGGTACACTATTTAAAATATACTATTAATACATCACTAGCCAGTTTGTTTATATGTCAACTTAGGTACATCATTAATATTCTGGAATCCTTAAATGATTATGGGAAAACATATGTAACATTTTCCTTTGGGGTCATTGGTGACCAAAAAAATAAGACTCCCACAATTCAAGTCTTCTCCTAGTTAAAAGGTCAAAGATATGAATAATACCAGTGCTGCCAAAACCCAAAGTGTGTCTGTTTATTCAAGAGCGTCGCTGGGCATAGAGGCACGTGCATTTAGTCTGAACACTTGGGAGGCTGAGGTAGGAGGATTGCAATGAGCTTGAGGCCAGCCTGGGGATACAGAGTGAGTTCCAGGTCAGCCTGGGTTAGAGTGATACCTGTCTTGAAAGAAAAAAACTAAAACAAACCAAAAAAAAGTGTTTTTAAAAAAATATTCTTGTCTTTTTAATTATTCTTGGGTATTTTTGTTTGTTTTGTTTTTATTTGCAAAGAGAGAGAGAGAGAATGGGCATAGCAGGACCTCTCACCACTTGCAAACAAACTCTAGACTCATGCACCGTTTTGTGTATCTGGCCTTAAGGGGAATCGACCTGTGGCTGTCAGGCTTTGCAAGCAAGTGCATTAAACACTGAGCCATCTCTCCAGTTCTATTTTTGTCTTCCTTTCTTTCTTGTCTCTTTTTTCTTTCTTTCTTTCTTTTTTTGGGGGGGGGGGGGTTTGAGGTAGGGTTTCGCTCTAGCCCAGGCTAACCTGGAATTCACTATGTAGTTTCAGGGTGGCCTCAGACTCACATCACAACAACCCTCCTACCCAGGCCTCCCTCCCAAGTACTGGGATTAAAGGCACAAAAGCCATGTGCAGCAGGCCTAGCCAGCCATATTTTCTTTCTTTCTTTCCTTCTTTCTTTTTCTTTTTATTCTGAGGTAGGGTTTCACTCTAGCTCAGGCAGACCTGAAATGCTCTATGTAGTCTCAGGGTGGCCTCCAACTCATGGTGATCCTCCTATCTCTGCCTCCCAAGTGCTGGGATTAAAGGTGTGCACCATCACACCCGGCTTATTTTTCTTATTTTTAAGGAAAGGTCTTGCTATGTAGCATACACTGGCCTCACAATCTTCCTGTCCCTCTGAGTTCTGGGATAGCAAGGGTGCACCACCACATCATAGCTCTCACCCTGTGTGGTGACACCCATGCCTTTAATCCCAGCATGCAGGATGCAGAGGTAGGAGGATGGCCATGATTTCAAGGCCACCCTGAGACTACATAGTGAATTCCAAGTCAGCCTGGGCTAGAGGGAGACCCTGCCTCAAAGAACCAAATACACAACAAAACAAATCACAGCTCTCTATGGGGTGTAAAAGAGGAAATTTAGGCACAAGTTAGAAAAAATTAGGAATATCTAAGCTAAAGATTCCTTATGAGTTGAGACACTAAACTATCCATTATTCATTAGACACTTGCAGTTGGGAACCTTGTTTAAACTTCCTAGGCTCTGATGAGCATCAAATGAGATATTATGTTGCCTCTGAAATATAGCATTGCCCAAAGCATTTCATTTAATTACACTTTTGTTCTAAAAATCATCAGCACCTGCATTTGACCAGCTCAGTTTGCCCAATTGTTTTTAATACTTCCAATTCCGTCAGGATTCCTGGCATTGGGGAACAACATTTTTTGCTACCCTTTCAGTATGTACTTCCACAAGTATCACACACAGCTACCATGGCCAACTGCTTTTCCCCAGAGATCTAAACTCAGGTGCTGACACGATGACAAATTATGTATCCACTGAGCCCTCTCCTCAGCCCCCATGACCTTGTACTTCTGATCTTCCTGTATCCACCTCACAAGTGTGATTGTGAAATCATGTATCTGATTTCCTATGCACATATTTTAATGTTTTTGTTTACTTAATTTATTTATTTGAGAGCGACAGAGAAAGAGGCAGGCAGATAGGTAGAGAGGGAATGGGTGCACCAGGGCTTCTAGCCACTGCAAACAAACTCCAGACACATGCACCACCTTGTGCATCTGGCTTACCAGGATCCTTAGCATTTTGCATAGAAACCTAACTGATCATGCAGGGTTTAGTCTATTAGTCTGCCTCACAGTTTGGACAGCACCACACTCAGGCACAACCCATTTGTCCCACCAAGGCCTTCCCTTGGGCTGGGGAGTATAGCTCAGTGGTATTTGCCTATGTAGTGACCTGGGCTTCCTTCTCACCATGGGATATAAGCAGAAGGCTTTCCCTTCTAGGCATGAAATGTGGCTCCCAGCCAAGCCCCCACTTACTATCCTCCAGAAGTTTCCTGAGCTCATGGCAAAAACAGCTTGCCAGTGCGCTCTGGGGAGCTTTTTTATAAGATAGGGTTGAATGCAGATGACAAGATTCCCAAATCGTCAGTAAGCTGCTGGGTGTGGATTTTCTTTCTACTTTTTTTCCAGGACATCTGGAACTAGAATCGCCCTGACACCAATTCCTATGAGCATAGTTTCGTAAAGGCTTAGGACAACTAGACCCAGCACAGCCTTTACTACTCTAAAATGAATTTAATACATAATATCATCTATATGTTTTCAAAAAATCAATAGAACACTTTAACTGTATTATAAAATTGAAATAGAATAATTCAAAGCCGGGTATGGTGGCACATGCCTTTAATTCCAGCACTCGGGGGGGGGGGGGGCAGAGGAAGGAGGATCTCTATGAGTTCAAGGCTACCCTGAAACTACATAGTGAATTCCAAGTCAGCCTGGGCTAGAGTGAAACCCTACCTCGAAAAATCAAATAATAATAATAATGATAATTCAAAAATCAGAATGTGCAGTGTTTAAGTAGAACTGTAATAGACGAGTGTAATGTAGAAGTCATAGCCTTGAACCTAAACATGGAACTGCTTTGGGCTTTTTTTTTTTTTTTTTTTTTATTTGAGAGTGACAGACACAGAGAGAAAGACAGATAGAGGGAGAGAGAGAGAATGGGCGCGACAGGGCTTCCAGCCTCTGCAAACGAACTCCAGACGCGTGCGCCCCCTTGTGCATCTGGCTAACGTGGGACCTGGGAAACCGAGCCTCAACCGGGGTCCTTAGGCTTCACAGGCAAGCGCTTAACCGCTAAGCCAGCTCTCCAGCCCTGGGCTTATTATTGTTTTCGTAATATTTATATGGGCATGTGTGTGCCACATCATAGGTGTGGAGGTCAGAGGACAACCTCAGTGTCTCTCTTCTTCCATCTTCTATTGAAACAGGGTTTCTCTCATTGTTGTGCTGTTGCTTACCAGCAGGCCTCATCTTCTCCTGGTTCCATCTCCCATGTGGTAAGCATGCTGGGATTAGAGATGCATGCACCACTTTGTGTCCAGCTCTATGTAGGTTCTGAGGAGGATCAAACTTAAGTCAGCAGGCTTGTAGCAGGAGCCTTTAACCACTGGGCTATCTACTCAGCCCCCAGGTTCTTTTTTAAACAGAATCTCATGTAGCAAAAGCTGGCTTCAAAACTCTTGATCTTCAGGGCTAGAGAGATGCTTAGTGGTTGAGGCACTTGCCTGCGAAGCCTAAGGGCCCATGTTCGACTCTTCAGATCCCACATAAGCCAGACATACAAAGGTGAGGCAAGAACAAGGTTGCACATGTCCACTAGGTGGCGCAAGCGTCTGGAGTTGATTGCAGTGACTGAGGCCTTGGCATGCCAATTCTCTCTCTCTGCCTCACTCTAAAATAAAAATAAAAATAAATCTCCTGATCTTCTTGCCTCTACCTCCCAAATGCTGGGATTACAGGCTTGCAACACCACATCCAAGTTTGTTTGATTTGCCTTGTTGGGGATTAAATTCAGGGCCTCCTGCATTTGACCACTGAGCTACAGATCATGGAATCATTTTGTATGCAACAGCAGCAAAAAGAAATTGATAAGATCATAGATATTAGTGACTCAAATACCACAAGCATGTTTTATTCAAGACATGAGTTTGTGCAATGGTAAACAACTCTTGATTCCAGGTAAAGTTCTAAGCAAATTATAATGTCCCTTTAATCTAAACATTAGATGCCTTTCTGGGAAATTTAAAGTCTAATATGGTATGGAAAATACCTTGTATTTACCTGAAAATGGAGCTGAATTATAGTCTCTCTTACACAGTAATACATTAATATTATAGTGGGGTTTTTAAAAATCATAGAAGATATGTGACAATTTTTTAAAAAAAGGAATTTGGAGCTGGGGAGATGGCTCAGTGGTTAAAAGTGCTTGCTTGCAAAGCCTGATGGCCTGGGTTTAAATCTCCACGTGTGACATAAACCCAGATGCACAAAGTAGCACATGTGTTCGGAGTTTGTTTGCAGAAGCAAGAGGCCCTGACATACCCATACTCAATCTTTCTTTTGTCTTTTCAATCTTTCTCTTGCTCAAGTAAATAAAAATATTTCAAAAAATAATTTTATTACCATTGTGTGAGTGTGTGTGTGTGACATTGTACGATATATCCTGGCACACGCGTGTCATGACACATGAATGTGAAGGTCAGGAACAACCTCAGGTGTATGTCCTCACCTTTTCCCTTGTTTGAGGCATGGTCTCTTGTTCTGCTGCATGCACCAGTCTAGTTGGTCCATTAACTTCTAGGGATTCTCCCGAAGAGATGACTTAGGGTTAAGGTGCTTGCAGGCAAAGCCAAAGGACCCAAGTTCAATTCCTCAGTACCCAGGTAAAGCCAAATGCACAAAGTGGCACATGTATCTGGAGTTCATTTGCAGTGGCTAGAGACTTTGTTGTGCTCTATCTCTCTCTCTCAAATAAATAAATAATAAAAATATTTTTAAAACATAGTCCTAAAGATTTTTTAAACTTCCCCTAGAGGGCAGTACATCCTCCTTTGAGAACTGCTTTAGCCAGAGTTAATGAGGCCCTGAGGTCCTCCTGAGGGTTATTTAGAGCATTAACTCCACTTCAGAGTGTCCATATTTACTGTCAACCCTAATGTAACGTAAGCCCCTTGATGCTTCTTTCTCTCTAGGCCTGCACATCAGCTCTTCTGAGCACCATTTCTTTCTGTTTGCTTCCTTGTTTGTTTGATTTTGCTAGTCTAAATTGATCTGGAACTCACTCTATAGCCTACTCTGGCCTGGAACTTACTATAATCTTCCTACCTCAGCCTCCTGAGTGCTGGGATGAAAGGCTGGAGCCACCATGTCTCATATCCATCTCCCTTTCAGCCACTTTTAACATCAGAGAGCCTGGCTACAATGTTGCCTGTAGCAACAGGGGAGGCAGCTGGATGAGAGGGTGGAGATAGTGCCAGAATTCTGGGAGGAGGAGTCTGGGAAATTGTCTGGTAAAGCCAAGATGTGGCCCTTGCCTGGAGGATGACAGAAGATTCACATCTTACCTGTCTGTGCTATTAGGGACAAAGGAGGTATATCCGAGCCCAGCAAAGGAAAGCTGTTTTCTCTGCCCTTTGAGCTCAGCTGGACAGCATCCCTGACAACCAATTTGGCTGCCCTTCAATTACTCTGTCCCTTATCAAGGTGTTATAAAAAGCACAGCTTCTGAAGTCAGGCTGCCTGAATTCTAGTCCTAGTCCAACTACTCACGTGCTTAAGGAAAGTTATCTCTGTGGCTGGCTATTCCTTCAACTGTAAAATGGGGGTACTAGTAGAATCTATGTCATAGAGTTATGAGGATTAAATAAGTCAATATATGTGAAAGTGCTTGGAACACAATCTGGCACCCAGCATGTTACAAATTTCAGATATTATATTACTACCATTCACATGGTATAGGAAGCATGTCTTTTTTTAAAAAAAAAAAATAACGAGTGGGAATTTTCTACCCATATGGAAAGAAGAAAACTGCTCTTTTTTTTTTTTTTTTTCTTCGAGGTAGGGTCTCAGCCTAGCCAAGGCTGACCTGGAATTCACTATGTAGTCTCAGGGTGGCTCTTTATTTTTTTAAAAAATAATATATTTTATTTATTTGAGAGAAAGAGAGAGAGAATGGGCATACCAGGGCCTCCAGCCACTGCAAATGAACTCCAGATGCATGTGCCCCCTGTACATCTGGCTTATATGGGTCCTAGAAAGTCGAACTGGGATCCTTTGGCTTTGCAGGTTGCATGGGACTACAGAATCACCCCAAATTGAGTAATAAGTATGTTAATTATGAATAAACCCAAGTCTATAGACAGTTATGCTCAGGAAAGAGTACTTCCAGGTTACCTGATGAAGATGGCTTATCTAGACTGATGTAGAAGGATCTCTGTGAGCTCAAAGCCAGCTTGAGTGAATCCCAGGTCAAGTCTAGAAAGATGGCTTAGCAGTTACGGTGCTTGCCTATGAAGCCTAAAGATCCATATTCAACTCTCCGGATCCCACATAAGCCAGACACATAAAGGTGAGGCAAGTGCAAGGTCAACATGCCCACTAGGTGACACAAGCATCTGGAGCTCAATTGCAGTGGCTGAGACTCTGGCACACTGATTCTCTCTCTGTGTCTCTCTCTCTCTCATTCTCTATGAAATAAAACAAAACAAAAACAGTGCTGGGTGTCAGGGGGGAGGGAGGGAATTACCATGGGATTGTTTTTATAATCATGGAAAATGTTAATAAAAATCTAAAAATTAAAAAAGGGGGTTGCTGGAGAGATGGCTTAGCGGCTAAGCGTTTGCCTGTGAAGCCTAAGGACTCTGGTTCGAGGCTCAATTCTCCAGGACCCACGTTAGCCAGATGCACAAGGCGGCGCATGCGTCTGGAGTTCGTTTGCAGTGGCTGGAAGCCCTGGTGCGCCCATTCTCTCTCTCTCTCTCTCTTCCCTATCTGCCTCTTTCTCTCTCTGTCACTCTCAAATAAATAAATAAAACTGAACAAAATTTTTAAAAAAAGGGGGGCAGTCTGTTGGGTTTGCCTAAAAATAAAAATAAAAAAGTTTAAAAAATGATTAAAAAAAAAAAAAGCAGTGCTGGAGAGATGAATTAGTGGTTACGGTACTTGCCTACAAAGCCTAAGAACCCAAGTTCAATTCCCCAGTACTCAATAAGCCAGATGCACATGGTGACACATGCATCTGGAGTTTGTTTGCAGTGGTTAAAAGCTCTGGCATACCAAACGTGCAATAGTAGCACCTCTGTCATGGAGGAAACCAACTGCCCTCCAATTGGACTGGAGGCCCGCTCCATAAGAGGGAATACATCCCTGATACTGAAAACTTAAAACAGGGGTAGTCATGAGCCCTAGGGGTGTAACAGCTGCTGATGTCTGGATAAATGTATATACTATGCTTATCAAACTGCCCAGCAAGCACTTCTCTTAATATTTATACCCTTATATTAACGCTACTCTCAGTTTGGGTAGAGAACCTTCTCTTTTCAGATGGCAGTGACTTTGAGATGACTCAGAAGGTATCATGGTGCTGGAAAGAAGTGACTAGAGTACTGAGTCACATCTCGATCACACCTTCCAAGGCTCAGGGTCTAATGTAGAAAAGGTGGCGGAAAGAATGTAAGAGCCAAAGGAAGGGTAGGACTCCTTACAATGTACTCCCTCCAGACATAAAATGGACTGGGTATCCATGACCTCATAGTGCCTGACACTACCTACACAAGACCATCATAAGAGAAGGAAAAGATCACGACATCAAAATAAAAGAGAGACTGATTGAGATGGGGAGGGGATATGATGGAGAATGGAATTTCAAAGGGAAAGTGGGGGGGGGGGAGGAAGGGTATGACCATGGGATTTTTTTTTAATTTTTGTCCATCTTTATTTATTTATTTGAGAGTGAAAGAGAGAGAAAGAGGCAGACAGATAGATAGAGATAGAGAGAGAGAGAGAGAGAGAGAGAGAGAATGGGCGCGCCAGGGCTTCCAGCCACTGCAAACAAACTCCAGACACGTGCGCCCCCTTGTGCATCTGGCTAAAGTGGGTCCTGGAGAATCGAGCCTTGAACCAGGGTCCTTAGGCTTCACAGGCAAGCGCTTAACTGCTAAGCCATCTCTCCAGCCCCTATGGGATATTTTTTATAATCATGGATCATGTTAATAAAAATTGAGAAAAAAAAAAAACTAGATGCAAAAAAAATTGAGAAAGAAAAAAGCTCTGGCATACCCATTTTCTCTCTCTCTCTCAAATAAATAAATAAAATATTTAACAACAACAATAAAAGATGCCCTCTCTCTCTCTCTCTCTCTCTCTCTCTCTCTCTCTCGTTTTTCTAGTCCAGGCTGACCCGAAATTCACTATGTTGTCTCAGGCTGGTCTTGAATACATGGCGATCCTCCTACCTCTACCTCCTGAGTGCTGGGATTAAAAGCATGTGCCACCATGCCCAGTTAGCATTTTTTTTAATTTTAATTTTATTTATTTATAATAGAGAGAAAGAATGGGTGTGCCATCGCCTCTAGCCACTACAAACGAGCTTCAGACACATGTGCCACCTTGTGCATTTGGCTTATATGGATTCTGAGGAGTCAAACCTGGGTCCTTAGGCTTCACAAACAAGCACCTTAACCGCTAAGCCATCTCTCCAGCCCTCTTCATGGGCATTTTTACTATTTATATACATACATAAAGACACACACATCCTTTATCTTCTATTGATCACATATCCTGTGTTTTTCTCAACACTCAACTGAATTTTCCTTCAAAGGAATTTTTACTGCCTTGCAATAAATCAGCACTGCTTGTCTATATAAGTTCTACTTTCCTGCCACTTTCAGGACACACATTCAATGCTTCTGAATGTCACCCTAATTGTATTTTTTAAATTTTTTTTGTTTATTTTTATTTATTTGAGAGCGACAGAGAGAAAGAGGCAGATAGAAATAGAGAGAGAATGAATGGGCATGCCAGGGCTTCCAGCCACTGCAAACGAACTCCAGATGGGTGCACCCTTGTGCATCTGGCTAACGTGGGTCTTGGGGAGTCGAGCCTTGAACCGGGATCCTTAGGCTTCACAGGCAAGCGCTTAACCACTAAACCATCTCTCCAGCCTCCTAATTGTATTTTTGTTGTTGTTGTTGTTTCAAGGTAGGGTCTCTCTTAGCCCAGACTGACCTGGAATTCACAAACTAATTTCGAAGTGGCCTCAGACTCATGGCTGTCCTCCTAGCTCTGCCTTCCAGAGTGCTGGGATTAAAGGTTGCACCACCATGCCCAACTTCCTAATTGTCTTTCCTTCTTTCTTTCTTCCTTCCTTTCTTTCTTTTTTTCTTTCTTTCTTTCTTCCTTTCATTTTGGTTTTTCAAGGTAGGGTCTCACTCTAGCCCAGGCTGTCCTGGAATTCACTATGTAGTCTCAGGGTGGCCTTGAACTCATGGTGATTCTCCTACCTCTGCCTCCCGAGTGCTAGGATTAAAGGCGTGCGCTACTACGCCCGGCTCTAATTGTATTTCTTAAGACTTCAAATAAAGTTCCTTTACTTTTAGAGTATCAGAGTTTGCATAGATCAACATTTGTAATGATTAATGAGCACTGAAGGAAGACCAAAACATTGGCAGAAAACGAGAGGGTATCATTACTATCCTAATTTGATGGTGCAGAAGGGAAGGAGCCCAGAAGTGAATGAGGAAGAATTTCTTGTGGTCTCACGAACAGGTGGGCTTTCTGCCTGTATGTGGACTGTGAATCTTTGTCTTTGTAGATCCAGAGTCAGGCCTGCCACTTAACAAGAACGAAAGGATGCTGGGCATGGTGGTGCAGGAGGATTGCTGTAAGTTCAAGGCCACCCTGAGACTACATAGTGAATTCCAGGTCAGCCTGGGCTATAGCAAGACCCTACCTCAAAAACAAACAAACAAACAAACAACCCAAAGCAAAACCAAACAAAATAAATAAACAAACAAACAAGAAAGAAAGGCATCAGGGATATCCAACTAATATAAGAAGCAAAACTTCTAACCCCTAAACTCTGGGTTTTCAGAGGCACAGACAGCACAGGGACTACATTTGGAGAGGTTGTGACAAACAGGATGACAGCAGCTAATGAGAGAGTAATTCCAATGAGGACTGGTTCTCAAACACTGAGTACACCAGAGACAGGGCCTCTGCCACTACCTCTGAAAACAATACCAGAATAAGAAAAGAAGACTCAGCAAGGGCAAGAAGGGTGGATGGACAGAGAAGCAAAGGGGAGAGAAGGCAGGGCAGCTTCCCAAAAGGATGCTGGACAAGGATTCCTTATAAGGGAAATGATGGAAGTGGATGAATCTGCCACTACACTGGGCCAAGTTCAATGTGAGGTCAAGGGTCGTACCCAGCAACCTCATTCATTCTCTGAAATCAGGAATGAAAGATTGTCTAGAGAGCAGAATCCTTGTCCCATTAGCTGCCTGGATCTCAATGAGGCCTTTGTCATCATATCTGAGGTTTGAGAGCACAAAGTATGGAATCTTGGCTGGGCGCGGTGGCGCACGCCTTTAATCCCAGCAGTTGGGAGGTAGAGGTAGGAGGATCCCCGTGAGTTCAAGGCCACTCTGGGACTACAGAGTGACTCCCAGGTCAGTCTCGGATAGAGCGAGACCCTACCTCAAAAAATCAAAACCAAAAAATACATAAATAAATAAAGTATGGGATGTAAAACTTCCACTTTCATCAGGATTACGATCCCTGCTCTGCCATCCTTGCACGGTAGAGAAAGCACCGCACAGAAACCCGCGGCTTGCATGTGAAACTGTGATAGAGTGAAGGTCGGTGTTTCGTCTTCATCCTCAGGGCCTGGCACAGGGGCTCCTCAAGTGATATGAGAGAGGAGGATCTTTTCTTTTTCACAGTCTCTCCCTTTAAAGACAGTGTCTCTTTATGTGGCCCAGGCTGGCCTTGAACCTGAGGCAGTCCTCTTATCTTAGTCTCCTGAGGGCTAAAATTACAGGACTGTACCACCATACCTAGCCTATAAACCCCTCTCCACCATTCCAGAATTTATGCTAGCAATGACTTCAAAATGACTCTTGGAGGAAGAGAGGCTGAATGCTTGAAAACCCAACCTCGTGACTTGAAGTTAGAGGATTAGAATTTTTTAAAAAATGTGTGTGTGTGTATGTATATGATGTGTCTCCATGTGTGTGTAGGCACATGTATGCCATGGTGCCTGTATTGCAGTCTGAGGACAGCTTCAGGGTTGTCTTTTGTTTGTTTGTTTTTCAAGGTAGGGTTTCACTCTAGCCCAGACTGACCTGGGTTCATTATATAGTCTCAGGGTGGTCTTGAACTTGTGGCAATCCTCCTTTCTCTGCCTCCCAACCAAGTGCTGGGATTAAAGGCGTGCACCACCACACCTGGCCCTCTCCTTCCATTTTTGACTGGGACAAGGTCCCCCTTGATGTTTTATTTCTTCTACTTTTTTTTTTTTTTTAATTTGAGAGCGACAGACACAGAGAGAAAGACAGATAGAGAGAGAGCATGGGCGCGCCAGGGCTTCCAGCCTCTGCAAACGAACTCCAGACGCGTGTGCCCCCTTGTGCATCTGGCTAACGTGATTCCTGGGGAACCGAGCCTCAAACCGGGGTCCTTAAGCTTCACAGGCAGGCGCTTAACCGCTAAGCCATCTCTCCAGCCCCAGAATTAGAACTTTTAAATTCATTCAGCTCTCCAGAAAGTAGAGAGGGGCTGAGATCAATTTAGTCACCAGTGGTCAGCGACTTCACCAATCATACTTGTGTAATGATGCTTCCTTTAAAACCCTCAATATGGGATTCAGATTTCAGAAAGCTGCCAGGTTGGTGAATCCATCAAGATGCTGGAAGAGTGGCATGCCCAAAAATGTCAGTGACATGGTTCCATGTACTTCATCTCCCCACCCCGCCCCTTGCTACATATATATTTCTTCTACTTGACCTAGCTCCCCAGGGCTGGTATCACACTGGGTTTTGGGCTGTATCCTTTATAATAAAGAGCTATAACTAACACTATCCTAGGGCTGGGGAAACGACTTAGTGGTTAAGGTGTTTGCCTGCAAAGCCTAAGGACCCTGGTTCGATTCCCAAGCCAGATTCATAAGGGGGTGCATGCATCTGGAGTTTGTTTGCAGTGGCTGCAGGCCCTGGCACACCTATTCTCTCTCTCTCTCTCTCTCTCTGCCTCTTCCTCTTGCTCTCTCTCAAATAAATAAATAAATAAATAAAATATTTTAAAAAACAACACTATCCTGACTTCAGTGAACATTCTAGAAAATCACTTAGCAGGAGGGAGCTCTGACCTATGCTGGTTGGTTAGAAGTGCGGGTCACACCTGGCATTAAGTCTTGGTTGTGGTGTTACACTTACAGGGTAAGGTGTCTGCAGAGTTGAAGAGTTGGTTAATGTGAGAGGAAAACTCACACACTTGGTTTCAGAAGTATTGGACATAAGGTATTTCCTTTTTAGCTTTTCTATTTATTTTTATATTTTATCATTATTTTTAAGACAGGGTCTAATGTAGCCCAGGCTGGCTTCAAACCTGTAATGTAGCAAAGGATGACCTTGAACTCTCCACCTCCTAAGTGCTGGGATTATAGACATTTGAAACATGGGGCATCCTTTTAGCATTCTTCTTGACATGTTTCTTTTTCTTTTTCTTCCTTTCTTTCTTTCCTTTTTTTTTTTTTTTTTTTTTTAAGCATTTCTTCTGCCTGTCTTTTCTGGTGAGCCATCTGCAACAGCATTCACCTATTCCCCCATAGACTTGCAGTTTTAGATCTACAAAATAAAGCACTCAAGAAAAATCCCTCAATGATTACTATTAAGGGAGGATTTCTTTAGCAGTAGGTATGAGATTGACAGGAAAGAGAAGCAGGATTTTAGAGCCCTAAGAAGGAAATTGCAGCAAAAGCCCAGGGCTTCAAGAAAGAGTTACTGGCATGCCAGAGAGGAGCCTATATTCAAGTGCTCATTAGGAGCAGCACCTTGGCAGAGGGAACTCAGCCTTTAGAGCCTTTGTTGAGAAATACCACTGGGTCAGCAAAAGATGTTTACATCTCTCTGACCAAAACTATCTTTCCCAAAGCAATGGATATGTGTTTGCTACCATATCCTTTATCAAAAATACATGTAAGGGCTAGAAAGGTAGCTTAGCAATTAAGGTGCTTGCCTGCAAAGCCTAAGGACCTAGGTTTGATTCCCCAGAGCCTACATAAGCCAGATGTACAGGTGGTACCTGCACCTAGAATTCATTTGCATTGGCTAGAGGCCCTGGCACACCTTTCTCTCCCTCTCCCCCTCTCAAATAAATAAATAAATAAAATTTTTTTTTAATTTTGTTTTGCTTTGAGGTAGGGTCTCACTCTAGCTTAGGCTAACTTGAAATTCACTAGTCTCAGGGTGGCCTCAAACTCATGGCCATCCTCCTACCTCTGCCTCTCAAGTGCTGAGATTAAAGGTGTGCGCCACCATGCTCTGTGTGGTAGTTTGATTCAGGTGTTCTGGATGCTAGGTTCCCAGCTGAAGGAGATTGGGGAATTAACACCTCCAGGAGGCAGTGTTATTGCTGGGGATGGGCTTATGGATATTAGAGCAGTGGCCCCTTGCCAGTGTTTGGCACACTCTGCTGTTGCTATGGTCCGCCTTATGTTGGCCAGGGGGTGATGTCCACCCTCTGCTCATGCCATCATTTTCCCCTGCCCTCATGGAGCTTCCCCTTGAGCCTGTAAGCCAAAATAAGCCTCTTTTTCCCACAAGCTGCTCTTAGTTGGGTGATTTCCACCAGCAGTGCGAACCGGACTGCAGCACCTGGCAATAAAATGTTTTTTTAAAAATACATGTAAGAGGGCTGAGGCTGCAGTTCACTGGCAGAGCACTGTCTAGCATGAGCCAGGCTCTGTGTTCAATCAAAAAAAAAAAGGGGGGGGGCTGGAGAGATGGCTTAGCGGTTAAACGCTTGCCTGTGAAGCCTAAGGACCCCAGTTCGAGCCTCGGTTCCCCAGGTCCCATGTTAGCCAGATGCACAAGGGGCGCATGCGTCTGGAGTACGTTTGCAGAGGCTGGAAGCCCTGGCACGCCCATTCTCTCTCTCTCCCTCTATCTGTCCTTTTCTCTGTGTCTGTCGCTCTCAAATAAATAAATAAATAAATAATAATAATAATAAAAATAAAAATTAAAGAAAAAAAAAGGAGGGGAGAAAGATGACTCAGCAGTTAAAAGTGCTTGCTTGCAAAGCTTACCAGCCTGGGTTCAATTCTCAAGTCACCATGTAAACTAGATGCAAAAAATAGCACAAGCCTCTGATAGTTATCTGGTATTTGCAGTGGGAAGAGGCCCTAGCATACAGACAGACAGACAGACAGACACACACACACACACACACACACACACACACACACACACTTAAAAATCCAAGAATAGGGCCTGGAGAGATGGCTCAATGCTTAAATGCTTGCCTGCAACGCCTAACGATCCAGGTTGGATTTCCCCAGCACCCATGTAAAGTCAGATGCACAAAAACATTGGGATATAGGTTGCTCTCCAGAGATCTTGTCCTGAGGTTTCTTTCTTTTTCTTTTTTCCTTCCTTCCTTCCTTTCTTTCTGTTTCTTTCTTTTCTTTTCTTTTTTTTTCCTTCAAGATAGGGTTTCACTCTAGCCCTGACCTGGAATTCTATGTGATCTATGCTATCTCAGGCTGGCTTTGAACTAACTCACAGTGATCCTCCTACCTCTGCCTCCTAAGTGCTGGGATTAAAGGCGTGTGCCACCATACACTGCAGAAAGAGAAAGAATGGTAGCTCCAGGGCCTCCAGCCACTGCAAATGAACTCCACACGCATGCACCACTTTGTGCATCTGATTTACATAGTGTGGTGGTTTGATTTGGGTGTTCCCCATAAAGTTAGGTATTCTGAATGTTAGGTCCCAGCTGATGGCAATTTGGGAATTAAAACCTCCTGAAGGCAGTGTATTGTTGGGGGTGGGTTTATGGTGTTATAGCCAGCTTCCTCTGGCCAGTGTTTGACACACTCTCCTGATCCTGTTGTCCATCTGATGTTGGCCAGGAGGTGATGTCCACCCCCTTCTCATGCCATCATTTTCCCTGCTATCATGGGGCTTCTCCTTGACTCTATAAGCCAAAATAAACTCTTTTTCTACAAGCTACTCTTAGTCGGGTGATTTCTGCCAGCAACATGAACCTGACTACAATAGTAAGTTGGTACTGAGAAATGAGATTATTGCTGCTAGAAACCTGATTCTGTGGCTTTGGCCTTTTGGGACTGCTTTGCAGGAGGAATGTGGAAGGATTTGAAACCTTGGTCTAAGAGATGCTTTGCAGTGCTGTAAGAACAGCTTGATGGCCCCTTCTGTCAGAATTGACTGAATGCAGTCAGAACTGTGGATTGTGAGGTTTGGCTTATAAGGGTGAGAAAGAGCTTTGGCTGGACTGGGCTAAAAGCAGTTTGTATGAGAGGCTTCCTGTTATGCCTGTGTACTGAGAACTTGTGCAGGGCTGCATTGCATAGAAACAGACTGGTGTGTGCAGAGGGGTATGACACAGAAATGAAATGTTTGGGCCGAAACTTCTGCTCCTTCAGCTGCAATTGTTAGACAGATTACAACCTTTGAGATTGGGCCAGCTGACCTGCACTGAGACAACAGGAAAAATACAGAGTCTTTTGAAGGGGGCTGAATGCTGAAGGAGTGTCCTGTTTCTCAAAGACTGCTTTATTCCCTCCTGGATTAACAAATTAGCACCCACCTGGTCTTATATAGTATAACAAGTGCAGGAATGAGGTCACTGAATTGGCAACAAGAATTTTGTATTTTGGAAATGGCCATGGGCAAAGTGAAGCAGGCTTGTTGGATTACCTGTAGAGCCATGAGGATGAACCATGGGTTGCAGTGGAGACCCAATGGAGATGCCAGGACTATGGGATGGCTGCCAAGGAGAGCTGCTGGCACCAGATGATGTTTTCTGAGACTGTGAGTAACCTAGCTAGAAGGGCAGAATTGGAATTCCAGAGACTTGTCACTGACTAGAGTTATTGTACTTAGAGCTACAGAGTTTGATGTTTTCCCTGTTTCAATTTTGTATTGGCTGAATATTTCTTTGCTATGCCCAATGCCATCTTTTGCAATGTAAATGTTTATTCTATGCCATTATGGGTTTTGGGGGGGGCAAGTTTTGGTATTATAGCTCAGTTAAAAGACCTTGGGACTATGGGGATGTTTGGACATCATTAGCATTGATAAAAAATATGGGAACTTTTAAAGTTGGATGAATGCATTGTATTTTACAGTTTTTGGGGCCAGGGGCAGAATGTAGTGGTTTGATTTAGGTATCCCCCATAAACTTAGGTGTTCTGAATGCTAGGTTCCGTGCTAATGACAGTTTGGGAATTAAAGCCTCTTGGAAGCAGTTTATTGTTGGGGGCAGGTTTATGGGTATTATAGCCAGCTTCCCCTTGCCAGTGTTTGGCACACTCTCCTGTTGCTGTTGCCCATCTGATGTTGGCCAGGAGGTGATGTCCATCCTCTGCTCATGCCATCGTTTTCCCCTGCTATCATGGAGCTTCCCCTTGAGTCTATAAGTCAAAATAAACCTTTTGTTGTTGTTGTTCCCACAAGCTGCTCTTGGTCAGGTGTTTTCTGCCAGCAATGTGAACCTGACTGCAACACATGGGTCCTGGGGAATAGAAATGGGGTCATTAGGCTTTGCAGGCAAGCACCTTAACTGCTGAGCCATCTCTCCAACCCTTGTCCCTGTTTCTTATTCATTGTTGCTGTTTTGATTTCTTTAAAAAAAAAAATTGTTAACTTTTTATTTATTTTATTTGAGAGAGAAAGAGGCAGATAGAGAGAGAGAATGGGCGTGCCAGGGCTTCCAGCCACTGCAAACAAACTCCAGACGCATGCACCCCCTTATGCATCTGGCTAATGTGGGTCCTGGGGAATCGAGCCTCGAACTGGGGTCCTTAGGCTCCACAGGCAAGCGCTTAACCGCTAAACCATTTCTCCAGTCTGATTTCTTTTTTTTAAAGTATTTATTTATTTGAGAAAGAAAAAGAGGCAGATAAGAGAAAGCCATGCCAGAGCCTCCAGCTACTGCAAACAAACTCCAGATGCATGTGCCACCTTGTGCACCTGGCTTTATGTGGGTACTGGGGAATTAAACCTGGTTTCTTTGGCTTTGTTGGCAAGTGCTTTAACCACTAAACCATCTCTCCAGCCCTGCTGTTTTGATTTCTACATCTTTTTTGCTTGTTTTTGAGGTAGGGTTTCACTCTAGCTCAGGCTGACCTGGAATTCACTATGTAGTCTCAGAGTGGCCTCGAACTTGTGGTGATCTTCCTACTCTGCTTCCCAAATGCCGAATTAAAGGCATGTGCCACCATGCCTAGTGATTTATATATCTTTAATGCAATAAGGGAAGGGCTGGAGAGATTGCTCAGTGGTTAAAGGCACTTATTTGTAAAGCCTGAGAGCCTGGATTCAAATCCCTAGTACCACATAAAGCCAAATGCACAAAGTGCTACCTACATCTGGAGTTCATTTACAATGCCAGAAGGTCCTAGTGTACCCATTCTCTCTCTCTCTCTCTCTTTCTCTTCCAATCCTTGCAAATAAATAAACTATATATATTTCTGTTTTTTCAAGCTAGGATCTCTCTTTTGCCCAAGGTTGCCTCAAACTCACAGTATCCTCCTACCTCTGACTTCCAAGTGTTGGGATTAAAGGTGTGTGCCACCACACCTGGCCCATAAATTTTTTTTTTTTTTTTTTTTTTTTTTGGAAGGGAAGGGCCTGAAGAGATGGTTTAGTGGTTAAGGCGCTTGCCTGTGAAGCCAAAGGACCCAGGCTCAATTCCCTGGGACCCACATAACCCAGATGCACATGGTGGGGCATGGGTCTGGAGTTTGTTTACAGTGGCTAGAGGCCCTGGCACACCCATTCTCTCTCCCCTCTTTCTCTAATAAATTAATAAATAAAATATTTCTTAAAAATAAAACTAGGTGTGGTGGCACATGCTTTTAATCCTGGGAGGCAGAGGTAGGAGGATCACCATGAGTTCAAGGCCATTCTGAGATGACATAGTGAATTCCAGGTCAGCCTGGGCTGGAGTGAGATCCTACCTTGGGGGTGAGGGGAAGACAAATAAATAAATAAAAGGAAGAGAGTTGGACATAGGAGAGTTTACTCATAATCTGAGCACTCAGGAGGCTGAGGTAGGAGGGTTTTAAGTTACAGGCCAGCCTGAGCTTCCTAGTAAGACCCTATCTCAAAACAAATACATAAAGGAATGAATCAACAAATAAGCAAATACCAAGAACAGGAAATTGTAGAGACAGGCTAAAGTACAACAATGGTTTACAGAGGCAAGGAAGGATAGAATGGGGAATGTGGTGGATTTGTTGTTTGTTGTTGTTTGTTGTTGTTTGTTTGTTTTGAGGTAGGGTTTCACTCTAGCCCCGGCTGGCCTTCAACTCACAGTGATCTACCTACCTCTGCCTCCTGAGTGCTGGCATCAAAGGTGTGTGCCACCATGCCCAGCAGGGAGTGTGGTGGTTTGAATCAGGCGTCCCCCATCAAGTTATGTGTTCTGAATGCTTGCTTCCTAGCTGGTGGAATTTGGGGGGCGTAGACTTGCTGGAGGAAGTGTGTTGTTGGGGGTGGATCTCGGAGTTTATTAGCCCTGGCTTGCTAGTGTTAGTCGGCTCACTCTCCTGCTGACACTTCCCCCTGCTTTGGCAGAGACGATGCCCACCCTCTGTGTATGCCACGCTGTCCTCTGCCATCATGGAGCTTCCTCTCAAGACTGTATGCCAAAATAAAAACTTTCCTCCCACCAGCTGCTTTTGGTTGGGTGCTTTATCCCAGCAACACAAAGGTAACTGCAACCGGGAATTATTGTTTAAAGGGCACATGGTCTAAGCTTTATAAGATAAAAACCAGGGCTTAAGAGATAGCTTAGCAGTTAAGGTGCCTGCCTGTGAAGCCAAAGGTCCAAGGTTCAATTCTCCAGTACCCACATAAGCCAGATGCACAAGGTGACACATGAGTCTGGAGTTTATTTGCAGTAGATAATGCTCTGGTGCACCCATTCTCTCTCTTGCTCTCTCTCTCTCCCTCTCTCACTGCCTCTTTCTAACAGCTAAGGCCTTTGCCTGCAAAGCCAAAGGACCCAGGTTCAATTCCCCAGGACCCATGTTAGCCAGATGGACAAGAGGGCACACACGTCTGGAGTTCATTTGCAGTGGCCCTGGCATGCCCATTTTCTCTCTCTCTTCCTCTTTCTTGGTCAAATAAATAAATAAACAAAAACAAATATATTTAAAGCTGGGTGTGGTGGTGCACATCTTTAATCCCTTGCAGGATCACTGCAAGTTCAAGGCCACCCTGACACTACAGAGTGAGTTCCAGGTCAGCCTGTGCTAGAAAGAGACCCAATCTGGAAAAACAACAACAACAATAATAATAAACATATTTAATAAAACTGAACGGTATAGCTTAATGTAGCTAGAATTGTAAATTTTATGTTATGTATACTTTACCACCATAAAAAAATGGTTGGGTATAGTGGCACATGCCTTTAATCCCAGCACTTAGGAAGTTAAGGCATGAGGGTTCTGATTCAAGGCCAGCCTGGGTGTGTTAACCTACCTTCAAAGTGAGGAGTGTGGCAAGGGTAGATCGTCCTTTATTCACTCTCCAGTCATTGCAATGTGTAGAAATAATTCCTCAGCAATATTAGCTCATGTGAAAACCATCATTGTATTTAACTTGTGGTTCAAATCCTCAGTGTGACAGGGGTCCTTAGAGCGATTGCCTCCTTCCCTTGAATTTGGTAAGCACTGCGGGGGGGGGTCGGCGGGGGGAGTTCAGGTGTCATCATGGGAGGAGGAAGAACAAGCAGGAGGGAAAGCCAGGTGAGAGCATTTGTAGATAGGAAACAAGCTTAGGCCGTTTTCAGAGGAGTGTATACCAAGTGAGCTCATAGCTGGCAGGAAAGTGAGGAGCCGCTCACCCTCGCAGGTGCGCCGTGGGGGTGGTGACAGCAGCAGAGGCAGGTGTGGGCGGCACATCAAGGTGAGGGCAAGGTCGGGAGGAGAAGGCAGGATTGGCTTCAGCAGAAATCTGCTCAGGCAGTGAGTATGAGCTTCCTGCGCCTGTGTAGTCCAGGGGGTTCTCTACCCACCCACCCCCAGGCCAGTTCAGGCTTATATTTATGTTCCTCCCAAAAGACATCAGTAGAGGTTCAATGGCCCTATTTGAGGGCTTTTTTTATTGTTATAATTCTTAAACATGCTAAGGTCACATAGAATGGCTATTTCATTTCTGCCCTGACTCCACAGTGGGATAGCTGGGAACTACAGGGGTCACTTGGCTCATGTGGCCTCTGGGGATGACTATAGTTGGTGGGGGGGTTAGAGGTAGGCAGGTTAGCAAAGCTCCAAGATTCCCTCATGTAGTACACGTTAGCCACTAGCTTGTGGCTTCATCGATCTTGCCCTCCTCTACTTCTCTTTCCTTCCTCAATCTACCCTAGTCCTCATTTCCCTGCCTGTGGCGCTGGGCACCTCTGCCACCTCTGGTCTGTACGCTCTTAGACTGGACGATGCAGGTGACTTTTCCTTGCTTCCACCACTCCCAGGATCCCTTCCTTGGAACTAATCTACTCAGCATGCACTAATGCAGTAAGGTGCTTGGCTTAGGTCTGCCTGGGGGGGAAGCTCCAGTCCCCACTGTGGTTTCAGTCACAGGGGGTTGAAGGTGACACTGCAGAAGGACCTGAGAAGGGAAAGAATGTTACCTGGTGTGTGGACGCTGTAACTGGCTGAGCTGTGCGATGACCCGCCGCCCTCAGGCACTCTATTCTGAAGGCCTCCCCTGTGCCCTCATCACTGGGGGATGAGGGAAGCCAAACCTCAAAACTGCTCATTCACCAACTCCATAGACAGGCATTGGTTACTGATGCAGAGCCTTAGCCCAAGAGAAACTTGGCCCAGCCTTAGGCAAGCGACTACCAACTGAAGTGCGCATCTTCGCCAAGCTCCTTGTGCCTCTAACTACTGTGATGCTTGGGAGAGCCAAAGAAACAAATCATAACGATTGAACTTGCCTCAACAAGAGATTATAGGGACAAAGGGACAAGATACCCGGGAGTCAGAGCCATGGAGAAGGGGACAGAAGGTAGAAGGGTGGAGGGCAAGGCTGGTCATTCAGGAGCTGGAATCCTTTTTCCTTTTCTGGAATTTTCGGAACTTGCCCTGAATGGCAAGGGCAGCTCTCTCTGTCTCTGGTGCGGTCAGGTCAATGTCAATCTCTTCCTCCTCCTCAGCCGTCTTGGTGCTGCCAGCCTTCCCTGAAGACAGTCGGAGACATGTTAATGACTCAACCTGGCTGACTTCGGTTCTTCCCTCCAGACCCCAAGTACAATGGCTAGGGTCCATTGTATGCTACGCTCTGTAGCGTTCACCAATCTTTGTAAGAACTACAGATGTCTGGTAATTCTCGAAGCCAGGCTACTAGACTGGGAATTAGCGATAGTTATCTCAGGAAGCTTTGCTTTTCTTGGATTAAATGACAAATGTCTTCTATAACTATTATCACTAATTCTTTTCTTTTCTTTTTTTTTTTTTTGAGGTAGGGTTTTACTCTAGTCCAGACTGACTGAATTCACTATGTAGTCTCAGGGTGGCCTCAAACTCAGGGTGATCCTCCTATCTCTGCCTCCCTAGTGCTGGGATTAAAGGTATGTGTCACCATGCCTGGCTATTATCACTAATTCTAAATCCTATAGTTCAAGTCCAAATGCACACTCACTTTCTCCAACTTTTCCTCAATTTCTAATGGAGACAGTACTTTGGCTTTATCTGATGAATATTTTTATCATTGTGCCAGCCTTTCCTGACCACAACAGACTTACTTTCTTTTTAAAATTTTTTAAATTAATTCAATTTATTTATTGATGAGACTGCAAACAAACTCCGGATGCATGTGCCACCATGTGCATCTGGTTTTATGTGGGTCCTGGGGAATTGAACCTGGGTCATTTGCAGGCAAATGTCTTAACTACTAAGGCATTTCTCCAGCCCCAGACTCATTTTCTAAAATCAAACAGAAAATGCTAATCAGATTACTTCTTGGGAAATAGCATAAAGAAGCCCAGAGGTACAGGTAATCCTTTGCTTTACTTATCCATGTTCTTTTTCCTGTGACATTTGACATTAGGAGCTTCAAGACAGACACCTTTACCTGTCTCCATGTCCTTACTTTCATCAAATTTACACATATCCTAGCCCAACCCTACTCACCTTTTTCCTCAGGGTCAGATGCCTGGTTGGATGCTGAGGGTGTTTTGGTGTTAAGCTGAAGAAGAAAAAAAAATAATCAAGTATTAGATATTTGTGGAAGTTTTAAGGTACCATTCCTTAGACCTCTTAGGTATATTCATGTTCTCCCTTGACCAGGCCTTTACTCTTTGGAAGAAATAAACCTTGCCAGTTGTGACGGCACACGTCTTTAATCCAAGCAACTGGGAGGTAGAGGTAGTAAATTAGCTGTGAGTTCGAGGCCACCCTGAGACTATATAGTGAATTCCAGGATTGCCTGGGCTAGAGTGAGACCCTATCTCAAAAAAAAAAAAAAAGAGGAAGGAAGGAGGGAGGGGGAGAAAGAAAAGAAGCTTTGCCTTCTTGGAGTTCATTTCAGTGCATTTTTAGACAAAGTACTACGGTATTAGATGGTGAAATGTGCTATGGAGAAAGGGCAGGGGAGTGATAGGTGAGGTGGAGGAATATCCCTTTTGGTCAGGAAAAGCCTCTCTGAGATGGCATTTGAGAAAGGACCTGTAGGAGATGAGAGAATAAAGATGATGCCTCTCAATGACAGGAGTTTTCAAAAGTCCTGGGGTGAAAATATGATCAGTTTCTTTGAGGAACAACATCCTAGTGGAGTGGAGTGCAGGGAAGAAAGAGGAAAGATGGGTGGAGCTGAAATCAGAGCTGAGGAGGAGTGTGGACAGATTACGTAGGCCCTTGGGAGTCTTCTTAAAGAATTTGCCTATTACTGTAGTAAAAGCCAGTGGAGGCCTGTGATTTACACAAAAGGAGCATTAGTGATGAAGTAGAAAAGTCTGTAAAGATTAGTCAGTGGTTAAGGCACTAGCCTGCAAAGCCTGACCTGGGCTCAGTTCCCCAGAGCCCACATAAAGCCAGATGCACAGTGTTACATGTGCCTAGAGTTCAAGAGGCCCTGGCATGCCCATTCTCTCAGTCTTTCTCTCTCTCTCTCTGCTTACAAATGTATGTAAATAAATACATACATAACATAAAATGGCAGAAATCACAGAGTGTTTGTGTTTTTATGGAAACAATAAAGAAGAGAAACCACATGAGAGCTACAAGAAACACCTGAAGCAGGAGAGAGATGGTGAGGTTTACCACACACGCAGAGGAGGGCGACCTTGAAGCTAGACTAGATCATCCACAGTAGCTGGAAGAAAGGCTGAGCATAAAATAAAATAGGTAACCAGGACTTCATTCAAGAGGATGAAAGAAAAGGTGTTAAAGGAAGGAAGGGGTAAAAAGGCACCAAGTCCTCACTGAGGAGTGTGAATAGTCTAGGGAATAGTTCTAGGATTTCTGGGAGACATTAAAGCACCCCCCCCCCCCGTAAGACAGGAGGTAATGAATTTGGAGTGAGTCTAGGCAGCTGGTATGCACACTTTCTTCCAAATTCCCTGCTCTCATGGAGGGTTAGATCAAGCATAAAAATACCTCCCTTTCCTCAGGAACATATTAATAGCACTGCCTTATTGTTCTCAAGGAACTATTCACCTTGAGACAGAGCCATTCCCATAGGCTACTTGGTGCCCTTGGACTTTGTTTATTTGAGTGCTTTATATTTGCCAAAGAATAGGAAATTAGTGAAGTAACAATGTTTCCTCATCTAGTCCTGGAGCAGCTCTAGCGAGTATATAGTATTATCCCCTTTATAGATGCAAACCTTTTTTTAATGACCACCAGATGTAAAGGGTTTGCTTTAGGAAAGCCGATAAACATATCAGTTTATCAGCTGGGGCTGGCAGATGACTCAATGGTTAAAGTGCTTGTTTGTAAAGCCTGCGGGCCTGGGTTGATTCCTAAGTACCATGTAAAGCAAGATACACAAAGTGCATCTGGAGTTTGTGTGCAGTGGCAAGAGGCTCTGGAACACCATATTCTCTCTTTTTCCTTTTCTCCCTCCTTACAAATAATAAATAAAATACATTTTTAAAATTATTTTATGAGAAAGAGAGAATTGGTACACCAGGACCTCTAGCCACTGCAATCAAATTCCAGACATGTGCGCCACCTTGTGCTCATGCATGACCTGTGTGCGTGTGTCGCCTTATATGTCTGGCTTATGTGGGTTCTGGGGATCAAACCTGGGTCCTTCAGCTTCACAGCCATCTAAGCCATCTCTCCAGCCTGTGATGTTTTTTGCATTTTTTTAATTTTAGAGAGTGTGAGACAGAAACAGAGAGAGAGAGAGAGAACTGGTGCAACAGGGCCTCAGCCACTGAAGTTGAACTCCAGATGCTTGCGCCACCTACTAGACCTGTGCAATGTTGCACTTGCCTCACCTT
Organism: Jaculus jaculus; assembly: GCF_020740685.1. Lineage (NCBI taxonomy): Eukaryota > Metazoa > Chordata > Mammalia > Rodentia > Dipodidae > Jaculus > Jaculus jaculus. The sequence goes on from NC_059102.1 coordinate 314,888,219, forward strand.
TGTGCGTCTGGCTAATATGGGATCTGGAGAGTAGAACATGGGTCTTTAGGCTTTGCAAGCAAACTCTTTAACTGCTAAGCCATCTCTCCAGCCCCCATGAAATATTCTTTTTTAAAAAAGAAAGCTGACAGAGGCTAGGCATGATAGCTATCACATGCTATAATCTTAGCACTCTGGAGGCTGAGGCAGGAAGACTGCTCCAAGTTAGAATTAGTCTGGGCTGTAGAGTGAGACCTTGTCTCAACAAAATAAAACAAAACAAGCAAACAAGTAAAAATCAAGCTTATGAGGAATTGGGAAGATGGTTCAGCAGTTAAAGGCACTTGACTGTAAAGCCTGTCAGCTTAGAATCCATTCCCCAGTACCCATATAAAGCCAGATGCACAAACTGGCATAGGTGTCTGGAGTTTGCAGTGGCAAGAGGGCCAACACACCCATTCTCTCTCATAAATAAATAAAAATTTTTTAAGATGAAAAGGAGGTGGAGAGATTGCTTAGTGGGTAAGGTGTTTATCTGCAAAGCCTAAGGACCCATATTCAACTCTCCAGGTCCCACATAAGCCAGATGCACAAGGTGATGCAAGTGCACAAGGTCACACATGTGCACAAAGTGGCACACATGTGTGCAGTTCAGTTACAGTGGTTGGAGGCCCTGGAATGTTAAATCTCTCTCACACACACATTAAAAAAAAAAAAAAAAAAAAAAAAAAAAGGCCAGTTGGGCTCAACTCAAAAAAAGAAGAAGAAGAAAAGGAAATACTTGTTTTAATAAAAAGAAACTGGGCTGGGGAAATGGCTTAGCAGTTAAGGCATTTGCCTACAAAGCCTAAGAACCCTGATCCAATTCCCCAGGACCCATGTAAGCCAGATGCACAAGGGGGCACATGCATCTAGTTTGTTTGCAGTGCTGGAGGCCCTGAAGCATCCGTTCTCTCTCTCTCTCTATCTCCCTCTTTCTCTCTCTGTCACTCGCAAATAAATAAATAAGAATAAACCAAAAAGAAATTTAAGTTTTAAAAAAAGAAGCTGATGAAGTCAGCTTTATATTGTGTATATTAGGCTTATTTTACAACACTTCTATTATTTTTAAAAATTTTTATTTTTTCTCAATTTTTTTTAAATTTTTATTAACATTTTCCATGATTATAAAATATATCCCATGGTAATACCCTCCTTTCCCCTCCCCACTTTCCCCTTTGAAATTCCATTCTCCATCATATCCCCTCCCCATCTCAATCAGTTTCTCTTTCATTTTGATGTCATGATCTTCTCCTCCTCTTATGATGGTCTTATGTAGGTAGTGTCAGGCACGGTGAGGTCATGGATATCCAGGCCATTTTGTGTCTGGAGGAGCATGTTGTAAGGAGTCCTACCCTTCCTTTGGCTCTTACATTCTTTCCGCCATTTCTTCCACATTAGACCCTGAGCCTTAGAAGGTGTGATCAAGATGTTATTCAGTACTCCAGTCACTTCTTTCCAGCACTATGATACCTTTTGAGTCATCTCAAGGTCACTGCCATCTGAAAAGAGAAGATTCTCTACCCAAACTGAGAGTAGTGTTAATATAAGGGTATAAATATTAAGAGAACTGCTTACTGGGCAGTTTGAAAATCACAGTATATATATTTTTCCAGACATCAGATGTTACACCCCTAGGGCTCATGACTACCCCTGTTTCAAGTTTTAAGTATCAAGGATGTATCCCCCACCCTCCATGGAGCAGGCCTCCAGTCCAGTTAGAGGGCAGTTGGTTTCCACCATGACGTTGGCTCATTTGGCCTGGCTGGCCCATTATAAGGCTTGCAGTGTCCACTGTTGAGTATCTTCACTGTACACCACTTTTATTTATGTATTTACTTATTTGTTATTATTTATGTAAATATGAAAGCGAGAGAAAATGGGCACTCAAGGTCCTCTTGCTGTTTCAAGCAAACTCCAGAAGCATGCATTCCTTTGTGCATCTGACTTTACATGGGTACTAGGGAATTAAGCCAGCAGGCATTACAAGTAAGCATCTCTAACCACTATTTCCCAGCCCTTATTTCTACACCACTTTGGCAATGATTTATCAAGTTAGCAAGAGATCTATTCAACAAATATATCAGTGCCTAATACATATACAGTATTTCTTTAGGCATCAAGGATATAACGGTAAGAGAAAAAAATGTCCCTACACTCATTGGACAAACATGTCAGTTAGGAGCAAATGCCATGAAACAAAGTAGAATAGCTTAGGAAAATCTTTCTGAATTTCTCTATTGACATCTGACTTGAGTCTTTGGGGACCTTCAAGAGGGAGCCATGTTTTGCTGAAGACTCCACAAGCTTAGGCTGCAGGTCACTGAGAAGTCAAGCTGGAGCTGATCTAGAAACCTCCCCACTATTGACCAGCCAACAGAGAGCTGGAAAAAGCTATGTTACATGCAGCCCCATGGGAGAAAGAAGTCATCAACATTGTTAAATAGCAATAGAACCTGAAAGCTTTAAGACTGGCCAGCCAAGCCAAATGAACCAATGGGTGCAATAGTGGCATGTCTGTTATGGAGGAAACCAACCACTCTCTAATTGGACCGGAGGCCCACTCCACAGGAGGGAATACATACCTGGTACTGAAAATCTAGTCAAAAACTGTGGCTGAAAGCCCTGCATGGTGGCACATGCCTTTAATCCCAGTACTCAGGAAGCAGAGGTAGGAGGATCACCACAAATTTGAGGCCACCCTGAGACTACATTGTGAATTCCAGGTCAGCCTGAGCTAGAGTGAAACCCTACCTCAAAAAAAAAAAAAAAAAAAAAAAAAAACCAACTATGGCTAGAGCTGGGCATGGTGGCATATGCCTTTGATCTCAGCACAGGTCAGCTTGTGCTAGAGCAAGACCTTACCTCAAAAAAAAAAAAAAAAAAAAAAGTGGGGAGGGAGGGAATTACCATGGGATATATTTTATAATCATGGAAAATGTTAATAAAAAAAAAAAAGAAAAAAAAACTATGGCTGGGCTGGAGAGATTGCTTAGTGGTTAAGGTGTTTGCTTACAAAGCCAAAGGACCCAAATCCAATTCCCCAAAATCCACATAAGGCCAGATGCACATGGTGGCGCATGGGTCTGGAGTTCGTTTGCAGTGGCTAGAAGCCCTGGAATGCCCATTCTCTCTATGCGCCTCTAATAAATAAATAAAATTTTAAAATTATTTTTAAAAAGCTTATGGCTGAGGAGGTCATGAGCCCTAGGGGAGTAATGCTTGCTGTTGTCTGCCCTCTAAGCACTTTTTTATGTTTATACCCATATATTAATGCTACTCTCACTTTTGGTTAGAGAAGCTTCTCTTTTCAGATGGTGGTGACCGCTGCAATGATCCTAAAGACACCACAGTGCTAAGAAGAAGTGACAGAGGAGTGCTCAGCACTGAAACATCTCTATCACACCTTCCTTCCAAGGCTCAGAGTCCATTGCAGAAGGGGTGGCTGAAAGAATGTAAGAACTAAAGGAAGGGTAGGACCGCTTACAATGCAAGCTTCCCGACATAAAATGGCCTGGCTGTCCATGACCTCACAGTGCCTGACACTACCTACACAAGACCTTCATAACAGGAGGAAAAGATGTTGACATCAAAATAAAAGAGAGACTAATTGAAAGGGAGGGAGGATTTGATGGAGGGTGGACTTGAGAGGGGGAGAAAGTGGGTGGGAAGAGAATTATCATGGCTTACTGTCTATAATTATGGAACCTGTCAATAGAAAGTTAAAAACAGAAAAGAGGAAGCCATGTAAATGTTTATAGGAAGAGTCTTGAGGGCAGATAAAACATCAGGGTGTCCCTAAGGCAGGTTTGTGCTTACTAGGTTTATGAAAGAAAACCATCATGGCTGGTGCTAAGAAAGGAAAAGAGGATTTTAAAATGAGGGCTGAAGCCAGGTGTGGTGGCGCGCACAACTTTAATCCCAGCACTTGGTAGGCAGAGGTAGAAGGATCGCTGTGAGTTCGAGGCCACCCTAGACTACATAGTGAATTCCAGGTCAGCCTGAGCTAGAGTGAGACCCTAACTCAAAAAAAAAGAGCTGAAGAGATGGCTTAGTGGTTAAGGCATTTGCCTGCGAAGCTTAAGGACCCATATTTGACTCTCCAGATCCCACATTAGCCAGACACACAAAGGGTTGGCAAAGTGCATGGTCACACATGCCCACTAGGTAGCAGAAGCATCTGGAGTTCAATTGCAGTGCCTGAGACCCTAGCGCCTGCCAATTCTCTCTCTCTGCGCCCCCCCCCAAGATAAAATGAAATAAATGAGGGCTGGAGGGATGGCTTAGTGGTTAAGGCATTTGCCTGCAAAGCCAAAGGACCCATGTTTGATTTCCCAGGACCCATGTTAGCCAGATGCACAAGGGGGCGCATGCATCTGGGTTTCGTTTGCAGTGGCTGGAAGCCCTGGTGTGCCCATTGTCTCTCTCTCTCTCTCTCTCTCTCTCTCTCTCTCTCTCTCTCTCTCCCTCTTTCTCTGTCAAATAAATAAGATAAAATAAAATAAATGAGATTAGGTACACCTGTGATCTCAGCGCCTGGGGGATGGGAGGATGCTTAGGCAGATGGATCACAAGGCCAGGAGGCCAGCCTAGGCAACATGGTTCCAAGTCAGCCTGAGCTACAGAGTGAGACTGCCTGAAAAGAGAAAGAGATAGGAGGAGGAGATGACTGAGCAGTTAAAGGTGGTTGCTTATAAAGCCCCTGCCCATCCAAGATTGATCTTCCCCAACAGCTGCATAAAGCCTGCAAAGTAGCATTTGTGTTCAAACTTGAGCCATCAGGCTTGCAAGCAAGCGCCTTAACCACTAAGCCATCTCTTCAGGCCTAAGTTTTAATTTTTTTGAGACAGGACCTCACGTAGCCCAAGCTGGTCTTGAACTCTTTGATCCTCCTGCCTCCACCTCCCAAGTGCTAGGATGACAGGTGTGTACCACCACACCCAGCTCTCTAATACATTTCTAGAGTATTGCTCTGGCTAGAGATAGATATTAAACTCTAGAGGAATAAGAGAGAAACAGGGGTCTAGTTTAACAGGGTGCTCTGGGTCCAGGAAAGTCCTTGAACCCCAAACCCTAGATTCATTTCTAATTTTTTTTTTTTCTCAAGGTAGGGTCTCACTCTAGCCCAGGCTGGCCTGGAATTCATTTCTAATTTTTAAAAATTTTTTAATGTTTTTAATTAACAACTCCCATGATTATAAAAAATACCCCATGGTAATACCCTCCCTCCCCCCACTTACCCCTTTGAAACTCCACTTTCCATCATACCCCCTCCCCATCTCAATCAGTCTTTCTTTTACTTTTGATGTCTTGATCTTTTCTTCCTCTGATGATGGTCTTATGCAGGTAGTATCAGGAACTGTGAGGCCATGGATATCCAGGCCATTTGGTGTCTGGAGGGAGCATGTTGTATGGAGTCCTGCCCTTCCTTTGGCTCTTATATTCTTTCCGCCACCTCTTCCGCATTAGACCCTGAGCCTTGGAAGATGTGATACTCATTTCTAATTTTAAGCAAAGAATTGAATAAGGGCTGGAGAGATGGCTTAGTAGTTAAGGTGCTTGCCTGCAAAGCCTAAGGACCAATGTTCAACTTTCCAGAACCCATGTTAACCAGATGCACAAAGGTAAGGTAAGCCCAAGGTCACATGTACCCACTAGGTGGCACAAACATTTGGAGTTTGATTTCAGTAGCTGAGACCCTGGCACACCAATTCTCTCTCTGTCTCTCTCTGTCTAACCTGCCTCTCTGTCTCTCTCTCCCTAAAAAGATTTTTTTTAATTAAATAACAAAAGACTAAGAAGGATAATTATTAAATTATTATATTTAAGCCGGGTGTGGTGGCACACGCCTTTAATCCCAGCACTCGGGAGGCAGAGGTAGGAGGATCACTGTGAGTTTGGAGCCACCCTGAGACTACACTGTGAGTCCAGGTCAGCCTGGGCTGGAGAGAGACCCTATGTCGAAAAATTAAAAGAGAGAGAGATTGTCTTTAAAGGACTGCAGGAAAACTGGATGGTAATTGGGGAATATGGGATTGCAGGAACGTGTTTATTAAGATGAGAAATGTAGTGTTTTTGGATGCTGATGGGAATAGTTTAGTACAGAAGGAAAGAATGATGATGCGAGAGAAAGGATAACTATCAGAGGGACCTTTGACTGGCAAGAGGCGGTCCTGGTGCACACGTGGAAGGTCGGCCTTGGACACGAATGTGCACACCTCATCGTCAGTGTGGGGATGAAGACACAGTCGATGCACACGAGGTGGCAAATGCAGTGGGGAAAGAGTGAGTGTCTTCCGATTGTTTCTATTTCCTCAGTGAAATGTGAAGCAAGAAGGGCAGTTGCAAGTTGCAAGGTAAGAAGTGGACAGGTGAAGTGGTCATCTAAGAGTAAGACGGTGAACAACTGTTGTGATATAGGATATAGCAGGGTTGGCAGACAGCATAAGAGCCCTCTTGAGGCTGATTCCACAGATTTAAAGTGAAACCCATCGATATTGTTCCTATCTTCCAGGACAAGTGAGGAGACAAAAAAACAAATATATGTATTGAGCATGTACTGTGTGCCAAACATTACCCTACTTAATCCTTGAGATTTCTGAGATGTCATCCTATTTTATTAGCTGAGGAAACAGGATGTTCAGGATATAACCCAGTGTCAAGTCACACAAACAGAAAATAGTGAGCCTGGCTTTGCACAGGAAGATTGACATTTCACACTTAACTACCAGGTTATATTGTCTCCATGGCCAAAATACTGTCACACGCTGACAAAATACTGTAACATAATTGTGTATGTTAATGTGTTAATAGTTACTGAATCTAAGTGGAAGGTATACAGATGTGAACTCAATTACTCTGTTTTTGCTATTTTTTAAAATATATCTTTTGGGCTGGAGAGATGGCTTAGCGGTTAAGCGCTTGCCTGTGAAGCCTAAGGACCCCAGTTCGAGGCTCGATTCCCCAGGACCCACGTTAGCCAGATGCACAAGGGGGCACATGTGTCTGGAGTTCGTTCGCAGTGGCTGGAGGCCCTGGCGCGCCCATTCTCTCTCTCATTCTCTATCTGCCTCTTTCTCTCTCTGTCTGTCACTCTCAAATAAATTAAAAAATAAACAAAAAAATTAAAATATATCTTTTAAGCCAGGCATGTGGCACACGCCTTTAATCCCAACACTTGGGAGGCAGAGGTAGGAGAATCACTGTGAGTTCGAGGCTACCTGGAGACTACAGAGTGAATTTCAGGTCAGCCTGGGCTAGAATGAGACCCTACCTCAAAAAAATGTGAAAAAAAACCCTAAATATTTTATTTATTTGAGAGAGAGAGAATGGATGCACCAGGATCCGCAGGCACTGCAAATGAACTCCAGACACATGCACCACCTTGTACATCTGGCTTACATGGATCCTAGGGAATCAAACCTGGGTTCTTAGGCTTCGCAGGCAAGTGCCTTAACTGCTATGCCATCTCTCCAGACTCAACTATTCTTTTGACTCTGGTAAATTTTTCTAATAAAAAATTAGAACATGGGCTGGAGAAATGGCTTAGTGGTTAAGCGCTTGCCTGTGAAGCCTAAGGACCCCAGTTCAAGGCTCAATTCCCCAAGACCCACGTTAGCCAGATGCACAAGGGGGTGCATGCATCTGGAGTTCGTTTGCAGTGGCTGGAAGCCCTGGTGCGCCCATTCTCTCTTTGTGTCTCTATCTGCCTCTCTCTCTCTCTCTCTCTCTCTCTCACTCTCAAATAAATAAATAAAAATGAACAAAAAAATATTTTTTAAAAAAGTCCTTCACACATTAAAAAAAAAAAATTAGAACAACTGGGGTGGTGACACATACCTTTTATCCCAGCACTCAGGAGGCTGAGATAGGAGGATTGCTGTGAGTTTAAAGCCAGCCTGGAGTTAGAGTGAGTTCTAGGTCAGCCTGGGCTGGAGTAAGACCCTGCCCCCCACAAATAAAACAAAAAAAGTTAGGGGCTGCAAAGTTAGGGGTTGCAAAGTCTACCAGGGTTCAAATCCCAATACCCACATAAAGCCAGATGCACAAAGTGGCACATGTATCTGGAGTTTGTTTCCCTGACATCACCATCCTCATTCTCTCTCTCTCTTAATTTCTCCCTCTCATACTTGCAAATAAATAAATATATATTTTTTTAAGTTAGGAGTTGGGTGGGTTGGCACAAACCTATAATCCCAGTACCTAGAAGCTGGAGGCAGGAGGGTCAGGAGTTCAAGGCTAGTCTTGGCTACATAGTGAGGTTGACGGCAGCCTGGGCCACATGAGACCCTGTCTCAACAAAGCAAATAAATGAAAAGGAATGTTGGAAGAAAATAAATAATGACATTAAAATAAAAAATACTGATTCAGGCTGGGTGTGGCAATGCATGCCTTTAATCCCAACACTTGAGAGGAAGAGGTAGGAGGATCACCATGAATTTGAAGCCACCCTGAGACTACATAGTGAATTCCAGGTCAGCCTGGGCTCCAGTAAAACCTTACCTCAAAAAGAAAGAAAGTACTGGGGCTGGGGAGATGGCTTAGTGGTTAAGGTATTTGTCTGCAAAGCCAAAAGATATTGTTTTGATTCCCCAGGACCCATATAAACCAGATGCATAAGGTATCACATGTGTCTGCAATTCTTTTGCAGTGATTAGAGGCCCTGGCATGCCCATTTTCTCTCTCTCTCTCTCTCTTTCTCTCATTTTATTTTACTTATTTATTTATTTATTTATTTTAATTTTTCGAGGTAGGATCTCACTCTAGCCCAGGCTGTCCTGGAATTCACTATGTAGTCTCAGGGTGGCCTCGAACTCATGGTGAGCCTCCTACCTCTGCCTCCCAAGTGCTGGAATTAAAGGCATGTGCCACCATGCCCGGCTTATTTTATTTTATTTATTTGAGACAGAGAGAGAGGAAAAGAGGCAGATAGAGAGAATGGGCGTGCCAGGACTTTCAGCCACTGCACACAAACTTCAGACATATGTGCAACCTGCATCTGGCTTATGTGGGTCCTGGGGAATTGAGCCTGGGTCCTTTGGCTTTACACCTTAACCGCTAAGACACCCCTCCAGCCCTCTCTCGCTCTTTCAAATAAATAAATTTTTAAAAATATTGATTCAGTGTGATACTTGACATGGGAATATATCTTTAAAATTACGTCATAAAAGCCAGGTGTAGTGACTTAAGCCTTTAATCCCAGCAAGCACTGAGGTAGAAGAAACACTGTGAATTTGGAGCCAGGCTGGGTTACCTTGAGCACTATGTCAGCCCTGGGCTACAGTGAGGCCTTTCCTCAAAAACAGAACAAACAAATGATCAATATAATGGCCCCAGTAGCTTGAGGTAAGATCTTTCACTGTGATGTACTGTTGTCTCAAAGAATAGCAACCAGTTGTCCAGATAAGAGGGTCATCAAGAGGCAAGTTCTATAGTTTCATGGTCTCTGGCTTCAGATCTTACTTTATTGCCAGTAAATCCCTCTTATCCTTGTTTTGACCATTAGCCCTCTGACTTTAAACCTATTGCCTTAATCCATCAGCTCTCCTCCTCTATCCCAATTCCTCCCCTTTGCAGGAAAATTTGGAGCCCTATATGAAGTATCTTTCCTCAGAGTACTGTTTCCTCAATGTCCCTTCTCCCATCAGCTGACCTGTATAGACTTCCCTAAGCAGGAATACATGAGCCCTGAACCACTCTGGCTGCCACATTCTGGCTGCCTGACAGCTTTCCCTGGCCCTGGAAGAGTGCAGGGGCTCAGCTGGGATCCGGCTCCCCAGGGGTTTCCAGCTCCATTTGGGATAAAACTATGAAAGGGCATAACCTAAGATCAAAAGTCTCCACTGGGGAGCCGGGCATGGTGGCGCGCACCTTTAATCCCAACACTTGGAAGGTAGGATTGCTTGTGAGTTCAAGGCCACCCTGAGAATACATAGTGAATTCCAGGTCAGCCTGAGCTAGAGTGAGACCCTCCCTCAAAAAAATAAAAAGTCTCCACTCGGGAGAATAGAAAGGCGTGCTATATGGAGAAGAGCCCGATTCCCCAGCAGGCCTCTTGACATCCCCCTCACCCTTCTGTTGAAAAGGGATGTGCTATGGCTTTTTCCTCCTGCCCCTCCTCCCTCCAATCTTTCTAGCCAGTTCTCAAAATAGCCACTGTGGACACTGGATTTCTGGATTTAGCTGTTTGTGACTTGCTGAAGCGGGGGGTAGGGACAGTTAGATAAGGACAAATCTTTAGTTTCCACTCTCTATATTATACACAATTGTTCATTGGTCCCTGTCCTTTGCCTTAATGCTCCTGTTTATTTCTTAGAAACTCAGAAATTTTAAACGAATAGAGGTCCTCTGCTATGTATTTCAGCAAACCATCAATCTAACCAAACTTCAGGTTATCCAAGGACACATGGCTTACCCACTCTGGATGAACCAGAAACCGCATGTTCTGTAAAAGCACCTCTTACAAAATGCCTATCTTGGGCTAGAGAGATGGCTTAATGGCTAAGGCACTTGCCTGCAAAGCCTAAGGACCCAGATTCTATTCCCCAGTACCCATGTAAGCTAAATGTACAAGGCAGTGCATGGGTCTGGAGTTCATTTGCAGTGGCTAAAGGCCTTGGCACACCCATTCTCATTTTCTCTCTCTCTCTCTCAAGTAAATAATTTTAAAATAAATTTTATTTATTTATTTGCAAGCAGAGAGAGAGAGAGTAAATAAATATTTTTTGAAATTCATGTCTTGGTGCTGGGAAGATGGCTCAGCAATTAAGAGTAATTGCTTGCAAAGTATGCAGCCCCAGTTCAATTCCCCAGAACCCACATAAAGCCAGATATACACAAAGTGGCACATGTGTCTGGAGTTATTTACAGTACCAAGAAGATCCTGGTGCCCATTCTCTCCCTCTCTTTCTAGCTCTCTGTTCTTTTTTAAAAAAAAAAAATATTTGGGCTGGAGAGATGGCTTAGCGGTTAAGCGCTTGCCCGTGAAGCCTAAGGACCCCGGTTCGAGGCTCAGTTCCCCAGGTCCCACATTAGCCAGATGCACAGGGGGGCGCATGCGTCTGGAGTTCGTTTGCAGAGGCTGGAAGCCCTGGCACGCCCATTCTCTCTCTCCCTCTATCTTTCTCTCTGTGTCTGTCGCTCTCAAATAAATAAATAAAAAATTTTTTTAAAAATATTTTATTTCTTTATTTATTTGAGAGAGAGAGAGAGAGAAAGAGGCAGAGAGAAAGAGAGAATGGACCACCAGAACCTCCAGCCACTGCAAATGAACTCCAGACATATGCTCCCCCTTGTGCATCTGGCTTATGTGGCTCCTGGGGAATTGAACCAGGGTCCTTAGGCTTTGCAGGCAAATGCCTAAACCTCTAAGCCATTTATTTCCCCAGCCCCTCTCTGTTCCTTTGAATATAAATAAATTTTAAAAACTTTTAAAAATCATATCTGGGCTGTTAAGATGCTTGCTTGCTAAGCCTAAGGACTCATGTTTGACTCTCCAGGCCTCACATAAGCCAGACGCACAGTTACACAAGCGTGCAAGATTGCACATGCACACAAGGGGGTGCATGCGTCTGGAGTTGGATTGCTGAAGGCCCTGGCATGCCCATTCTCTCTCTCTCTCCTCTCTCAAATAACTAAATAAAAATATTTTTTTAAATCTCTGGAGGCTGAGGTAGGAGTCTGTGTGAGTTTGAGGCCAGCCTGGGCTACAGAGTAAGTTCCAAGTCATCCTGGGCTAAAGTGAGACCCTGCTTCAAAAAGTAAATAATAGCCGGGCATGGTGGCACTCTAGAGGCAGAGGTAGGAGGATCATCGTGAGTTCAAGGCCACCCTGAGACTATATAGTGAATGCCTGGACTAGAGTGAAACCCTACCTCGAAAACCAAAAAAAGCAAACAATAACAACAAAAAGTTCTCGCATCTCTGGAGGAGCAATGCTAACTCCCAAGAGCTGTAACACATCCATAGTTCTCAGCCTCTTCTTGGCCCTTTCTTCCGGGCAGGCATGGACCAACACCTCTCAGGTATTCTGCTTCTTCAGTACTGTGCTTTTCTGACCAGAAGCAACAACAGTAAAATAGTTTAGCAAATCCTCCTCCTTACAGGACCCAACTTTGGAAACTGAAAGAAATCAATGATATGAAAATGCTATTTTACCCCGTTACTAATAGTCACATAATTAATACTATGTGCCAGTCACTTTTCTATGCCCTTTAAAAACACTAAGACAGGGGCTGGAGAGAAGGCTTAGTGGTTAAAGGCATTTGCCTGCAAAGCCTAAGGACCCAGGTTCAAGTCTCCAGGTCCCACATAAGCCAGATGCACATGGTGGCACATTTATCTGATTTGTTTGCAATGGCTAGAGGCCCTGGAGGACCCATTCTCTCTCTTTCTACCTCTAATAACTAAATAAAAAATTTAAAAAAAAATTAAAAAAACACTAAGACATTGAATCATTGCAATATCCCTACAATAATATTGTTAATATTCTCATTTTACAGATCAAAAACTGAAGTCAAGACTGGAGGGATACTTGCTTGGTTAAAAGTACTTTTCTGTAAAGCCTGACAGTTTAATTCCCAATACCCATGTAATGCCAGATGCACAGTGGCACATGCATCTGTAGTTTGTTTACAGCAGCTAGAGGCCCTAGTGCCCCCATTCTCTCTACCTTTCTTTTTCTATCTCTCTGTCTCCTATCTCATTGTCTCTCTTCTCTCTCCTTGCAAATAAATAAAAAATATTTTTTAAAAACTGAAGTCGGGGCTGGAGAGATGGCTTAGCGGTTAAGCGCTTGCCTGTGAAGCCTAAGAGCCCAGTTCGAGGCTGGATTCCCCAGAACCCACGTTAGCCAGATGCACAAGGGGGCACACGCGTCTATAGTTCGTTTGCAGTGGCTGGAAGCCCTGGCGTGCCCATTCTCTCTCTCTGCCTCTTTCTCTCTCTCTCTGTCACTCTCAAATAAATAAATAAAGGGGGGGGGAGGGAATTAACACGGGATTTTTTCATAATCATGGAAAATGCTAATAAAAAAATTTTTTAAAATAAAATTAAATTAAAAAAAAGATTCAAAATAAATAAATAAATAAATAAAAATGAACAAAACACTGAAGTCTCCAGGCATGGTGGCATACACCTTTAATACCAGCACGCGGGAGAGGCAGAGGTAGGAGGATTGCTGTGAGTTCAAGACCACCCTGAGATTACACAGTGAATTCCAGGTCAGCTTGGGCTACAGTGAGACCCTACATCAAAAAAAAAAAAAAAAACAAAAACCTGAGGTCAAGAGTGGTTAATATTTTTTCCCTAAGAGTCACAAAACCAGAAATTGTAGCTGGAGAGATACTTCCACAGCTAAAGGCACTTTCTTGTAAAACCTGATAGCCCGGTGCAGTTCCTAGTACCCATGTAAGCCACATGCACAAAGTGACCCATGCACAGGACACCCTGGGCTCCACATGCGCTTGTCTCTCTTTCCCTGACTCTCCATCCTTTTCTCTCTCACGCTCAAATATTAAAAAAAAAAAAGAAGAGAGAGAAAGAAAGAAGGAAAGAAAGAAAACACCAACTAGATATGGTGGCACATACCTTTATTCCTAGCACCTGGGAGGCTGAGGTAGGAGGATCGCTGTTGAGTTCGAGGCCACCCTGAGACTACAGAGTGAATTCCAGGCCAGCCTGGGCTAGGGCAAGACTCTACCCTCCCCCCACAAAAAAAGACACAGAATTTGAAGCAGGCAGTCTGGCTCTGGAGTCCAGGCTTCTTGAATATTCCACTACACTAAAAATCACCACCAAAAAGCCTGTGTGTGCACTTGAGGAGGGTTCCAATGTAAATGACTTGATACAAATTCTCCCACACAGCAATAATCCCCAGATAGAGAGGAAGGTCCCAAGATTTTGGTCCAGTGCTAGAGAGATAGCTTGGTGGTTAAGGCGCTTGCCTGCAAAGCCTAAGGACACGTGTTCAAATCTCAGGTCCCACACAGCCAGATGCAGCCGCAAGCTTGCAATGCTGCACATGCGCACATGGGGGCACACGCGTCTGGGGTCCCTTCCCAGTGGCTGAAAGGCCCTGGCGCACCCATTCTCTCTCTCTCAATCTCCCTCTCTCTCTCTGTCAATCTCCTTCTCTCTCTCTCTCTCTCTCTCTCTCTCTCTCTCTCTCTCTCAAATAAAATAATTCAGGCCAGGCATGGTGGCCCACGCCTTTAATCCCAGCACTCGGGAGGCAGAGGTAGGAGGGCCGTCATGAGTTCAAGGCCACCCTGAGACTATATAGTTAATTCCAGGTCAGCCTGAGCCAGAGTGAGACCCTGCCTCGAAAAAACAAACAAAAAAATTCATTCCATTCCCACAGTCAAGCAGCTGAATCCAAAGTTCAGCCTCTCCATCTACAGTCCCAACCGCTTTCTTTTTTCATTCTTTTTTTTTCTTCAGTTTTTCAAAGCAGGGTCTCACTCTGGCTCAGGCTGACCTGGAATTAACTATGTAGTCTCAGGGTGGCCTTGAACTCATGACGGCCCTCCTACCTCTGCCTCCCGAGTGCTGGGATTAAAGGCGTGGGCCACCACACCCAGCCTGACCACTTTCTTAATATGTGCTCCACAGGACACAGGGTCCTTTCCTCCCATCACCAGCTATGTGAGGGCCTGATCCAGCAGCATGCAGACTGACTCAGATCCCCTGAGCTAGTTTACCGGCCACTGTGACTGGGGCTTACTTCCTGATGCTTGTGGTGTGGGCCGCCTGATAAACCAGGCTGACCCCCCGGGACAAGCCATACCTGCTTCGGGTGTGTTCTTCACTCTCAGAGCCAGATCTTGGCCCTTCAAAGTCAGAATTCCATGCGCAGGATCATCCCCCCCCCCCCACCCCGTTTCCCATTGCAAGTGACTCCCTTGCTTACCCAGCAGCCCACTATTCCAAGTGCTAGTGAGCTTGGAGTTTGGTTCAGCTCAGCATCACTGCCCACACAAGACCAATTGTTTCTCACATCTCAGTACATACCAAACACTAATTAGCAACTGCGAGGCCCATCAACTCTTGCCTTTCCCTAGAGGGCCTTCGTTTCTCTCCTTGCCTCCTTTCCCACATCCCTTTCCTCCTCACCTCTGGGCCTAATGCATTCCAATGTTCCATTCCATCATCTTGGCAGTAGTTGCCAATTCCCCATGAGTATTCTTTTGTTTCCTCTGCAGCTCAAAGTTGTGGACTCTTTTCCCACGGGGCAGGTGAGGAGCGGCCTGCTGCTTAGGGGACTTCTTTCTTCAGGCTTTGTGATGCAGATAGGGACGCAGCACAATAATTTCCTCTCTTTGCCTAGTACCTTCCCTTTTTATTTCCTCTCCACTTCCATATTAGCCAGTCTACCTCCTCCCGAGACATTCATCTGCATTCAGATGAGGGCTTGTCCTTCTATCTGAGCTCTCAATCTTATTTTCTTTCTCTTCTTTAGGAATCATGACTATCAGTCTCTTTCACTCTCATACATAGGAAGTCTCTCACCGCCCCGACCCCCCACCTACCTTCCTCTCCTCCCTTCCTTCCTTTCTCAATATGAATTCCTTTTCTAAGTTCCATTACAATGAAAAGAAGCAGTGCAGGTCTAGGATCAGACTTTGAGGAACAATAATATCATTGTGTTGAGAGAAATAAACCAGACTCAGAATGACAAATGCCACATGTTTTCTCTTATATGTGGGCTCTGGACGTGTGTGTGTGTGTGTGTGTGTGTGTGTGTGTGTGTGTGTGTGTGTGGTGAAAGTAAAATGGGGACCATGAGAGGGTAGGAAGACGTCTTAAGGGAGGAGAGAGATGAGGTGAGGAGCTGGGGTGATGGCTCAGTGGCTAAGAGCCATACAAGCATGAGGGCCTGATTCACCCTGAGCTTGATCTCCAGCACCTATGTAAACAGGTAGGTGTGGCCAAGTGTGCCTGTAACCCCAGTCCTGTGAGGAGCAGAGACTGAGGAGTTGCTGGGGCTTGCAAGGCAGCCAGTCTGACTGACATGGCAGCTCCACATTCAATGAGAGACTCCATCTCAAGAAAACCCACACACAAGCCAGGCGTGGTGGCGCACGCCTTCAATCCCAGCACTTGGGAGGCAGAGGTAGGAGGAATGAGTGAGTTCAATATCAGCCTGAGACTTCTGAGTGAATTCCAGGTCAGCCTGGGCTAGAGCAAGACCCTGCTTTGAAAACACAAAACAAAACAACAACAACAACAAAAAAAAACAACCAGATACACATACACATACCACACTATACACATGCAAAAAAGAGAGAAAGAGGACTGGAGAGAGGACTTAATGGTTAAAGGCGCTTGTCTGTGAAGTCTAAGGACCCAGGTTCGATTGCCCAGAACCCACATACGCCAGATACACATGGTGTCACATGCATCTGGAGTTCCTTTGCAGTGGCTGGAGGACCTGGTGCACCTGTTCTCTCTCTCTCTCTAATAAGTAAATTTTAAAAATAAAATATAAAAAAGAGAGAAAGAAAAAGTAATGGAGTACGTGTGAGACAAAAGGGAGACTGGAGGAGGCAGACCAGCAAGAAGAGGGTAGGAGAGTGGAGAAGGCGGGGAGAAAGAGGAATGAATGCCAGCAGAATACAATGGCATGTATTGTGGAACTACAATAATGAGACCTACTAAGGTGAACTCGGAAAGTAAAAGGCAGGGAGTAATGGATAGTCATATGCAAAACCAAACTAAAGAAGGCCCACCTCAAACCGTACCTTGCACCTTATGCAAAATTAACTTGATAGGAAAAAAAGAGCTACACCATCCAGAGGCAGAAGGCAGGAGGTTTGACAAATGTTTTAGGCCAGCTACACATCTAGTTTCAGGCCTGCCAGGGACACATAGAGGGACCCTGTCCCAAAAAATAAATAGACCGCTAACTAACTAAATTAGTTAAAGACAAAATAATCCTAAAATGTTAAAATAACACATGGGGGGGGGGAGTCTGCAACCTCAGGGTAAGCAAAATTGTCTCAAAACAAAACAAAACTAATTAAAAATTATTAGTTGAAAAGTTACCTTTGAAAGACACTTCTAAGAGAATGGACATGCTATAAACAGTAAGAAAATCACATATCTGATTTTGTTTCTTTTTCTTTTTCTTTTTTTTTAAAATTTTTCTTTCTAGGCAAGTTCTCACTCTAGTCCAGGCTGATCTGGAACTCACTATGCAGGCCGGGCTGATTGCAAACTCCCACCTCCTCCTCCCCCACTGCTCGGGTTACAGATGTGAGTCACCAAGCTGTCTTTCTTTTCTTTTCTCTTAAATATTTTATTTATTTATTTATTTATTTGCAAGCAAAGGGGGTAGGATGGGCACACCAGAGCCTCCTGCCGCTGTAAATGAACTCCAGATGCATGAGCCACTTTGAGTATCTGGCTTTATGTGGGTACTGGGAATTAAACCGAGTCTGTCAGGCTTTGTAAGCAAGTACCTTTTAAGCTGCTAAACCATCTCTCTAACCTTTCTTTCCTTTTTTTTTTTTTTTTTTTTTCGAGATAAGGTTTCATGCTAGCCCAGGCTGACCTAGAATTCACTATGTAGTCTCAGACTGGCCTTAAACTCACAGTGATCTTCCTACCTCTGCCTCCCAAGTGTTGGGATTAAAGGTGTGTGATACCATACCCAGCTTTTTTTTTTTTTTTTTTCTTTTTTGAGGTAGGGTCTCACTCTAGCCCAGGCTGACCTGGAATTCACTATGTAGTCTCAGACTGGCCTTAAACTCACAGTGATCCTCTTACCTCTGCCTACAGAGTGCTGGGATTAAAAGCATGCGCCGCCAGGCCCAGCTTTCTTTTCTTATTTTAAACAGTATCTCACTTTGTAGCCAAGAGTGGTGTGGAACTCACTATATAGTCCAGTTTTGCCTCAAAGTCATGACAATTCTCCTGACTCAGCCCTTTGATTACTAAGATTATAGGAATGAAGCAGCCCAGAGTAAGTGTTGAAACTTTTAATCTCTATAATGAGAATAGTTTTTATTCATTTTAAAATAGCTTTATTTATTTGTAAGCAGAGAGAGAAAGAGAGAACAAGACAGAGAGAGGGAAAGGGCACACCAGGGCCTCTTGCCATTGCAAACAAATTCAAGTCACATGTGCTACTTTGTGCATCTGGTTTTACATGGGTACTGGGGAACTGAACCCATTCTGTCCCATCAGGTTTTGCAAGCAAGCACCTTTAACTATTGAGAGCCATCTCTCCAGCCTAAGAATAAGATTTTGGGGATGGGTATAATATCATGTGCTGGCAAAGATAGAGCAACTTGGACTCTCATACATTACTGGAATGGTGGGGGGAAGGATATAACTACTTTGGCAATTTCTTAAGTGTATATTTACCACACAACCCAACAATCTTATGTCTAAGTGAGATTAGAATTTATGTCCACAAGTGGTGATTCGAATGTGAAGTGTTCCCGATAGCCAGATGTGTTTTGAATACTTGATCCCCAGCTGGTGACAGTTTAGAAAAGTCGTGGAGCCTTTGGGAGGTGGAGCCTTGCCCTAGGTAGTGTGTCACTGAGGGTGGGCCTTGAGGTCCACTAGCCCAGTCACACTGGGCACAGCTAGCTCACGTGAGCTACTTCCTTCCCTGCTGCTGTGGCAAGATGTGATGCTCAGTTGTCCACTATGCCACGCTTTCTCCACCGTGATGAAACCTCCCCTTAAGACTGCAAGCTGACATAAACTGGTGAGGGGCCTTTTGTCCCAGCGACAAGAAGGTAACTGCAACACCACATACACTTGGAACAGCTCTACTTGTAGTCACTGACACTGGGAACCCAAAATGACTCAATGCCTCATGTGACAGATTCAGATGATCTACTACACTCCCAGCTAAAAGGAGGAATGGGCTCCTGATTCACCCACACAACATGATGAGCCTCAGAGGCATTATGAAAGCCCGGCAACGTGGATCATACCTATAAGCCCAGCTGAGGCAGGATTATTACAATGTTGAGGCCAGCCTGTGCTACACAGTGAGCTCCAGTCCAGCCTGGGATATAGTGTGAGAGACCCTGCCTCAGAAAAGCAAAACAAAATAAATAAAAAACCTCATTAAGTTAAGTAAAAGAAGCCAGACTCAAAGGCTAAGTGCAAACTTTGTGAGTCCAACTATATGATATTTCTTGTAAGGCAAAACCTTAGAGACAGCAGACAGATGAGTCATGAGAAGAAAAAAATGAGATAATATTTATTTATTCATGAGAAAGAGAAAGAATGAGCACACCAGGGCCTCTAGCCACTGCACATAAACTCCAGAAACATGTGCTACCTTGTGCATCTACCTACATGGGTACTGAGGAATTGAAACTGGGTCCTTAGGCTTTACAGGCAAGCATCTGATCCACTGAACCATCTCTCAGCCCTGGGATAATTTTTAAATGATAGAACTGCTCTATATCTTGTGTGTGCATAGGTATGCATGTACGCATATGCATGTGGAAGCCATAGGACAACATCTGGTGGTGTTCCTCAGGTGCCACATTTAAAAAATTTTTATTTATCTGTTTATTTATTTATTTTGGTTTTTTTATTTTTTAATTTTTTTGTTCATTTTTTATTTATTTATTTGAGAGCAACAGACACAGAGAGAAAGACAGATAGAAAGAGAGAGAGAGAATGGGCGCGCCAGGGCTTCCAGCCTGTGCAAATGAGCTCCAGACGCGTGCGCCCCCTTGTACATCTGGCTAACGTGGGACCTGGGGAACCGAGCCTCGAACCGGGGTCCATAGGCTTCATAGGCGAGCGCTTAACCGCTAAGCCATCTCTCCAGCCCTATTTTGTTTTTTTTGAAGTAGGGTCTCACTCTAGCCCAGGCTGACCTGGAATTCACTATGTAGTCTCAGGCTGGCCTCTAACTCATGGCAACCCTCCTACCTCCACCTCCTGAGTGCTGGGATAAAATACGTGTACCACCGTGCCTGACTTTAATTTTTAACATTTTATTTATTTTTACGTTATTTGTAAGCAGAGAGAAAAGGAGAGAAAATGGGCATGGTAGGGTCTCTAACCACTGCAAACGAACTCAACACATGTGTCACTTTGTGTGTCTGGTTTTATGTGGGTACCGGGGAATCGAACCCAGGTTGTTTGGTTTTGCAGGCAAGTGTCTTAACCACTAAGCAATCTCTCCAGCCCCCACCCACCTTTTTTTGAGACAGACTCTTGGCCTAGAACTTGCCAAATAAGCTAAAACAGATAGACACTAAGTCCCAAAAATGTACTTGTGTCTGCCTTCCCAGCACTGGAATTGCAAGCACATGCCATCACACATGGCTTTTTTTATGAGATGGAACTCAGGGCCTCATGCTTTCAAAGTAAGCCCTTTACCAACTGAGCTAGTTCCCTAGCCCTCTATACCCTTTTTTAAATAAATATTTTATTTATTTAGTTAGTTATTTGACAGAGAAAGAGGGAGAGAGAGGATGGGTGCACCAGGGCCTCCAACCACTGCAAATGAGCTCCAGACGCATGCACCCCCTTGTGCATCTGGCTAACGTGGGTCCTGGGGAATCAAACCTGGGTCCTTTGGCTTTGCACGCAAACACCTTATCTGATAAGCCATCCTCTAGGCCCTCTATAACTTTTTTAAAAAATATTTTATTTATAGGCTGGAGAGATGGCAGTTAAGGCACTTGCCTACAAAGCCAAAGGGCACAGGTTCAATTCCCCAAGACCCACGTAAGCCAGATGCACAAGGTGGTTTGTGTGTCTGGAGTTCATTTCCAGTGGCTGGAAGCTTTGATGTACCCATTCTCTCTCTCTTTCTCATCTCTCACTGCCTCTTTCAAATATATAAATAATAAAATACTTATTATTATCTTTATTTTATTATTATTTTTATTTTATTATTTAAACTCAAAACCTGTAATCCCTCACTTAGGAGGTTGCAGAAGGAAGATCAGCAGTCAGAAGTTCAGAGCTGAAGGGATGGCTTAGCAGTTAAAGTGCTTGACTGTAAAACCAAAGGACCTTAGTTCGATTCCCCAGGACCCATGTTAGCTAGATGCATAAAGGGCAGCGTGCATCTGGAGTGCATTTGCAGTAGCTGGAGGTCCTGGTGCACCCATTCTCTCTCTCTCTCTCTCTCTCTCTCTCTTTTTCTCTCTCTCTCTCTCTCTGTGTGTGTGTCAAATAAATAAATAAATAAAAATATTTTTTAAAAAATAAACATCATCAGAAGTTCAAGTGCAAGGTCATCCTCAGCCATATCTTTTGGGGGCCAGCCTGGGCTACAGCTACATGCGATCCTGTCTCAGAGAGAGAGAATAAGCACACCAAAGCCTCTGGGCTACTGCAAACTCCAGATGCATATGCTACTTTTTTTTGTTTTAAGAGACAGAGAGAGGGAGGGAGAGAGAACAGGCACATCAGGGCCTCCAGCCACTGCAAAGTCCAGACACATGTGCCACCATGTGCATCTGGCTTATGTGGGACCTGGAGAATCAAACCTGGGTCCTTAAGCTTCACAGGCAAACGCCTTAACTACTAAGCTATCTCCCAGGCCACATATGCCACTTTGTGCATTTGACTTTACATGGGTACTAAGGAATTGAACCTGAGCAAGTAGGCTTTGCATGTAAGTGCTTTTAATTGCTGAGCCATCTTCCCAGCCCCATTTCCCCTTTCTTGACATATGCTGAGCTTGGCTTCTGGAACTACCTATCTTTTCCTACATTCTCTCCTACCTCTCTGGGTACTTCGGCCCAACATTTGTGACAAGGCCTCTGCTGATGTCTCTTCTTATATGACCTCATTTGTCCCTAGTACTTTAATTATCATCTATATACTAGCACTATTTCATAGAACAGGGGGTAGTAAACTGTATTTCAAAGGTCAAATCTGCTATTTATTTATTTGTGTGAGAGAGAATGAGCACACCAGGTTCTCCAGCCACAGCAAATGAACTCCAGACACATGTGCCACCTTATGCATCTGGCTTATGTGGGTCTGGGGGAATCGAACCTGGGCCTTAGGCTTCCCAGGCAAGCGCCTTAACCACTAAGCCATCTCTCCAGTCCCTAAATCTGCTTTAAAACCTGTTTATGTAAATGAAGCTATTAAAAAATATTTTTATTTTTAATTATTTATTAGAGAGAGAGAGTGGGAAAGAGGCAGATAGTGAGAAAGAGAGAGAATGGGCGTGCCAGGGCATCCAGCCACTGCAAATGAACTCCAAACGTGTGGGCCACCTTGTGCACCTGGCTTATGTGGGTCCTGGGGAATCGAATCTGGCTCCTTTGGCTTTGCAGGCAAGTGCCTTAATCACTGAGCCATCTCTCCAGCACTGAATGAAGCTTTTTTATATATAAATAAAGTTTTATTGGAACACACTTCTTTACATTACTTATGTCTGTTTGTCCTGACACTACAATAGCAGAGTTGAGACCATATGGCACCAAAGCCAAAAATATTTAGTACTTGGCCCATTACAGGAAAAAGGCTACCTACCTTTGTTACTTTCTACAGTGATAGAAATGTTTTATATCTGTACTGCCAACAGTATCCATTAGGCACACATGGCTATTGTGTGCAAATGATGAATATGAGTTATAATTTTCATTTTAATTAATTAAAATTTAAATAGCATGGGGAGGTAATATGATGGAGAATGGAATTTCAAATGGGAAAGTGTGGGGGTGGGGAGGGAGGGAATTACCATGGGATATATTTTATAATCATGGAAAATGTTAATAAAAATTAAAAAGAAAAAAGAAAAAAAAATTTAAATAGCTACATGTGGTTTGTAGTTCCCATATTGAACAGTACAGAGTGCCACTGCAAATCCCAAATCCCCACTTTGAACTTGTAAATGTCTTCATTTGGATGTTTCATAAGCATCTTAAGCTCCCATGTATCTCTAACTGAATTCATAATCCCACCTAGTCTTCTGCAAGTCTTTTTTATTTTAGTTTTAGTTTTGATTTGTCACAAGAATGTCATGTAATCCAGGCTGGCCTCAAACCCACTATGTAGCCAATACTGGCCTTGAACTCCTGATATTATTGCCTCTATCTTCCATGTCTTAGAATTACAGATGTGCACCAACATGCCCAGCTGGCAAGCAGTTCTCTTATCTATATGTACAAACCAGAGCCCTAGAAAATATTCTTTTTACACCACAGCCAGCATTAAAATTTATTTTTTTTTTATTTTCTTAAATTTTCAAAGTAGGGTCTCACTCTAGTCTAGGCTGACCTGGAATTCACTATGTAGTCTCAGAGTGGCCTCAAACTCATGGTGATCCTCCTACCTCTGCCTCCCAAGTGCTGGGATTAAAGGCATGCACCACCATGCCCAGCTCTTTTTAAAATATTTTATTTATTATTATTTTGTTTTTGTTTTTGTTTTTCAAGGTAGGGTCTCACTCTGGCCCAGGCTGACCTGGAATTCACTATGTAGTCTCAGGGTGGCCTCGAACTCATGGTGATCCTCCTACCTCTGCCTCCCAAGTGCTGGGATTAAAGGTGTGTGCCACCATGCCCAGCTTTAGAAAATATTCTTGACATATGTATTTCCTTCACATTGCATATCAAATTTGGTATTAAATCCTGCTAATTTGTCTCCTAAATATCTGTTAATGCATTCTCTTCTCTCCACTGGTACTACACCGTGTTAGCCCATTCAGGCTGCTATATCAAAAATGACATAAATAGGGCTGGAGAGATGGCTTAGCAACTCAACTCCCCAGAGCCCACATAAGCCAGAAGCACAAAGCCATGAATGTGTACAAGGTCACACATGTGCACAAGGTGGCGCATGCCTCTGGACTTCAACTGTAGTGACTAGAGGCCCTGGCATGCCAACTCTCTCTCTCTCTCTCTCTCTCTCTCTCACACACACACACACAAAAAAAAAAACAACAAACTTTCAATCCAGGCATGGTGGTGCACACCTTTAATCCCAGCACTCAGGAGGCAGAGGTAGGGGAGGATCACTGTGAGTTTGAGGCCACCCCGAGACGACATAGTGAATTCCAGGTCAGCCTGGGCTAAAGCAAGACCCTACCTTGAAAAACAAACAAACAAAAAAATGTTAATGTCATCAACATAAATGCTAGCAATTGATTTCTCAGCTCTACAGGCCAGGAAGTCCAAGGTTGAGATGCTAACAGATTTGGTGTCTGATGATGGCCTACTTTCTGTTCATGGTTGTTTGTTGGCTATATGCCCACATGGTAGAAATGGGGAGTAATTTCTCTGGAGCCCCTTTTATAAGAGCACTAACCCATTCATGAAGGGTCTGCTTTGTGCTTTAATCATTGCCTCCTAAAAGTATCACCTTGAGGATTAGGATTTCAATAAGTAAAGTTTGGCAATGTAATATAAACGTTCAGATCACAGCATACCTAACATAGTTTTTCTTACAAGGACCACTGTAATAGCCCAAGTACCTGTTGGTGCTCCTGGAACACAGAACAGCATTCTAAAAGCTCTACATCATATAGTCTCTGATTACTTAAGTATCAGGACCTTGGCATAATTCTCTTATCCCTGCCTCCTTCCCCACCCACCCCCCCCCCGCCCCCGAATTAGGGTCTCCTCTAGCTCAGGCTGACCTGGAATTCACTATGTAGTCTCAGGGTGGCCTCGAACTCATGGTGATCCTCCTACCTCTGCCTCCCAAGTGCTGGGATTAAAGGCGTGCGCCGCCACGCCCAGCTCCTTGCCTCCTTTTTATCTATCTAATTTCTACTCATCATTCATACATGATTCACACTATTTGTTGAATGAATGAAAAGAGCTCCCATTCTGCTTTGTTAGCTCATCTAAATTTCTGAAATCAAATTTCTTTCAGATGATTAAGGGCCTCCATTCTATAGCCAGGTCTTTTCTTTTCTTTCCTTCAGCATATATGTCTGAAAGGAGCTGAGAATGAAAGGGAGGCCTCCTCATGACAGGATATTTCACATTGCCTGTACTACAGCCACTGTGGCTTTGTCTTATCACTCCAGCTCAGCCCTCACCACTCATGTAGATTTAATTTCCCTGAAATGTATCCCATTGATTGGTGCTGCCTAAAAACTGCAACTCATATCTTGCACATGGCAGGTACTCAACAGATATCTGTTTATATGACTTACTATTTTCTTATGTATACATATATTTGTTTATTTGCTTGTTTACTTATTTATTTGTGGGTGGGTGCACAAGAGCTTCTTGCTACTTGCAAATAAATGCCACAGAGATGTGTCATTTTTTTTGTGCCTGGCTTTCTGAAGGCACTGGGGAATCAAACCCAGGTCAGCAGGCTTTGCAAACAAGTGCCTTTTGTTGCTGAGCCATCTCCCCAGCCATGAATTAATATTTTCTCAGGATTCAAATTTCTAGGAGTGGCAATGTGGTTTATTGAGTGGAGTTAGACAGATCAAGGTTCATAGCCCGGCTCTGCATAGGCGAAGTGCCCAAATCCCAGCTCAACCATTCCTACCTGTACTTGCATGACAGTGGGTAAATTATGTAGTCTTGCTATGCTCAAATTGCTCGCCGGTAGAAGAGAAATCGTGTCTGTTAGGAAAGGTGAAAAAAGGGGCTGGAGAGATGGCTTAGCAGTTAGGGTGCTTGCCTGCAAAGCCAAAGGACCCATGTTCAATTCCTCAGGACCCACATAAGCCAGATCCACAAAGGGGTGCATGTATATAGAGTTCATTTGCAGTGGCTAGAGGCCCTGGCACATCCATTCCTCTCTCTCTCTCTCTCTCTCTCTCTCTCTCTTTCTCTCTCCTTGCCCATTTCTTTCCCTCAAAATAAATAAATAAATAAATAATTTTTAAAAAGAATTTGAGAGAAGAAAAAAAAAAAAGAAAGAAAGGTGAGGGCTGGAGGCATGGCTTAGTGGTTGAGGCATTTGCCTGCAAAGCCAAAGGACCCAGGTTCAGTTCCCCAGAACCCACATTAACCAGATGCACAAGGGGGCACATGCATCTGGAGTTTGTTTGCAGTGGCTAGAGGCCCTGGCACACCCATTCTCTACCCCCCCTTCTCTGTCAAATAAACAAATAAAAATAATTTTAAAAAAAGGAAAGGTGAAAAGAACTACAGAATACATATGTAAAGTAGTAAATTGGGGCAGGAGAGATGGCTTAGTGGTTAAGGCACTTACCTGCAAAGCCTAAGGCCCCAGGGTCCATTCCTCTGAACCCACATAAGCCAGATGCACAAGATGGCATATGCATCTGGTTTATAGTGTCTTGAATCTTTTCTTTCTCTTTCTCAAGGCTGGGATGGTTAATTTTGATTGTCAACTTGAGTGAATTAATAAATGGTTAAGGCATTAGTGAGTCAGAGCACTACTAATGTATGCATATGGAAGAGGGGGAGGGACCTGCCTTGAATGGGAGGAGCACCCACCCCCTGCGCTGAGGTCCAGAAATGAATAAGAAGGGGCAAAAGAAGCCAGGTGTGGTGGCGCACACCTTTAATCCCAGCACTTGGGAGGCAGAGGTAAGAGGATTGCCATGAGTTCAAGGCCACCCTGAGATTACATAGTGAATTTCAGGTCAACCTGCACTAGAGCAAGACCCTACCTCAAAAAAACAAAAAGGGGGGGGGTCCAGCTAAATACCTGCCACCATCTCTTTCTGCGTCCTGCTCCACAGAGATTTAAGCAGTCAGCTTTATGCTCTTGCCTCCCCTAGTATGAGCTGCCCCCACTGCCAAGCCTTCCACACCATGAACTTTCAAACCACAAACTAAAGGAAATCCTTCTTCCTTAAAGTTACTTCTTGTCAGGTAATTGATCAGATCAGCAGAAAAAATAACTAGTATGGGTGCCCTAACACACATTAAAACAAACAGGGACTGGAGACCTCAGCTGTTAAGGTGCACACCTGTAAAGCCTAATGACCTGGGTTCAATTGTTCAGTACCCATGTAAAGCCAGATGCACAAAGTGGTACATATGTCTGAGTTCATTTGCAGCAGCTGGAGGCCCTGGTGCATTCTCTTCTCTCCCTCTCTCTCTCCACTTGCAAATAAATAAATATTTGTTAAAAAATAAGAAACAAAAGTTATTTTGAAATACTATAACCCTGTTGAATATAAGAATAAATGCAGGGCAGAGGCTGGAGAGATGACTCAGTTGTAAAGTAAAGTTTGTTGGTCTGGCAAGCAGGAAGATCTAGTTTGATTCCCCAGAATGCCCATTAAAAAAATAAAAAAAATAAAAAAATAAAAAGTACATGCTTATAATCCCAGTAACAAGGAGAAAGGGACAGGCAGATTCCTGTAGTTTACTGGCCAACAGCCTATCCTAATGGGGAAACTCTAGGCCAATGAGAAACCTTGTCTCAAAAAACTAATCAAACCCAAAAAAAGTGAATGTCATTTGAGAGAAATGACACCTCTTTTGGCCTCCACGTATGCATACACACCTGCACATACAAAGAACAGATCTAGGTCAGGTTACTAAAGTTACTAAGGTACTGATGTGAAAGTACTGGAATCAAAGAGTGAATGAAGGTACCAGAGCAAAGACTTTCGCTCAGTAGAACTGAAGAAGGAAGAAAATACCTGTGAGCTTCCAGGGCTCTCAGGTCTTATTCTGCTACCATAAAGGCCCTTGTACATGATTTTTTACTGTAACCAATTCTGGAAAGATTCAAGTATCCTTAATGTCTGCCTTTCAAAATGCCCAGAATGACTAAATCTTTGAGAATCTTTGGGCTCTTTCTCTCTGAAAATAGGACCTTAGTGCTAAGAAACAAATAAATAATATCTCCTTGATCAATCCTTTTGTCTTCTCTTTGTATGACATAGATGATTGTGTCTAGGCATGGTGGCTCATGCCTGAAATCCCAGCACTCAGGAGGCTGAAGCAAGAGGACAGTGAGTTCAAGGTCAGCCTAGGCTACATGAGACCCTGCATTAAAAAAAAAAAACAAAAAAAAAAAACTGGGCTGGAGAGATGGCTTAGCAGTTAAGCGCTTGCCTGTGAAGCCTAAGGACCCCGGTTCAAGGCTCGATTCCCCAGGACCCACGTTAGCCAGATGCACAAGGGGGCACACGAGTCTGGAGTTCGTTTGAGTGGCTGGAAGCCCTAGCACGCCCATTCTCTGCCTCTCTCTCTCTCTCTCTCTCTCAAATAAGTAAATAAAAATGAACAAAAATTAAAAAAAAAAAAAAGCCAGCACACATGCCGGGTGTGGTGGCGCACACCTTTAATCCCAGCACTTGGGAGACAGAGGTAGGTGGATCACCACGAGTTCGAGGTCATCCTGAGAACATATAGTGAATTCCAGATGAGCCTGAGATGGAGTGAAACCCTACCTTAAAAAACCAAAACAAACAAAACAAAACAAAACAAAACAAAACAAAACAAAAAAGCACACACATGCACAAATGCAAAAATTCTTTTGTCTGTTCCTGATCTCCCCAGATAGGAGGTTTTGGCAAAGCGCCTAAACACAGTCCAAGCAGTGGCAGCAGCAGCTAAGGTGAGCTTCCCCTGTTGCCACGGCGGGGGAATAGGAACCGGCTATGACTGAGGCTGTGCAGGGCCCAACTCACCCTGCCCCCTTCTCCCTCTGAGTTTGTCTCCCTTTGTCACCTTCCCTTTTAATGGTGTTACCACAGCAACCGTCATCACCAGAAGAGGAGGGAAGATAGTGTCACGCCCTCAGTTCCAAGCAGCAAGTTAAAATCAATTTTGAGAAGGAGAAACTATTCAGCTTTCCCCATGTTCCTCACACCACTGGCTCTTTAGCGAGAAATCGCAGACTGCTAATAGCAGCAATAAGCAGGAACGAAGTTCACTTCATTGTGCCCGGGCCAACTATCGCCTGCGTCTGCATGACATGACTTGATGTCACGCAAACGAAAACCACAAATTTGCTGCCAGAATAGGCACAGGTACTCGGAATGTCCTAAAGACCAGGGCAGAGAAACCTAAAAAACAAAAAGAGCTTGAATCCTAGGAATTCCAAATATGAGCCTTAAAAAGGCCCCTTTCTCATCTTTGCATTGCCATAAACCCTAGGCTTCATAAACTCCCTGCTTTCAGGAAGGAAAAAGAGTGGGAGTTAGTGGACAGGTTCCCAAGGGGTGACAAAGAGGCTTTGCCCCTACCCCCCACCCAGAGGTCTTTCCATAGATGCCTACCAATCTCCCCACCCCAGTGTTAAATGGAGGTTGCTGCTGGAGGCCTCTGGGATCTCCGGTGCCCCTGGACGACCCTGGACTGCTGCTCTGTGAATGCTGCTGGAACTGTCTCAGCGCAGCAGCCAGCTGCAGTCCTCAGCTCAGAAAGACTTGCTCAAGGTCACCCTCAAGATCATACCAGAAAAGGAACTGGGAATCCTTACTCTAGGCTCTCCGTACACATATTTCTCTCCTAATACATAAATAAACTACAATCCAGTTGCCCTACATCCTAGAGGCCTCTCAAGACAAGAATAGAACCTAAGCAGTCCTATTCCCAAGCCCCCTGGAGTTGTCCCTGGTCCCTTAAGTCACCCCACCCTGTTTCTTAGAATAGTAATACCCCTCCCACACCATTGGAGTTAGGGGCAGAATCCCTTGCCCATGCCCGCTCATGGTATGCAGTGAGTCAACAACCAGGACCCATTCTCCCCCTCCCCGGCATGGCCTGCCACCATTTAATGAGTAGTTCGCTGTGGTGTTCTGCACACAGCTTGGAGCTGTGCGCTATCCTGAGAGTGAGGGGGGAACAGAAGCCTCATTTATTACTATAATCTTCAGCGCGCATCCCACCCATGGTGTTAATGTCCTAAAATAAACGCATTAATCCCCCCACAGCCCACAGAGCAAACACTCAGCTGGAGGGCTTTGTGTGGGAGGAAGGCAGCGAGGACAACAGAATGTAAGTGGCACCTCCCCCCCACAACCCCGGCCCTGCGTGGGGGTTGGAAACCTAGGTGGGTAGGCCTATAGGAGTCAGCCCAGTGCGGGGGCACAAATCAGGCTTCAGAGCTGGGCACAGTGGTTGTTCGTGCATGTAATGTCAGCACTGGGAGGCTGATACAGGAGGATCTCTGTGAATTTGAGGCCAGCCTGGGCTACAGAGTTAGTGCCAAGCCAGCCTGGACTATAGCAGTCTCAAGCTAAAACAAGGGCTGGGGAGATGGCTTCGTGGTCAAAGCTGCTTGATTGGTTCAGTTCCCCCAGCACCCATGAAAAGCTGAACACAAAAAGTAGCACATACATTTGGTGTTTGTTTGCAACAGCAAGAGACCCTGGTGTGCACACACATGCAAATAAATGCCTATTTAAAAAAAAAAAAAGCCAGCGTGGTGGCGCATGCCTTTAATGCCAGGTAGAGGTAGGAGGATCGTTGTGTGAGTTTATACCACCCTGGACTACATAGTGAATTCCAGATGAGCCTGGGCTGGAGTGAGACCCTACCTCGAGGGAAAAAAAAAAAAAAAAAGACAAGGGAGGAAGGGAGGAAGGAAGGGGCGGGCTTCAGTAACCCTGGCTAATAAGAAGAGTAAGGAAGCTGGACATCTTGGCACATGCCTTTAATCCCAACACTTAGGAGGCAAAGGTAGGAGGATCACTTTGAGTTCAAGGCCACCCTGAGACTACACAGTGAATTCCAGGTCAGCCTGGGCTAAAGTGAGACCCTACCTCAAACCCCAACACCCCCCCCCAAAAAAAAGAAGAGTTAGGAGAATATCATAGAGTCTTAGTTTCTTATTTGTTTGTTTTGGCTATTTGAGATGAATCTAATGTACCTGAGGCTGGCATGGAACTTCTGATCCTCCTGCCCTTACCTCCTGAGTGCTGCTGGGATTATAGGGAAGCACCACCACACCCAGCCACATAGTCTAGGTTTTAGGCATTATAGGCCCCTTGAAGGAATACAGATTTCTAGCAAAAGTGGGAAGGTATTTTTTGTTTATTGTTAGATTTTAAAAATTAATATTTATTTTTATTTTAACATTTATTTATTTATTTGACAGAGAGAATGGGCACACCAGGGCCTCCAGCCACTGCAAATGAACTCCAGACACGTGTGCCCCCTTGTGCATCTGGCTTACATGGGTCCTGGGTAATCAAACCTGGGTCCTTTGGCTTTGTAGGCAAATGCCTTAACTGCTAAGCCATCCCTCCAGCCCTATTGTTGGATTTAAAAAATTGATTTATTTGCAAATGGAGAGAGAGAGATGGAGAGATGGCTTAGTATTAGGAGTTTGCCTGCGGAACCTGAGGACCCAACTCTCCAGGTCCCACTAAGCCAAAGGTGATGCAAGTGCGCAAGGTCGCACATGCACACAAGGCAGTGCACATGTCTGGAGTTCGATTACAGTGGCTTGAGGCCCTGGCGTGCCAATCCTCTCTGTCTCTCTCTCCCTCTCTCTCCCTCTCATGAAAAAAGGGACAGTCTGTTGTGTTTGCCTCAAGAAAAAAAAAAGGAAGAGGAGGAAGGGAGAGAGGGAAGGAAGGAAAGAGAGAAGAGAGAATAGGGGCACCATGGCCTCTAGCTGTTCAGATTCATGGGCCATTTTGTGCATCTGGCTTTATGTGGGCACTGGGGAATTAAGCTCAGATCATTAGACTTTACAGACAAATGCCTTAACTGCTGAGCCATCTCTCCAGCCCATGGATTTTTTTTAATTTTTTTTTTTTGAGACAGGGTCTCATGTGGCACAGCCTGGGCTAGAACTCACTATGTAGTCAAGGATGGCCTTGAACTTCTTTTTTGTTTGTTTGTTTGTTTTTCGAGGTAGGGTCTCACTCTAGCTCAGGCTGACCTGGAATTCACTCTGCATTCTCAGGGTGGCCTCGAACTCACGGCGATACTCCTACCTCTGCCTCCCGAGTTCTGGGATTAAAGGCATGAGCCACCATGCTGGGCTGAACTTCTTGATCCTCCTACCTCTAACTCCTGAGTGCTAGAATTGCAAATATGTGCCACCACTACACTCAGTTTTATGTGCTGCTTGGAAATCGAACTGTGGGCTTTGTGCGTGCTAGGCGAGCACTGTACAAGCTGAAATACATCCCCAGCCCTGTTTAATTTTATTTGACAGAGCATCTCCCTATGTAGCTGAGAGTGGCCTTGAACTGGCTATGTAACCCAGGCTGGGCTTAAGCTATCTTCTTACCTCCTTTATCTCCTGAGTGCTGGGATTACAGGTGTGCTATCAAACCAAGCAAAAAGTGATTTGGGGGCTAGAGAGATTGCTTAGTGGTTATAAGGACCCAGGTATGATTCCCCAGTAGCCACATAAGCCAAATGTACAAGGTGGCTCATGCATCTGGAGTTCATTTGCAATGGCTAGAGACCCCTGGAGCACCACCCATTCCCTCCCTCCCCCCCTCCCTCTCTCTCTCTCTCTCTCTCTCTCTCTCTCTCTCTCTCTCTCTGCCTTTTTCTCACCCACTCAAATAAAATAAAATATTTTAAAAAGTGGTTTTGAATCTGCTTCCTATTTAATGTGGCTTAGGTGGCTTTGGTGTTTTTGTTTTCTGTACTAGAGATTGAACCCAAGGGCTTGCCCATGCTAAATAAGTACTCTGCCTCTAAACTTTACCCTCAGGCCCTTAGCTTATTCTTACAGATAAAATAATTTAAGGGTAAGTCAAGCCATTTTGAGCAGCAGGTCTGGAGTATGGATTGAGAAAATCCTACACACAAGATCAGGAATCCCAAGAAGCATTCCTCGCTCAGTTCACCAGCTGAATGCATTGGTCTTTTCCCTCCCCAAAGCCTCCGTGCTCCTTGCTCAGAAGTCAAATGGCCAAATAAAAACTAAATAAACCAGGCATGATGGTGCGTGCCTTTAATCCCAGCACTTGTGAGGCAGAGGTAGGAGGATCACCGTGAGTTTGAAGCCACCCAGAGACTACATCGTGAATTCTGGGTGAGCCTGATTTGTTTATCAGATATATATCAATTTTAGATAGGTACTTGCTTTCACACATTGGATCCTCCAAACCAAATAGAATTGAGGATGTAACCCTTACATAGTAGAGCAGTGTTTGCCTAGCAAACACAAAGCCCTGCCCAATCCCCCATACCACTAAAAGAGTTAAGAGAATTGCTTTCAAGAAAGAAAATCATGGCTTAGCAGTTAAACGCTTGCCTGTGAAGCCTAAGGATCCCGGTTCAAGGCTCGATTCCCCAGGACCCACATTAGCCAGATGCACAAGGGGGGGCACGCATCAGGAGTTCGTTTGCAGTGGCTGGAGGCCCTGGCACGCCCAATCTCTGTCTCTCTATCTGCCTCTTTCTCTCTCTGTCTGTTGCTCTCAAATAAAAAAATTTTAAAAAAAGAAAGAAAGTCTCAGCCAGGCATGGTGGCAAACACCTTTAATCCCAGCACTCAGGAGGAAGAGGCAGGAGGATTGCTGTGAGTTTGAAGCCACCCTGAGAATACATAGTGAAATCCAGGTCAGCCTTAGCTAGAATGAGATCTTACCTCAAAAAACAAAAACAAAAACAAAGAAAGAAAAAAAAAACTCTCTTCATTCTTAATGTTCTACAATGGAAAACTAAGAACATGGGAAAAAAGGGTCTTCAGTCTTGTCTTTTCCCTCTGTCCTACTCCACCATACCCAGAAAATTCAACACACCTATTATTTTTATTTTTTAATTTTAGAGAAGAGAGAGCGAGAGAGAATTGGTGCACCAGGGCTTCAGCCACTGAAATCGAACTCCAAATGCTTGCGCCACCTAGTGGGTATGTGCAACCTTGTGCTTGCCTCACCTTAGTTCGTCTGGCTTACATGGGATCTGCAGAGTCGAACACAGGTCCTTGGGCTTCTCAGGCAAGCAACTTAACCACTAAGCCATCTCTCCAGCCCAACACACCTGTTTTTAAGGTGATGTGGCATCATTAGCACAGACAGTACCTGCCTGCCTAGTTTCTACCAAAATGGACCTTATTGGTAAATATTTAATATTTTATTTATTTATTTATTTATTTGCAAGAAGCTGAGGGAGAATGGATGCACCAGAGCCTCAAGCCACTGCAAACAAACTTCAGACTTATGCACCACTTTGTGCATCTGGCTTTACATGGGTATTGGGGAATCAAACCCAGGTCATTAGGCATTGTACCACTGAGTCATCTCTCCAGCCCCCCTATTCATAAACATTATTCCACATAGGTCTCTTTTCTCTTTCTACCCTGCTCTCAACATTTATGAAATTACACTGCTTATATTTGCCATAGGAAGTCACTGTAGTATATTCATTAGAAGTTGCAAACAGGGGCTGGCGAGATGGCTTAGCGGTTAAGCGCTTGCCTGTGAAGCCTAAGGACCTCGGTTCGAGACTCAATTCCCCAGGACCCACGTTAGCCAGATGCACAAGGGGGCGCATGCATCTGGAGTTCATTTGCAGTGGCTGGAGGCCCTGGCCTGCCCATTCTCTCTCTTTCTCTCTCTCCCTCTTCCTCCCTCTGTCTGTTGCTCTCAAATAAATAAATAAAAATTTTTAAAATTTTAAAAAAAGAAGTTGCAAACAGGCATGATGATGCACATCTGTAAACCCAGCATTGGGGAGGCACAGAAAGTTCAAGGCCAGCCTGAGCTAAAATAGTCTCAAACACCAAGGGGAGAAAAAAGGCTCCATGAGGTTGGACACGGTGACACACATCTATAGTCCCAGCACAGGAGAACTGAAAGTTTCAGGCAACTTAGTGAGAAGCTGTCCCAAAATAAAATTTGATTAAAAAAAGAAGAAGAAGAAAAAGAACTAGGAGAGGTAGGAGAATCACTGTGAGTTCGAGGCCAGCCTGAGATACATAGTGAATTGTAGGTCAGTCTGGGCTAGAGTGAGACCCTACCTTGATAAACCAAAAGAAAGAAAGAAATGGGGGGGGGGGAGGAAGGAGGGAGGGAGGGAGGGAAGAAAGAAGAAAAGGGAACTAGGAATCCTAATGAACACTTGTAATCCCAGCATTTGGGAAGTGACAGAAAAAGATCAGAAGTTCAAGGCCAGTCTGAGCTACATGAGACCTGCTTTAAAAATAACAAAAATTAATTAATTAACTAATCAATGTAATTAAAGATAAAATAGGAGGCCAGGTGTGGTTGCACATGCCTTTAATCCTAGCACTTGGGGGGCAGAAGTAGGAGAAATACGGTGAGTTCAAGGCCAACCTGGGACTACACAGTGAGTTCCAGGTCAGCCTGGGCTAGAGTGAGGCCCTACCTTGAAAAATCAAAATAAAATAAAATAGGGCTGAGAGAAGGCTCAGTGGTTGAGGTGCTTGCTTGCCAGCATAGCCAAAGAACCCAGGTTCTGCTCCCTAGTACCCACATAAAGCCAGATGCACAAGGTGGCACATGCATCTGGAGTTCATTTGCAGTGGCTAGAGGCTTTGGTGCACCCATTCTTTCTATTTGCCTCTCTCTCTTTCTCTTTTTCAAATAAATAAAATAACAAATGTTAATAAATAAATAAAATAGGGCTGGAGAGATTGCCCAGTGGTTAAGGTATTTGCTTACAAAGCCTAAGGACCCAAGTTTGATTCCCCAGTACCCACATAAAGCCAGATGCACAAGTATCTGGAGTTTGTTTGCATTGGCTAGAGGCCCTGACACACCCGTTCTCTCTCTATCTGCCTCTTTCTCACACACTCTCTCAAATAAATAAATAAAATAAAATATTTAAAAATAAATAAATAAAGCCAGGCTTGGTGAATTCCAGGTCAGCCTGGGCTAGAGTGAGACCCTAGCTCAAAAAAATTTAAAAAATAAAATAAAAATTGGACCAGATGATCTTTCAAGGCTCTTCAACAAATCTAAAGTTATATCACCAAAATCCTTTTTTGTTTGTTTTTGTTTTTTTGTTGTTGATTTTCAAGATTGTGTCTCGCTCTAGCCAAGGCAAACCTGGCATTCACTATGTAGTCTCAAGCTGGCCTTGAACTCACGGTGATCCTCCTACCTCTGCCTCCGGACTGTGTGCACCACTACAACCGGCTCTAAAATGTTTTGAATATTATATATTTTGTTTTATTTTTTGGTTTTTCTGAGGTAGGGCTTCACTCTAGCCCAGGCTAATCTGGAATTCACTGGGTAGTCTCAGGGTAACCTCAAACTCACAGCGATCCTCCTACTTCTGCCTCCCAAGTGCTGGGATTAAAGGTGTGCGCCACCATGCGTGGCTTCTTCTTCTTCTTCTTCTTCTTCTTTTTAAAGGAGGGTCTCACTCTAGTCCAGGCTGATCTTAGACTCACTTCATAGTCTCTGGCTGGCCTCAAACTCACAGTGATCCTCCTACCTCTGCCTTTCAAGTGCTGGAATTAAAGGTGTTTGCCATCACACGTGGCTAAACTAAGTTTATTTCTTTCCTGATAAAATAGATTTATAGAAGACTGTTTGGGAATATAGATAAGTAGAAAGAAAAAAGGGGGAAAACATTTTTAAAAAATAATACCTTGAATAGACTATATTGTTTCTTTGTCTCTACCAGCAACACAATCTTCATTACTTTCACCAGTAAAATCTTCCACAAGCAGATAGGAAAGATGCATCAGGTTTGTGTATTTAGACTCCAGCTACTTAGGGTTGCCTAGAGACTTGAGATTCTATAAGGTAATTGATTACAACTGCTATTTGAGAGGGTCATCTATATTTCCAGGTCACAGAATGACAAGGTCATCCATTTTCTACAACCAGAAGTTCTCATTCAAGCAACCAACCACCTAAATGGGTGGCTAAGAAAGGGATGAGCACACTTGAAAACCAAGTGGTGGTTTCCTATTTTCCTATTTTGGAAGATAGATGTTTCCAGAGATAAAAGGCATTATAACAACTAATAGCCCTTCTACATTGTATGTACAATATAACAACAATAGTAATATCGATGACAGAGAAAGAGAAATTTTGGATTTCCTGTCAATCCCTATTAGATCTTCCAGCAATTCGTTCCCAGAAGACATAATAGAAGCCAGGCATGGTAGCACATGCCTTTAATCCCAGCACTCAGGAGGCAGAGGTAGGAGAATCACCTAGATTTTGAGGCCAGCCTGGGACTACTGAGTAGTTCCAGGTTAACCTAAATTAAAATGAGATTCTACCTCCAAAAAAGAAAAGAAAAGAAAAGGAAGGAGGAAAAAAGAAAAGGAAGAAAGAAGGAAGGAAGGAAGGAGGAAAAAAAGAAAAGGAAGAAAGAAGGAAGGAAGGAGGAAAAAAGAAAAGGAAGAAAGAAGGAAGGAAGGAAAGAAGGAAAGAATGTGGTGGTGCATGCCTTTAATCCCAGCATTCAGGAGGCATTAGTAGGAGGATCACAGTAAGTTTGAGGCCACCCTGAGGCTACATAGTGAGTTCCAGGTCAGCCTGGGCTAAAATGAGACTACCTCTAAAAAACAAACAAAAGAAAAGAAAAAGACATAATGGAATTGGATAGCTGAGAATGAACTTCGTTCGTGAGAAAAGTTGCTTATAAACATAATGGGCTCAGGGAGAAAAAAATGAGATTTTTTAATATTTATTTTATTTGGTTTTTCAAGGTCAAGTCTCGCTCTGGTCCAAGCTGGCCTGGAATTCACTATGTAGTCTCAGGAGGGCCTTGAACTCATGGCGATCATCCTACCTCGGCCTCCCCAGTGCTGGGATTAAAGGCGTACACCACCACCCCCGGCTAAAAAATGAGATTCTTTAAAGAATGATTTTCCATTCCCATTAGGTAACAAGACCTCAACAGAATAATAAATGAGAGAACACCAGTCTAAGCTCTCCACTGATGACCTAGCTGATCTATCCCTTGTTCTAGTCCCTATCAACCAAAACTCAGAAGAGACACCCTGGGACTTTCACCAGTAATGAATGGTTCCCATTTCAGCAGGAAGACTGCTGGACCAAAAGATTCCTCCAGCTAAGTTCTTCACAGATGAGAAATGCAACAGAATCTCATATGAACTTGCAGGTCGGCTTCAAGCAGTCAGTTACACAGCATGAAAAAGGATTAGAGGAACGAGCCCTCAGAGACTGAACACATCTATGCACAGCCCTCACTGAAACCAGGGGAAGGTATTAAACTCCAGGAGGCCGACTGTGATTCACAGCAATCAAGTCTTGCCTGCAGCTGTGAACGCAGACGAGCTGGAGACGAGCGCCTGCAGCTCCTCTGCGCACGAGCGTGCAGACGCGCACAGGACAATGCTCTGCTGCAGTGCTGAGTGACAGCAAGGAGCCACCAAGGGAGAACAGAGCTAGAGGTCCTCCCTAGCAGTGAACCCTTCCACTTGGCAGCTCTTGGTCTGGAGGCCCCCACCCGAGTTTTTGTTCTTCAGTTGAAATGGAAATCTCTTACAGATATCCCAAACTCTCTCATCCTGTGCAGTTTCTTTGAAACAAGAAAATAAGTAGGCAGGGGTGCTGAAACTTACATAAGGTTCAGAGTACACAGGGCTTCCCTTGCCTGGGCATATCATCCTGAAAGAGGACTTCCATTGGGTGGGACTGAAAGAAAAGAAGCCAATTTGGAGTCTCCCTAGAGCTCCAGAGCTCTGTGCAACACTTCCGCTTTTATCATAGTTTTTACAAGAGGAAGAAAACAGGCTGGTTCTTGGCCTCCTGGGAAACCGAGACCCCCGGGGTGATCTGACTCGAAACAGCTGGTCTCTGTGTACACCCAGGTGGCTGCTTCTGGATATTATAAATATTCATGCCTGAAGCCAGGCTCGGTTCTGTATTCAGAGGCATCTTGGATGGTTAAATTGCTAGTTAGAACCAGTTTACTCTGACAGTCTAGGAGGCTGGGCAGTCTTGCATACACTGAATTTAGTCCCATTCTCATCACTCAGCAGAGACTCTGATTAAAGCCAGCCAAGTTCAACTCCATCTAGCATGGCCCCAAGACTTGACTTCACCCGGTATGCACCAAATGCTCCTCCTTGCCACGAAACAGCTTTGTCACTCTTCCAAATACCCCTTTAAAAGCTGGCCCCCTAGAGTGTCTTACACGGGGGCCATGCTCTTCTCCCCAAAGCACAAGCTAACCATAAGTCATGTTGGCAAAGTCTTTGGATAAACTCCCAGGGGATGGCTTAGATTAAAACTCTCAGAAATGGTATGGTGGGGAGAAGTGGTGTGAACCCTAGACCTCAGCGAAAGAAAAAAAAAGTGAAACAAGTCTCTCTTCTCATGTGAGAGCTGAAAAATGCCAGAGAGACAGTTGATCCTTTTTTTCCCTCATTTCTTTTCTTTCTGAAAGATTGCCATGGTCACAGATAGTAATAATCAGCTGAGGCACTGGAAACTTCTTTGTTTTCTTTGCAGCCCACCAAACTAGCCGAATTTTCAGTTAAACTCAGTGAACATAGCAACCGAGACAACATAGCAGTTGGTACTAACTGGCTCCCTAGGTGGCAACTTTTGGTAGGAGTCAGCAGAACTCCTACTAGAAATTTTTCTTCTTTCTTATCTGAAACCCAGATGCCAGAGAATCTCTCTCTCTCTCTTTTCTCTCTTGTGTTTGTTTTGTTTTCTTGAGGTATGGTCTCACTCTAGCTCAGGCTGATCTGGAATTCAGTCTTAGGGTAGCCTCGAACTCACGGTAATCCTCCTACCTCTGCCTCACAAGTGCTAGGATTAAAAGTGTGCTTCTCTTTCTTTCTTTTTTCTCTTGTTTTTCAGTGTTGGGAATTGAACTCAGGGAGTCACGCATGCTGGGTGAGTGCTCTGCTGCTAAACTGTCCTTGAGAATTTTTGTGCAAGTTTTCTGTAACCACTAACTGAAAACACACACACACATACAGAGAGAGAGAGTATAACACAGATTCACCCGGGCGTGGTGGCACACGTCTTTAATCTCAGCACTCAGGAGGCAGAGATAGGAGGATCACCGTGAGTTCGAGGCCACCCTGAGGCTCCATAGTGAATTCCAGGTCAGGATGAGATAGAATGAAACCCTACCTTGAAAAACAAAACAAAAAAATCCTACTTCATGCCAGGTACTGTCCAAAGTACTTTGTATCATTTGATCTTGTTTACTAATCAGAGCAATAATATCACCCCATTTTGCAGATAAAAATCTGAAGCATGAAAAAGTTTTTTGACATGTCAATACATAGCTAGCTAGTAGGTGGTAGCGCTGGGATCCGGCATACCTCTGAGAAACTTGATTGAACACAAGGACCTGTGAGCTAGGAAAGGGGTTGCAGAGGACAAGCCTGAAGGCCACGGTCAACATCATCTGAGAAGGCCAATCCTTGACTCGGGATATGAGCATGTGCCTGGGTATGAGATTACAAATATAGTCAGACAGTAGGAGAGTTCTCTCCAAAGTCACACCATGGACAGTGTTCTCTGAGGCGAGGACATCAGTTAAAGGAGCGGGCTTGGCTCCGGTCAGCACCACGGAGCCTGCCAGGAGACTTTGATGTAGCAAGCACGCAGAGCGAGGTCTGCTCTGGAAGCGGCCATCTCCCCACTGGAGGAGCTGGACAAACCTCCACTTGGCTTGTGGATATCAGAACTGGTCCCTCCAACATACGTGGCTGAACGCGTGAAAAGTGCCACTTAAAAGCCATGGGGACCGAGGACGGAGTTCGTGTTGGTGGCCTCCTAAGGAGCGCGAGAGCAATCCAATCCTCGCTGCGAAGTGAGGGCCACCAGGAAAGCCAGGGTAGCCTAGGAGCAGTTAGGGGAGGTGCAGACAGCAGCACCCCAGGAGCTGGTTTAGCACCTGAGAGCTCAGCCGTCCCCCAACGCGCTCATCCACAGTTGGGAGACTGACTGCAAGCTTCCCCCCCTTTTCCAATCGCCTCACAGCGCCCCGAGATCAGGGGGCTTTCCTGGAGGGGCGGTGGCGTCCTGCAGTGCCGAGCCGAGCTCTCCCCATCCTCTCCCGGAACCCCCGAAGTGCACGCAGCCTCCTCCCCACCGCAGCCCTCGCCCTCACCTCGCTCATCGCGGCGGCCGGACGGGGCGCGGCGGGCACAGGTAAGACGAGGGACCCTCGCGGATGCGCGGCCCGCGGCCCGGACGGCAGAGTTAGCGGCGCGGGCTTCTGGGTCCGCGCCGGGGCTCCGCGAGGTCTGCCCCTCCCAGGGGTCGCCTTCCCACCGCGTCCAGCCAGAGCGGTTCAGCGCGCTCCAGCCGCCCGGGCTTTTATAGTGAGCTCCGGTAATCCCGCCTCCGCGCCAACCAATAGAAACGCTCCCTAGCGCAGAGTGACGGCTCCCCGGACCCAGTGGTGGCAGGCTCGCAGAGCTGCTGCATTTCCAAACTAGGCTAAGGCTGACCGAGAGCGGGAAGGAGGGGGAGACCGTCGGGGAAGGAGAGCACAGAAAATGAAGCGGAGAGGGAGAAAGAAGTCGTAGTTCACGAAGGCGGGAAGGATGGAGAAGGAAGGAAGGGAGGACTGTGTGTTTGAGAAAGAAGAGCTGGCTGGAAATCTGGAGGAGAGTTGAACGCTGGCCGAACCCATGGATCTAAACGAGGCCGATTTAACATTTACCAGTAGGGCTTGGAGAGATGGCACTTGCCAGCGAAGCCTAAGGACCCTGGTTCGATTCTCCAGGTCCCATGTAAGCTAGGTGCACAAGGTGGCACATGCTTCTGGAGCTTGCTTGCAGTTTCTAGAGGCCCTGGTGCGCCCATTCTCTCCTCTCTCTCTCCTTCTGTCTCTCTCCCTCCGTCTCTAATAAATAAATTAATTAATTAAAAAAAATTTTTTTTTAAAAAGCTGGGCATGGTGGCTCATGCCTTTAACCCCAGCACTTGGGAGGCAGAGGTAGGATAACCGTGAGTTCGAGGCCACGGTAGTGCATTCTACGTCAGCCTGGACTAGAGTGAGACCCTACCTCGGGGAAAAAAATAAATAAATAAAATAAAGATTTACTAGTAGTGTGGTAGTCTGAATAGAGAAGCAACCACCTGCAAAACAGAAGAATAAAAGGGGGGAGAGAAGGAGAAAAGGAGGCGGCAGAAAGGGAGAAGAGACTGGAGCAAATGGACGGTACTTGTGGCAAAGAATTGGAAAGATTAAGTACTTTATTTATTTATTTATTTATTTTTTGGTTTTTCGAGGTAGAGTCTCACTCTAGCTCAGGCTGACCTGGAATTCACTATGTAGTCTCAGGGTGGCCTCAAACTCATGGCACTCCTCCTACCTCTGCCTCCCAAGTGCTGGGATTAAAAGCGTGTGCCACCACGCCTGGCTAAATAAGAATTTTTTGTTAATCTACACTGGCATTTTCCTTCAATCTAATGATGTGCCTTCTATGATGCCAAGGCTATGAAAACAAGACACCCTTTATGCCTTGGGCTGACACAAAAATGTGCAAGCTTTAGCCAGGCGTGGTGGCACATGCCTTTAATCCCAGCACTCCAGAGTCAGAGATAGGAGAATCACCGTGAGTTCGAGGCCACCCTGAGACTGCATAGTGAATTCCAGGTCAGCCTGAGCTAGAGTAAAACCCTACCTCGAAAAACAAACGAACAAAAAAAGGGCAAGCTCTGTCTCCTAGATGCGAGCCTGTCTCTTCCTGCAATTCAAATAGCAAACCACACTTGGTGATCCATATTTGGAGACCAAAGCTACCCACTGGGATCGTCCCGAATGACAAAAACAAATGGGAAAAATAAAGCTCACAGTTCGCTCTGTATACATTATTTTTCAGTGAAATGGAACGTTACTGATTACCATGGTTTGTTTGCACGTGTGTGTGTGTACATGTTGGTGTGAGTATGGGTGCACATGTGTGCACGGGTGCCCATTCACGTGTATACATACGTATATGGAGGCCAGAAGTCTTCATTAGTTTCTTGCCCAGCAGCTAGGCAAGATAGCCTGCAAATCTTGAGGCTCTTCCCATCTCTGCCTCCCCAATGCTGGATTACAGGCATGCTCTATCATGTCAGGATTTCATGTGGCTGCTGAGGATCCAAACTCAGGTCTTCATGCTTACATGACACCTTACTGAGCCAGCATCTAAATTTTAAGGAAAAAATTATTAGGGCTGGAAAGATGACTTAGCGGTTAAGGCATCTGCTTGCAAAGCTTAGGACCCAGGTTCAATGCCCCAGTACCCACGTAAAGCCAGATGCACAAGATGGAGCATGTATCTGGAGTTCATTTACAGAGACTAGAGGCTTTGGTGTGCCCATTCTTTCCCCCATCCCCCATCCCCCATCTGCCTTTCTTTCTCAAATGAATGAATAAATACTTTTTTTTAAATTTTTTATTTATTTATTTGAGAGCGACAGACACAGAGAGAAAGGCAGATAGAGGGAGAGAGACAGAATGGGCGCGCCAGGGCTTCCAGCCTCTGCAAACGAACTCCAGACGCGTGCGCCCCCTTGTGCATCTGGCTAACGTGGGACCTGGCGAACCGAGCCTCGAACCGGGGTCCTTAGGCTTCACAGGCAAGCGCTTAACTGCTAAGCCATCTCTCCAGCCCTGAATAAATACTTTTAAAAATAAACACCGGGTATGGTAACACACACCTTTAATCTCAGCACTCAGGAGGCAGAAGTAGGAGGATCACCATGAATTTGTGGCCAGCCTGAGACTACATAGTGAATTCCAGGTCAGCCTGGGCCAGAGTGAGACTCTACCTTGAAAAACAAAAACAAATAAAAATAAAAAGTAAATTGGGTGTGGTGATGCACACCTTTAATTCCAGCACTGGGGAGGCACAGGTAGGAGAATTGCCATGAGTTCAAGGCCATCTTGAGACTACAGGTCAGCCTCGAATTCCAAGTTAGCCTAGGCTAGAGTGAAACCCTACCTCAAAAAATAAATAAACATTATTAGGGAAGAAGAAAATACCTAGGAAAAAAGCATGTGTTTCCTGATAATTTCAGTGACACATTCCTGTTTAGTTTTCCTCTTAAATTAAAAATATATATATGCCTATATTACTTCTGGACATTATGAAGCTTCTTGCAGCTTCAGTCAGCCAGCTTCAGACACATTCAGCTTTCACAAATTTTTAAAATTTTTTATTTGCTTGCACACCTGTGTGTATGCTGCAAATGCCAGATGCTTGCACCACTTTTTAAATATTTTAGAGAAAGAAAGAGAGGGAGAGGGAAAGAATTTGTGTGCCAGGGCCACAGACATTGCAATCGAACTCCAGATGCATGCACCCCTGTGCATCTGGCTTATGTGGGTTCTGGGGAATCAAACCTGGTCCTTTGGTTTTGCAGGCAAGCACATTAACTGTCAAGCCATCTCTTC
This sequence comes from Jaculus jaculus, assembly GCF_020740685.1. Lineage (NCBI taxonomy): Eukaryota > Metazoa > Chordata > Mammalia > Rodentia > Dipodidae > Jaculus > Jaculus jaculus. The sequence continues at coordinate 314,932,375 of NC_059102.1, forward strand.
AGCCCCTCCCCCAGCTCATTTTTTGATGGTACCTACCATGTCCAGTAGTAACAGTCATTTGTAATTGAGTTTGTCTCAGCCAATCAGTGATTCTTAGTTATTGATCTCTTCTCAACAACTAGATTCAGATAAGACTTCAAAAAGTCCTTTCTCTAGCTAGACTCTGTGCTTTTACATTTTCTTGGCCAGGTCAGAAACAATGATGATGGAAAAAAGATTACAAGCTGGGCATGATGGTGCATGCCTTTAATCCCAGCCCTCGCGAGGCAGAGGTAGGAGGATCACAGTGAATTCGAGGCCACCCTGAGACGTCATAGTGAATTCCAGGTCAGCCTGAGCTAGAGCTAGACCCTACCTTGAAAAACCACAAAAAAGAAAAAAAAAAAGTTTACTTCTTTTCCTTCATCTACTTGAGACCCTTTGATCCTCTTTCCCATGGGAATCTGGTTGCTTGAGATACTAAATTCTATTCAGGCTGGCTCCTACTTTCTCTGTGCAGCCTACTTCTGTGCCACCTTTCTAATGAACAGCTAATTAGCATGAAAAAGATTGTCTCTGATAAAACAGACCTCCCCAAAGATGAAAAGATTATAAAGTGCTTTCAAGGTCTAGATCAGGAACCAGCAAGCTTTTCCTAACAATCAAATGATGAGTGTTTTAGGCTTTGTAGACTATATGCACTCTCTATCTCCTGTTCTACTTTAAAACAACTGTAGACAATATGCAAATGAATTGGTATGGCTATAATAAAAATGTATTTGTGAGCACTGAGGTTTGAATTGCATATGGTTTTCTCGTGTTACAAAACATTCCTCTTTAAGATGTTACTGTGAAAGCCATTCTTATCTCATACACAGTAGGCTATATTTGGCTCATAAGCCTTAATTGCCAATCCCTGACATAGATGATTAAATGTGTCAAGATATTCCACAACAGTAAGTCATAAATAGTAATAGGTTGGCCAGTTGTGGTGGTGCATGCCTTTAATCCCAGCACTTGGGAGAATAGAGGTAGTTGGATCACTAGGAGTTTGAGGTCAACCTGAGACTACAAAGTAAATTCCAGGTCGGCCTGGGTTAGAGTGAGACCCTACCTCGAAACAAAAGAAACTAACATGTCAAAGAACAAAGAAAGACATCAGCTAGGACCAAAAGAATCAAAAACTTCCTGGCGGTAGGAGCACTCGGGAGCTGACTCAGTGGATAAAGTGCTTGCTGTGCAAGTGTGAGCACCCAAGTTTGGACCCACATAAAAAGATGACACTGTAGCCCTGTAGCTAGCATCCTGAATCCCAGCATGCCTATGACAAGAGGAGGGGCAGAGACAGAAGAATCTTCTAGAAGCTTAGAAGCCAGCAAAACTGGAAAATGGAGTGGCGAACAATGAGAGACACTGCGTCAAAGGAGGTAGAAGGCAAGGACCAACACCAGAAAGTCACCACGTTTGTACTGTGGCATCTGTACATATAAGCCACCATTCACACATATGAAATACACACACACACAGCTTCCGGGAAAAGTGAGATTTAAGTTGGATCTTAAAGGGCTCCTCTGACATCTGGGTGATAACTTTCTTAAAAATGAAGGGTTCCGGCCGGGCGTGGTGGCGCCAGTCTTTAATCCCAGCACGGGAGGCAGAGGTAGGAGGATCGCCATGAGTTCACTGCCCCAGTACCCACGTGGAGCCAGATGCTAGAGTGAGACCCTATCCCAAAAAACCAAAACAAAAAAAAAAAAAAAGAAGAAGGGTTAACTGGGCGTGGTGACACACACCTTTGATCCCAATACTCAGGGAAACAGAGGTAGGAGGATTGCTGTGAGTTTGAGGCCATCTTGAGGATACATAGTGAATTCCAGGTCAACCTGGGCTATAGAGAGACCCTACCTCAAAGAAGAAGAAGGAGAAGGAGAAGAAGAAGAGGAAGAAGAAGATAAGAAGAGGAAGAAGGTTTAGGGAAATGGCTCAGTGGTTCAAGGTTCTTGCTTGCAAAGCCTGCTGGCTCAAGTTTGGTACCTCAGGACCCAAGTAAAGCCATATTCACAAAGCAGTCCATGCATCTGGAGTCTATTTGCAGCAACAATGGGTCATGGTATGCTCATTCTTTCTGTCTCTGGCTTTATGTCTTACAAATAAATGAATAAAAATATTTTAGGGCTGGGGATATAGCTCATAGGTTAAAAGTACTTGCTTGCAAAGCCTGATGATCCAGGTTCGATTCCTGAGTATCCAGGTAAAGCCAGATGTATGAATCTGTAGTTCATTTGAAGTGGCAAGAGGCCCTGATACGCCCATCCTCTCCCTCTCAAATTTTTCTGAGAAATGAAAGAGGAATTGAGTTTATGACTGGGAAGGAACATATGGCATGGGCTGGAGAGATGGCTTAGTGGTTAAGGCGCTTGCCTGCAAAGCCTAACAACCTGGGTTCAATTCCCCAGTACCCATGTAAAGCCAGAGCACAAAGTGATGCATGTATCTGGAGTTTGTTTACAGAGGCTAGAGGTCCTGGCATGCGCATACTCTGTCCCTCTTCTGTTTCTCTTCTCTCTGTCTCTCTCTGCTTCCAAAGAAATAAAAATAAACTGGGTGTGGTGGTGGACACTTTTAATCCCAGCACTGGGAAGGCAGAGGTAGAAGGATCACCATGAATTCAAGGCCACCCTGAGACTCTATATTGAATTCCAGGTCAACCTGAGCTAGGGTAAGACCCTACCTCAAAAAAAAAAAAAAAAAAAAAAAAAAGGAAAGAAAGAAAAAAATAAATAAATAAACAAAAGCCTGGTGTGGTGGTGCAGGCCTTTAATGCCAGCACTCAGGAGGCTGAGGTAGGAGGGTCTTTGTAAATCCAAGGCCAGCCTGAGCTACAGAGTGAATTCTAGGTCACTCTGGTCTACAGTGAGTCCCTACTCCAATAACACTTCCCAAAGCAACATTAAAAAAAAAAAAAAGTAAAATCCTAATACAACATGGACCTTATAGGGCTGGGGAAATGGCTCAGCAATTGAGGAACTTGTCTGCAGAGCCTAATGACCTAGTTTGAGTCTCCAGTACCCATGTAAAGCCAGATGCACAGTGGCACATGCATTTGGAGTCCCTTTGCAGCGGCTGAAAGCCCTGTTGCTTTCATTCTCTATCTTTCTTCCATCTCTCTCTTTCTTTGCTTGCAAATAAATAAATAAAAACATTAAAAAAAAAAAGATGTTAGCCAGAGTGGTCATGCATGCCTTTAATCCCAGCACTCCAGAGGCTGAGGAAGGAGAATCACCATGAGTTTGAAGCCATCCTGAGACTGTATAGTGAATTCCAGATCAGCCTGGGATAGAGTAAGACGCTACCTAAAAAAAAAATAAAAATAAAAAATAAAAAATAAATTATTTTGTTTTGTTTTTTGAGGTAGGGTCTCACTGTAGTCCAAGCTGACCTGGAATTCACTATGCAGTCTCAGGGTGGCCTTGAACTCACTGCAATCCTACTACTTCTGCCTCCCAAGTGCTGGAATTAAAGGCATGCACCACCATGCCCAGCAAAAAGATGTTAGGTTTTTTTTTTTTTAAGTTTTATTATTTTTATTTATTTATTTACTAGAGACAGAGAGAGGGGTGGGGGGTGAAAGAGAGTGAGAATGGGCATGCCAGGGCCTCTAGTCACTGTGAATGAACTCCAGACGCATGCACCACCATGTGCATCTGGCTTATGTGGGACCTGGAGAATTGATCCTGTGCCCTTAGGCTTCACAGGCATGTGCCTTAACCGCGAAGCCATCCCTCCAGCCCAGATGTTAGCTATTTTTTACTGGAGGCTTATAAATAGATGAATTACTAGAGGACAACATAGAAAAAGAGTAAGAGCAAGGAAGGGTTAATTAGGGCAGGAGATACCCACAATTGTTCCTAACCCATAGACTTAGGAAAAAGGAGACTCCACTGGAGGAAAAAGAAAACCGAGCTATGAAACCAGACCTGAAGATGCATCCTATAATCCTAGCTCATGGAAGGCAGGGACAGGAAGATCAGGAATTTAAGAGCAGCCTTTGCTGCATAATGAATGTGAGACCAACCTGGACCCTGTCTCTCAAGAGGGTAGGAGGGAAAGAAGTCAGGAAGGAAAAGGGAAGAGAAGAAAAGGAGGGAGGGAGAGAGGGAAGAAAATAGGGAAGGAGGATGAGGGAGGGAAGGAGGGAGATGGAAGGAAGAAAGGAAGGAAGGATGGAAGGGAGGGAGAGAGGGAAGGAGGGAGGAAGAAAAGAAAGAAAGAGAGAGGAAGAAGGGTTGGAGAGATGGCTCAGCAGTTAAGGTGCTTGATTACAAGGACTGACGGCCTGGGTTTGATTCCCCAGTACCCACATAAGCCAGGTGCACAAAGTGGCACATGCATCTGGAGTATGTTTGCACTGGCAAGAGGCCCCGGCATGTCCATCCTCTCTCTCTCCCCAAATAAATAAAATTTTAGGCCGGGTGTGGTGGCGCACGCCTTTAATCCCAGCACTCGGGAGGCAGAGATAGGAGGATTACCATGAGTTCGAGGCCACCCTGAGGCTCCATAGTGAATTCCAGGTCAGCCTGGGCTAGAGTGAAACCCTACCTCGAAAAACCAAAATAAATAAATAAATAAATAATGTTTAAAAAAACTAGAAAGAGCCGAAAAGCCAGGCATAGTGGTACACATCTTTAATCTCAGCACTTGGGAGGTAGATGTAGGAGAATTGCAGAGAGTTGGAGGCCACCCTGAGACCACACAGCGAATTCCAGGTCAGCCTGGGCTAGAGTATGATCTTACCTCAGAAAAACAAACAAACAAAAAAAGATTTGGGCATGGTACCTTTAAGCCTATCACTTGGGGGGCTGAGATAGGAAGATCACTGTGAGTTAGTTCAAGGCCAGCCTGAGACTAATTCCAAATCAACCTGAGCTAGAGCAAGACCCTACCTCAAAAAAAACAAAAAGAAAAAAGAAAGGAAGGAAAGAGGAAGGGAGGGAGGAAAGGAAAGAGGAAAGGAGAGAGGGAGGGAAGGAGAGAGGGAAGAAGGGAAAGAAAGACAAAAGCAGTAAGACAGGGAAGGGAAGGAGGAAGGAAAGAAAGGAGGGAAAAAGAGAGAGAGGAAAGCTATTAGGATACCAGTGGATTAGAACTGGAGGTATAGCTCAGTGGTAGAGTGCATCCTAGCATGTAATGTGGTTCCCAGCAGTGGAAAAAAGTAATAATATAGGTGGAGAATGAAGACTGTATGGATAACTATATAGGTTAGGAAGAAAAAGTTTCAAAGAATACAATAGGACTGTCAGAGGTTCAAAAGCAGTAGGGAGGTCAATTGGGGAGACACACAGGAGAAAGTACATTGAATTCAATAGACCACGGGAGATGTTTGGTGAATTTAAAAACAGATTAAAATCAAATTACAAGGCTCAAATGAAAGGAACCCTTCCTGTTCAAAGAAAAGTTTGTCCAGCACCTGAGGGTCAAACAAAATAGAGCAAGCCCAGACTGGAAATGTGACTCAATGGATACCTGTGTGAGGTCGGCCAATATCAAATGCAAACAAGGCCGATAGGAACAGCATGTAGCAACAGTTCAGAAGTCAGAAAGGAATCAGGAGTCAGCCTGGGAGACTAATAGGCATTTGGCCAAAAAGTCGGGAGAGCAAAGGACCATCAGCCACAAGAGACGGCGGCTAAGAGGGAACTAGGAGTGCGTCCAGATGATGCCTTGGAACCTACAGTGCGAGCAAAACGCCTCCCACAAACAGATATTCATTAAACATTTATAGAACAAATGAATGCGTTCATACTGAAGAACAAATGCCACAAATACTAACAGCACATGATGCCACAGGAAAGGGCGTGAGTTTGAAGTGAGACTTCAATTCATATCCTAGCTTGTTTGTTTTATTTTATTTTATTTTTATTTGGGGGGGGTTGAGATAGGGTCTCACTGTAGCTCAGGTTGGCCTCGAACTCACAGCAATCCTCCTACCTCTGCCTCCCTGAGTGCTGGGATTAAAGGTGTGTGCCACCAAGCCTGGCTTGGTTTTTTTTGTTGTTGTTGTTATTGTTATTGTTTGTTTGTTTGATTGATTGATTGACTTATGAGAGAGAGAGAGAGGGAGAAAGAATGGGCACACCAGGGCCTCCAGCCACTGCAAACAAACTCCAGATGCATGTGCCACCTTGTGCATCTGGCTTACGTGTGTCCTGGTAAGTGGGACCTGGATCCTTTGGCTTTGTATGAAAGCACCTGAAGCACTAATCCATCTCCCCATGCCCTAGCTTTTTCATCCCATAAACGTTTGTCACATGTGCCTACAGAACTTAAGACTCTAAAGGTCCTGGCTCGTGCTTGTAATCCTAGCACTAGGGAGGCTGAAGCATAAAGATTTCTGTGAGTTTGAAGACAGCTCAGTCTAGATAGAAAGATGGTATCTCCATAAACTAAACAGAACTGGGAAAAGAATCAAAAGTGAACGCTGCAGCTCATAGCCAGCCACGATAGTTCATGCTCAGAAGGATGAAGCAAGAAGATTGTGAGTTTGAGGCCAGCCTGGGCTCCATAGTAGGACCCTACTTCACAAACAAAACAAAACACAAGGGCTGAGGAGATGGCTCTGATGTTTAAGGCCCTTATTTGTAAAGCCTGCCACCCTGGCTTCAACTCCCCAGTACCCACATAAGCCAGATGCAAACTTGTACATGCATCTGTGATCCCAAGATGCCTATGTCGATGGGAGGTGTCGATGGGAGGTGAATCAGAATGGAGATGGAGAGATGGCTCAGTGGCTAAAGGCACTTGTTTGCAAAGTCCAATGACCAGAGTTTAATTACCCAATACCTACATAAAGCCAGATGCACAAAATGGTGCATGCATCCAGAGTTCATTTGTAGCAGCAGGAGGCTGACATTCTCTCTCTCTCTCTCTCTCTCTCTCTCTCTCTCTCTCTCTCTCTCTCTCTCACACACACACACACACACGCACACACACACATAAATAAATGTAAGGCTGGGCAGCATAGTGGCACACACTTTTAATCCCTGTACTTGAGAGGCAGAGGTAGAGAATCGCTGTGGCTTGAGGCCAGCCTAGGACTACAGAGTGAGTTTTAGGTCAGCCTGGGCTACCATGAGACCCTACCTCAAAAATACCAGAAAATAAAACTGTGTAAAAGAAAAGAAGCTTGTGGACCAGCTAGTCTGACCTTTCCACAGCGCAGCAGTTTGTTTGCAGGAGGTGGAGCACAAACACCCTGTGGGAACCCCAACCTCCACATGCTTGCATGTGCATTCACACAAATAAATAAACATTTTTATTTGGGGGCTGGAGAGATGGCTTAGCAGTTGAGGCATTTGCCTGCGAAGCCAAAGGATCCTGGTTCAATTCTCCAGGACCCACCTAAGCCAGATGCACAAGGGGGTACAAGCATCTGGAGTTCTTTGCCATGGCTGGAGCCCCTGGCACACCCGTTCTCTCCCTCTCTCTTTCTCTGTTCCTCTTTCTCTCTCTCAAATAAATAAATAAACAATACTTTTTAAAAAATATTTTTATTTAGAGGTAGGATCTCGCTCTAGCCCAGGCTGACCTGGAATTCACTATGTAGTCTCAGGGTGGCCTTGAATTCACAGACATCCTCCTACCTCTGCCTCCTGAGTGCTGGGATTAAAAGCATGTGCTACCATGCCTGGTCTAAATAAATATATTTTTTAAATAAATATTTTTAAGAGAGATGGCTCCATGGTTAAGACACTACCCTGCAAAGCCCAACGACCCAGGTTCACTTCCCCAGTACCCACATAAAGCCAAATGCACAAAATGGTGCATGCATCTGGAGCTCATTTGCAGTGGTTGGAAGACCTGGCACACCCATTCTCTTTCTCTTTCTCCTCCTCTCTCTCTCCTTGCAAATATTTTTTTTAAATAATATATTTTTAGCCAGGCATTGTGGTGCACATCTTTAATCCCAGCACTCTAGAGGCAAAGGGAGGAGGATCACCATGAGTGCAAGGCCACCTTGACACTACATAGTGAATTTCAGGTCAGCCTGAGCTAGAGTGTAGACCCTACTTTAAATATTTGGTTTATTTTTATTTATTTATTTGAGAGCTACAGACAGAGCGAGAAAGAGGCAAAGAGAGAGAGAATGGGCGTGCCAGGGCTTCCAGCCACTGCAAACAATTTCCAGATGCATGCACCCCCTTGTGCATCTGGCAAACGTGAGTCCTGGGGAACTGAGCCTCGAACTGGGGTCCTTAGGCTACCTAGGCAAGCGCTTAACCACTAAGCCATCTCTCCAGCCCAGTAGACCCTACTTAAAAAAAAAAAAAAAAAAAAAAAAGCAGCCTTGACTCTAGCAACTCACAATTGATTGACAGAGTCAGAAATAATTGTTCTGCAATAACTGTTGTGATGAATTTGAGTGCAGAGGTGTGACTAACATACAGGCTCCTAGGAACACTGTTACACTCAGGCCTGAAGGGTCGGAAGGAGCAGGCCGGGGAGGAGGGTTGAGAGGTCAAAGTAAGTGAGGTGATTCCAACTTGATGGAACAAGGGCGGATGTCCAGACGCAAGTGAGCACAGCTTGTTCAGGGAACTCTCAGTGTTTAAGCACACGCAGAGCCAAGTGTGATGCACTAGGTTAGGGCAGAGCAGTGAGGATGGAATAGGAGAGGCCAGGATGATAAATAAAGGTTGGATCACAAAGAACTTTCTGTACACGCTAAAGAGATTGGATTTTTTTTTTTTTCTGAAGGTGATGGAAAGCAAATGAAGAATTTTAAGCAGAGGAGTTTGCATTTTAGAAATAGCAACAGTATGAGGGATGGGTTTAAAGGAGATGTGGAGAGAAGGATTTAGTAGGCTACTGTAGTGATGAGTGAAAAATGATGAAGGGGCTGGAGAGATGGCTTAGTGGTTAAGCACTTGCCTGTGAAGCCTAAGGACCCTGGTTCGAGGCTCGGTTCCCCAGGTCCCACGTTAGCCAGATGCACAAGGGGGTGCGCACGTCTGGAGTTCGTTTGCAGAGGCTGGAAGCCCTGGTGCATCCATTCTCTCTCTCTCTCTCTGCTTCTTTCTCTCTCTCTCTGTCTATCACTCTCAAATAAATAAATAAAAATAAACAAAAAAAATTTTTAAATGATGAGGGCCTGAACTCAGCTAAGAGGTGGGGTGGGCATTTAAAAGTCAGGAGACAGCATGAACAAATTGTGACTTCTGGGCATTTTTAGGGAGTGAGGGGGAAAAAGGAGGCCAGGTGACCACATCTTTGGGAGATGGAGGCCGTGAAGGGGAAGGGAAGGAAGATGGTTTTAAGCACTATGTGAGGCTCTTACATAGATTTACAATAAACCTATATAGTAAGATTTTTTTTTTCATTTTTTGAAGTAGGGTCTCACTCTACCCCAGGCTGACCTGGAATTCACTATGCAGAGTCAGGGTGGCCTTGGACTCATGGTGGCCCTCCTACCTCTGCCTCCTGAGTGCCGAGGCTGATGTTAGAGGACTGTTGTGAGTTTGAGGCTAGCCTAAGACTACATAGTGAATTCCAGGCCAGCCTGGGCTAGAGAGAGACCCTACCTCAAAAAAAAAAAATGTATTTTTCAGACCCTAGCCTAGAGTAGGCATGTTGGGGGAGTGGCTATATCTGTTAAGTGAAAGCCTAGTCACTATGAATACCAGGGGCTCATTGCAGCAGATAGCAGTTTCCACCAAAGAGACTCTAACGCACAGAAGAGCAAGCTCAGAGAGGTCTGTTGCCAAGGCATGGCAACACACATCTGTGATCCCAACACCTAGGAGACTGATCAGAAGTCTAAGGTCTTCCTTAGTTGCAAAGTGAAGTTCCAGGTCAGCCTGGGCTGCATGACACTCCATCTCAAAAACAAAAAGCAGGGCTGGAGAGATGGCTTAGCAGTTAAGCGCTTGCCTGTGAAGCCTAAGGACCCCAATTCAAGGCTCGGTTCCCCAGGTCCCACGTTAGCCAGATGCACAAGGGGGCGCACGTGTCTGGAGTTCGTTTGCAGAGGCTGGAAGCCCTGGCGCGCCCATTCTCTCTCTCTCCCTCTATCTGTCTTTCTCTCTGTGTCTGTCGCTCTCAAATAAATAAATAAAAAATGAACAAAAAAAATTAAAAAAAAAAAAAAGCAGGGCTGGAGAGATGGCTTAGCCTTGAAGGTGCTTGCCTGCAAAGCCAAAGGACCTCTATTCAATTCCCCAGTACCCACGTAAGCCAGGTGGCTGGAAGCCCTGGCGTGCCCATTCTCTCTCTCCCCCTCTTTCCATCTCTCAAATAAATAAATAAATCCCAGCACTTAGGATGGCAGAGGTAGGAGAATCACCGTGAGTTTGAATCACCCTGGGACTATATACTGCATTATGAGTTTGAAGTCAGCCTGGGACTACATAATGAGTTCCAGGTCAGTCTGGGCTGAGCTAGAATGAGACCTTTGGAAAACCAAAATAAAAAATAAATAAATAAATAAAGCCAAGACAGCCCTGAACTCAAACATCTTTCTTCCACCTGACTTCTCCATGAATGTTTTTTTTTTGGGGGGGGTGGGGGTTGAGGTAGGGTCTTGCTCTAGCTCAGCTGACCTGGAATTCACTATATAGTCTCAGGGCGGCCTCAAACTCACAGTGATCCTCCTAACCTCTGCTCTTGAGTGCTGGGATTAAAGGCGAGCGCCACCCTGCCCTGCCCTCTGAACATTTAATGCTAACCTAGAAAGAGGAAGTATCCCTTCCCTGATCTGGGCTTGATGTCTGACTCCCAGGGCCCCATGGAACTGGATCTCAGTGGTGTCAAACCAGCAGGAAAAGAACAGCAAAACAAAAGTAATTCAGCTAGCAAGAGCCACAGTCAAACTTTGAACTTAAGTGTGTAACTGCAAGACCCATGCTATTCCTCTTTCTCACAGTGGCATAGCCACCAAGAAAGGTAACACACAAGTCTGTTTGTGGCGCATTGACAGCAAGCTACATTTTAGACATATAGAATCTAAGATTTCTTTCTTTTTTCTTTTTAGTCCAGGCTGACCTGGAATTCACTATGTAGTCTAGTCCCAGGGTGGCCTCAAACTCATGGTGATCCTCCTACCTCCACCTCCTGAGTACTGGGATTAAAGGCATGCACCACCATGCTGGATTTTTGTTTTGTTTTTTAACTTTATTATTTATTTACTTATTTATTTGAAAAATAGAAAGAAAGAAGCACAGAGAGGGAGAGAGAGGATGGGAGTGCCAGGGACTCCAGCCACTGCAAGCAAACTCCAAACTCATGCGCCCCTTTGTGCATCTGGCTTATGTAGGTCCTGGAGAATCAAACCAACGTCCTTTGGCTTTGCAGACAAATGCCTTAACAGCTAAGCCATCCCTCCAACCAGAATCTAAGATTTCTATGTGACATTCTAGTAGTTATTTTATAAACTATTTATGGGCTAGAGAGATGGCTTAGTGGTGAAGCCTAAGGACCCATGTTGGGCTCTCCAGATCCCACATAAGCCAGGTGCACAAAAGATGAGGCAAAGTTGCACATGCCTGCTAGGTGGCGCAAACATCTGGAGTTCGATTGCAGAGGCTGAGGCTGCAGAGGCTGAACTCACTTTTATTCATTTCTCAGCCATTTCTAGTGAGGAAGTGAGATCCTTTCTAACCTTATGCATAGGCTCTTTTGTTGGTTGGTTGGTTGGTGGGTTTTTTTTTTTGTTTTTTTGTTTTTTTTGGAGGAAGGGATATTTATTGAAGCTTACAGATCCAAGGGAAGTTTTATTACAGCAGAAGAAGCTGGCCTGCCTTCACACGACTAAGCAGAGAAAGAGAAGCACAAGCCAAAAAGCCAAAAGCCACATAGCACAGAACACTTCAGGAACTCAAGCTAGGCACACTTCGTATATCTTTAGATTGAAATTTGAAACCCACCAACACACCTTAAGATCCACCCAGTGACATTCATTCCCTCCAGCCAGGTGGCTACAGATGCAAACTACAAACAATAAAAAACTGAATATATCAGGGGCTATCTATTCAAATCACCGCAATTTACTTTCTTCAAATTAATGTTAATACTCTTAATGCAAGAATAATTCCCTAATAATGTAAATTATTTTCGGGGTGAACATGAAGATTCAGAGCATTTTTATTTTATAGTAAGTACTCTGTATACTTTATGACTATCCACATATCCATGAATATTTTCCACATTATTTCTACTATACTTATCTTTAACATAGATATTTTCACTATACTCAAATGCTGTTTTCAATTAGCAGGATATAATCATATGATGCACCTTGACGTTAAGGTTATTATTATTATTATTTTTTAAATATTTAAAAATTTTATTTATTTATTTATTTGAGAGCGACAGACACAGAGAGAAAGACAGAGGAAGAGAGAGAGAATGGGTGTGCCAGGGCTTCCAGCCTCTGCAAACGAACTCCAGATGCGTGCGCCCCCTTGTGCATCTGGCTAACGTGGTTCCTGGGGAACCAAGCCTCGAACCGGGGTCCTTAGGCTTCACAGGCAAGCGCTTAACCGCTAAGCCATCTCTCCAGCCCCGGGGGTTATTATTTTTTAATAGATTATTTTAAATGTTTTTTTCTTATTGTTTATATTTTTAATGTACTTTTTTTGGGAGGGGGGTTTTCAAGGTAGGGTCTCACTCTAGCCCAGGCTGACCTGGAATTCACTATGGAGTCTCAGGGTGGCCTCGAACTTACAGCGATCCTCCTATCTCTGCCTCCCGAGTGCTGGGATTGGTTGGTGGGTTTTTTATTTTTTTTATTTTTTTTTTTATTTTTTTTTAAATTCTTTTTTTTTGCCAGGCATGATGGTGCACGCCTTTAATTTTATTTATTTATATGTATTTATTTATTTATTTATTTACTTATTTATTTATTTAGAGCGACAGACACAGAGAGAAAGACAGATAGAGGGAGAGAGAGAGAATGGGCGCGCCAGGGCTTCCAGCCTCTGCAAACGAACTCCAGACACGTGCGCCCCCTTGTGCATCTGGCTAACGTGGGACCTGGGGAACCGAGCCTTGAATTGGGGTCCTTAGGCTTCACAGGCAAGCGCTTAACCGCTAAGCCATCTCTCCAGCCCGGTTGGTGGGTTTTTTGAAGTAGGGTCTCGCTTTAGCCCAGGCTGACCTGGAATTTACTATGTAGTCTCAGGGTAGCCTCGAACTCATGCTGATCCTGCTACCTGTGCCTCCCTCCAATACCCACTTAAAGCCAGATGTACAAAGTGGCACATGCATCTGGAGTATGTTTGCAGTGGCAAGAGGTCCTGGCATGCCCCTTCTCTCATGCAAATAAGTAAATAAATATTTAAGAGTTTAGGATATAATGAAGAGTCTTGTCAGGAGTAGTGGTGCATGCCTTTAATCCCAGCACTTGGGAGGCAGAGGTAAGGAGAATCCTTACCTCTAAAAACCAAAAAAAAAAAAAAAAAAAAAAAGTGGGTATTGGAGAATCAAACCCAGGTCAGCAGATTTTGCAAGCAAGTAACTTTAGCCACAGAGCCATCTCCCTAGGACCCCTAAACTCTATTTTAAAGAGACTCCTAGGTGGATTTGGTGTCTCATGCCTTTAATCTCCGCATTCAGGAGGCTGGGTTAGGAGGATTACTGCAAGTTCCAGGCTAGCCTAAACTAGAGTAAGATTCTGTCTAGACAAAAAAAAAAAAAAAAAAAAAAGCTTTCTTTGGGAGCCTGATATTTTATTATACCTATTCTTTTACTTTTTTAAAAACTTATTTATGAGAGAGAGAGAGAATAGGCATGCCAGGGCCTCTGACTCCATACACATGTGCCGCCTTGTACATCTGCCTTATGTGGATACTGGGGAATCGAACCTGGGTTCTTAGGCTTCACAGGCAATCTCTCTCTAGCCATTGCTCCAGCCCCTATTCTGTTACTGTTGGCATGCTGCATGTGAAAAAGCTTGCTGTCTCTCCCTGTCCATCGTCCCCGTTTACTCCAGATCCATGCACAGAGGGAGCTGCAGATCTAGCCTGAAGCTCAGCAGTAGGAAAAGCCTCCATGAATCAGATAAGTGGAAGCTTCCCATGAGTCATGATCCCTCCCTGTGTGCCACCCAGAACCTTGGGCATGCTGGGAAAACCTCCCACCCAGGTCTTTGCCCTGGGTCCAGAGTCTGTGTCCTACCTATGTATGGCACCGAGAGCACCCAGAGGCCACATGCATCAGGCGACCCTTCTTTTTCAGATATTGAGAACCACAGTTCCTAATTCCTGGCAGCTCCTGAGGTCAGGGGAAAAGCAGAGCCAGTGTGGGGACTTAGGAAGAGGCACCCCACACTGGAGTTTGTACCTTGTATGTGGTGTGCTGCCTAAGAGAAACAGGTAGGAAATTTGTTGGTGACCAGTGACTAAAAGCAACTTTTTTGGCTTTTAGGGTAGACAGTGCTGGGGCTCAGGTGCAAAGGAGGCTTGGGAAGAAGCTCTGCAAAGGAGAGGGAAGTGGGTCGGCTGTGGTCCAGCGCTGTTCACTCTGTCTATATTCAGGAACCTGTGACTGCCACCTCAACACCCGAAACAATGGCCAGCGGGGAAGATGAGCCAAGAAATTGTGTCGTGTGTGGGGACCGAGCCACAGGCTATCATTTCCATGCCCTGACTTGTGAAGGCTGCAAGGGTTTCTTTAGGTGAGTACTTTCTCCCCAGTACACTTTCCGAATTCCTACCAGTGAGCCTTAAACCCCTGACACGTGTCCAGGCTTATCCAGCTGTATTCTTCCTGTAACCGACTTGAAGTACCCCGTGTCTATCACCCTTCGTCTTGCTGACCATAACATTTTATAAAACCGGTGGCATAATGAGAGAGGGCCAACCACTTATCCCATGGACATAGCCTATTAGTCAGTACATATTATGTGCACCAAGCTAGTATGACCCAACTAGGGTTCCTGACTGGTTCTGCGTCCCCATGAAAATACTTGAGATATGTCATACCCACTCTGCCTCTGAAAACCTTTGGGCGCAGCTCAGGTTAGCCCTGCCATCAAATTCTCAAGGTTTTTAGACCATATTCTTTAGGTTCTTCACACACCCACCTGTCTGCTCAGTGCTGTCCCTGACCCTGGCAGTGTCTCTGTCTCTCATAGACGAACAGTCAGCAAGAGCACTAGTCCCATCTGCCCCTTTGCTGGAAGCTGTGAGGTCAGCAAGGCCCAGAGGCGCCACTGCCCAGCCTGCAGGTTGCAGAAATGTCTAAATGTTGGCATGAGGAAAGACAGTGAGTTGACCCCCTACCATCACCCCAAGAATTCATTGACTCTGGCTTTTTGCTTTGTTCCCAAGAGCATTTTCCATGGAGCAAGTAGAATAAGCTTTTGAAGCTCATTAGATTATGTCACAATTCTCAAAACTCCTAATGGCTCCCTCTCTCTCTCTCTTAAAGTACATAATCTCAGGGCTGGAGAGATGGCTTAGTGGTTAAGGCTTTTCCTGCAAAGCCAAAGGACCTCGCTTCAATTCCCCAGGATCCATGTAAGCCAGATGCACGAGGTAGTGCATGCATTTGGAGTTTGTTCGCAGTGGCTGGAAGCCCTGGCACACCCATTCTTTCTCTCTCTCTCTCTCTCTCTCAAATAAAATAAAATTACATAATCTTATGGTTTGGCTTCTACACACCCCCTTTCAGACTTTATTTCCTAATCCCTCCCCAGCTCATCCCAGCCACCAGTCACACTGACTTCTATGTCATCCCTGAACATACCAAGCTCACGATTCCCCTGGGTCTTCACATTTGTTATGAAATGCCCTCTCCCTAGATATTCATATGACTTGCCTTTTCATATGTGTGTGTGTGTTTATTAGAGAGAGTGTGGGCACACCAAGACCTCCTGCCACTGCGAACTCCAGACACATGCACCACTTTGTGCATCCAGCTTTATGTGGGTACTGGAAAATCAAACCTGGGCCATCAGGTTTTAACCGCTGAGCCATCTCTCCAGCCCTCCTTTTCCTTTTCTATCTTGAGTACATCACTTACTAATAACTCAGTCATTGCTGAATGTTTTCTCTGTGCCAGGTAACTATGCTATATTCCCAACTATGCTATACTCTCAGATGATGTATTGATATAACCAGATTAACTTACAAAAAGTTCAGGCAGCTAAAAGTTATAGTCAGTCTGACTTCCAACCTCCTGGAGGTTTTCATGATATCACATAACTTTTCAGCACAGACCAGTGGAAAGGACACTATAGAGGTCAAAAAATCTTGATTTGAATAGTTTCTATCCCTTATTTTATGCCCATTGAACCGTCACTAGATTCGTTCTGAAAAGTGTGAATAATGTCTTGGCCGTCTACTTTAGGGTTGTTTGATCCATTGAAGTCTAGTCTCAGAACCTTTGAAATTACAGTGTTATGCAAATATAGGGTGATGCTTTTAGGACAAAGGCCCTTTTTCAATGTTCCCCAGAAGCCACACATCTCCTTATATCTTTCCCACAGTACTGTCTGCCCTTGCTTCTTCCCCATAGTACATTGTCAGCTGCCGGGCATCCAGTATTACCAGGGTAGTGAAAGTGAGCAGAACGGGAAAGTGTGGGGGTGGGGAGGGAGGGAATTACCATGGGATATATTTTATAATCATGAAAAATGTCAATAAAAATTAAAAAAAAAAAAAAAAGAAAGTGAGCAGAGTCCCCTGGCCCGGGCTAGGGACTGGCAGGAAGGTGCCCTGCTTTGCATTCTCTCTTGCCTGACACAGTGATCCTATCGGCTGAAGCCCTGGCCCTGCGGCGGGCAAGACAGGC
The DNA here is from genome assembly GCF_020740685.1 of Jaculus jaculus. Classification (NCBI taxonomy): domain Eukaryota; kingdom Metazoa; phylum Chordata; class Mammalia; order Rodentia; family Dipodidae; genus Jaculus; species Jaculus jaculus. The sequence goes on from NC_059102.1 coordinate 314,949,142, forward strand.
ACAGCGGCGAGCGCAACAGGCATCCACGCAACTGAGTAAGCAGCAGAAAGAACTGGTCCAGGTCCTGCTGGGGGCCCACACCCGCCACATGGGCACCATGTTTGACCACTTTGTGCAGCTCAGGGTGAGCACTTACAGGATTTGGGCTGGAAAAAATTCATCCAAAGGGTGCCCAAGGATTTGGCCTGAGGGAAAGTGCCATGTGCCACGCATGGATAGAGGCAGGTGTCCAGAGCCGCAGCCCACACAAGCTCCTTAGCAGACTCCTCCAAGATCAGGCTGGTGGGTCTGAAGGAAGAACTAGGGCAAGGCTCTTGCTCACACTCTGATCTCTACAGCCTCCGGCTTACCTGTTCACCCACCACCGGCCCTTTCCCCCTCTGGTCCCTGTGCTGCCTCTGCTGGCACACTTTGCAGATATCAACACCTTCATGGTTCAGCAAATTATCAAGTTCACCAAGGAACTGCCTCTTTTCCGGTGAGTGCGATACCATCTCTCAAGAAGTAAATCCTTCATCCATTTAAACCTCATCCCCCGCCCTCCGCCGCATCACTCATTAACACACCTCTTAGCTTTGCTGAGCGCCAGGTGCTAAATCCCCTGTGTGTCAATCAAACCCGAGTTTCTTTCCATTCTGAAGTTCAGGCTTCAGTCTGAAGTGTCCTTGTTCCCTGCCCGCTGCAGTTCCCTGCCCATGGAGGACCAAATCTCCCTTCTCAAAGGAGCAGCTGTGGAAATATGTCACATCGCACTCAATACCACTTTCTGTCTCCAAACACAAAACTTCCTCTGTGGACCGCTCTGTTACACAATAGAAGACGCTGCCCATGGTGAGGCATGAAGTATGGGGTATGCGTCCTCGTGGTGTGTGAAGTGGAGAGATGAGCTGGAGGCTCCTAATCCAATCTCCCCCACAGCAGGGTTCCAGGAAGAGTTTTTGGAGTTGCTCTTCCGCTTTCATGGGACCCTGAAACGACTGCAGCTTCAGCAGCCTGAGTACGTGCTAATGGCTGCCATGGCTCTCTTCTCTCCTGGTGAGGGTCATCCGAAGCCCAGAAACTCTGCTCCTACCAACTCTGCCCAAACTCCCGGCTCTTCAATCCCTTCATCCCTGGCCATCGAGCATTCCAGCCTATAGAGTGGGTGTATCCATCCCCTGCCCCCATGCACGGTGCAGGTCCTCCAATCACCCACCCCCAACAACCTTGTTCTTCCGTCTCTCAGACCGACCCGGGGTCACCCAGAGGGCAGAGATTGATCAGCTGCAAGAGGAGATGGCACTGATTCTGGACAACTACATCAAGGAACATCAACCAAGGCCCCAAAATCGGTAGATGGGAGGCTAGGGGCTAGAATGCTGCACTAGAAAAGCAGGGCTCAAGAGGAATAATGCTTCTTACTGTCTCTCCCTTTGGTAAACCAGGTCTCCTGGGGATCCAGCCCTTCCCTCAGGCCACCCCTGCCATACATGGTTCCGGTATCCAAATTGCTTCTACTGCTGTTTCATCTCACTGTTCCCAGATTTATTATTATTTATTCAGTAGAGATGCAAGGTAGTGGCTCACAGGCTCTGTGTGACAGGCATGCCTGAGATTGGTGACATCCATCACCTCACCTCTCCAAGTTTTCCAGATGAAAGCAGATTTTTAGGAGACTTGTTTCCCCTTTTTGGCCCATCCTTTCCTCTCCATTGGACCAATTCCTTGGATTTTTTTTTTTTTTAATTTTCCTTGAAATTATGGTCATTCGTAGCTTCACAGCCAAAGCCTGAGTCAATAGTCCACGGTCTATGCAGGCTCTGAGGTATTCTCCACTTTTGTTCTTACCCATTCCTCAGTGAGTTTGCTAGAAAGGGAATGCTTTATATCATAGAACACACCCACCTTCTAGAACTTGCTCTAGAAAGCATCAGAATCTACACTGTTGAAGTCAGGGGCTTTCTTAACACTTAGCTACAGAGCTCTGAATTCAGGAAAAATTGGGCATGATGAGGAAAAGTAGTGTCAAATAGAAGCCACCTTGGAGACCTTTGAGATTCCTGACAAATTCATCATACCAGAGCATGATTTTCTCTAATGTTCAGGTATAGCTTCAGGAGGAGTTCAGGGGGTCAGGACTTCAGGACAGGACTCTCAGCTGCCTTATTTTCCTAGTAACCCTACTTCTTCCTCCACAGATTTCTGTATGCAAAGCTGATGGGTCTGCTGGCTGAGCTCCGGAGCATTAACAATGCATACTGGTATCAGATCCAACGCATCCAGGGACTGTCTGCTATGATGCCACTGCTCGAAGAGATATGCAGCTGATGCTAGGCTTCCTTCTTTCCCTAGACCACCTGGGACACACTGGACTGGAAATGGGGAAATTGCTGGGATGAGAGATTGGGACCAATGGAAAAGCTCAGTGATTGCAATGAAAGTCTAAAGCAGTCATAACTGTTGCCTCTTCATGCGGTCGTGGGTGGCCAGGAGTTGGGGTAAAGGCAGACAAAGTTATTTTCTGGATGCACAAAAAATGAAAGGAGGAAGCCTCAGGGCCTCAGGGCTAAGAGGTAAAGCTCCTTCTGGAAATGGGTGGGTCCATTCTTTGGCCTACATGAGGCCAAAGATATAGACTTTAAGCCCTCCTTTCCCAGTTTTGGAAGGATCTGGGATGGGAAACCAAGATGGGGGATGGGGGTAGGGAATGAGATGGGGAACTAATCCCATGCAGACTTTTCTGCTCTGAAGAAGGGGTTAGGAATCAAATGGAAAACAAAGATGGAAGCAGGGCAGGCAGCTAGACATATCCCTTAATCTTTTTCCTTTAGTCCAGAGCTGTAGAGCATGTGAAAAATGACAGTGGGGCTGATGACAGGTGGGGACCTTAAACCATGGCCTCATCAGCTGACCATGTGGCAGCTCCAGTTCTGAGGAGGGTATGGTCCTGTCCTCCACTCTGCCCTGGGACCTAAAGGTCATCGAGCAAGACAGGCTCTGGGGAGGGGCCTAGTTTGTCTCTGGCCCTAGGGCACCTGACTCAGAGAGGTTCCAGCTGCTGTGGAGGCTGGCTCCAGGATAAGCTCAGCCCACAGTGATGCTGAAACCACAGTGGAATCTGTTGCGCCAGTGATTGAGGAAGGCTCCAAGGGCCAGGGTGACGGGCAGGGGAGGCATCTTCTTCTCCAGCACAGCACCGACACACCAGTTACTGTCCACCAAGCCTGCGGGGATGGGGGAGACAGGATGTTGGCCAGATTATTTGACAGGGCTTGGAGCAAGGAATCAACAGAAGTAAGATAGAGCTTCCTCCTTCTGTATCCCCTAAATCCCTCACCTCTTGAAAATGTCACAATAACTCTCACCTCTAAACACCATATTGGCCTGGGGCAGAGTCAGGTGGTAACCAAAGGAGAAGGTTGTATCTTGTAGCCTTGTGTTTGCTTCAAACTCTACCCCAACCTGCACCTGAGAAACAGGGACAAGGATGGTAGGGAGATCAGTCTGGGTGAATGCTAGAGAGGTCCTGACAGAGGATCAGCTAAATGAAGGCCTGCACAGAAATGTACACCTAGTGGGAGTAGGAAGATTAGGCCAGCAGAGCCTGGGGAGACCTGGAGGGGCAAAAGTTTATAACTTGCCCGGTGTGGTGGTGCACAACTTCAACCCCAGCACTCAGGAGGCAGAGGTAGGAGGATCACCATGAGTTCAAGGCCACCTTGAGACTACATAGTGAATTCCAGGTCAGCCTGGGCTAGAATAAGACCCTTCCTCAAAACAACAAAAAAACATGGGCTGGAGGAATGGCTTAGTGGTTAAGGCGTTTGCCTGCAAAGCCAAAGGACCCAGGTTCAATTCCCCAGGACCCACGTTAGCCAGCTGCACAAGGGGGCGCAAGTGTCTGGAGTTCGTTTGCAGTGGCTGGAGGCCCTGGTGCGCCCATTTTCTCTCTCCCTCCCTCTCTCTCTCCCTCTTTCTGTGTCAAATAAACAAGTAAATAAAAATATTTTTAAAAAAATGTTAGGCCAGGCATGGTGGCACACACCTTTAATCTCAGTACTTGGGAGGCAGAGGTAGGAGGATTGCAGTGAGTTCAAGGACACCCTGAGACTACAGAGTGAATTCCAGGTCAACCTGAGCTGAAAAAAAAAAACCTCAAAAAAACAAAACAACAACAACAACAACAAAGTTTATAACTGACTTGCCTAGGATAGGAGAGGAGACTGGCAGCCTCACCTGTTCATTAGCCCTGTGGTAATAACTCGCATGAGCACCGCCTGATCCCACGTTCAGTGTAGCTACCCAGTGTACAGCTGAAAAGACAAGACTGTTACTGCGGAAGGATGCAGGCCAGGCACCCTAGCAAAAACCAGAAGTGCTCCAGAAAGTGGAGGGAAACTTCACTTTGTTACCATACCTGAGTACTTGCCAGCCAGAGTCAAGATGGCCCCTTCTTCCCCCGGCCTCCGATGATAAACTAGCTCTCCTCCCAGCACCAGCCGATGAGTGAGGCTCTGCAGGAAGTGAGCGACCATGATCACTGCGGAGGAGTGGAGAGACAGGGAGTCAGTCATAGAAACAAGCGTCAGGTTTTCCCCACCCCAGCCAACCCCAAAACGTCCTTTTCTAATCCCCAAACTGTACTGAAGATGAAGAGGCACGACCAACATTTACAAGTGGCCAAGCAAGTTCAAAAGAACCTGGTCCCAACTCGTCACCTGATTCCCCAATCAGATCAGGATTCCCCAGGGTCAGAGTGGCCGTGTAGTCATCTCCCCGGTATTCGCCATCAAACTGCCATGTCAGGAACTTGGCTTGCTGTGTCTGCAGAGGGAGAGCAAGAAGTCAAACCTCCTTCCCTCTTTTTACTGAGCACTGTTGCCTCCGCTCCTCCCCCTGGGTGTCACGGGGTAGGATACCCATCCATGGAGGAGAAAGAGAAGTGCCTCAGTGGATGGAGGCAGGAACTGTGGGTCACCTGGAAGACAGCCTTAGCTCGAAGCCGCTCTGCCAACAGAAGCAAGACCTGGGCGTTGAGACTGCCACTGCTGTCCATATCCCCAACTACAGTGGGGAAAACCTGTTAAGGAGTGTAGACAGTAAGGCTGAGCCGGGTAGGTAGCGTCATGGACCTAAGCCTGAACACTATGGGATTTTATTAACATTACCAGCGCCCCCTGGTGGACACCCAAAGGAAGTTCTAGCACCTCAGCAATTATTTCTCTACACTCTTCCACCCAGAAGTGACAGAGAATACAGTTGCTGCCCAATTTTCTCAGCAAAGCACACATTTCCTTCTTGAAGACTAAGGGCCCACATGGGCTTTCAGGCAGTTGACCCAGGTGTTGCAGAGTCCTCACCTCAGTAGGGCTGAGTTGCCAGTCCCCAGCATAAGCCGCATGAAGATGGTAGCCCGGTAAGCCCAAGGCACTCATATGCACGGTGTGAGCCACCTGAGGAAAGAGGAGTCAGTGGTGGAGACAGCACCTGTTTCATCTCAGTCCTTCATCCCACCCTTCATCTTTTCCCCAGCCGGGGGAGGAGGGAGGGCTTTGGAAAAAATCGCAAATCTTGTAACATATTCAGAGAGGGTCACCAGATTTAAAGCAACAAGTACCACAAGCAAAGGAGGTAAAAAGAACCATACATCGTCCCTTATCTGTCCCACATAGCGTGGCTAAGGCTGGAGGAAAGGAGAAGAGAAGAGGATCCGGGACAGGCGGGGAGGAATAATGAGGAGGAGCCAGAGAAGCAGGAGCACCTGGAAATGGCTGCTCAGAACCTTGTTGACCACGAGCTTCACTCCCTCCATCTGTGCTGGGAATACATCTGAAGGGGGTGGGGGAAAGGGAAGGAATCAGCACAGGCAGGCAAGGAGCCCCAGCCAAAGAGAGAGTCTCCCCTTTCAATCCCACACGACCTTTCAAGTACTGCAACAAAATGTTCTACTTGATTTGGGCACCTGATCCTCCCTGACTCTGGATGCTCCAGCTGTGACAACCCCTTTTCTGCGCCCATCACTGGACATCAGCATTCAAGACTCTCCCTGGGGCTCCTTCAACCTGAGCCACCCAAATGCCAAGTTCTCACCTTTGCATAACCGGTGCAGTTCGTCGAAGCTCCCAGGGTTCGGCAGAGGTTCCTCTCGACGGGGGCTCCGGCGGGGGAAAGTCCCCATCGGTGCCAGGCCCAGTGTATTCCCCATTTTAGTCCAGAGGACAGGGAGAGGTTGGAGTTAGCCTGGGGAGACACACTATTGCTCCCTCTATCCCCCACGGGCCTCACCCCCCACCATTAGGCTCCCCAGTCTCAGAAGCTTCCACATGATTCAATGCTAGACCTGGAACAGGAAGAGTGGGGAGAGAGAGAAACGATGGGAAGGTGGAATACCAGGCACACTCTCGCCCCATCTTTGATCCTTCACCCCCACCTGTCACCCCGTGTTCTCTCCCGTTATCTAATCCTAGCCCCCACCACACGCTGAGCCTAACTTCCTAGTCTCTCTATTCTTCATCCCCAAGTCCCAAAGTCAGACCTGCAATGTAACAATGACCCTTACCATCTCAGATCATCCCGCTGCTGCCCCTTTCCCCCTCGGCACACCCCGGTCATCTTGATGGGGGCAGCCATCTTGAGTGATGGCAGAACTGCGGCTTCACGCAGCATTCCAAGCGTGGCCATAAACGCCATCTTGAGAGCGGGCAAAGGAAGCTCTCAAAGACCCAGCCCTCTCTAGATTATGCTCCGCCTAATCAGTGGGGAGGGGGAAGGGCTTCTCAGTCTCCCACTGGCCAATGGAAGAGGAGGAAACAAAAGAATGGCAGGCCTGACTGCCCCTAGAGCGCTTCAACCCCGCGCTGCAGTGGCGAGTGGGAGTTTGGGGGTGGCTCTTTAGACTTGAGTAAAAAGCCCGGCTTGCATGGCCCAGCCTCTTCAAGGTCGGGGTAAACTTGTGAGCATAGTAGACACTAGAGGGAGCATCTCGTGGCTTGGACCACCAAAGCGCCTTCCAGCGCCCATGAGAAAAGTGAAACTAAAGCCGGGCGTGGTAGGGCACGCCTTCATATCCGTGAGTTCGAGGCCACCCCGCGACTACATAGTGAATTCCAGGTCAGCCTGGGCTAGAGTGAGACCCTACCTCGAAAAACTCCAAAACCAAAAAATAAAGTAAAATAAAAGTAAAACGAGTCTGAAGACCCATTTTGTGCTAAGAAACTGAGAAGACTGCTATGCTCAGTTCTCAGCGACCCCAGTGGCCACCAAGGAGAACCAAACACCTATGCAAAGGCAAGGAGCTTTATTTCCAGCTTAAGCTCCGACTCGACTTCACCAGGACAGTGGATCCATACAAGAGTCCTGAGAAGCAGGGGGCAGGTTTTCTTTTTAATAGGAATTTCACTATGAAGACCCTATCCATATGAACCCTCACCTCCCAGAAAGCTGTTGGGAAATGCTCACAGCCCTCCACAGTATACCTCCAAATAACTGCTACTCACAAGCACAGCTTTCCCCTAGAACGCAGGCCCTCCCCTCTCCTCAACACACACACACACACACACACACACACACACACACACACACACACTTCACAGTTTTGCCCTCTTAGAATAGGAATGAGTAGGGTTGGAGAGATGGCTTAGCAGTTAAGGCGCTTGTTTGCAAAGACGCAGGTTCAATTCCCCAGAACCCACATAAATCAGATGCACAAGGTGATGCATGCATCTGGAGTTCCTTTGCAAAGGCTGGAGGCCTTGGCAGCGGCCTATTCTCTCAATCTGCTTTTCTTCCTCCTCCCCAACCCGCTCAAGAATAAATAAGGAATAGGAAGGAATAGGAATGAGTAGAGGAGCAAGCTGAGTTAGCCCTTTCTTCTTTAAGTCTCTGGGTAGAGTGAGTAGATAAAATCTAGAAATATGACTCCAGCCCATAAACACACTCTATCCCAGGGCCAGGGGCAAACAGTAGAGTGATCCTAAGGCTCCTCAGAATAACTGGGAACGGAATAAAATTTAGTCTTTGATTTTTAGCCCTCTCACTAGCTTTCACATCTCCATTCCCCATCTCTCAGGAATGTTCTGTACATAAGCGGTAAGTTTTGGGTGCAAAAGGGTACAAGATACACATGTTTCTGATATCTACTTAGCTGATTCCACCCAAATGCTTTGGACCTGGGAAGTGTACCTCTTACCCTCCCTCACAGGGCTGAGACAAGAGGCAGGACCTTGGCCACAAGTATATCATTGCCTGATAAGGTGATCAAATAACCAGGTACCTTCAACCTTTATCCTGACCAGAGCCTCTTACCTCTTTTCCTGCCAGAGCTCTTCGGGTGGGTGCAGAAGGGCAGAGGCGATTTTCTGAATTTGTTTTACTGGGGGCAGGGCATGCTCACTGGTGAGCACCCAGGAGGGTCATTTTGGTCTCTTGTGTTTTCTCCTCCTGTCTCATTACACATTAACTCAAAAAGGGACAGAGTTGGTTGCAACTGCTCTCTGACCCTGATCTCCTAGCCCCATTCTCTTCACTGCCACCCCTAGTTTTTAAGTAATTGTTCCCCCCTTTTTTTTATTCACAAATAGTTTTCTGTCAAGTTGCTATGAATGGGGTACAGTTGGGGAGATGAAACCTACCCCTAATGAGAAAGACAGTAAGGGCTAAGGGTTAGAGCTTTCCAGACAAATAAGTAGGAATCCTGCTTCCCTGCTGCATATGATCCCAACAATCTAGCTCCAGATCCCAAAAGAATGAATTTTTGTTATTGTTTTTGTTTTTTCAAGGTAGAATCTGGCTCTATCCCAGGCTGACCTGGAATTCACTCTGTAGTCTCAGGATGGCCTCGAACTCACAGTGATCCTCCTACCTCTGCCTCCTGAGTGCTGGGATTAAAGGTGTTAACCACCATGCCTGGCTTGTTTCTGTTTTTGATTTTTCGAAAGAGTCTCACTCTAGCCCGGGCTGACCTGGAACTCACTCTGTAGTCTCAGGATGGCCTCGAACTCACAGTGATCCTCCTACCTTGGCCTCCCAAGTGTGGGGATTAAAACAATGCATCACCACACCCAGCCAAAAGAATGAATTTTTTAAAAAAGATTTATTGGGGGGAGGGAGGATATTACCATGGGATATTTTTATAATCATGGAAAATGTTAATAAAAATTGAGAAAAAAATAAAAATAAAAGAGAATTTAAAAAAGATTTATTTATTTATATTTATTTATTAAAGACAGAGGGAGAGACAGTGTGTGAGAATGAGTGTGCCAGGGCCTCTAGCCACTGCAAACAAACTCCAGATGCATATGCCACCATGTGTATCTGGCTTACGTGGGACCTGAAGAATCGAACCTGGGTCCTTAGGTATGCACCTTAACTGCAAAACCATCTCTCCAGCCCAAGAATGAACCTTAAATTGATCTGCAGTGTACCGTCTTGGCCTCCACTAAGGCCTACACCCCGGCTTCTCATTCCATCACCATGAATCCCAGCAGCTGTGCTTTCCTCCCCCATTTCTCCAACTTGTTTACTCCAGCATGGCGCCTGCCCCACTGGACCTGCCCATAGTCTCTGTCACCTGACAGTGGCCGGGGTGGCGGGGGCGGGGGGGGGGGGAGGGAAGGCGGCCAGGTATATAACCCCTGCCTCCAGTCTGCCCAGGAATAGACGCCAAGGACAGAGACACCGACTAGGTATGATGAGGGAGCAAGCAGCGTGGGCAGCATGCAAAAGGGATGAGGCTTTACTTGTGGGAAAGGAGGGCACTAGGTTGAAGCGGGCCTTGGCTGGGGGAAGCCTACTTGACTTCCGTGTCCCTTCCCACCACCAGTGTTGTTCCAGGCCACTCTTCCGCTGTCACCACCATGAAGCTGCTTGCAGTGACAGTGCTGCTGCTCACCATCTGCAGCCTTGAAGGTGGGTATGATAGGGGGAAGGGAGACCCCAAGGAAGAGACGGTGCTGGGCGCCCTGCCGACCTTTTTGTCTTGTGTCTCAAGTCTGCCAGTAAGAGGTCTTAAATGGAAGATCATTCTAAGAGTCCAGAAACCCATCCAAAAACATTGGATGGATACCTGTTTGAGAAAGGGACATAAGCTGGGGCGGGGACACTGATTTCACAGGAAGCCGGGATCCGCTGCTGGGAAGCC